>NC_138177.1:123401334-124601334 GCF_964165515.1 Mesoplodon bidens | reverse complement strand
TTTTAGGGGCATTGGTGAAAGTCCTAGCACTGGTCCCCTAAACCCTCAAAGAAAAATCTGTGCATTGTTTAATATTACAACATAAGGGATTCTTTTCCTAAACTCATGGTTTAATGCTATTATAATATTTAATCCTTTCAAGGGAGTTGAATATACCTAAGCTTTTATTAGTCAAAAATATTGTGGTGTGAATGATCTTATATTGTGTTATGAGTGTACATCTGTGAGAAGCCGTTTAAGGATGGATAGTTATGTTATTTGTGACTCATGAAGAAGTAGATAAAAGAACAGGAGAGAAACGGTTATATAATGAAATGCATTTCTTTTTTTTTTTTTTTTTTTTTTTTTTTTTGCGGTACACGGGCCTCTCACTGTTGTGGCCTCTCCCGTTGCAGAGCACAGGCTCTGGACGCACAGCCTCAGCGGCCATGGCTCTCGGGCCCAGCCGCTCTGTGGCATGTGGGATCTTCCGGGACCGGGGCACGAACCCATGTCCCATGCATCAGCAGGCAGACTCTCAACCACTGTGCCACCAGGGAAGCCCAAGGGTTATATAATGAGAAGTTTGTTCGTGATTAGGCAAAATTAATTCATATCATGCTTTTGGCAACGGTCGGCATTACTGAAATCACAGCCTGAAGTAGCTGTCCCCTTGTAGTCAGCAATGCTCACTCCAGTGATGCATCCACTGTAAAATATGTCTGAGATTTATTGGGCCACCAGCTGTATCAATAGGAATTAAATGGTTCACTGTTTTCCTAGCTGTTCACCAGACTTTCTTTCTTTAGACTTCATTCATGATTTGCTCTCTTCTCTGTTGTCAGTCATGCTGAATTATAGCTGTATGTGATTGATTTGGATACACTGAACAAGTTTGCAAGAACTGTGAAGTTGGGATTCTCCAAAGGCATTTTTTTTTCCCAGCACATATGATCCTGTAACAAAAGTTGTCCATTGTACAAACCTACAAATTCTTAAATATTTGAATGCATTCTTCTCATATTGAAGCTGTTATAAATTTCCTGATATAAAAATTAGTTTTTAGTGAACCCTCCCCCCCCAAAAAAAAACACACATTAGAAGAATGAAAATATCCTTGGGACTATTTTTCTCACGGGGAAAATTTTCTAGTTGTATTAATTAGTTAAGATATGCTGTTTAAGCCTCTGTTATGTTTATTGTAATGCTTTAAGTCATGGCACCTTTTTAAAGTTTAATATTGATCCCTCAGAATGTGAATAAACTAGACTTATATACAAATTTAAGATTTTTGCAGTTAATCATTGTAAAATAAATGATAGCAATAAAGATTTAATCTGTAATAGATGGGGATAGCAATGGTAGAATCTTTCCTTAGGCTAATTTTTAATCTGTTCATGTTTCCCTCTGGTCTCAGGGCCAGCTTCCTCCAAGGACCTACTGGTAAATCTGAAGGCACCAAGGACTCTTGGGATGGTATAACTTCTGACCTCTGCAGAATAATCACTGGATCAGATTTCTTAGTTGACTGAATGGTTTATTATTTCTCCTTGTTTCTGTGGCCTTCAATAATCTTAAAATAGCACATTTTAAAAGTTGATTAAAATTCAGTTATTAAAATTGTTTAATTCTGAGAAATGAATAATTCATATTGCTAATATATTCTAAAGAATTACTTTCCAAACACACTGTCTTGGAGGGAAAGAAAAGAAAGCCTTTGAGTAGCTAGGAAAAAAAAAAAGGGCAGAAATTAAAGAAAAAATAAGATTTATATTACAGAAATCTAATTTCTCCCTGCCCACTGCCCTCAAATGTATGAAGGAGAATGTTGGAAATCTAGCAAGACTATAGGAAATATGTTAAGTGAATGACATTTTCCAAGAATATAGGCACAGATTCTCTAGTAAGAAGATGAACAATAAACTGAACCACTTTTACCTCTCCATTTATTTCGAGTTGTCAGTCAGCTGTGTGTTCAGACCTGCAACCTGGAGGTTTTCCTGTTATATTACTTCTACATGGTTCAAAGAGTAAAGCCACAGAGGTCATGACTGTGAAACAGATGTGCTTTATCCATAGACTTTCCATGGACTTATGAACAAGGAGAAAAACAACCTAGCAGGAAGTGATACTAGTTGTAGAATTGAGAGGTAGTTTTTCTTCCTATTTGAAAAACACAGTCTTGGACGCTTCTATTTATGGAGAATGAAAGCTAAATCAGAGCAAACACAGTAAGTAGTAACTAAGACCAAAAGAATAAGAAGACAAAGTGGGAGAGACATTTTGCCTACAAATAGTGTATCTTAAATAAATTTAAAGATGTGGGAAGGAGGGGTGGTAGAAAAAATGTAATTTTCAGAAACAATAGTATGGGTTTATTTGGGACTAAGAACGTTTTACAAGGGAAAAAAATGTCATCCTTCTTGAAATGATTAAATAAAACGTGGTTTGAGAAAACTCTGCCTAACAGCAAAAGCAATTTGACAACTGATGGGTTTGTCAAGAAAGGAGAAGTCTGACTAACAAATAAGAAATTCCATTTCAGCAACAGCAGCACATGAATAAATTATTACCAAAAATGTTTAGGCTCTTTCCTCTTCTGCTCAGAAATAAAATATATATATATATATATATATATATATATATATATATATATATATATATATATATATGCAGCTGATACCCTCCTTATAATCTCAATTTTATTTAGTGCCCTTTAAATCGAAATCACTAGATTCCTCTCTATTTACTGCTCTCATCCTGCAAAGCTTATCTCTGCATTTGATAAACATTTGGTATTACCAGTTTATCAGTGTCATTACAAAATATTTCAAAGTCTTGAGGGACTCAATAATATTGTAGGTTCTACCTTTAAAATGCATCTTATCACTCCTCACCACCCCATAACTCTCATGCTGGTGCAAGATAACACTACTTCTTGCTTAGAATATTGCAAGTCTCCTAACTGGCCCCCTTGCTCTTTTCACAGGCCATTCTCAATATAGCTTATGTTTTTTCATCCCTTTATACTTAGTTAGATGAATATATGTATAGATAATGCATAATATATATTAATAATAAATAATAAATACATGTTGAATATATTTATTATATATAAATATATTACATTTATTTATATCTGTAATTAAATTGAATATATTCCTTATTTAGACATGGTTTGGAACAAAGCATCTGAAATTAAATAGTTAACTTTAGCATTTCATTTGTATGTATTATGTAATATCACATGTAGTACTATATAACTCAGCATTAAAATACTATGTACCTGGGAAGCAGAGTTCTAGAAAAAATGCAAGCAACATTTGTCTATGGCTTCCACCAATATATGGTGCCTCAGAAAGCAATCACAGATAACCTTTAGGCTTATGCCATGTTTCAGTCAGCTATTGCCACAATAATACTGTGTTAACAAATCACCACCTCATTTTGGTGACATATAACAAACAACATCTATTTCTCACTTAGCTGTCTACTCTGTCTTAACACCCATTAGTCAAAGCAGTCACATGGTCAAGCCCATCACCAATGGGGCTAGAAAACAGTATTCCATCTACATTTAGAGGGGGTTGGGAGTCAACGTTGTCAGGGAACAATCTAGACTCTTACTTGTAAGTAGAATTCTCTTTTCTTTTCTTTTCTTTTTTGGCCATGCCACAAGCCATGTGGCATCTTAGTTCCCCAACCAGGGATCAAACCTAGGCCCTCAGCAGTGAAAGCATGAAGTCTTAACCACTGGACTGCCAGGGAATCCCCAAGAGTTTTCCAAAGCCATTCGGGCTCAAAGTCTCTTCCATACTTAAGCCAAATAGAGTTTTATATGTCTGCCTTGAAAAGGAAAGTTTTTTATCTTCTGCTAAGGAAATGGAGTACCTGAAATGAATTATGGATTTCAGAGTAAGCTAATGTGAGGAATATCTGACTGAAGATATACCATAGAGAACAGAGCTGCCATGGAAACCAAAATAATAGCAAGTGCTATGCAAACCAAGTACTGTGGAAAGCTAGCATGTCAGGAAGATGTTGTTAGAGCACCCCAGAAAGGCTGATGAGGACTCACCTTAGGAAGACTCCCCGCTTCTTCAGCCACTACAAATGAAATGCATTTGAAAATTGGGAGGTTTTTCCATGTTCCTGTATCATCTACTGACATTTTTTCTTGAGTTATTATCTGTTCTCTTAATCATTTATTTACTCAGTGCTATTGGTCAAGAATAGATTAAAACAACTCTTGCCTTAGAGAAGCTCAGGGCTCTAGTGGAATTAAAAACTGGCCAATGATGTGTCATAATCTTCTGTGTTTCTCTAACACCTACCCCAGTATGAGGGACATAGGGAACACTTAACAAATGTTCATTGAATAAATGAATGTGATAATTTCTATAAAATATTATAATTCTATGACTTGCTATAATTAATCCTCCAGGTTTTTCAGCTCAATACAGTTAATTCTAATGAGTTAGTTCAATATTGTGTTTATTATGTTCATGTAATATATAATTGATACTTAAGTACATCTGTATTGTATTGGTAAATATTGACATCATTGCCATTTGTAAGTAATGTATATTTCTTAAAGAATTTTTAATAAAGAAATTTTATTGAGCAGCATATGGAAATAACAAAATTTGGGGCATATTTCACCTAAAATGTAATCTAAAGCTAAAAATTTCTTTGAAAAAGTTATACGTTCTAGAAACAAAGGGCTGTATGTTGGTCAAATAAATGGATTTGCTTGCTAAGGAAATGAGTATTTATCCTTGCTGTTAGTTGATCTGAAATATAATTATGAGTCCAAACAATTTATTTACTTTGTGTATGAATTGCAGGATATGATTATAAACTAGAAAGGTGATCTGTATATGCTGGGCATATTAGAAGCAGTTTATCTGTTTGTGTATAAAAGAAGGAGGGTGAATGGTTCCAGAACAATGTTAGAAGCAATGTGTCCTGCTTCTGTTATCATTTTGGTTAAATGCTCAGTTTAGGATTTCTGCCTGAATCTGATTTCACCATTTTTTTTTAAAGTGGAAATTCATAGTAGAAGGTGAGTATGAACATAATGTAAAAAGTGTAAAGACTGGTCAAGACAATGCTCCCTGTTGGGTCTATTATCTTCAGGCTCTTTCCAGTGTGTTCCATTGTGTGCCCCATGACATAATGGTCCATTATGGTTTTATGTTCCTCTTACTGAAGTAATCCTATGAGGTGGTCTAATAGCATCAAATAACTATTTCAATGTGGTTTTGTGCATGTGTGTGCATGTGTGTATTAGCTCTGTTCCTTCCAAATGGAAATAAGCCTGTATTTGGTAACTAAACCAAATGTTTCCAGGGCATTTTAAATGCATAATTCATAAAAACCAAAAATGGTAAAACAATGTACAGACTCTACTGGCATTCATTTAGCTATAGAAAATATGCAAAACACTAGGTAGAACAGGTTTTGTGTTTTACATTTTAATGAGCTTTGGGATTTTCATGCATATTAGTTATGTTGCCCTAATTACTCATTATAATTCTAATGTGCATTTTATATTTAATTACAATGCTTATAAAGGTTTGGTATGGACAGTAAATTATTATAACTAGCATGTGAATAATGATTATGAACTGAATTTATTAACTTTTATACCAGGATTCTGTGTTAGTAACTTTCAGTTTCACCTTGGTGATTAACCACATTGTCTGATTAAACAAATATTTGTGTGGAATTAATTGTAAATGTCAAAACCAGTGTCAACTTTTTTGTTTTTTGCCAATTTTCATCAAATTTTATTTTTAGTTTCCTTAGCTTATTTAATTACTAGACAAGCTCATTTCAAAATATTAAAGTATTATTAATTTTCTTAATTATTTAAAAGACTGTAAACTTGTTAACACATTTCAACAGGGAGCCCAATGTCAGATGACTAGAAGTTTTCTGCTAGAGTAGGTAAAGCTAAATGGTTTTCCAAGATATCAGCTAATTTATATCCTAAATACAAAGGTATGAAATTTAAAAAATTTCTCATATCTTATTAACATTAAGAATTTGGCTTCTATCAACAAGAATTTCTCTTCCCATTTGGCACAGTGCATTTCCACAAATCTTAAATGTTAAGTTTTTGCCAAATAATTGACAATTAGAATGATAAAATTTTTTTCTTGTAAAATTCACATTCATTTATGGAGGAAAAAGAGTAACCAGAACTTGAATGTGAAATAAACAATAACTTTGTCAGATGAGGTCTATATTTTTTCACTCCAGATAGGGTTATTTCTGACCCAGGTAATATTTATCTTCAGTGAAAAAAAGGAGGCTATAAAAGACAAAGATTATATAAGATTTAGCAAGGAGGTTTTTATCTGAGAATTTCCTAATATAAACATCTATATAGTATAGCAATAAGGATTCAATTCAGATCTTAGCTTATAGATAGTTAGTAGTTATGGGATGGAAGGCAAATATGGTAACATTTAAAATTTTAATTCCTGCCTATGTAATACAGGGATGATACAATCTACCTCAACAAGTCATTTTTGTGGCAATTCAATGAGATGTTGTATATAAAGAATGAGTATGTCTTCTTTGGAGAAATGTCTATTTAGGTCTTCAGCCCATTTTTGGAATGGGTTGTTTCTTTGATATTGAGCTGTATGAGCTGCTTGTATATTTTGGAAATTAATCCTTTGTCAGCTGCTTCATTTGCAAATGTTTTCTCCCATTCTGAGGGTTTTCTTTTTGTCTTGTTTATTGTTTCCTTTGCTGTGCAAAAGCTTTTAAGTTTCATTAGGTCCAACTTGTTTATTTTTGTTTCTATTTCTATTATTCTGGCAGGTGGGTCAAAAAGGATCTTGCTGTGATTCATGTCATAGAGTGTTCTGCCTATGTTTTACTCTAAGAGTTTTATAGTGCCTGGCCTTACACTTAGGTCTTTAATCCATTTTGAGTTTATTTTTGTGTATGGTGTTAGGAAGTGTTCAAATTTCATTCTTTTACATGTAGTTGTCCAGTTTTACAAGCACCACTTATTGAAGAGGCTCCCTTTTCTCCATTGTAGGCTCTTGCCTCCTTTGTCATAAATTAGGTGACCATATGTGCGTGGGTTTATCTCTGGGCTTTCTATCCTGTACTATTGAGCTATATTTCTGTTTTTGTGCTAGTGCCATACTGTCTTGATGACTGTAGCTTTGTAGTATAGTCTGAAGTCAGGGAGCCTGATTCCTCCAGCTCTGTTTATCTTTCTCAAGATTGTTTTGCCTATTCAGGGTCTTTTGTGTTTCCATACAAATTGTAAAATTTTTTGTTCTAATTCTGTGAAGAATGCCATTGGTAATTTGATAGGGATTGCATTGAATCTGTAGATTGCTTTGGGTAGTATGGTCATTTTCACAATATTGCCAATAAACAGATGAAAAGATGCTCAGCATCAGTAATCATTAGAGAAATGCAAATCAAAACCACCATTAGGTATCACCTTACACCAGTCAGAATGGCCATCATCAAAAAATCTACAAACAATAAATGCTGGAGAGGGTGTGGAGAAAAGGGAAACCTCCTACACTGTTGGTGGGAATGTAAATTGATACAGCCACTATGGAGAACAATATGGAGGTTCCTTAAAAAACTAAAAATAGAACTACCATATGATCCAGCAATCCCACTACTGGGCATATACCCTGAGAAAACCATAATTCAAAAAGAATCATGTACCACAATGTTCATTGCAGCATTATTTACAATAGCCAGGACATGGAAGCAACCTAAATGTCCATCGACAGATGAATGGATAAAGAAGATGTGGCACATATATACAATGGCATATTATTCAGCCATAAAAAGGAATGAAATTGAGCTATTTGTAATGAGGTGGATAGACTTAGAGTCTGTCATACAGAGTGAAGTAAGTCAGAAAGAGAAAGACAAATACTATATGCTAACACATATATATGGAATTTAAGAAAAAAAATGTCATGAAGAACATAAGGGTAAGACAGGAATAAAGACACAGACCTACTAGAGAATGGACTTGAGGATATGGGGAGGGGGAAGGGTAAGCTGTGACAAAGTGAAAGAGCGGCATGGACATATATACACTACCAAACGTAAGGTAGATAGCTAGTGGGAAGCAGCCGCATAGCACAGGGAGATCAGCTCGGTGCTTTGTGACCGCCTGGAGGGGTGGGATAGGGAGGGTGGGAGGAAGACGCAAAAGGGAGGGGATATGGAAACATGTATATGTATAACTGATTAAATTTGTTATAAAGCAAAAAGTTTAAAAAAAAAAGAATGAAATTGAGTCATTTGTAGTGAGGTAGATGGACCTAGAGTCTGTCATAGAGTGAAGTAAGTCAGAAAGAGAAAGACAAGTACCATATGCTAACACATATATATGGAATCTAGAAAAATGGTACTGATGAATCTAGTGGCAGGGCAGGAATAGAGATGCAGACGTAGAGAATGGAGTTGAGGACACGGGGGAAGGGGAGGCTGGGACAAAGTGAGAGAGTAGCATTGACATATCTACACTATCAAATGTAAAATAGATAGGTAGTGGGAAGCTGCTACACAGCACAGGGAGATCAGCTCGGTGCTTTGTGACAACCTAGAGGGGTGGGATAGGGAAGGTTGGAGGGAGGCTCAAGAAGGAGGGGATATGAGGTTATATGTATATATATAGCTGATTCACTTTGTTGTGCAGTGGAAACTAACACAACATTGTAAAGCAATTATACCCCAATAAAGATGTAAAAAAAAAAAAAAAAAGAACGAGTATAAGGAAAGCCTGGCATATAATGAACATTTGAAAATGTGAGGTGCTTTCACACAAACACTATTGCCACCATGATTCAAAGTGATTATTTTTCAGAGCAATGTAGGCAGCTAACATTCATCTTCCTCAAATCCTCCAGTATGATCTATCCATTGATGAATGTGGTATGTGTATATGTACACATATAATTACGTATGCATATATGTATTACATATTCATTTGTAGGTTATAGGTACATAATATATATGTATATATTTGCATAAATGTTTTATTAAAAACCACTAACTTGCCTTTACTTGACCACTTAGGATATAGATATAAAATCTCATATACCGTTCCATTGTTTACCATGTACTTGAATTCCTAGTTCAACTTTTGCATTACTCTTCTGAAAACCATCATCTATAGATGATACATATTTATGTATCATATTTTTATGATACATATTTTTATGATACATATTTATGTATGCTATTAAATGATACTGTTGAATTTCTATATCAGTATCATAACTTTAATAGTAAAGCCATTATATATAACTATTATATTACTATGTGCAAATTATATTATATAATTATGTATAGAAAATACATATAGTTGTATAGTAATATAGCATATTATTTTTATAGCATCACTATCAATAGTAATTCTATTATCTAATAATGCTATATTATGTATCATAACTGCATAAGTCTTTTCTTTTTTTTTTTTTTTTTTGCTGTATGCAGGCCTCTCACTGTTGTGGCCTCTCCCGTTGCAGAGCACAGGCTCCGGACGCGCAGGCTCAGCGGCCATGGCTCACCGGCCCAGCCGCTCTGCGGCATATGGGATCTTCCCAGACCAGGGCACGAACCTGCGTCCCCTGCATCGGCAGGCGGACTCTCAACCACTGCGCCACCAGGGAAGCCCCGCATAAGTCTTTTAAAGTATTTCTAACAAGATTAAATTCTAAAAATTTACTTTGAAATTACCACTGTGCCAAATTGTATATTGTTTGTGGTAATCTATGCACAGAAATACAAGAGTAAATTAAAATGTTTTTTGTTTGTTTACCCATTTCTTTGTCATCCATGCATTTGATCCAACATGCCCAATCTTACTACTCTCATAACTGAACAGTCTGTACTTTTTCCATACTTGGAGCTCCCTGCTACCAGCAGATGCCCAGAAATTCTTTGTCATCTCTTCAGTAATTAGCTATTACAGTCTCTTGGCAGTCACAGATCTAATGTTTACACTTCTTAACTTTCACTGAGTTATTTCGAAGGCCCGTGACTTGTACTGTTGGTCATTTTTCTGTGGTGCGAAATTGAATCTTGTGTGATTATATTATGGGGAGGGTGGACTGGAGAGGGTTGAATCTAAAAATGTGAAATTGGCTCAGCTCACTTCAGCAGTCAAGGGCTGAACTATGGAAGTTTCAACAAGAATGGACAGTCCTGGGGGAAGAAATTAACTGAAGGTGGGAGCTGGGCAGAAGTGTTCATCTTCACGGAGAGTCGAGGATATAGGAGGGATTTTAATTTAATATATTTTGCTTCTCTCTATCCCTTTGTTCACCCCCAGCCAAAGAAGGAATGACTGATGTTTGCAAGTGTAGGCAAGGAATAGCTGTGTATAGATCGACCACCTCTCTCTTTTTGGTCTGTGGTCACCAGCTCTCAGCAGGACATAAACATTCTGCTCAGTGACTCCATGGAGGAGTTTTACAAAAGCAGGCAGCCCACGTTGGCAGCTTGTGGTTTGCTATTTTGTCTGTAATTGGAAGATAAGTTCACTTCTCATGAGTATTATCACCTGGTGCACTGGACAAGAATCCTCAGGGAATAGGCAAGGAGAGGGGTTTAAGGAGCAAAATAAGCATTCAGAGGTAGAGGTTTTTAGAGGGCCCAGGTTGTTTTGGACTTGGAGTTACAGGCACTCTGTGGGTAATTTTCATAGCCCTGTGGATTTCTTTGAACTGCTCTGACCAGAATGCAGCTTTAAGTCTTAGGTGTGAGGTATATGGGATTTTCACACTAGCTTGTGGGTCTTTGTCCTGGATCTTTGTCCTGGGAGAATGACTTTTATGATATAAGTGAGCAGAAAAACTGTATAGAAACAGAGCCATTTTTAACTGGAGTGGCCTGAAGCAAGCAGGAAGGCCACGCCTGACCTTAAGCAAAGAACAGGTGGGCCCAGTGGGTGGCCCTAGCAAAACACTAGAACAATAAGCCAGGCCAACTATGGCAAAGACAAGCAGCACAAGAAGGCCTTGACAGGCCCCAGCCAAGCTGGCTTTAATGTGTAGGCTGCTGAAGCTTAACTTGGAACTCTCCTGGCACATGTAGCCTGGTAATGTAGATACGGTGGGAATCTTCCACATTTCTATTATATTTTTTAGTCAGGTCTGTAGGATGAAAGCCCAGAACCTTTTAATAGCAATGATCCTGAGTTCCCAAATAGGTAGAAACTGCTAGTTCAGCTGCAGTTTGGTTTTTCTTTTATGATTTGAGTTTGTATCAGGACTCAAAGAGAAGATTCTGAAGGGACTAACCTTGGAAACATGAGGCTTGTCCACAGCTCTGAAGAGTCATTTCCCACTACTGTGAGGCCAAGTTGAGTCTGGACTTATTAATGACACAGACTCAGGAAACAGCTTCTGATTGCTGAGATACAAACTGTGGCTTTATTCACAGAAGAGCCTTAGATTTTATTAATAAATAAAAAGGATTAAGGATGCTTATTATAAGGAGAATATTCCATCTTCTTGGATGGAGGTAGAGAAACAATTCAATACTATTGCTGCCGATTCAAGCAATAAAAGAGGTAGTTTTTAAACCGCCTGGGCAGAAATAAGTAATCGGGTTTGTTCAGAAAGTTAAGGAAGAAATGGAAAGATACAAAACATTTGTTTCAGTCATAACTGAGGAGCAGTGGATAATTCAAAACCGCAAAAAGGAATCCAGACTAATTAAATGGTATAAGGAGGAGAAGGTATCAGCAAACAGTTGAAATCTTAGAAGCCAGTCCAGATAGATATGAAGGAGAACATGACATATGAAAAACCTGAAGATGGTGATATATAAGAAAAAGGAATACTCAGTTTCAATTGCTCTCCATCAGGGTATCAGGAAAGGGACATATGCTAGTTATTTACTAGCTCAAAACAAAACAAGCAACCCCATTCCCCATCAAAAAACAAACAAACAAACAAAAAAAACAAAACGAGAATAAAACAAGCTATCACTGGCTACAGGGTGAATCTAATATTGGAGGAGAGACAGAGGGGTTGAGAGAGAAGAGTCAGGAACACATTGCAGCAATTAATAATGTTGAGGTACAGAAGCTGAGTTACAGTGGTAAAGACAGAAGATAAGGAAAGATTTGGGAGAATTATGTAAGAGGCAAAATGGATAGGACTGGTTATAGATTGGATATGAGGAGAGAGGAAGATGGGAATGTTAAAAATTACTCCCAGGTTTTGGCTAGCACAACTGGATGGATGATCATGACAGTGGAAAATAATGTAAGTAGTTGATGATAGAAGGTGCCCGCAAATCCTAAATTCAATCTGGGAATATACTGAGTTTGAGATACTCTTAAGACAGCCAAGAGTCAATATCAAATGAAGAGATGGATAGAAATGTCTCGAGTCCAGAGGAGAAACTGGCCCAGGTTATGAATGAGTCATCTGTGCAAATCTATTAATTGCTGTCATAAGTAGGCAAAAGACTGAAGGACTGAGAGAGAGATTTTAAAATATGGTGTCTCCTATTTTGTTACTATGCACTGTAAGATTCCTTCACATTGTCTAAGTCATGTTACTCATATGATATCTTGATTACCAATAAATATATTAAGTTCTTGCCCTGGAAGGAATAACATTGTACAAAAGCAGAGAATCTTAAAAACAAACAAACAAACAAACAAACAAAAAAACAAGCAAACACTCAAAGACAAACTAATTCAAAGATAGAAGTAACTGGTATCTCAGAAGTGCTCTTAATCTTTCTCAGGTACATGCAATGATCTGTATTACACAAATATAGATGAATTTTTCACACCCTTTAAATATTTTCTGAATAGAAATCCTTAGAGTGGTAGTGTGAGGGGAGACCTAGAAATAACTAAATATTTTGTTTAAAAATATATTACAGTAAGTTCTGAGAAAGAACAGTGTTGGCCTTGTCAAAAGGTAAAGTAAATAATGGAATAAAAATTTCAAGAGATGTGAAAAAATAATTTATATTTCTAATTGGTTTTGGGGAAATTAATCATCTGAAAATTTTCTACATACATTTCATACCTTCCTAGTCTTCATTAAATCATTTCATTTTTATGTCTTTTAGCTTTTTTTAATCAAAATTGTAGAAATATTTTTTGAAAGGCAAAGGTAAATAGACATCCATGTGATGAGTAAAACAAACTGTAAAAGATTAGAATTACTATCAGGGCAAGATATATCATGGAATGGTAGATTGAGAAGAATTAGCACTGAATCATTACCATCGAAAGGCAAGCTTCTTCATACTGAGAGAAGATTTCATAAGATTCTATCAGATTCTAATGCTTTCTAAGAGACATTTTCAAACAATATTTTCCAGATATACATGGTATATTTGTATTTAATTTTACAGAATGGCTTACTATTTTGACTTGACTACTATATTGTTTGGCATTTAAAAAAAATTGTGAAACGCTTTACATAACTGAATGTTATCCAGTGGAGACTTTAGTAACAACCATAAAATATGTGCATTCCATTTAGCAAAAGCAGATGATATTTGTAAATGTGCTTGGAGCTCTTTAGAGAAATCTTTCCCCATCAGCCCGAGGTCCTATTTCTATAAGAGTAGCCCAATTCTTTGAAGTCAGGGAAAGGACTGGAGTAAATGCAGATTCTTACAAGTACTTATGTGGGAAATAGGAGTAGGGTGAATAAGGAAAAATGTATAAAATGTATAGTGTGAAGAGTACCAACAGATTTGTTCTATGTCTCCCTTTTCAATCAGAGATGAAAAAATCAGCTTTAACAATGTTTCCCACAGTCATGAGGTTCTAGTAATATAATGTATGATTCTCTACACGTCCTGTTGATGTGAACGGCTTTGATAAGCCTCCCTTCATATGCATATGTATAAACAAACCAAATATGCCAGGGTGTTATTATATATTGTCAAGCTCTGAGTTTTTTTTAGAAACAAATATTCATTAAGTAACTTATATGTCCTAGAACTTCAGGGCATTTACATATGAATAAAAAAATTCCTCTCATTTCAAAGATTTACACGTTCCCCATATTATTGTTTGAATATTTACTCAATTATATATGATCACACAAAAGTAAAATATCCTAATATAAAATTAAAGGAGTGCTTAGTTTAACTGAGAGGAGCTTTATAGTGATTATTATCTTTAGGTATATAACTTGGTATTAAGAAATCCGATTTCTATAGATAGCGAGGTAGTAACAGTAGAAGTCTAAATGTTCACTGCTTATAGAAATTATATAAAAACCTATATAAAACTTTTTAGATCCTATGTAATTATAATCACAGTGAAGGTAGAATAGGAAAGTAGTCCCATTGATATTACTATAGTTAATCAAAATTTACTAAGTATATCTTTCTCTAGGAGGACTAGGAGAATAAAAGGAGAAGAAAGGGAAGAAGGCGAAAAGGATGATGGGAAAGAGGAAGAAAAAGAAAATCATCTGAGTAATAGGGTTGGTAGAGATTTACAGTGGTCACTTAACCCATGTTACTGTCTCAAGGCATCATAAACCCAATCTCTCCTCATTCACAGCATCCCTAGCCAAATAGTAATCATGATAATTAATATAAACTAAGCGTATATTATATGTCAGAAACAACAAAATTCCTTAAAGACACTCTCTTATTTAAGAACCACATGTGTCTGGTGCTATTTTATTTTTATCTTAAAGATGAAAAGGCTGAAGTAGAGAGGAAGTTACCTTCCCAAGTTCACTTAGCTGACAAATAAGATTCAAGTCCAGATCTGTCTCACTTAGAAATTCTCATTATAGAGATAGGTTATTCCACAAGCAGTTTGGCCTGTTCAATTAATTTCATCATGAGAGAATATTCTTTTCATTCTCAATTAACATACCACCTCTTCTTTGCAGCCCAACTAAATCCTTCCAGAAAGACATCCTCCCTCCCTCCAGTGTGTTCTCCTCTAATGGATCACTTGGGACCTGTTAGCATGGCAGCACAGTACAGATCTGAAATGGATTTAAATTTTGTATGAGTCTTTGAGCATGTTCTCTAACTTCCATAATACTGTTTACTCATTAGTTAAATGGGAATGACACCTTCCTTGTAGAATGTTGTAAAAATCGGAACATGAAGATAAAGCATTTAGCAAGTGTCTGGTTCAAAATAGGAGCTCAAAAACAAGAATTTCCTTTTGATGCTTGATTCTCCAAGTAGGACATGAGCTACACAGTGATAAGAACACAGTCATTCTTTATATCCTCAAAATTAACCAGAGAACTCAGTACATATAAGTACAGAAAATTAAAATTTGGCCAATTATATCCTGTCCCAATGAAGACAGGGTACGTGACAAAAGCTATCATAGACTGAACATTTATTCTATGCCAGGAACAATTTTAAGCACTTTTCATGTGCTAACTTATTTAACTTTCACAAAGATTCTGTAAGTATTGTTATGATTTACATTTCACAACTGAGGCAAAGCATGTATAGGTATCTGGGATCAAATACTTAAGCACTATTGTCATGGATCATAAACCTTTGTATTTAATAACCCTTCATATTCTCAGAGAGAGCCATTATTAGTATACTGTGGCATTTCCCATGTTTCACATGTGGATGTAATACTAGCCATTAATATTTTCTGGATCCTTTAAGAATCCCTTTGTTCCCCACATTCAGAATTTTTCACTGAATGATACCAAAGTGTCTAAATACTGAGGGAAAATTGACTTAGCTTTTAATAGCTATACTCATATTCATTTCATCTGGTACAAGGGGAGGAATGAAATAAAGACACAATGAGTGAGAATAAACCTATACCCCAAATTCACACCCTCACACAAATGCTGAAGCCTCTTGTGGGCAGGCACCAAAGTGTCAAAGAAAATGCACATTCATTTTCTCTGCCACATGTGCCACTGCTCAGAGTACTATGGGAGTAAACAGACAAATAGACTATCTTTGCAGGGAATGCTTCTGTGTATTTGACAATGAATATATGTGCAGGGGAAAAGAGGGTACAAAGCACATTCCCTATGCCCAATAACAGGCTTTGTCAACTAGGTGAGTTTATGCTTTATGATTTTCATCAGCAAAAAAAAGTTGCAATTACTGAGTATTTTCATAATTCTTCAAGGTTCAGCTACAAAGAACTGGCTCAGCAAAGCTCCTTTTCATAGCAAAGGTTCATGCCATTTCTTTTGTTGTTGCTCTTGCTGAAGACATTTTGTCAATATCTGCTCAGTTTCTATGTTTCTGGTGGTATGTGGGTAAGTGTGTATGATAGTCTGGCAGTGTGGTAGAAGAATATGTGTGTGTGTGTGTGTGTGTGTGTGTGAGTAGGAAGTTGGATGGTGGGACATTGTCCTTGGACATTACTGTATTAAAAGCTTTTCTCAGAGCAAACACTGCACTGCTGGTGAAGGGGGAAATCAGAGTCACCAACCATTACTCACTTGCTGCAGGCATTTGTGATCTGCCAAGTAATGTCATGTGGGCCCAACAAGTATGCGTCATTAACACACCTGAGTACCAGAGGCAGCATGGATGCAAACATACATTTCAACTGCAGTGTCTTCATGATGTATTAGTCGACCAGTGGAGGAATGGGATGGAAGAACACAAAACCAATCAAGACTTTCCAGGGAGAAAAATCAGGTCACTTATCTGTTTTTTTTTTTTGTGGTACGCGGGTCTCTCACTGCTGTGGCCTCTCCCGTTGCGGAGCACAGGCTCCGGACACACAGGCTCAGCGGCCATGGCTCACGGGCCCAGCCGCTCTGCGGCATGTGGGATCTTCCCGGACCGGGGCACGAACCCGCGTCCCCTGGATCGGCAGGCGGACCCTCAACCACTATGCCACCAGGGAAGCCCAGTTCACTCATCTTAATATACATTTCCTCACCTCAGTCCTAAATTCGCTACTCTTTTTACAAACAAACATCCATGGATCAAGGCAGAACTGCTCTGCTTCTTTTCTGGAATAGTCAATTCCAGACATATACTACCTTCCCTCACAAGTCATACTTTCAGTTACCACAATTATGGGCCTACTGTGTGGTCTCTAATATTATTCCCTAAGAGCAAGTAACGTTTGTAACAGGAATGAAATTCTGTTCAGTCAAAAGTTTCCAGTGCAGGAACAGATCATGTGTTAAATGCAGTTCAGTGTGAGATTCTCTCTTGGCTGACTTGTGGCCACACTGCTGTCACAATGAGAGTGAAAACCGTGGCTACAGAGAGAGTTGTGTGGTATGCAAAACTTGGCTCTGTAGCGACTTAGCTTCCTGGAACATGGAGCTCCCTTGAAACTGAAATAATGCTCTTGGTTTCAAAAGACACATTGCAGAGGAGAAGATGTCTCTAGATTGTCAAAGTGAATTACTCCCCTTTACACCCCTCCCCAGTCTCCTCTAGTGATTCAAGCCAGGGAAACAACAGAAATGGAGTATCCTGGCTCCTGTTATTGGCAGGAAGTTCTTTTCTTAACAAAAGTGATGGAGCATTATAAGTAGTTACTAAATTTTCAGGCTTTGGAATTGAATATTCACACCAATCTACATTTCTCCCAAGGAGACAGTCACTTGAAAAATAAACTTCTTGATTAAGAATTCAGTATCGACTAGAGGGAATTATTTCCAGAACTGACTACATAAGAGATGAAATATTCAACCTCAGATTGGAAAATTAAGAAGTCATTTATTATTTACAAAAAAATTGAGAGAGCTTCTGACTACAGCACAATGTCTAGACACTCTAGCTTGGAGTGAGCAGACATCTGCTTTATTAATAGATTGGAACAAGTGGGTGAAAACAGACATTATTCTTATTTCTTTTCATATTCCCAATACTTGAGTGCTGGACACATAGTTAAAAACTGAATGGATACTTATGGGATGGATGGTGGGTGACTCCTCACCACTGGACAATTAATCAAAACTTCTGAAACAAAGAAACTCCTCCAAAATCTTTGTAGAAAACCAGCTGCTAATTCTGCTGGTGTTGATTTTGCAGAACCCATACAACAAAGTATGTAAATCCACTAACTCAGATTGTGTTTCTGAAGACACCGCTCATTATGACTGTATAATAAATGGGAGTGCACAAGTCACCATTAGCACAGAACAGATTGTTTGGGTAGCAAAGACAGCAGCTGTCACAGCTTGACAGCTTTCTTGTTAGTGAATCAGCTTTACTGACAGCCTGTTTGATTGAAAACCACTGTTCACTGACAGTGTGTTATAGCTGATATACATATGTATCTCATGAAAAATGAGACAGTTCCTGAATACCCATGAAAGGTTGAGAAGCTACAGCTCTATGAACTACATTAAAAAGTAATGAATTTCTTATAAAGCAGGTCTATTAGTGTATAAAACCATTTTGCTTACAGAAAAGCACACACCAACAAAAGTGCATGTGAAAGCATGACAGGTGACCCAGCAGAAGGTTTCCAGTGCATTATTTAAATTAGTCTTCCTGTCATAGAAATTTTATTTGCAACCAAATGAGGCCAATGTGAAAACAGAACCTTTGGGAGACATACACTCATTCCACTTCTTAAGTCTCATGACTGTCATAGAACGAATGTCGGGGTTGGGGGAGGTCCCTTCTCAGACTTGAACCTAGGGTAGAAGAACCATGAGCAGAGTGAAGATGACACATCAGTAAGCAGACCCAGTCATGTATAATGCAGGCAAGTGTGGTATATGCTACCTGGCACAGACTTGACAATGTACTTCAGTGCTGAGAAGTTTCTGTTTCAGCAGCGCAGAGCCTCTGCATGAGTAGAGATGTGGGGATAAGAATAGTTCAGATATTCTGGAGTTACCTGAAAAGTGACAAGAATGACATCTTCCTGCAACAGGAAGCACCAGATTCACTCATTTGGACTTTTCTGCAAGGTTCACTAATTTATATTCCCCAAGGTCTTCCTGAGAATGATCCATATGCTTAGGGCCTTAGGAAGTATGGTGAGTTAATGCATTTACCTTAGAGCTTTGTCCAAGCTCCTATTTGTCATCATCACATAATTTGGCAGTTTCTGGTCTCTATACAAATGAGAGACAGGATCAGGATAACCAACATGCCTGCAGGTCAGGGAGGCAGAGTAGCTACACTCAGACATTGATTGGGGTAGGCTGGCAGGGCTGCGTCTCTCACTACTGGCAAAGCCAACTATTCTTGGTGCAGGTGTTGCTAATAAAGAGTGCAAACATGGCTGAAAAACAAGTGCTTGAACCAATGGTGAAATGTTTAAACTGTGGAATAAAGATAAATTATAAAACTGATCGTGTTAAAAAAAGTATAGTGAGGTGTAATTTGGTGAATGTGAGAAAGAAAGAGGGAGAAAGAGAAAGTGGGAGAAAAAACAGAGAGAAAGACAAAATAAAAACAAAAGAGATCATCTGTGTATAAATAAAATACTTTTTAAATGGTAATGAGTCAGAAATCAATTAGGGAATCAGGGTTTTTTTGTTGTTTTGTTTAATTTGTTTATTCATTTGTTCATTCCCCAGATTCATTAGAGCTAATAAAGTACACTGTTCTTGCTTCAGTATGTAGTATGTAGTAGGAAATCTATAAATGTTTATTATAGCCTAAAGTAGGCAATTTATAAATATCTGTTCTATAAAAGATGACTGTTTCTCCTTCATCTCTTGATATTTCTTTTTCCGAGAGCCTGTGGCAGCAAGAGTCCTAGGCAGATAGATAGTCACTGTTTTATCTAGGATTGAGCTTGTGAGTATCACTGGGATTTTAAGGCAGGGCTAAATATATTCAGAAATGAATAAGGAAAGTTAAAAATAAAGAGGGAAAGTAAAAGAGACCAGATAAAGGAGTAAAACTATTAACTTGGTATTGCAACTCTCTTCAAATGGAAATAGTTGCTATTCTGATTTGGGCAACGAGGTCAGCCGAATAAAGAACAGGGCCTCTTCTTTAGTGTAAGATAAGGTGATATGAAACCACAAATACTTCCAAATATTTGCCTTTGCCTTCCCCCAACCTGAACTGAAGTTTCCCTATTTCTCTCCATGTTAGAATTTTCAACAAGTCTATAGAATACAATCACTAAAGTACATTAATGAAACTTTGGGGACAGAAGAGAGCTTATGTTTCGGGTAACATGTCTTTTGAGTGAGGGTGTTGGTGTTGGTGATATAGTGATTGGAGGAGCATCTTAGGCCAGAAAAAAATGGACCATTGGAAAACTGGTGGTTAAATTTGGGACTCTATTGCAACGACAAGCAGCAAAAGTTACTCCGGATACATATTTCATTGACTTTTCAATTGTACGGGGCTAAACCTTCCTGAAAAAAATACCTCATCCTGTTATGTTGTCTCTAAGTTCTTAAGACCCTGCTCTTAGGAAGGAGGAGAGGTAGAGAAGAAAATCAGCATTTCAAAAAGAGAAGAGAGAATACTGTTATTCTGAAACTGTCACTATTCCAATCATGATCCAAGCACAAATGTACATGCATGTGGGTGGTTGCTGCAATGTGTAAACTCCAAGCTTCTTCAAATTCTGGCTCAGAAATATTGTAATTTTCCTAAATCCAATCCAGACTCATTTAGTGGTAAATAGAATGCCTTCAGGACTGGTATTTGATATGATTTGGAATCATAAACAGTCAATAGAAATCATTAATTAGCTTTCTTCACGGATTTTGCAAAAACTGAATCAAATTTAAATGAACAATAAACAATTGATGGCAGTTTTTATTACTTACAGAAAATATGATACGTTTCCTGTGGAAAAGCTATTCATCTGCCTCAGGGAAGCGAACACAAAGTAATGAAGCATTCTTCTATTGCCCGGTTTAGGCTGACAATAGCAGAGATCCTAGCAGCCTGAGTGAGCTCCAATTTACCACTGGGATCAAAAGCCAAAACCACTGCAATGTCCCTCACCATCACATACATTCACCCTTGTGACTCCGACTGCATCTTCTATTCTTTGACTGATTTCATTCCTCTCCAGATGCAGTGGCCTCACCTCCAGCCCTCTAGATTTTCCCTGGGGCTGGAATGCTCTTCTCTCCATAGCCACCTGGCCCACTTCCTTCAAGTCCCTGCTCAAATGTCACCTTCTCAAGGAGACCTACGTGGAAAGCTCCATCAAAAACATAATTCCCAACCTCCAATATCTCTTTACCTTTTCTACTTTAAAATTATTTTTCATTGTGCTATTATTTTCTAATATATAATTTACTTTTGTTGTTCTGTTTTTAATGTCAATTGCTTGTTGTCTGTCTTTTGCTAAAGTGGAGGTTTCATGAAACCAGGTTCTATTTTATCTATTCTTGTATCCCAAGACTCTAAGATGGTGTCTGACATGTAATAAGTACTCGATAAATAGTTGTTGAATGAATATAATAGGTGTGAGTTCTTGAGAAAGGTACTTGAAATATATGCCTCAATTTCTACATCTTTTAAATGGAAATACTGTCTATTGTGGTGAGGATTACATTCGAGAGGTATCAAAGTGCTAATCATCAAGCTTGGTAGAACATGTGTAAAATGTAACATCCTTATTATTAACATTAAAAGTAGCTTCAACATCCTCTTGTGTTATTTCCAGTACTGAGTGATCTTATTCCAGGGACTTATTCTGACAACTTTTCCATTCTGGTGTCTGTTCAGATATTGTAAAAGAAGGATTTTGCAGTCTGCTAGAAAGAACTAATTTTTCCCCTGTATGCAACTTCCTTCTTTAGTCATTTTCTTACTGGCTTTTCCAACCAGCTGCTCTCATACCATTTATACATTTGTACAACTCTTTATCATGCAATTTTGCTACCTTGACAAGTTATATTAAGACATTTTCTTATGCACCCCACTACTCGAACACAAATTAGGGTTCCAACCAACCCATGAAGTAAGTCAGGTTTGCATCATGCCCTTTCAGCTTTGTTTTTTTCAATTCTAGCAGAAATCTTAGATTATGTTCCCGTTTGGATTATTTTTAGAGAAACCACACATTTTCTGACTTTTGAAAAATGCAAGCACTTTTAGAGTGCTTTGCACACAGTATGCATGGAATACACATTTGTTGAACATTAGGTAAATCAAACTCTGTTGTATATTTTGAGCATAACAGCTCAATATTCTAAATATCCAAGACAGTGGTATTTCCTCAAAAACTTTAATCCTTGAATGCAGAAAATATATAAGCATTTAATAATAGTGTTACTTATCACATACTGAGTTTTATTGATATAACTTAGTTTTAGGAATATAACATATTTCTGAAATAGGTGTTTTTTTCTCATTCCCAAAGCAGCAAATAATAGTAGTCCCTTAATAATTATTTTTATAGTTAAGTGACAAATGAGTGAAATAAATCTTTACCTTAGGACTTTTTATGCTTTTTAAATATTCAGTACAACCATTTTTGAAGCCCATGTTAAGATTTAATTTCTTTTAGAGGAAATGACTAAGCCTGAAGTGTCTGGATGTTTGAAGAATAGACCGGAAGTAAGAGGCTAACATTCATCTCCACATTGTCTGTAGCTCTTTGTCAGATTAGATAGAACAGGAAAAATGGGTATTAAATTTCAATCAGGGTTAATCAGCAGACACACCTTGGGCTGGTGAGAAGTTGAGTAATGATTGGGAAGTTCCATATTTAATGATTGGCTGGCTGCTTTGCCCTGCATAAGTCATGCACCCTTGGCAGGTATTTTTGGATTATAACATTCTTTGGAAAAAAATTGCTTCTCAGAAGGTTATTCTATTCCTCTACTACTGATCCTCTTACCTTAGAGAAGTGTAAATAGTATTGGCACTTTGCCTCAAAATGTAAAATTTACGAATATAGTATCTTGGTCTTTGAATACCATATATATAGTGTTCAAAAGTATACATATGTATATGTATATGTGTGTATACACACACACACACACATGAATGATATAAACTAATTTTTAAGTGGCATTTCATTTTCTTTTCTGTGGTCTCCTAAGGGTTTAGTGGATCCAAATTGGTGGATCACCCTGAACTAGCATAATATCTCTTCTGGAAAAGGAGCATATCCTAGGAATTTAACTCTAATATAACTCACCTGAACTCTCATTACTTAGGAAAATCTGCCAGAAATACCCAGAAATTAACTGAATTTTTTTTCCTGAGAACTATAGAACATGACAATTACGAGAAGATTAATCTTATGTCAGACCTAAAACATTGGGTTCATCCTGGCTTTCCCAAGTTAGAACGTGTACCAGAGAGCAAAGCAATCTGTTTGTATACGAGAGTATAGTTAATGAGCACTACACATTTGAAAAATGGCTTCTCTCTGAATGTTTAGAAATAAATATATTATTTCAAAGTAAGGCATAACTAAATCCGTTTCTCTTTGACCAGAGGTAACATCTAAGTCTCAGAGAGAAAACCAATCTGTGTCTTGCAGCATTTCTGAGAGGGATCTTCTGGGACTTTCCAACAGAAATATTGAAAGGGTGTGAATGAAACCAAAAGAGAACAACTTGTATACTACTGAATTAATGTTTCTAACTTAAAATATTGTCCCTCCATATATTAATTTTTCTACTAATTATTATTATGTATACAAACCATGAGTGAATATGTTAAGAAACTGTTAGCTATGGATACAGTATTTCACTTTAAGGAAAAATAGTCTTCATGTTTAGAATGTGTTGACTCTAGTTATGTCATATTACTTTATTTAAAAAGATATACCAAAGGAATAAGCTTCTTTCTCCAGTAGAAGCAAAACCAACAGTTCTCTATATTGTACCAAATGTGTTCAGGACTCTTTTGATTCAAGCTCAGTCATTCTGCATATGCTATATCCAGTCCCAAGTCTAAGTCACAGGAAAGTTTCTTTTCCCACCATTTTCTGTCTTTGGGAACCAACTGGGTCCCCTGAGTCATTTGGTGGGGTTTCTAAATGCTTGCCTACAGTAATCATTCCTTTCTATCCCAGGGATCCATTAACCCAGCCTTACAAGAAACTTTCAGATTTTTTTTTTTTTTTTTTTGTGGTACGCGGACCTCTCACTGTTATGGCTTCTCCCATTGCGGAGCAAAGGCTCCAGATGCGCAGCCTCAGTGGCCATGGCTCACGGGCCCAGCCACTCCGTGGCATGTGGAATCTTCCTGGACCGGGGCACGAATCCATGTCCCCTTCATCAGCAGGTGGACTCTCAACCACTGTGCCACCAGGCAAGCCCTGAACTTTCAGAAATTTGATCAGTAAAAATTTCACTGCATCTACATATTTTCCATTGACCTCATCCCTAGTATGGAAGGAGAGCCATACATTTTCCCAATATTCTTAACTACATCACTACTGGTGAAGCGATAGGCATTTACTCACAATAAACATTTGAGAACACATATAAGTACTTTGGTTCTGTGCTAGTAGATGAACTACCTTTAAGCCATGTTTCTTTTTACTTCCTCCTCCCTCCTAACAAGCTGCAATGACCATTCAATGATTCATGTATGAGCTTTTGTTCATTTGTTAGTTTCCCTCCAGTAGTGATAGATTTATACTACATCCTCTACACCTTCTTCTTTATTCACATTTACAACTAAGTTACTACATGCAGCTATGGGAGAAGGAGAACCAAAGAATATGAAATGAATGTATGATCTTAGCCTTGTTAGCACCATACACTGATCTATGGCTGTCACTTCCAACCAACAAAGGCCAAACAGGTAGCTTCTGATAGTGTCTGCAATTAACACACTATGCACATGAGCATGCTTCCATGAAAATCAAATTATGTCATGGCTACTTCAAATACCATCCATAAAAGCATAAGGAGCAAGAAAAATAGGTAAAAATGTATATGGGGGAAAGCAAGGCAGGACACCTTCAATTATAATGAAAAATAATATTTAATATATCCTACTAGTTTTTCATGAGCCAGAAAAATATGTAGTCAACTAGCACTGTCCCCATTCACAGTTGTTTATAACTTTCTTAAAATAATGCTTTGAGGGCTAAAATATCTCATAAATCATCTTGGCCAAGAAACAATTTTGTTCAGAAAATTCAATTTAAAACAAAAAACAGAGCAGTTTCTGAATTACCTGACCACAGGGAAGAAGAAAGCAGTTCAACTATCTAAAAGTGTATATGCAGGGAAAAACTTTTTTTTTTTTTTTAAGATTAGCATGGCCCAGAAAACAAAGAACTTGAGTGTCAGATATAAGCAGGTAAAATTCAATAATTTTGACAAAAGCTAAGAGCATTCATGTTCATTTGGTCCTGTCTTCTCATTTTAAAGATGAGGAAACTGAGTTTCAGAGAAGTTAAATAATTCACTCAAGGGACAAACATAACATTACAACTCTCTTTGTTGAAGATGTTTTAGTCCTGTAAAATTGCTCAGAAACCATTCAGCTAAGAATGAGGAGGACTGAATTATATTTCTGGCTCTTTAAACAAGATGACACCCTAGGCAAAGCACTTAACTGCTCAGTTCCCTCATGTGGAAACTGCACAGTTGAACTAGAACATCTCCAGAAGTCCCTTCCAACTCTGAAGAGTCATGATTCAATCACAGAAATTGCTAGATTGTTTCTCTTTCTTTTAGTTTGTTTTGCCATGAGCCTTTAAGAGTATCCTGACCACAACTCTTCCTGTCAATTACTCACAGGACTGGGAGCAGAAAATTTTACTTGTCTTTTCTAAACACTATATGTGTTTTCTGATCATCTCAGTGGAAATTGTTTATTCTTTTCCTTGTCCACAGTTTCTTAATTTTACCACTTTCTATTTAGTTATTTAGATATATGTAGAAATGTCCAAGAAGCATGTGAAAAGTCTTCAATTTTACTTTTAATCAATGAAAATTAAAATTGGATGCTACATTTTACCTATCAAACATGAAATTATTAGGAAACGATAATATTCAATGTTAGCTGTATGTGCAGGAAAACAAAATTTTCATATTCTGAGAGTATAATTGTAAACTGGTATGGCCTTTTCAGAAGGATATTTGGCAACACATATCAGAAGGCTAAAATGAGTATCTCATGACCCAAGAAATCCAATTAAAAGAATTTATCTTAAAGACATAAACAAAAATGTACAAAAGAGCAGTGTACATCATAGTATTATTAAATAAGCAACTTAGAAACAACCTATCAAACAATAAAACACTGCTTTAAGTTGTGGTACATCTATATAAGATACCATTCCACCATTAAAAAGCATGTTCATAAAGACAGATTAGGAAAAGGATAAAATGGGAAGGACACAAAACTGTATGTACAAATTGTATGAAAACAAAATCTAAAATTTTAACAGTGATTGCTTTTGGATGAATAATCTTCTCTTTATTCTCTGATTTGTAAAATCTTTGATGAACCTGTATTACATAATAATGAGAAGTCAGATATGCTATGTTTTCTCTGGCAGGGTTTCCAAGCCTAGTCAGTTTGAACACAGAGGTGAACACTAGTTGGGAACTCAGAGGTCTATGGCTTCTCTCTTATGTCTCCTATGAGTGAGCTGAAGGCAGGTCAGACAACCTTCCTGACCTTCAGTCTCCACATTTCTGAAATGATGTGATTGGGAAAGGGCAATATTTTTTATATTCCCAATATCTATTTATTCTGTAAATCCATTAAATACTCAATTTATGAAAGAGAAAAGGAGTGTTATACTCTTGTAAACAAATCATGAAACAAAAATGAGTACACATGAAAAGATACAATGAGGGGTTGGTGATAATAGAGAATATTTTATTCTTAAATCTGACACTTCAGATTTTTAAATATTCCAAATAAAAATAAATGAATGGATGGATAGCAGAAAAAAACCTTATTTCTTCCTGATTCATTTATTAGTAGAAAAGTTCTAAACAATTAAATCAGCCCATATGGGAATGTTGTGATGTTAAACAGAACTTCCAGTGACCCTTGCAGAACAGGAGCCCTGATTGCCAGTTCCTTTCTGGTTTGAACTGGAAGTTACAACTCACACTATTTATGGTGTAATGACGCCATACAGATGGGGAAATCAGATCAAGTGGAATTAGAACTTTGGGTTCTAATTAGATCCAGCTGTTCCATGGAAACGGAATCTTTATCTCTAGGCCTTAAAACTAGTAAGCACAAGTTTCACATTTTAAAGAGCATTTTGAACCTGTGAAGATATAAATGCAGAAATAACAAATTTTGAAATCTTGATTATGTCTGTCTTATAAACAGGTTCTCTGTTTTTACTGCTGGTACTGAGAAAAGGTCATTATCTTTCTGCCTACTGTTTGCTTATGAGAGTATGTGCTACTTTTCTTTTCGGCCTTGAATATTTCAAGAAAACTTTCTACCAATGAAGCTTTATTTTTTTAGATGTATTTTTCTAAGTTTTGATTAAAATAAATATAATGTAATTACCACATTCACTAAAACAGAGCTGTGATTTTTAGTGTAAAAAGAAAAATCAAATTTAAAAGTAAATATCAGCTAATACCAACCATATGGAGATTTCATCTTGTTTTCTAATAACTTTGAGACATCAGTTTTTTAATATCTTTATTTTGGAGAATAGATTGATAATTAGATAACAAATGACTTTGTATTTTTCTCTGAGAGAAACAGTAACAGTGTTTTAATAATACATGCTTACCTGAATCTTAAAAAAAAAAAATAAAGAGTAAAAAACAAATAAACCAAAGCTCATAACTGTGTGGCAAAAATATTTATCTGTTTTCTTTACTGATGTATGCCACCCCCTAGAATATTCATTGCACATGGTAGGAATTCAAAAATATTCTGTGCATGAATAAGGAAATTAAACTCAAATATATAATTATCTTTGATTAATGAATGAAATGTGAGATATAAAAATATTTACTGCATCAAAAAGTAAAAGCTGACCTACATGTGGTTGTTAAGCTTCTACTAAGCTCCACCTGCTTTCAGAGAGTTTGTATAATGGAGCGGTAATAACACTGACTTTGGAAAATGATCTGAGTTCAATTCCAGGATGAGCAATTTACTTGTATGACCTTGGGAAAGTCATCAAATCTTTTGAATCCAGATTGCTTTTCTACAAAGTATGTATAATAATATCCAGCACACAGGTTACTTTGAGGTCTGAATAAGAAATGAGTAGATTCAATAAACAGTATCATATTAGTTACTACTCACTGTACATACCTATCAAATCCCTGCTTCCTTTCTTTGCTGTTATCCTTTGTTTTATCTTTAACACATTTCAGCTACTCTAACTGAAATACAATTCATTCTACCTAGACAGCTCAAATGTCATTTCTCTATGAATCCTTTTCTGATTCCCCCAATCAGATGTGACTTCTGTATCTTTGTCGCATTATTTGTCACATTCTCTCCTGCACATTTTAAACTCATGGATGAATGTATATAACTTGTGCATTACTCTGTTTAATAATAATAACAACAACAATAACAGCAGCAGCTAATATCAATTGAACATTTACTAGGTGCCAAGCACTGTGCTGAGTGTTTAAGTGTTTTTTTTAATATATTACTTCCATTTAATCTTCACAATCTTACATAAAGTACTATTATTACCTTTATTTCAACTTTCTGTGTTGAAGTTTAAGTTACCCAACAAGTAAAGAATTGTGTGTAAATTCCCTGAGTGCACCTACTGCATTCCAGGAATTATATCAAGTGCTTTACACAAGATCTTTTGCTTAAAGAATATAGCTATTTTATGATGTAGGATTTATCCATATTTTACAAATAGGACAATTAAGGCTCAAAAAAGTTAAGTAACATTCCCAAGATCATATGACCCATAAACTAACAGTTACGATTAAAAATTATGTCCAATTTCAATTCTAAAACCGCCATTTTTCTTTTGCCTAACATATAGCAGTGTCTTCTTTCTACCAAATGCTCAATAAATACTTCTTTTAAAAAACTGTATTTTTTCTCACACATGTGATCTTTCATTATTTGCACTATGTTGTATTATGAAACTGTATCTTTATCCAATGTGGGAATATTTGGCTAAAAACAGTTTGGTTATTTATCTTAGTTTGTAATCTGAATAAAATGTTTTCAGGTTAATTGAACATTTTTCTCATTTTCTAACCCAGAAGTCAGCAAACTGTGGTCAAATCCAGCCATCTGATTATATTCATAAATAAAGTTTTATTGAAACATAGCATACCCATCTGTTTACATATTATCTGTGGCTACTTGTGCATTATAATATCAGAGTTGAGTAGCTGCAATAGAGACCATAGGACACACAAAGCCTAAAATATTTACTATTTGGCCCTTTGTAGAAAAAGTTTGCCAGTCCCTGTCTTAAATAAACATGGGTTCCATCTTGTGGTCTTATATTTAGTAAATTAACTCCTTCTCTTTGAACTCAGTATTTTAAACCATCTTGGCAGAAGTAAAAGTTCATTGACTCATGACTCACTCCCCACCACTTCAGAATAGATTCCAGGTCTTGAGGAGAGGTTTTGGAATTCAAAGTTCTGTCTCAGGTACTTCAAATACAGTGTATAACCAATAACAATGCTAAAAATAATTTTATTTTTCAATTTTTCTGTTTTTAAAATATCAAATATTTTTAGGCTAATAAATTATTATAATCTTAATAAAAGGCTGAAGAATAAAGAGTGACAAAGGTGGCTGCCCATAAGCATAGACAGTCTATGAATCTGCAACTCTTCTCCTTTTAATCTATAGTCTTTGATTCAACTATAACATTTCTTTGGAGTATTTATGAAGACACATTATATACATATACTTAGTAAATATGAAGTAACTTTAAAATATTTCAGAATAGACTAATATTCATATACAATAAATTTTCTTTCCTGAAACTAAACAACTACATTGACACATTAAAAGCTTTCCATTTCAGAAATTCCTATCCAATTAGAGGTATTAAATAGGAACTCTTTTCCCACTTCACACCCTTTACTCTGTATGCATATTATTTTGTATTAGATTGAAGCCCTTTGTTTGTCATTTATTATATATATACTTTTTCATTTGACTGTATAGCCTTATCTGATTGTTATTCATTATTGTACTAATCTATCTGTGTTTATAAAATAAGTGATGATCACAGCTGCTGTGTCTGTTGTTGCTGGCATGACCAAGTGCTATGCTATGACTTTACATGTTACTTATTATCATGACAATTTCAAGGTAGATATTAATATTTTAATTTGAAAGATGGCAAGCTGCAGCTCTGAGATATTTGTAAACTGTCCAAGCTCACAGTTAAAACATGGCAAAGCTACTTTTAAAACCCATGGCTAAAGGCTCCAAAGTCTTACTTTTTCCACTACATGACACTTCAAATAACACCATTTGTTCCTGGAAAACAGCCATTATATAAATATGGCTATGTATTATTTAGCACTTAAATGAGATGAGCTATCAAGACTTGAAAAGACATGGAGCAAACTTAGACACATACTGCTAAGTTAAGCCAGTCTGCAAAGACTATATATGGTATGATTTTGACTATAAGACATTCTGGAAAAAGCAAAATTATGGAGACAGAAAAAAGATCAGTAGTTTCCAAGGGTTCAAGGGAAGGGGAAAAGGGATGAATAAATAGAACATAGGGCATTTTTAAGGCAATGAAACTACGCTGTGTTATACTGTAACAGTAGATACTGACATTATATATTTGTCAAAACCACAGTATGTACAATATCAAACTATAGACCCTAATGTAAACTATAGACTTAGTAAATATTAACATATCAATATTGGTTCATCAATTGTAACAAACATACCACACTAATGCAAGATGTTAATAATAGAGCAAACTGGTGGTGGGAGAGGTAGAGGTGATATAGGGAACTCTCTATACTTTCTGCTTTTCTCAAATGTAACACAGGTTCTAAAAAATAAATTCTAGGACTCCCAGTCTCCAGCTCTGCATATAAGGAGCTTGGAAGTCTCTAGTCCGTCCTAAAAGTGAGTAAAAAGCTGAACAAAATGAAAAACCAAAACCTATTCTTGTATCTTAAGAAAGGGGAGGACACAGTGCAAACCACTGCACCCAAGATTGGAGAGACAGGTGAATACAGGGAATCATGGCTTACATGAGCAGAAACTGATCAAAGATACAGTGTTGTAACTGGTGAATTTCTGGAAACTTAGTGGGGAAAGCTCTGAGGGTTAAAAATTCTGGGAGGACTTAAAGGGGCCTCCATAGTATTATAAGATTTACCTCTAGGAGGTTAACCAGATTCCCACAGTAAATATTTGAGAAAAATCCCCTCAGGCTTCCAGCAGGGGAAGGGGAAGATGAGCCATTTTGAACTAGATAATATACCAATAGAATCTTTGAAATCTGAAAAGTAAAGAGAAAAAAGACTGAACAAAACAGAACAGAGCATTCAAGGACTGTGGAACAACTATAAAGGAGTAACATATGCATAAAGGGAATATCAGAAGGAGAAGAAAGAAAGAAAGAAAGGAACAGAGGAAATATTTGAAACAGTAATAACCGAATTTTCTCAGATTAATGTCAGGCAGCAAACCACAGATCCAGGGAGCTCAGAGAACACCAAGTATGATAAATACAAAAACAAAACAAAACAAAAACCCATATAAGCATATAATTTTCAAATTACAGAAAATCAAACATAAGTAAAAAATCCTGAAAGAATCCAGGGGGAAAATAACACCTTACCTACAGAGGAACAAAAACAAGAATTACATCTGACTTCTCCTAAGAAACCACGTAAGCAGGAAGAGAGCAGAGTGAAATATTTAAACTGTTAAGAGGGGAAAAAAAACCCCAAAAAAACTAAAATTCTGTACTCTGTAAAATTATCCTTCAAAAGTAAAGGAGAAATAAAGACTTTCTCAGACAAACAAAAATTGAGGGAATTTGTTGCCAGTAGACCTGCCTTGCAAGAACTGTTAAAAGAAGTTCTTCAGAGAAAAGGAAATTAACACAGGTCAGAAACTCAGATCTACATAAAGAAAGGAAGAGCACCAAAGAATAAAAAAGTGAAAGTAAAATAAAAACTTTTATTTTTCTTATTCATAAGTGAGCTAAGAGATAACAGTTTGTTCAAAATAATAGCAACAATGTACTTAATTATTTAAGCTTATGTATTATATATATATATGCATATATATGTGTGTATGTGTGTGTGTGCTTTATATATAAACAAAGTAAATGACAGTGATGATACAATGGATAGGAAAAAGGAATTAGAATTACTTTGTTATTATAAGGCACTCATACTACCTGTGAGGTGATATGATGTTCTTTGAAAATGGACTTGAATTAGCTGAAAATGTATGTTGTAAACTATAAGACAACCATTTAAAAAAAAGTATAACTGAGATGCTAAGAAAGAAAATAAAAATGGAATCACATGAAATGCTCAATTAAAACCATAAAGAGCAGAAGAAGAGTAGAAGACAAAAATAGGAACAACAGTCTGGGAAAAAGATGGCAGAGTAAAAGAATGTGCTCTCACTCCCTGTTGCGATAATATCAGAATCACAACTAGCTGCTGGACAATCATGGACAGGAGGACACTGGAACTCACCAAAAAAGATACCCCACATCCAAACACAAAGAAGAAGCCACAATGAGATGGTAGGAGGGACGCAATCACAGTAAAATCAAATCCCATAACTGCTGGGTGAGTGATTCACAGACTGGAGAACAATTATACCACAGAAGTCCACCCACTGGAGTGAAGGTTCTGAGCAGCATGTCAGGTTTCCCAACCTGGGGGTCCAGTAATGGGAGGGGGAATTCCTAGAGAATCAGACTTTGAAGGTTAGTGGGATTTGATTGCAGGACTTTGATAGGACAGGGGGAAACAGAAACTCCACTCTTAGAGGGCACACACAAAGTAGTGTGTGCATCGGGACCCAGGGGAAGGAGCAGTGACCCCAGGGGAGACTGAACTATACCTACCTGCCCGTGTTGGAGGGTCTCCTGCAGAAGTGGGGGGTGGCTGTGTCTCACTGTGAGGACAAGGACACTGGCAGCAGAAGTTCCGGGAAGTACTCCTTGGCATGAACCCTCTCAGAGTCCGCCATTAGCCCCACGAAAGAGCCCAGACAGGCTCCAGTGTTGGGTTGCCTCGGGCAAAACAACCAACAGGGAAGGAACCCAGCCCCATCCATGAGCAGTCAAGTGGAATAAAGTTTTACTGAGCTCTGCCCACCAGAGCAACAGTCAGCTCTAACCACCACCAGTCCCTCCCATCAGGAAGTGTGCACAAGCCTCTTAGATAGCCACATCCAACAGAGGGCAGACAGCAGAAACCAGAAGAACTACAATCCTGCAGCCTGTGGAACAAAAACCACCTTCACAGCAATATAGACAAGATTAAAAGGCAGAGGGCTATGTACCAGATGAAGGAACAAGATAAAACCCCAGAAAAACAATTAAATGAAGTGAAGATAGGCAGCTTTCCAGAAAAAGAATTCAGAATAATGATAGGGAAGATGATCCAGGACCTCGGCAAAAGAATGGAGGCAAAGATGGAGAAGATGCAAGAAATGTTTAACAAAGGCCTAGAAGAATTAAAGAACAAACAAACAGAGATGAACAATACAATAACTGAAATGAAAAATACACTAGAAGGAATCAATAGCAAAATAACTGAGGCAGAAGAATGGATAAGTGACCTAGAAGACAGAATGGTGGAACTCACTGCTGTGCAACAGAATAAAGAAAAAAAGAATGAAAAGAAATGAAGACAGCCTAAGAGACCTCTGGAACAACTTTAAAAACAACAACATTCACATTATAGGGGTCCCAGAAGGAGAAGAGAGAGAGAAAGGACCAGAGAAAATATTTGAAGAGATTATAGGTGAAAACTTCCCTAACATGGGAAAGGAAATAGCCACCCAAGTCCAGGAAGCACAGGGAGTCTGATACAGGATAAACCCAAGGAGGAACACACCAAGACACATAATAATCAAATTGGCAAAAATTAAAGACATAGAAGAATTATTGAAAGCAGCAAGCAAAAAGTGACAAATAATATACAAAGGAACTCACATAAGTTTAACAGCTGATTTCTCAGCAGAAACTCTACAAGCCATAAGCAAGTGGCATGATATACTTAAAGTGATGAAAGGGAAGAACCTACAACCAAGATTACTCTACCTGGCAAGGATCTCATTCAGATTCGATGGAGAAATCAAAAGCTTTACAGATAAGCAAAAGCTAAGAGAATTCAGCACCACCAAACCATCTCTACAACAAATGCTAAAGGAACTTCTCTAAGTGGGAAATGCAAGAGAAGAAAAGGAGCTACAAAAATGAACTGAAAACAATTAAGAAAATGGTCATAGGAACATACATATCGATAATTACCTTAAACGTGAATGGATTAAATGCTCCAACCAAAAGACACAGGCTTGCTGAATGGATACAAAAATAAGACCCATATATATATATATATATATGCTGTGTACAAGAGACCCACTTCAGATCTAGGGACACATACAGACTGAAAGTGAGGGGATGGAAAAAGATATTCCATGCAAATAGAAATCAAAAGAAAGCTGGAGTAACAATACTCATATCAGATAAAATAGACTTTAAAATAAAGAATGTTACAAGAGACAAGGAAGGACACTACATAATGATCAAGGGATCAATCCAAGGAGAAGATACAATAATTATAAATATATATGCACCCAACAAAGGAGCACCTGTGTGCTCCTATATAAGGCAACTGCTAACAGCTATAAAAGAGGGAATCCACAGTCATAGAATAATAGTGGGGAACTTTAACACCTCACTTACACCAATGGACAGATCATCCAAAATGAAAATAAATAAGGAAACAGAAGCTTTAAATGACACAATAAACCAGAGAGATTTAATTGATATTTATAGGACATTCCATCCAAAAATGGCAGATTACACTTTCTTCTCAAGTGCACATGGAACATTCTCCAGGATAGATCACATCTTGGGTCACAAATCAAACCTCTGTAAACATAAGAAAATTGAACTATCAAGCATCTTTTCTGACCACAATGCTGTGAGATAAGAAATCAATTACAGGGAAAAAAAACATAAAAAAAACAAACACATGGAGGTTAAACAATACATTACTAAATAACCAAGAGATCACTGAAGAAATCAAAGAGGAAATCAAAAAATACCTAAAGACAAATGACAATGAAAACACGATGATCCAAAACCTATGGGATGCAGAAAAAGCAGTTCTAAGAGGGAAGTTTATAGCTATAGAAGCCTACCTCAAGAAACAAGAAAAATCTCAAATAAACAATCTAACCTTACACCTGAAGAAACTAGAGAAAGAAGAACAAACAAAACCCAAAGTTAGCAGAAGGAGAGAAATCATAAAGATCAGAGCAGAAATAAATGAAACAGAAAGAAAGAAAAAAATAGCAAAGATCAATAAAACTAAAAACTGGTTCTTTGAGATGGTAAACAAAATTGATAAATCATTAGCCAGACTCATCAAGAAAAAGAGGGAGAAGACTCAAATGAATAAAATTAGAAATGAAAAAGGAGAAGTTAAAACAGATACTGCAGAAATACAAAGCATCCTAATAGACTACTACAAGCAACTCTATGCCAATAAAATGGACAACCTGGATGAAATGGACAAATTCTTAGAAAGGTATAACCTTCCAAGACTGAACCAGGAAGAAATAGAAAACATGAACAGACCAATCACAAGTAATGAAATTGAAATTGTGATTAAAAATCTTCCAACAAACAAAAGTCCAGGACCAGGTGGCTTCATAGTTGAATTCTACCAAACATTCAGAGAAGAGCTAACATCCATCCTTCTCAAACTCTTCCAAAAAATTGCAGAGGAAGGAACACTCCCAAACTCATTTGATGAGGCCACCATCAACCTGATACCAAAACCAGAAAAAGATAATACAAAAAAAAAAGAAAATTACAGACCAATATCACTGATGAATATAGATGAAAAAATCCTCAACAAAATACTAGCAAATAGAGTCCAACAACACATTAAAAGGATCATACACCATGATCAAGTGGGATTTATCCCTGGGATGCAAGAATTCTTCAATATATGCAAATCAATCAATGTGATACACAATATTAACAAATTGAAGAAGAAAAACAATATGATCATCTCAATAGATGCAGAAAAAGCTTTTGACAAAATTCACACCCATTTATGATAAAAACTCTCCAGAAAATGTTCATAGAGGGAACCAGCTCAACATAATTAAGGCCACATTGACAAACCCTCAACAAACATCATTCTTTTTTTTTTTTTTTGGTACACAGGCCTCTCACTGCTGTGGCCTCTCCCACTGTGGAGAACAGGTTCCAGACACACAGGCCCCGCAGCCATGGCTCACGGGCCCAGCCGCTCCATGGCATGCGGGATCCTCCCGGACCGGGGCACGAACCTGCATCCCCTGCATTGGCAGGCAGACTCAACAACTGCGCCACCAGGGAAGCCCAAACATCATTCTTAATGGTGAAAAACTGAAAGCATTTCCTCTAAGATCAGGAAGAGGACAAGGGTGTGCACTCTCACTGCTATTATTCAATATAGTTTTGGAAGTCTTAGCAATAGCAATCAGAGAAGAAAAAGAAATAAAAGGAATACAAATAGGAAAAGAAGAAGTAAAACTGTCACTGTTTGCAGATGACATGATAATATACAAAGAGAATCCTAAAACGCCACCAGAAAAATACTAGGGCTAATCAATGAATTTGGTAAAGTTTCAGGATACAAAATTAATGCACAGAAATCTCTTGCATTCCTATACACTAATGATGAAAAATCTGAAAGAGAAATTAAGGAAATCCTCCCATTTACCACTGCAACAACAAAAAAAATAAAATATCTAGGAATAAACCTACCTAGGGAGACAAAAGACCTATATACATAAAACTATAAGACACTGATGAAAGAAATTAAATATGATACCAACAGATGGAGAGATATACCATGTTCTTTGATTGGAAAAATCAATATTGTGAAAATGACTATATTACTCAAAGCAATCTGCATATTCAATGCAATCCTTATCAAATTACCAATGGCATTTTCTAAGGAACTAGAACAAAAAAATTTAAAATTTGTATGGAGACACAAAAGACCCAATAGCCAAAGCAGTCTTGAAGGAAAAAAACATGGAGCTGGAGGAATCAGACTCCCTGACTTCAGACTATACTACAAAGCTGCAGGAATCAAGACAATATGGTACTGGCACAAAAACAGAAACATAGATCAGTGGAACAAGATAGAAAGCCCAGAGATAAACCCACACACCTATGGTCAACTAATCTATGACAAAGGAGGCAAGGATATACAATGGAGAAAAAACAGTCTCTTCAATAAGTTGTGCTGGGAAAACTGTACAGCTACATGTAAAAGAATGAAATTAGAACACTCCCTAACACCATACACAAAAATAAACTCAAAATGGATTAGAGACCTAAATGTAAGACTGGACACTATAAAACTCTTAGAGGAAAACATAGGAAGAACACTCTTTGACATAAATCACAGCAAGATCTTTTTTGATCCACCTCTTAGAGTAATGGATATAAAAACAAAATTAAACAAATGGAACTTAATGAAACTTAAAAGCTTTTGCACAGCAAAGGAAACCATAAACAAGACGAAAAGACAAACCTCAGAATGGGAGAAAATATTTGCAAACAAATCAATGGACAAAGGATTAATCTCCAAAATATATAAACAGCTCATTCAACTCAATATTAAAAAAACAAACAACCCAATCAATAAATGGCCAGAAGACCTAAATAGACATTTCTCCAAAGAAGACATAGCGATGACCAAGAAGCACATGGAAAGCTGCTCAACATCACTAATTATTAGAGAAATGCAAATCAAAACTATAATGAGGTACCACCTCACACCAGTTAGAATGGGCTTCATCAGAAAACCTACAAACAACAAATGCTGGAGAGGGTGAGGAGAAAAGGGAACCCTCTTGCACTGTTGGTGGGAACGTAAATTGATACAGCCACTATGGAGAATGGTATCGAGGTTCCTTAAAAAACTAAAAATACAATTACTATATGATCCAGCAATACCACTACTGGGCACATACGCAGAGAAAACCATAATTCAGAAAGACACATGCACCTCAATGTTCATTGCAGCAGCTATTTACTATAGGCAGGTCATGGAAGCAACCTAAATATCCATTGACAGATGAATGGATAAAGAATATGTGGTACATACATACAGTGGAATAGTAGCCATATAAAGGAACGAATCTGGGTCTTTTGTTGAGATGGGGATGGATCTGGAGCCTGTCATACAGAGTGAAGTAAGTCAGTAAGAGAAAAAATAATCAGATATTAATGCGTATATGTGGAACCTAGAAAAATGGTATGGATGAACCATTTTGCAAGGCAGAAATTGAGACAGAGATTTAGAGGACAAACATATGGACACCAAGAGGGGAAAGCAGCGGGGTGTATGTGTGTGTGTGTGATGAATTGGGCGATTGGGTTTGACATTTATACACTGATGTGTATAAAATTGATAACTAATAAGAACCTGCTGTATAAAAAATTTAAATTAAATTAAAAATATTTTTTAAAAAGAAATAAAAACATATGTCCATACAAAAAAAAAAAAAAGGACTCTGTAACCCAGACAGTATAGTATTGACAGAAGAAGAGACAAAGAGATCAACAGAACAGAACAGAGAGCCCAGAAATACACCCACATAAATATAGTCAAGTGATCTTTGACAAAGGAGCAAAGAAGAACAATGGAGCAAAGACATTCTTTTCAACAATGGTACTGGGACAACTGATGTCCACATGCAAAAAAATGAATCTAGACTCAGACAATATATCCTTCACAAAAACTCACTGAAAATGGATCACAGGCTTAAACATAAAATGCAAAGCTATAAAACTCATAGAAGGTAATATAGGAGAATATCTACATGACCTTGGGTATGGCAATGACCTTTTTTGTTTTTTGTTTTTTGAGGTTGGGTCAGCCAATCTAGAGTGTTTGATCTATTGATTATTTTCTATATACCAGACAGATCATCCAAGGATCCTATAATGTAGGAAAGTGAGACTTAGAGTAAGTGAACATCCAAAGCCTCAGTGCTGTGGAGAGGGGAGATAGGACTGAAGCCCAAGACTGTCTGGTCTCAGAGCTCATATCTTCCCACCGTGCCCGGGGGACTCTAGGTTACCACTTTATTAAGCAAGGACATAACTCGGGAACAGCCAGTTGGAAGAGATGCATAGGGCAAGCTATGTGGGAAGCGATGAAGAGCTTCTATACCCTCTCCAGGTGCAATACTGTCCTAGAATCTCTATGTGTTCACCAACCTGGAAGCTTGGCGATGACCTTTTTTTTTTTTTTTTTTTTTTGCAGTACACGGGCCTCTCACTGCTGTGGCCTCCCCACCGCGGAGCACAGGCTCTGGATGCGCAGGCCCAGAGGCCATGGCTCACGGGCCCAGCTGCTCCGCGGCACATGGGATCCCCCCAGACCGGGGCATGAACCCGCATCCCCCGCAGCAGCAGGCAGACTCCCAACCACTGCAACAACAGGGAAACCCCGGCGATTACTTTTTTATTTTTTATTTTTTTTATTATTTATTTATTTATTTATTTTATTTTATTTTTATTTTTTATTTTTTTTTGCGGTACGCGGGCCTCTCACTGCTGTGGCCTCTCCCGTTGCAGAGCACAGGCTCCGGACGCGCAGGCTCAGCTGCCATGGTTCACGGGCCCAGCCGCTCCGCGGCATGTGGGATCTTCCCGGACCAGGGCACGAACCCGTGTCCCCTGCATTGGCAGGTGAACTCTCAACCACTGCACCACCAGGGAAGCCCAATTACTTTTTTAGATACGACACCAAAGGCACATAATCCATGAAATAAATAACTGATAAACGGAACTTTCATTAAAATAAAAATCTTCTGCACTGTGAAAGACAATGTCAAGAGAGAGAAAACAAGCCACAGACTGGGAGAAAAGACTTGCAAAAGACACAGCTAATAAAAGACTGTCATCCAAATTATATGAAGAACTCTCAAAACTGAATAAGAAAACAAACAACCTGTTTAAAAAAGTTGGCCACAGACCTTAACACACACCTCACCAAAGAGGATACAGAAATGGCAAATAAGCATATGAAAAGATGTTCCATACCCTCCACATCATATGTTACCAGGGAAATGTAAATTAAAACAATGAGACAACACTACCCACCGACATGAATGGCCAAAATCCCAAACACTGACAACCCAAAATGCTGATGAGTACGTGGAGCAACAGGAACTCTCATTCACTTCTGGTGGGAATACAAAATGGTGCAGCCACTTTGGAAGACAGTTTGGCAGTTCCTTACAAAGCTAAACATGCTCTTATCACATATGATTTAGCTATTGTACTCTTTGGTATTCACCCAAATAAGTTGAAATCTTATGTTCACACAAAACCCTGCACATGGATACTTATAGCAGGTTTTTTCATAATTGTCAAAACTTGGAAGCAACCAAGATGTCCTTCAATAGGTGAATGGATCAATAAAATGTGGTATGTCTTTATTCAACACGAAAGGAAGTGGGTTATCAAGCCATGAAAAGACATGGAGGAACTTTAAATGCATGTTACTAAGTGAAAGAGGTCAATCTGAAAAGGCTACATACTGTATGATTCCAACGATATGACATTTTTGAAAAGGCAAAACTGTGGAAACAATAAAAAGATCAGTAGTTGGCAGGGGTTGGGGGGCAGGGATGAACAGGCAGAGAACAGAGGATTTTTAGAGCAGTGAAAATACTCTGTATGGTACCAAAAAAATGAATATATGTCATTATACATTCGTCCAAAGCCATGGAATGTATAACACCAAGAGTGAACCATAATATGAGCTATGGACTTTGGGTGATTATGATGTGTCAGTGTAGGTTCATCAGTTGTAACATATGTATCCTCTGGTGGGAAATGTTGATAATGGGGGAGGACATGCATGTGTATGGGCAGAGGGTATATGCAAATCTCTGTGCCTTCCCCTCAATTTTGCTGTGAACCTTAAACTGCTCTAAAAAAAAAGTCTTAATTAAAAACTGAAAAAAAAGGAACAACAAACAAGGGCAATAAATAGAAAACAGTAATGCAAATGATCGCTATTAATCCAACTATATCAATAATCACTTTGAATGTCAGTGGTCTGAATGCACCAATTAAAAGACAGATATCATCAAAGTGGATCACAAAACATGACTCTCTACTATGAGAAACCCACATTAAATATAAAGGCACATATAAATTAAAAGTAAATGAAGGTAGACAAATATATCATGGCAACACTAATCAAAAGAAAGCAGAAGTAGGTATATTAATTTAGGGCCAACTCTGAAGTAAGGAAATTTATCAGGGATAAAGAAGGACATTACACAATGATAAAGGAGTCGATTACCCAAGAAGACATTAACCTTTATGTGTATGTGTCTAAAAACAGAGCATTACATGAGGCAAAGACAGAATTGTAAGGAGAAATAGATGAATCCACTAGTGTAGTTGAAGACTTCAATACTTCTCTCTCAGAACTGGACAGATCCAGTAGACAAAAACCATCAATGCCATGGTTGAACTCAACAATACCATCAATCAACTTCATATAACTGACATCTATAGAATACTTCATCCAACGACAGCAGAATTCACATTTTCCTCAAATTCACATGGAACATTCACCAGGATATAATGCATTCTGAGCCATAAAATACACCCTAACAAATTCAAGATAATAGAAATTATATAATGTCTACTCTTAGAAATCAATAGCAGAAGATTAAACAACACACTTCTAAATAACATGTGTCTAAAAAATTTCAAGAGAAATTTTAAAATAATTTGAAGTGAAAAAAAAAAAAAACACAACTTATCAAAATCTGTGGGATGCAGCAAAATCAGTGCTTAAAGGGAAATTTACAGCATTGAATGCATCTATTAGAAACAAAGATTTAAAACCAATAGCCTAGTGTCCATACTAGGAAACTAGAAAAAGAAGAGCAAATTGAATCTATAGTTATCAGAATAAAGAAAGAAAAAGAATTTTAGCAGAAATCAATGAAATTACAGATAGGAAATCAGTAGAGACAAATTAATGAAACCAAAAGCTGGGTCTTTGAAGAGATCAATAAAACTGATAAGCCTCTAGCCAGTCTAAGAAAAAAGAGAGAACACATAAATTACTAATATCAGAAATGAAAGAGGGAATATCACTCTTTCCCCATAGAAATTAAAAGAATAACAAAGGAATATGATAAACAACTCTATGCCTATAAATTTGATAACCTAGAAGAAATAGACCAATTCCTTGACAGGCAAAATCTGAGAAAACTCACACAAAAAGAAGTAGACAATCTGAATAGGCCTATATTTATTAAATCAATTGAATCTATAATTAATTACATTCCAAAAGAGAAAGCAACAGGCCCAAATGGGTTTACTGGTGAATTCTATCAAACATTTAAGGAATAAATTATACCAATTCTCTACAATCTCTTTCAAAGGATAGAAGCAAAAATAATACTTCCTAATTTATTTTTTGTGGCCCTAATACCCAAACCAGATGAAAACGTTTCAATAAAAACTTTACAGACTAATAACTCTCATGAATGTTGGTGGAAAAATCCTCAAAAAAATTAGCAATTTCAGTTCAAAAATGTACACAAAGAATTATACACCACAATCAAGTTGGTTTTATCCTAGGTAGGCAAGGCAGGTTCAACATTCAAAAATCAATTAATGTAGTCCATGACATCAACAGACTAAAAAAGAAAAATAATACGATGGTATCAATGATACAAAAAAAAATCATTTGACAAAATGTGAAACTAATTCATGATAAAAACTGTCAGTAAACTAGGAATACAAGGGAACTTCTTCAACTTGATAAATACTATCAATAAAAATCCTACAGCCAACATCATACTTTTTTTTTAAATTTTTTGCTTTATAACAAATTAAATCTGTTATACATATACATATGTTCCCATATCCCCTCCCTTTTGCGTCTCCCTCCCACCCTCCCTATCCCACCCCTCCAGGCGGTCACAAAGCACCGAGCTGATCTCCCTGTGCTATGCGGCTGCTTCCCACTAGCTATCTACCTTACGTTTGGTAGTGTATATATGTCCATGCCGCTCTTTCACTTTGTCACAGCTTACCCTTCCCCCTCCCCATATCCTCAAGTCCATTCTCTAGTAGGTCTGTGTCTTTATTCCTGTCTTAGCCCTATGTTCTTCAGGACATTTTTTTTTCTTAAATTCCATATATATGTGTCAGCATACAGTATTTGTCTTTCTCTTTCTGACTTACTTCACTCTGTATGACAGACTCTAGGTCCATCCACCTCATTACAAATAGCTCAATTTCATTTCTTTTTATGGCTGAGTAATATTCCATTGTATATATGTGCCACATCTTCTTTACCCATTCATCCGATGATGGACACTTAGGTTGTTTCCATCTCTGGGCTATTGTAAATAGGGCTGCTATGAACATTTTGGTACATGTCTCTTTTTGAATTATGGTTTTCTCAGGGTATATGCCCAGTAGTGGGATTGCTGGGTCATATGGTAGTTCTATTTGTAGATTTTTAAGGAACCTCCTAACGTTCTCCATAGTGGCTGTACCAATTCACATTCCCACCAGCAGTGCAAGAGTGTACCCTATTCTCCACACCCTCTCCAGCATTTATTGTTTCTAGATTTTTTGATGATGGTCATTCTGACTGGTGTGAGATGATATCTCATTGTAGTTTTGATTTGCATTTCTCTGATGAGTAAAGATGTTGAGCATCCTTTCATGTGTTTGTTGGCAGTCTGTATATCTTCTGTGGAGAAATGTCTATTTAGGTCCTCTGCCCATTTTTGGATTGGGTTGTTTGTTTTTTTGTTATTGAGCTGCCTGAGCTGCTTATAAATTTTGGAGATTAATCCTTTGTCAGTTGCTTCATTTGCAAATATTTTCGCCCATTCTGAGGGTTGTCTTTTGGTCTTGTTTATGGTTTCCTTTGTTGTGCAAAAGCTTTTAAGTTTCATTAGGTCCCATGTGTTTATTTTTGTCTTTATTTCCATTTCTCTAGGAGGTGGGTCCAAAAGGATCTTGCTGTGATTTATGTCATAGAGTGTTCTGCCTATGTTTTCCTCTAAGAGTTTGATAGTGTCTGGCCTTACATTTAGGTCTTTAATTCATTTTGAGCTTATTTTTGTGTATGGTGTTAGGGAGTGATCTAATCTCATACTTTTACATGTCCCTATCCAGTTTTCCCAGCACCACTTATTGAAGAGACTGTCCTTTCTCCACTGTACATTCCTGCCTCCTTTATCAAAGATAAGATGACCATATGTCCGTGGGTTTATCTCTGGGCTTTCTATCCTGTTCCATTGATCTATCTTTCTGTTTTTGTGCCAGTACCATAATGTCTTGATTACTGTAGCTTTGTAGTATAGTCTGAAGTCAGGGAGCCTGATTCCTCCAGCTCCATTTTTCGTTCTCAAGATTGCTTTGGCTATTCGGGGTCTTTTGTGTTTCCATACAAATTGTGAATTTTTTTGCTCTAGTTCTGTGAAAAATGCCAGTGGTAGTTTGATAGGGATTGCATTGAATCTGTAGATTACTTTGGGTAGTAGAGTCATTTTCACAATGTTGATTCTTCCAATCCAAGAGCATGGTACATCTCTCCACCTATTTGTATCATCTTTAATTTCTTTCATCAGTGTCTTATAATTTTCTGCATACAGGTCTTTTGTCTCCTTAGGTAGGTTTATTCCTAGATATTTTATTCTTTTGGTTGCAATGGTAAATGGGAGTGTTTCCTTGATTTCACTTTCAGATATTTCATCATTAGTATATAGGAATGCCAGAGATTTCTGTGCATTAATTTTGTATCCTGCAACTTTACCAAATTCATTGATTAGCCCTAGTAGTTTTCTGGTAGCATCTTTAGGATTCTCTATGTATAGTATCATGTCATCTGCAAACAGTGACAGCTTTACTTCTTCTTTTCCGATTTGGATTCCTTTTATTTCCTTTTCTTCTCTGATTGCTGTGGCTAAAACTTCCAAAACTATGTTGAATAAGAGTGGTGAGAGTGGGCAACCTTGTCTTCTTCCTGATCTTAGTGGAAATGCTTTCAGTTTTTCACCATTGAAGACGATGCTGGCTGTGGGTTTGTCATATATGGCCTTTATTATGTTGAGGAAAGTTCCCTCTATGCCTACTTTCTGCAGGGTTATTATCATAAATGGGTGTTGAATTTTGTCGAAAGCTTTCTCTGCATCTATTGAGATGATCATATGGTTTTTCTCCTTCAATTTGTTAATACGGTGTATCACGTTGATTGATTTGCGTATATTGAAGAATCCTTGCATTCCTGGAATAAACCCCACTTGATCATGGTGTATGATCCTTTTAATGTGCTGTTGGATTCTGTTTGCTAGTATTTTGTTGAGGATTTTTGCATCTATGTTCATCAGTGATATTGGCCTGTAGTTTTCTTTCTTTGTGACATCCTTGTCTGGTTTTGGTATCAAGGTGATGGTGGTCTCGTAGAATGAGTTTGGGAGTGTTCCCCCCTCTGCTATATTTTGGAAGAGTTTGAGAAGGATAGGTGTTAGCTCTTCTCTAAATGCTTGATAGAATTCGCCTGTGAAGCCATCTGGTCCTGGGCTTTTGTTTGTTGGAAGATTTTTAATCACAGTTTCAATTTCAGTGCTTGTGATTGGTCTGTTCATATTTTCTAGTTCTTTCTGATTCAGTCTTGGCAGGCTGTGCATTTCTAAGAATTTGTCCATTTCTTCCAGGTTGTCCATTTTATTGGCATAGAGTTGCTCGTAGTAATCTCTCATGATCTTTTGTATTTCTGCAGTGTCAGTTGTTACTTCTCCTTTTTCATTTCTAATTCTATTGATTTGAGTCTTCTCCCTTTTTTTCTTGATGAGTCTGGCTAATGGTTTATCAATTTTGATTTTCTTCTCAAAGAACCAGCTTTTAGTTTTATTCATCTTAGCTATCGTTTCCTTCATTTCTTTTTCATTTATTTCTGATCTGATTTTTATGATTTCTTTCCTTCTGCTAACTTAGGGATGTTTTATTCTTCTTTCTCTAATTGCTTTAGGTGCAAGGTTAGGTTGTTTATTCGAGATGTTTCATGTTTCTTAAGGTGGGATTGTATTGCTATAAACTTCCCTCTTAGAACTGCTTTTGCTGCATCCCATAGGTTTTGGGTCGTCGTGTCTCCATTGTCATTTGTTTCTAGGTATTTTTTAATTTCCTCTTTGATTTCTTCAGTGATCACTTCGTTATTAAGTAGTGTATTGTTTAGCCTCCATGTGTTTGTATTTTTTACAGCTCTTTTCCTGTAATTGATATCTAGTCTCATAGCATTGTGGTCAGAAAAGATACTTGATACAATTTCAATTTTCTTAAATTTACCAAGGCTTGATTTGTGACACAAGATATGATCTATCCTAGAGAATGTTCCATGAGCACTTGAGAAAAATATGTATTCTGTTGTTTTTGGATGGAATGTCCTATAAATATCAATTAAGTCCATCTTGTTTAATGTATCATTTAAAGCTTGTGTTTCCTTATTTATTTTCATTTTGGATGATCTGTCCATTGGTGAAAGTGGGGTGTTAAAGTCCCCTACTATGATTGTGTTACTGTCGATTTCCCCTTTTATGGCTGTTAGTATTTGCCTTATGTATTGAGGTGCTCCTATGTTGGGTGCATAAATATTTACAATTGTTATATCTTCTTCTTGGATCGATCCCTTGGTCATTATGTAGTGTCCTTCTTTGTCTCTTCTAGTAGTCTTTATTTTAAAGTCTATTTTGTCTGATATGAGAATTGCTACTCCAGCTTTCTTTTGGTTTCCATTTGCATGGAATATCTTTTTCCATCCCTTTACTTTCAGTCTGTATGTGTCTCTAGGTCTGAAGTGGGTCTCTTGTAGACAGCATATATATGGGTGTTGTTTTTGTATCCATTCAGCCAATCTGTGTCTTTTGGTAGGAGCATTTAGTCCATTTACATTTAAGGCAATTATAGATATGTATGTTCCTATTCCTATTTTCTTAATTGTTTTGGGTTCGTTATTGTAGATCTTTTCCTTCTGTGGTGTTTCTTGCCTAGAGAAGTTCCTTTAGCATTTGTTGTAAAGCTGGTTTGGTGGTGCTGAACTCTCTCAGCTTTTGCTTGTCTGTAAACCTTTTAATTTCTCCATCAAATCTGAATGAGATCCTTGCTGGGTAGAGTAATCTTGGTTGCAGGTTTTTCTCTTTCATCACTTTAATTATGTCCTGCCACTCCCTTCTGGCTTGTAGAGTTTCTGCTGAGAGATCAGCTGTTATCCTGATGGGGATTCCCTTGTGTGTTATTTGTTATTTTTGCCTTGCTGCTTTTATTTTATTTTATTTTTATTTTTTTGCGGTATGCGGGCCTCTCACTGTTGTGGCCTCTCCCGTTGCGGAGCACAGGCTCCGGATGCGCAGGCCCAGCGGCCATGGCTCACGGGCCCAGCCACTCCGCGGCATATGGGATCCTCCCAGACCGGGGCACGAACCCATATCCCCTGCATCGGCAGGCGGACTCTCAACCACTGCGCCACCAGGGAGGCCCTGCTTTGCTGCTTTTAATATGATTTCTTTGTGTTTATTTTTTGACAGTTTGATTAATATGTGTCTTGGCGTATTTCTCCTTGGATTTATTCTGTATGGGGCTCTCTGTGCCACCTCGAATTGATTAACTATTTCCTTTCCCATATTAGGGAAGTTTTCAACTATAATCTCTTCAAATATTTTCTCAGTCCCTTTCTTTTGCTCTTCTTCTTCTGGAACCCCTATAATTCGAATGTTGGTGCGTTTAATGTTGTCCCAGAGGTCTCTGAGACTGTCCTCTGTTCTTTTCATTCTTTTTTCTTTATTTTGCTCTGCAGCAGTTATTTCCACTATTTTATCTTCCACCTCACTTATCTGTTCTTCTGCCTCAGTTATTCTGCTATTGATCCCATCTAGAGTATTTTTTATTTCATTTATTGTGTTTTTAATCGGTGCTTGATTCATCTTTAGTTCTTCTAGGTCCTTGTTTAATGTTTCTTGCATTTTGTCTATTCTATTTCCAAGATTTTGGATCTGGGAAATAGAATCTTGGATCATCTTTACCATCATTATTCTGAATTCTTTTTCAGGTAGACTGCCTATTACCTCTTCATTTGTTAGGTCTGGTGGGTTTTTATCTTGCTCCTTCTCCTGCTGTGTGGTTTTGTGTCTTCTCATTTTGCTTATGTTACTGTGTTTGGGGTCTTCTTTTTGCAGGCTGCAGGTTCGTGGTTCCCGTTGTTTTTGGTGTCTGTCCCCAGTGGCTAAGGTTGGTTTAGTGAGCTGTGTAGGCTTCCTGATGGAGGGCACTAGTGCCTATGTTCTGGTGGATGAGGCTGGATCTTGTCTTTCTGGTGGGCAGGTCCACGTCTGGTGGCGTGTTTTGGGGTGTCTGCGGACTTTTTATGATTTTAGGCCACCTCTGTGCTAATGGGTGGCGTTGTGTTCCTGTCTTGCTAGTTGTTTGGCATAGGGTGTCCAGCACTGTAGCTTGCTGGTCGTTGAGTGAAGCTGGGTGCTGGTGTTGAGATGGAGATCTCTGGAAGATTTTCGCCGTTTGATATTATGTGGAGCTGGGAGGTCTCTTGTGGACCAGTGTCCTGAAGTTGGCTCTCCCACCTCAGAGGCACAGCACTGACTCCTGGCTCCTCAATTTGGGATGATTTGTTGTCTATTCATGTATTCCACAGATGCAGGGTACATCAAGTTGATTGTGGAGCTTTAATCCGCTGCTTCTGAGGCTGCTGGGAGAGGTTTCCCTTTCTCTTCTTTGTTCTCACAGCTCCTGGGTCTCAGCTTTGGATTTGGCCCCACCTTTGCGTGTAGGTCGCCGGAGGGCGTCTGTTCTTCGCTCAGACAGGACAGGGTTAAAGGAGCAGCCTCTTCGGGGGCTCTGGCTCACTCAGGCCGGGTGGGAGGGAGGGGCACGGAGTGCGGGGCGAGCCTGCAGCGGCAGAGTTCGGCGTGACGTTGTACCAGCCCGAGGCGCGCTGTGCGTTCTCCCAGGGAAGCCGCCCCTGGATCCCAGGACCCCGGCAGTGGCGGGCTGCACAGGCTCCCGGAAGGGCGGTGTGGACAGTGACCTGCGCTCCCACACAGGCTTCTTGGCGGTGGCAGCAGCAGCCCCAGCGTCCCACGCCCGTCACTGGGCTCCGCGCTTTCAGTCGTGACTCGCGCCCGTCTGTGGAGCCCCTTTAAGCAGCGCTCTTAATCCCCTCTCCTCGCGCACCAGGAAACCAAGAGGGAAGAAAAAGTCTCTGGCCTCTTCGGCAGCTCCAGAGTTTTCCCGGACTCCCTGCCGGCTAGCTGTGGCACATTAGCCCCCTTCAGGCTGAGTTCTCGCCGCCAGCCCCAGTCCTCTTCCTGCGCTCTGACCGAAGCCCGATCCTCAGCTTCCAGCGCCGCCCGCCGTGGCGGGCGAGCAGACAAGCCTCTCGGGCTGGTGAGTGCCGCTTGGCGCCGATCCTCTGTGCGGGAATCTCTCCGCTTTGCCCTACCCAGGTATGTGGGGAGTTTCTTGCTTTTGGGAGGTCTGGGGTCTTCTGCCAGCATTCAGTAGGTGTTCTGTAGGAGTTGTTCCACGTGTAGCTGTATTTCTGGTGTATCCGTGGGGAGGAAGGTGATCTCCGCGTCTTACTCTTCCGCCATCTTACCCGGAGCCAACATCATACTTAATGGTGAGGAACCTGCAGCTTTTACTCTAAGATCAGGTCCAAGGCAAGAATGTTCTCTCACAACACTCCTTTCAACATCATACTAGAAGTCCTTCCCAATGCAATAATGCAAGTTAAGGAAATAAATGTACACAGATTGGGGAGAAAGATATAAACTTGTCTTTATTCACAGATGATGATTATCTATGTATAAAATCAAAAGAATAAATTCAAAAAAGACTCCTGAAACTAATAATTGATTACAGCAAGGTTGCTGGATACAAGGTAAATATAGAAAAGTCAATTATTTGCCTATATACCAACAATGAACAAATAGAATTTGAAATTACAAATACAATATCATTTACATTAGCACCTCCCAAAATGAAATACTTAGATATAAATCTAATAAAATATGTACAGATCTATATGAGGAAAACTACAAAAATCTGATGAATAAACTCAAAGAACTAACTAAATGGAGAGCTATTACATATTCAGGGGTAGAAGCACTCAATAGTAAAAAGATGTCAGGTTTTCCCAACTTTATCTATGGGTTCAATGCAATACAATCAAAAGCCTAACATGTTATTTTATGGATATCAACAACAGAATTCTAAAATTTATATGGATAGGCAAAAGACTCAGAAAAGCCAGTGCAATATTGAAGGACAAGAACAAAGTTGGAGGACTGATACTATTGACTTCAAGACATAAGATGACAGTAGTCAAGATAGTATGGTATTAGCAAAATAATAAACAAATAGATCAATGGAACAGATAGAGAGCCAATAATTAGACCCCATAAATATAGTCAACTGATTTTTGACAAAAGATCAAAAGCAAAACAATGAAACAAAGGTTGTCTTTTCAACAAAATAGTGCTAGAACTAGACATCAAAATGTAGAAAAATGACATAGACCTTACACTCATCAAAAATTAACTCAAAATGAATCCATGACCTAAATGTAAAACATAAAACTATAAAACTCTTAGAAAATAATATAGTAGAAAATCTTGAAGAACTTGTATATGGTGATGTCTTTTTAGATATAATAACAAAAACACAATCAATGCAAGAAAAAATTGATAAGCTGACCTTGATTAAAGTTTTTTAAAAAATGGCTCTGTGAAAGACAATGTCAACAGAAAAAAGACCAACTATAGACTGGGAGAAAATATTTTGCAAAAGTTATGTCTGGAAAGGACTGTTATCCAAATGCCAAAAAAGCCCAAAACACAAAAAACAAAAACCTTTAAAATTCAATACTAAGAAGACAAACAACCCCCTTAAAAAATGGGCCAAAGATCTTAACAGACACCACACCAAAGAAGGTACACAGATGGCAAAAAAGCATATGAAAAGATGTTCCACATTATACGACATCATGGGAATGTAAATTAAAACAACGATAAGATATCATTATACTCCTATTAGAATGGCTAAAATCCAGAACACTGACCACACCAAATGCTGGTGAAGATGTGGAGCAACAGGAACTCTTATACATTGCTGGTGTGAATGCATAATTGTACAGCCACTTTGGAAGGTTTCTTACAAAACTAAACTTACTTTCACCAAAAGATCCAGCAATCATGCACCTTGGTACTTCCCAAAGGAACTGAAAACTTATGTCCACACAAAATCCTGCAGGCAGATGTTTATAACATCTTTATTCATAATTGCCAAAACTTGAAGGCAATGAAGATATCCTTCAGTAGGTGAATGAATAAATAAGCTGTGGTACATTCAGACAATAGAATATAATTTAGTGCTAAAAAGAAATGAGTTAACAAGCCATGCAAAGATATGGGGGAACTTTAAATGCATATTGCTAAGTTAAAGAAGCCAATCCGAAAAGGCTTCATACTGTATGAGTCCGACAATATGTCATTCTAGAAAAGGAAAAACTGTGGAGACAATAAAAAAGATCAGTGATTTCCAGGGGTGTAAACAGAAATGAACATGCATAACACAGAGGATTTTTAGGACAGTGAAAATACTTTGTATGATATTATAATGATGGATGTGTCATTAAACTTTTGTCCAAACCCATAGAATGTACAGCACCAAGAGTGAACCCTAAGGTAAATTATGGAGTATGGGTGATTATGATGTGTCAACGTTAAGGTTCATCCTTGGTAAAAAATGTACTCTTCTGGTGAGTGATGTCGATAATGGGGAAGATATGCATGTGTTTGGGGCAGGAGTATATGAGAAATCTCTGTACCTTCTTCTCAATTTTGTTGTAAACCTAAAACTTCTCTAAAATATAAAGTCCTTGGAAAAATAGTCTACTAAGAATAAAATAAATAAATAATAAATATGGTTATGACTTCACTCACAATTAACTCCATTCCTCTGCTCATTATCTGATTTTGAAAGTGCATATTCTGTACCCTGAACGTATTCAGTGGGGTGTGGAAAGTCAGTGCCAGCTATGAGATAGGATGCAAGATTTACTGTAGGTTAATATCAAATAAGTCAAATGATAGATAATTTCTGAACTCATTCTGAAAGAAATGACTAGTGATACTTTTAACACAAGTAGATACATTCTAAGCATAAATAAAGTTTTGACATCATGGGGTGCTGGTTTTCAATGAATACATAAATTTGGGAGGGGACTTTCTAACCCATGAGTCCGATGATGGAATACTAAGTATTTTTCCCACTGACAAAAAAAAAAAAAAAAAAAAAAAATCAGTAGATAAATGGTGATGGAGAAATACAGCACATTTTATACTTACTGTAAGATTCAGTGTTGAAGTTACAGGAAAACTGCCCATCACAGCCGGTCTGTATACATTTGAATTTGCATGTTTGTCAAATTGAATTTTTAGTTCTGTTTTTGGCTATGTTCAACTGAAACTCCTCCTATGGAGTCAAAACTACATACCTTTAATTCCATTCAGAGGAGGATTTATTGTGCTTGTATTCATTTATACAAGAAGCATTTATTAAGTATCTTCATTTCAGCAGAGTCCAGAACTAATTGCTGAAGTGGAAGGTTAAAAAGAAATTATAGTGATGTTCTAATCCATTAAGAGACTTACAAAAAGTTGAAGAGCTATCTCAAGCAAAGGAAATGATAGTGTTATGGCCCTGTGTATTGACATATCTGATGTAGAGAAGTGATCAGACCAAATGTACGAAACAGGCAGGGATTCCTATGAAAATAACACCATCTATAGCCTAAAGCCTTAAGATAGACTAAAAAGAATAGATTACTTGAATGAAAATTGTATAGAAACATTACACAAATATGTTTGCATCCAAATTTAGAGAATTCAGGATTCCCCTTTTCCTACAGTGAATGATTCTTTAGTATTGGTAATCTCCTAGCATTTATGTATACAAACATAAAACATAAATTTTGCACAGGTAAAAAGCAGAATAGCTGTATCACAAAGCAGCCTTGCCACCCTAAAGGACAGGAGTATCTGGTAAAGTGTGGATTTTTGCTTTTCAAGGTGCTTGGGAAGGTCCCACACTAAACTGATTCAAATTTATCTCTTCTATTTGCCTTGGGAGGACATAGCTTTGCAGTTATGACCCATGGCACAGACTTCTGAAGACCCACTTCTCTCCATCATCCTCCTCCACTCCACTCTTCCTCTACTATTTTAGAGTTTGAAAAACAGGATAGTTTAGAAGTTTGGGATTAGCAGATGCAAACTATTATATATAGGATGGATAAAAAAGGTCCTACAGGATAGCACACAGAATTATATTCAATATCCTGTAATAAACCATAAGGGAAAAGAATATGAAAAAGAATATATATGTAATGTATAACTGATCACTTTGCTGTATATGAGAAACTAACACATTATAAATCAAGTATACTTCAATAAGAAATAAATTAAAAATTAAAAAAAATAAACAGAATAGTAATATGTATTGTCTGTTTTCCATGCACTTTGCTAGTTACTTGAGGAGTAGAATGGCAAGCAAGACAGACCTATCCTTGTCCTTCTACAGGTATAGAAGGAACTGAGAAAATTATGACATAAATGACTGTTTAATTAAATTTTTGAAATATACCACAAAGAAATAGTAACAACTGCCATAATGGTCTATTACAAAGCACTATGACTTAATTTTTACCCCAAGGTCTCCTGGACAGTGACCCTAACAACTTCAGCTTAGTAACATTAAGTACAATTATTACTGCACACATTAACATTATTACTCTTTTGAGGTATTACATACCCTGCCAAATGTTAAGCTAAAAGCACTGTATATATCACTTAACCTTGCACACAACACCATGGAATTTCCTCCTGTTTAGAAGTGAAGAAAGTGAATAAAGCTTACCCAAATTCAGAGTATTTAAGAACCAGAACTGAGTTCTCACTTAGGCCTGATTGGTCCCAAAGTCAATTCCGGTACTTCACACCCCCAATCTGGTGCATTGACTGTTTTAAACATCTACTGCATTGGCATAAAAATGGATTCATTATTATTACACCCTAATGGTGTAGTGAAAAGGTAGAATTTCCCAGTAGAAGGCAGAGCAGTTTTGCTGGCCCCTCTGTCCCATCTTCTGTAGGAAAGAATCTCTTAACCTTTCTGAACCTTGGTTTATCTACAAAATGAGAGATTAGGCCAGTTATTTCTTAGGCTTTTTCTATCATTGAATTATGAAAGCTTTTATTAATTAGCTTCTACAGACCTGACATAAGGGGAATGCTCCTCATAAAGGAGAGAATTTGGTGATTTATCTCTATTGATAATTTAAGTAAAACCTTCTGAAACTCAATTATCTGGATGTATCTGGTTATGTTCTTTGGGAAGGTTTTGACCCGGATTTTCCAAATAACTGCAACATGTCTCTCTAACTCATTTATTAACACATGAAATGGGTGTCCCCAAATTGGCCCCAAGGTCATGATATTGCAACATGGACATCTAATAATATTGTTCACTTCAAAAATAATAGCTAGGATTTGTCACACAGAATACAGAAAGATGCAAGAGTATTGAGCAAGGAACCCCATGGGTCACTGCAGTTTGATAAAGGAGATCTGAAACAGCAGTCCACAAAGAATATCTTGAAATAGCTTTACACTCAGACAGTGAAGCACAATAGTATAAAGAACTAGTGAATTCTTTAAAAGGCAAACAAAACCTCATGTTTCTTCACAGGAACCATCTCTGGGAATGAGCTCTAACAATGGTTCAAAGGGATATTATCTCGACCTTCACAAACACTGTAATAAGTGTTGGAAAAAAGTCTAACGATCAAGAATAAAATACAATTCTCTGCCAAACATCTGTCCTTTGGCGAATCAAGTACACACATTAGCTGAAAACATTACACTAATAAGAAACATTAACATGTACACTGATTTATTTATTGTTTTAAATTACTATAAAGCCAAAACACGAGTCACAAAAGATGCCTGAAGTTTTGTTACTATATTTAGAAAGAAACACTCAATTTTGTTCTCATGAGAAATGCCTAACATGAAGAAACAAATTTAGAAACAAAAAGATCTTTCAGGAAAGAGGATTTTAATAATGGCAAAGATAAAAAGGGAAGGTAGCATTAGGGTCTGGCAAGAGAAGGGAGCAGATGCCAACAAGTACGAACACAAGCTTACAAAGAGCAGGCTGGGGACACTGGGTGTGAACTTTATACATGCCAGCTTTGATGGTGTGATGTCCCCTGTGGCTTGCCTCCTTTGGCAATAGATAATAAGGAGGAAGTTTGTTACAACAAACTATTTGGAATGCTTAACAAGTGCTTTCACAATAGAGAAAAGGATTATTGTTTTCAAAATCCATAGCTAGATTTAGAACTGAATTAATAACTACAACAGCACAGCTGAAAACCTTATACTCACTTGTGTAGTAACATTAATCCAGAAACAGGTTCAGTCACCTGTCCAGCATCCCAGAGCTAGGCATTCTTTCTCTATTAAATGTCTAATCTTTTCAGTCACAATTCAAATGTCATTTCCTTCCATGGCCCCTGCATGGCCCTGTCCAAAGCATAATTGCTTCTTGCTTTCTGCATCCATAACATCAGATACACAGTCCTTTTGTACTGCAAGTTCTCTTTCCATGTTTTACTTTATATTAGAGGGCCAGCTCCTTGGGGGCAGGAAGTGTTCATTTATCATCAGATCCACAATATTCAGCATAGTGCTTGATGCATAAATATTACCCTACATTAAGGGTTTCCTTTTTTAAGGGAAACATGAATATGTGATTAAATTCTTAATTAAATGAGCTACCTTTTGATGCCTACTTGTTTTATGATTTATTCATTAATTATCTTATGTGGGCAGGAATAAGCTACATTTTTTTTTTTTTTCTGCACCAAAGAATTCAGAAACCTGCATTTTCAAGTCTCTGTCAAATGCCTTTGTAAATGTGCCAGACTTCTCAGTCACCTAATGCAGGCCAGGTGAAAGAGCTGCTGAATTGTTTATTATGGCAAATGGTGGCTACTGCACCTCTATCTCATACATGTAATTGCTTTTTCTTCTGGTAAGAACAGTTTTAAGGTGAGGACTCTACTTATATGTAGGTCTATTTAATAATTAAGTAAAATACTAATAATATGCAATTTGAAAATAGAAAATTAACAAACGTTTCTACAAGAATATACATTTATTTTACCCATTTTAAAAGAACTCTGGAAAGCTAAAATCTTTAGAGAACTACAGGCTTCTGGATATATTCTACTTTGGTAAGTTTTATACTTGTCAGTTATTGTGAAAGTATTGTAGACCACAAAATTGTTATTCAAACGAATTGTTCAGCAAAACCAAAATGTTAAGAGGTCTACATCTAAAAGGTTAGCTGATTATTTTTTGTATCATAACTGCACAGGCTGTAAATCTTCCATTTTCTATAGCAGGCTTGACCCAACCTGATGAATAGAAGGTAGTGACTTCATGGAAAGATCATTGGACTTGGCGTTGGAGGGCCTTTACTGATGTTCAACTTTCTTACTTATGTTAGCATAGGTTCATGTGCCTGACACACAGTGAGGCCAAACCAACCATAACGTCAGAGTTTGGCACAGAGAAATGTTTATTGCAGGGCAATGCAAGGAGACGGGTGGCTCATGCTCTAAAAAACCCCTGAGCTCCCCAAAGGGTTTTGGTAAAGCATTTTTAAAAGCCAGGTAAGGGAGGGGGCTCGTGGGGTATGATTAGCTTGTGCACAAATCTCTGATTGGCTGATGGTTAGGTAACAGGGTGATGTCACAGGGGTTAACATATCAGTCCTTAGGTCCCAGTAGGCCATGGCTATTATTAACCATTTGACCCTATTCAAGTTCTTGACTTCTCTGAGTGCCATTTAAAACAGTCAAAGAAAAGTTTTAATCCTCAGTGTTACTTGAGTGGGGAAACCATAAACAGGTGGTGCAAAGGCACCCAAACAAGTGAACGAATGGGCTCAAGATCCAGTCTGTTTTTCAACAACCAAATCATGAGTCCTGGAGTGGGCTTCATCTGTCAGGAGAAGAGAGGGTATTTTTCTTTCCAAAGTTTCCTTCTGCATACCCAACCTTATACCCTCAGGACTTCATCTGCCCAGAGAAGGTGCTTTTTTATAGTTCACTCAAAGTTGCCATATAGGCTAGCTGAAACCCAGGTTATAAAAAAACAAAAACCATAGCTATTGAATTCTACACATATAGAAAATATTATTAATTTTAAACATTTTTTGTCTTTTTATGTGGTCTTTTATAATGCATGTTACGGCAACCAGATCACAAAATCATAGACCAAGTAATTATGCTTTAAATTTATATCATATAATGTAAATAAAGTTTAGTATTTTATGGCTAGTGCAAACTTTTTTTCATTCTGTAAATCACTGAATGATTTCTAGTAGAGATATTTATCCAAAAGATGGATAAGTGAAAATATAATAGAAATTGTTACCATTTATTGGCCATCTACCACATCACATATATTATGTATATAGTCTCTAATCCTCATGACAGTTCTGATATATAATTAGTATTATGCCCATTTCAGAAGAGAACTGAACTCAGAAGAAAGAAAGAAATGTTCAAAGTCAGACGGCCAGTATGTGACAAATTGAGAATTAGAACACATCTATCTGATGTTAAATTCTATGTCCTTTCTTTCCATCCTAACATCTTACCTATATTAATAGAGTTAAAATAGTTTTCTATTCTGTTTATTACTAGCTGTATGGCTTTAGGCTAATGGCTTAGAAGAAATGTAGCATGGAGTCTAAGATTTTAGGCTCAGGAATCAAAGACCTGGATTGAAAATCCAACTGGCAACTAAATGGCACAGAACTGTGGGACACTGGAAAAAATTTTAACCTTTCTTTGTAGAACAAGGGTAATGGTAGTACCTACATCTTAGAGTTGTTGTAAAAATTAAATGAAATAATATATGTAGAGTCGTTAGCACCATTCTTGGCACATCATGAGTGGTCACTAAATTTTTTATGGGAAGCAGTGTAGTCTAGTGCTTAAGTGATCAAATTTTGGAGTCTGAAAGAATTTGTAGTTTAAATATAAATCCTACCATTGACTAGGTGCCAGAACCTGAACAAGTTATTTAAGGCTTAAAACTCTAAGCCTCAGTTTTTCTCATCAGTAAATGGGACTAATATCAGTACCTATCTCATTGTGATTGAGAAAGAATCAAATAATCAAATGTAATTAAAACAGTGCCAAGTGCTAAAGTCGACTGGAATTCCATTTATTATTTTTGCATATTCTTTGCTTCTGCCAGTTCACTTAGTTGTCACTTTTTAATTTAGCTCATGTCATCTTCTTTCTTACAGCCTTTTAAAATTTTACTGGAGTACCTTATTGAGAAATTGAGCTAAACTCTGTGTCTTTGCCTATTTGAAAATGTCTCTATTTTGCCTTTACACACGATTGATAATTTGGCTTGTATGGAATTCTAGGACCCATAGTATTGCTTCTCTGTTGTATATACACATTATTAAAGGGCTATGTTTACATGCCTGGTTAGCAGTCATGGGTTTTCTCTGAAGGTGTGTAAGTTGTCTATTTCTCTATTAGACCTCTCTGTTGAAAAATTAACGACCTCTTTTGAGAGATAATTATGGGGTCTATAAAAGTGGATATACTGACTGTATACTGACTGGCCACTTCCATTTCATAATGCCCGAAAGTAAAGCTGTCACACATGCTGAGACCTTTTATTGTCAAAATAAGAGTCCATTTTAATTCAGCAATGGAGAACTCCAGTGCATTTCCAAGTACAGTTGACCACTTTTTAATTTTTTTAACTTGTGTTCTCCATGTCTCCTGTTAACATTTAGCATCCTTCTCTTTCTTAGATCCCCCATCCATGTCATAAGTTTATTCTATGCAGAAAATTGTCTTCCTAGAATACAGTACTTGGATATTATCTGTACGTTGAGTGAAAGCAAGTGGGATGAAAAAATGGAGTCCTGCTATCCTAGCTGTTCTAGAAGTAGTTCTTTCATTAATTATCTCCCTAACTGCCAGAAAACTCACTTCTGAAATTGGCATATAATGTTTCTGAACTTGGAAAAGACAGCTCCTATCCTTGTATTTTCTATTTCATTGTTTTCTATTTCAATCTTATTTTGTTTAATATTTTATCTTCTAAGTTTTCCTCATAATTTCCAGTTTGCTACTGCTTCCCTTTTCTCACCAAGACTACTATGATTTTCTCAAGTTCTTCATATATATATATATATATATATATATATATATATATATATATATATATATATATATATATATATATATATATATATATATATATTATATATGGGGAGTTTAGAGGAGGAGATAGTTGTGTGTCAAGTTTATTAATTTTTGCTAAAAGAAATAATATTAAATCAATTAAATTTGCTATTTATTGAACATAATTTACAATGAAATTGTATGAGAATTCATCAACTTTCTTTTTCTCACTATCAATCCAAACCTTGCCTTGTGTTATTTGGCCTCTTAGGGGGAAAAAAAAAAGATCATATCTCCCTGGCAAGGTTAGGGTATATTGTACAAAGTATTTCTTTGTGTTTCTGACACTCTTTTTACCTTCACATGTTTAAGTTGATCCTATTATTGCAGCAGAATAGCAACAGAGCAGTAGCCTGCCATTTGGACTTACTTTATGTAGAAAAAGGTAAGTTTCTAGGATAGATAACCTTTCATAAGAAGGCATAAACACACATATTCTATAAATCTTTCTTTGGAATGACTATCCAAATGTGGAAATGACTTAAATCCAATAAGATCAGGCCAAAGTAAAATAACTGTCAAAAGGTTAGGTCAGCAAAAGAAAATTTAATAACAACATATCAAATATTTACCAAAGCTATTTGCAAAGTTAAATCATTCATGAAAATATATTAAACACTTTAAAATAGGCTAGCTTTCATGTGACAAATGAGGGATACTTAAGAAGAAAGAGTACCATCTTCTGTAATAATAAAACTAATTTTTCTAAAACTATAGTTTCCTTTATAAACACTTTTCATTCATCTTGGTTGTCTGGGGACAAAAATACATATGACTTTAGTTCAATTCTTAAGTTCAATGTACTTACTGACTTTAAGTTATAGGGAACTAGTGGGGCTTCTGCAAACAAAACAGATGTATAGGTTAAACAGGGAGAAGTGAGCAAGGCTACATGCCTGAAAGATTTCTACTGAGTCTGTGCTATATTCATTCCATAAACATGTGTTGAATATTTCCATGTGATAAACATGCTTATAGATACAAGGGATACAACAAGAGTTTTGGCTTTCAGGGACTCATACCAAACTTTGCTTAAACACTTGCAGTGATGTAGCATCCACTCACAGTACTCAGTTTGTTCCAATGTTGCACAGCTCTGAATTAAAAAAAAAAAAATGTTTTCCTTTCAATTGAGCTCCATTGTTTTTCATTAAATTCTTATCCACTGGTTCTGATTCTTTTTCTTGGAACTACACAGATGTTTATTCCTCTTTTCACTGTGTAGAACTTCATACATTTGGAGACTAATTATAACTTCCTAAATCTTTGTTTTTTTGAACAGAATATTCCCAGTTATTTCAATTGTAGCTTATAGATCATGTGTTCCAGACCTCATAACACCCTAGTTATCTTCCTCTAAGGTATGCATTTTATTTTCTTTTGAAGCTCTATGGGCTATCTGATGCCTACAAGATAGAGTCCATATTCTAATACAGGGCTCATTCATGCCTTAAAATATTAAATGTTATTTGTCAGATTCTGTGCTGTACATTTCGAATACAGTGGTAAACTACAGATAGCCCCTGCCTTCAGGAAGTTACCAGTTCAGTCATCAGTTTCATTTCATCTACTCTTTGTTCACATTAAACACTAACACTGCTTCTCAATGTCAATGCACAGATAAATCTAAAGGCTTCAGAGCATGGCTCTCAAACCCATGGTTTCCTTATGGTAGTCACACACTAAGAAAGCCCTCGAAGGGGGTTTTGTTTGTCTACTTTTGATTGCAAAGTGTGGAAAAGAAAACCCACCATGGAAATAGAAGAGTTAGTTCTTTTAGAAGCCAAAGCATAGGCAGGCAATCAGCGTTAAAAAAAATGAAACTTACGAACATCCACTATGGATCTGTTACTGCAGATCTTTTATTTTGATTGGGGCACAGAATAGGCAGTGTTTATCTTTGGAAATGCCATTCAAGCCTTTCACAGGCATAAGGACTGCTCCCATTGTGAAATATTTCAAGCCCAAACTGCAAATATGTTGGGATTTACTACAAATCCCCCATCTAGCAATATACCTACTCAGCAGTAAAAGCTCACTCTCCTTTTGTTCTGTAAATGTATGCCAAAGTATAGTTCTTGTTATTACTTCAGAGGTTGAACATACCAGAAGAAGCTCTGCAGACAGGGCTGAATAACTCTGCATTCCATCATCCTTTAAAGTGTAATTTTGAATCATTTTTAAGTTGCATTGTAAACCACATTCCAATCCAAGATTTATTTTGCTACTGAAGCCATTCTATTATTTCCCAACTATAAGAGCCTACAGAAAATTGTCTCATGACCTCATATTTAACAAACCAATTTCTAGTATTCCGAAGGTACCTGTTGATAGTCTTTGACAAATATTTGGTAAGGTATCAACATTTTGAATATTATTATAGCATACCTTTCTATAGAGAAATATTAATTATTATGTCTGGTCATAAATTGAAGTCTATAAGTCAAAAGAAACCAGAGCATGCTGTACAGAGAAGGCAGTGTGCTTCAGCAATATTAAGTGTTCCCTAACAGAAAAGATGAAAAACATATACTGAGGAAACAGAATCTTACCAAATGCCAAAATTAAATAATTTATTCCTTGGTAGGTTTAAGGCTAGAATTACAAAGGTTTAGTTTTCAATGTGACTGTTGTTAAGTCAGTTGAAAAGTAAATTCAGAATGTTTTGAGTGAGCCAATGCAAACTGTCACAGTGACAGTAAAAGCTGGTTTCCAAAACGTGATAATGAATTAAGCTCTTATGTGTAACTATGCAATAAAACCGAAGTCTGCAAAATACACATAAGTGAGAATGTGAATAATAATTGCAGAAATATGGTGCCAGATAGAGAAATCAGTGTTGCAATCTGGTGACATGGTGGACAGAGGCCTGATGGGGTCAGGAGATCTGGATTCTAGCTCTAATTCTATGCCTTGGTGTTTGGTGGAGAGAGCTGTCAAAATGGGAGAAATGTAGTACAGAAGAATTACTGGAATGATCCTAAAGAAAATCTGTTATTTCATTTTTTTTTTTTTTTTTTTTTTTTGCGGTACGCAGGCCTCTCACTGCTGTGGCCTCTCCCGTTGCGGAACACAGGCTCCGGACGCGCAGGCTCAGCGGCCATGGCTCATGGGCCTAGCCGCTCCGTGGCATATGGGAACTTCCCGGACTGGGGCACGAACCTGCATCCCCTGCATCGGCAGGCGGACTCTCAACCACTGCGCCACCTGGGAAGCCCTGTTATTTCATAATTTTGAGAGGAAGCCAGAATAAGGTGTCTCAACAGTATATTGCTAGATGGAAGTTTTACTAAAACTCGTCCTTTACCTTTGAATCTGTTATAGCAAAATGATTAAAGGGACAGCTTCCCAAACCAAACTATCTGGGTTCAAATACCTCTTTATAGTCACTAACTTTGTGACTCTGGGCAAGCTACTTAATCTCTCCTATAATTAATTTTCACACCTATAAAATAAGCATCATAGTAGGTTGCAAAGAATTAATAATTGTTCAGTGCTTAGAACAATGTTTGACCTGGTTTAGGCACTATATAAGTTTTAGCTATTATTTTATTATCATTACAGATATCATTAATCTATAGGAAGGTACCAATAGATTTTATGTAATCCATCAGTTTACTCCTTGTTTTCCTTTTTTGCTGAAGTACCCAACATTTTTCCTTTTATTTATTTATTTTTAATACATGCTAGGAATTAACAGTTAAAAATCATTATTTTAGTTGGTTTTAGCCAACTATTTCTTCCTAATAAGAAAATCTTTTTTCTTTTAAATTGAAGTATAGTCGATGTATAATATTATATGTTACAAGTGTACAAAGTACTGATTTATAATTTTTGAAGGTTATACTCTATTTATAGTTATAATAAAACATTGGCTATATTCACTGTGTTATACAATATATCCTTGTAACTTATTTTATACATAATAGATTGGACCTCTTAAACCCCTACACCTGTACTGCCCCTCCCCCCCTTCCCTCAAGAAAATCATTTTTTTGTGTTTCATCTGGACATGTTTGAACAGCTATCAGAGAATTTCCTTCAGCTGGTGAATTGCCCATTACTCTTGCTCCTCTTTCTCATGGGAGAAGAATGCATCCTCATTTGATCAGAAAAAACTGAAACTCTTTTACTCTCCTTTTATTAGAGAAAGACCTGGGTAATTAAAGCCTGTGCCATTCCCAGAGTAGCAGTGGAAGCAGCCATTGAGAACTAGCATGTCATTTTTTGTGACTCTCAGCTAACAGAGAAGGAAAGAGCTCAGTGCTTTTTAGCACAATGAAAAGGGTATAGGATTACTAAAAGCTAGAGTTAGGGCTCATTCTTGGATAACTATTCTTTCTTCAATTGATAGAATGTTTGTCTTTGAGAGTTAAATGTCATTAAAGAGTTCACTAGCACTGGAAATAGTTCCACATTCTCACTAATGAAGAACAGAACTTGACTGAGAGGTCTTATATTCATTTTTTTCTTGGGGCCTAGGATCCATCCTTTACCTAGATCCTGGAAAAATCAGAGTCATCTGGAAGACACCTGGAATTTCCTGGAGACTTAGGAAAGGACCAAAAATGAGACTGCCTTGTTTAAAATAGTTGGTGTTTTCTCAAGGAAGGCGGTGGGGGTGGGTGGGGGGGAGTTCCAGAGAGGGATTCCTGTGATTATAGGTGTGAATATGCAGATGGAGAGCCAAGCCAGGAATGAAGGGAATGTTTCTGAGAGCAGCCTGCTTTGTGTCACATATGTTGTCTGTGTTGTTATCACCTAATACAGGGTTACTGATTTTGGATTTGCTTGTTCTACCAGTTATTTATTGAGAGAAGTTGAAGTCCCCCATATAATTGTGGATTTGCCTATATCTCTTTTGAATTGCATTAATTTTTTTCTTTATATATTTTGATGCTGTGTTATTGAGTACATGCAGTTATAAAATTTTGATGTAGTTCTAGTAGTAAATCTCTTTACCATTATGAAATATTCTTTTTCCATAATAAAGCTTCTTATTTTAAAATCTAATTTGTTTTATAGCAGTAAAGTTACACAAACTCTTGTTTTAGTTCATGTTTCTTGGTTTACCTTTCTATCTTTTTGTATTCAGTGCTAAAATCCTTATATTTAAGGTAAGTCTAAACAACCGTAGTCTTTTTTGTGTGTGTGTGGTACGCGGGCCTCTCACTGCTGTGGCCTCTCCCATTGCGGAGCACAGGCTCCAGATGCGCAGGCCCAGCGGCCATGGCTCATGGGCCTAGCCGCTCCGCGTCATGTGGGATCTTCCCAGACCGGGGCACGAACCCGCTTCCCCAGCATCGGCAGGCAGACTCTCAACCACTGCACCACCAGGGAATCCCACAACTTTAGTCTTTTAATCAGAGCATACATTCCATTTACATTTAATATATTTAAGGAAATATTTGAGTATATATCTACCATCTTATTATTTGTTTTCTTTAACCTACTTATTTTAAGTTCCATCTAATCTTCTTTCTTACTTCCCTTAGAATACTTAAGTATTCTTATTGTTTTACTTTTCTTCTATCACTTTTTTAGTTTAGGATATTTTACTATCCTTTGGTAGTTTTTCTAGATATTAAAGCATGCAGCCTTGATTTACTGCAGTCTAATTTAATTATTTTTACCATTTTACCTATAAAACTAGGACCTTAAACACTTTAGTTTTATTAATCTCCTCTCACCTTTAGTGTTGTTGCCATAATATGTTTTAATTTTAGGTACGATTTTAATATTCTAAGACATTATTAATGTTTTGCACCATCAATATTCATCTCTATGTACTGTATATTTACTTTCTATTGCTTTTCATCTCTTCCTATATTTTTGTATTACCCTCTGTAATCACTTTTCTTCTGCCTGAAGAACTGTTTTTTTTAGTTTTTTTTTTTTTTTTTTTAATGCTCATTTGCCAGTGATGAATTCTCTTAGCTTTGGTTTATCTGAAAGCATTTTTATTTACCTTTATTTCTGAATAGTATTTTTTTGGTATACATTTCTAGTTTGGTGTTATTTTTGTTCAGCATTTACAGTTATTTGCCCATGATCTTTTAGTTCTCATTTTTTTTTATTGAAAAATTATGTTAGTCTTATTGATACCCTTTTGAAATTATTAACTATTTTTTTCTAGCTGCTTTTAAGATATTCCTCACTGGTTTCGGTTTTCAGAAGTTGGCCTATGATGTACTTAGCATAGATCTCTTTGTATTTTCCTCCATGTGGTTTATACATTTTTTGAATTGTGATTTCACGTTTTTCATCAGTTTTGGAAAAATCGTAGCCACTATTTTTTCAAATATTTCTTCTGGTCCGTTACTTCTCTCTTCTCTTGAAATTCCAATTATCCATATATAATTAGTGCTGTGTCTACTATGACTCATATTCTTTTCTATACTTTCTGTCTTGTTTTTCTCTCTGGGTTTACTTTGGATATTTGCTATTGACTTATCTTCCAATTCATTAATATTCTCTTCTGCTATGTTTGGCATGTTATTTAACCCATCTGTTGATTTCTTAATTTCAGTTGTCTTATTTTTATTTTTTAGAATTTCCACTTGATTCTTTTCCACTGATATCAATAAGCTGATAAAATTCTCCACCATTTCATCTGTTGACTTAAACAATATATCCACAGCGAGAGAGCTGCGAGTTAAGTTTTGTTTGGGGCAAGATGAGGACTGCAGCCCGGGAGACAGCATTTCAGATAGCTCTGAGAAACTGCTCTGAGGAGGTGAGGGGAGAAGCCAGGATATACAGGAGTTTTGCAACAAAGGACAGGTAGTCAGGAACATCAAAGGTTATTGTTAATTAAAGAAAAACAGACATCTCAAGTTAAGGAATTTCGCGTTTTTCTATGTATGGGCAGATGCAAAAGTCTGGGGTCATTGAAATCATTCCTTTGATATGCACCTCAGCTATCTGAAGCCAGTATCCTGACACATCCTGGGTTTCCTCAGGGCTCACCACAGGGAGTGGCTGCAGTCTGATGGCTGCTAGATGGCAGGTATTATTTTCAGCCCTGAGTTTCCTGGCTCACTGGCTCACGTTGGAAGACTGCAATCGTTGATGACTGTGATATCTTCTGTTTATTGGTATGGCAGGAAATATTCCATTTCTCAGATCTATTGCTTTGAAACTATCCATCATAATTACCTTATAGTCATTGTCTGTTACTTCAGCTTCTGGGTTATATGTGGGTCTATATCTATTATCTGTTTTTAATCTCTTGGGTTTTGCCATTTGTACCTGTCTTTGGTATGCTATTTTTTACTTGAATATTTGCATATTAAAAATTATAGAGACTTTAGATCATGTTATCTTCCTCCAAAAAAAAAAAATCACCTTTCTTCTAGAAAAAATAGGATGGGGAACTGGTTGTTTTAATCAAATGTTCTGATCTCAATTAGGTCTGGATTGAGGTTTCTTTAGAGTCTCCATATATCTCTGGCTGGCCCTCATTCACGGGCATAGCCTTCTGTGAGTACAAAATAAAAGCTTGGGTGCTTACCAGGGTCCTTCTTCTTGGTAGTTCTGGAATACCAAATCTTTTCTCCTTAGTATAGAAAGAATTGTGAAAATTCCACTGTCTTTTTTAAAATTAATTAATTAATTTATTATTTTATTTATTTATTTTTTTGAGCCTTCCTGTTTAGTTTCTTAAATTTCTGTCCTGTTCACCTTAAGAACTGGTATGTATTTTGAGGGTAATTGGCTGTGTGTCAGGCTTAATTCTTTAATACTGGTTTCTAAAGTTAGTAACCTTGCTGCTGGGAAAATCTGGGTTAATAAACCACAGTCATAATATTATCATTTGTTTAAATTAAGAATGCTTCAGGGGCTTCCCTGGTGGCGCAGTGGTTGAGAGTCCGCCTGCCAATGCAGGGGACACAGGTTCATGCCCTGGTCCGGGAAGATCCCACATGCCGCGGAGCGGCTGGGCCTGTGAGCCATGGCCACTGAGCCTGCGCGTCCGGAGCCTGTGCTCCGCGACGGGAGAGGCCACAACAGTGAGAGGCCCGCGTACAGCAAGGAAAAAAAAAAAAAAAAAAGAATGCTTCAGGTGGAGCCAAAATAAAATTAATGAAAATTATTATATTCATTAAAAAATTAACCAAGTCACATCTTTGTAACTTTTAGATAAAGATAAAAGATACCCTGTAGTAACACTTTAAAAAAAATGTATTTCAAAGGATATTTTTTCCTTGCTGTATTGTAAATTCTATTAAGGTAGAGAGCATGTCAATATTGTTCACCACTATGTATCCAGATCTTTTCATAGTGGTAGTATAGGTGCTTAAAAATATTTGTCATATCCATAAATAAATGCAAGAGAAATACTGATGTCAATAATGCCAATCAGTGTTCTATTTTTCACAATCTTTCAGAGCCTTTCATTGGAAAGTTCTCTGTGATTACCTAATATAGGGATAGAATATTCAATGTTTCCCAAACGTAGCTTTCAAAATAGCATGCTGTGGTAAGTACTTTCACAGAGGCTTATTATTATCATTTTTATTTTTAACACAGGCTTATTCCTCGAGACAATGCTCAATTGACACCAGAAAAAAATGTTGGTATCAATCAATTAATATGAAATAATAAAACTATAGGTCATTCATGAGCTAGAATAGGGGATATTAAATAGGAATTTTTATTGCTCATCACACCACAATTAACTGTATGGCAGGACACTGTGGGGGTTGAACCCAACAAATGTCACTTAGTAACTGTATCCATATGCTATGTCTAGGACATCAACTTATTAGCACACTAATGAGTAACTTTGTAAAAAGTCAACCAGGCATTGAGATGTAGACAAGACAGCCCAAATATATAATCCTTCATTCACCTTTGAACATTCAATATGCTTAGTGCCTTCATCGTGTCAGGTACTGAGGACACAAATACAACTTGGTTCCTGCCTTTATGGAGCTTATGATCTATTATGGAAGACAGCTATAAAAACAAATACTCCAATAAAGTATTATAAGGTCTAGGATGGTTTGTTCATGCATATCAGTCCTCTAAAAATTAGATACGTTATTTTCCTTAAGAGAGAACATTATTTCCTGTAAACATTGAAGGTGAGCTATATGAAAAAAGTGGAAAGCCTCAGTGCATTTTAGACACAAAGAGTCTGTTTTATAAAGTATAAAACAGGTTTCACTTGACTTCTGACAATATGTGAAACAGCCAAATCAGTGCTGATCATAATCCTACAAAGCCGATATCCACATACATATATTTCCATAACAATAATCTTTTTTTCCCATTCAATAAATATTTGTCAAGAAACTACTATTCTCTAAATACAGTTCTATGAAGTTTAGTCTTTATGGAGAACATAGTCATGCAAATAATTAACAGAGAAATTTAGGGAGGACACTAAGTGTTAGGAACACACTTTTTGTACGTTACTTTTTAAAATTCATACAATTAAATATTAGTATTAATGTTATATTAGTCCAAGAATGCCTTTGTTGGTACTTAATGTGGAAAAATGATCTCTCAATATTTTCTTTCTTAACACCAAAAAAAGAATCTTTGGAAAATGTATTTATTTCTCAAAAAGCATTTGCCTATAAGGAATAGCATCATTTGTTTCTTCTATTTTAAGAGCAAATAGAGATCTAGACATACTCAGCCTTCTCATGTTATTAATAAAGAATGTTTCCAGGAATTATCTAGAAGTCTAACTTCTTTTCACCTTTTGGAAGCATCAATATAAAATCTACACTACTATTTTAAATAGGTCAAAATAATGAAGTTACCACATTCTCTAATTTTTCACTTTCAGAAAGATCTTGAAAACTACAACATGAACTTTAGATCACTAAATCAGATGCATGGTATAATCCCAAAGTAGGATATGTCAGCACTTCCTATGCATTTATTATTGAATTCAGTTGAAGGTATTTTTCCAGCTACTCCACTCAACCCTTCTTTATTTATAAAAGATGGTTAAGTAGTTTTCTGCCTATACTGTGTATATTTTACATTGCGTTGCATGTCTAAAGCTTCTATGCTGTGAATCTTTCCATAATCCCATTGGCCCAGTTGATCCACAGATTCTGTAAGTTTTTATAGGGAGGGCGCATGTACACACACACACGCACACTCGATGCTGTAATTTAAAATGTGTAATGTCAGGCTAGCCTTATCAATGAGTTCAAGAGTAGGAATTATAATAACCATGCACTGAAAACTAACACTGTATATATAAGATTGCCTTAAATGAACTGGATATACACATGGTTCTTTCCATTACATGCCTCGATGGAATTCAAATGTAAACTTACCAGAAGGCCTTCTCTGATCATGCTACTTAGAATTTCTCTGTCACTTTCTATCTAATTTTTACCTTTTGTTCCTTCATAGCACTAATCATGATCTGCCATATTATATATTTGTTCATTGCATGTTTTCATTTAACAGAATGTAAGGACCTTAAAACTTATCTGTTTTGTATCCTTAGTGACACCAGCAGTACTTGTAACATTCTAACACTAAGTCCCAGTTGAAAAACTGAATATGTGCCAGATATTTTATATATATTATACAGAATTCTGAGAAGCAATATTCAAAGTATGCCCAGTTAACAAATAGGAAAGTTGAACTCAGTTAAGTAACTCTTTAGGTACAGAGTTAGGTATCTTTTAACTCAAGTCTGGAGTGACACCAGACCTAACACCTACTCTGCATATGAGTCTTCTGGATTCCACAGGTACCCAGGAGTCCTTGCACAGAAAAATCCATGACATCCTGAGCTATTCTGTGGGAACAGTAAAGAGAAAAGAATTTCCCATTCACCACTAGGCCAGCAAGGAGAGAGAGAAAGGTATTTTATTTTAGGGGGTGCAGAAAGAACTGTTCTAGGCATCTGGGTTACGAGCTTGAACTTAGGTTGGAGCTTCTAAACGAATACCGAGAAATTACTATTTAATACTAGGAATAGAGTTTAGATGCAATTAATTAGGTTCTGTGGCCCAGCTGGGAACCAAACATATATATGGTGTATAGTAGAAGGAGCTAACTAGATCTTGTACAAAAATACATTTCAGTCTCAATACTGATAGTAAACAGTGGTTTCACTTTCAGCATGTTACTGCATTTTTATAGAAATCAGTTATTCAATCTGCAAGCTAGGAAACAACATAGAATGGTTGTGAGAGTTAAAATGAGATAATGTATATGAAAGTGTTTTATAAAGTCTAAATTTTAAAAAATCGTATTTTCTTGTTTGAGAAAAGTGTTCCAAGGAACTAAAGACATTTCTGGGTGAGCATATTGTAAATTGGAACTATCATTATTCTAAAAGTTACTGTCGAGAATGATTTTCTTCTGCTGTGACTCCAAGGTTTTGTGGTTTAATAACGAAAATAAGGGAGTCACTGTCTTCTAAATTTTATCTCTCAACTAAATATTATTAGCAGCTGGTAAGAAAAAAATATCACGAGACCCCCCTTATGACATTTTCTCTAAGCCCCAAGCTCCAATGAGCTACAATCAATGCAAATATAGTGGCTGCACAATGAAATGATTGCTGTAAGGCAAGGGAAAACAAAAACAAGGAAGGGAAAGTGACCCCCATGAAGTAGGATATTTCTTTTCTATCAGCACTTTCTTCAATCCTCATTGGGTGCCTTGCTTGGTACAAATCTCCCAGCCAGTGGTCTCCTCTGCCCTGCTAACCACAATTTTGTTTTAATGTAACCCAAAGGGTACATCGCAGGACCTTTATTATTGTTCTTTTCTTGTAAGATACAGATATCTGATGAAATAGATGAAAAAGTAAAATAATTCTACTCGCTAAGTCTCCCTTGTAAATCATGAAAGGAAGAAAGGGAGAAGAGAGACAAAAGAATTCTGAGGGAAAGAGGATATTCCTAAAAAACAGCTGTTAGAAAGTAAATTATAAATGTCATGGCTGGCAAGCACCAAGCACATTAAGACTGCATAGCTTACTTTGCAGATTTTCACTGGAGAGAGTGTAAATAGCAATACAAAGCTTGGACTTTCCAATCCGAAAGATCACACTCCCCATTATGCAGTGTATGACCATGTGTGGGTCTTAAACTCTTAGAACATCATTTCCTTCATCTGTAAAATGGAGATAATAATAGACTCCCTTGGATTGTTGTAAAGATTATGTGAGATAATGTAAGTAAGTGTTTAGCTCGGGGCTGGTACATTGTTAGTCCTCTATAATGGCAGTCATTATTCTGCCCCACATGTTCGCAGGGCAACCCTCTGTTTCAATTTCCATCCTCCATGATGCATTGATGGTGACAGGAGCCATTTGTTCCCACAATCTGGTCCCTGGATAGGATAAAATCACCACTTACCACCATCCAGGCATCATTGTCTTTACTGCACACTTTTTAATGATTAACAATCAATTACAATATCATCCTTTAAATCCAGTCTATAGCACTGTCAAATGATTATGCACTATGATTAAATTAATGATATTGAACTTTAATTTTAGTTGCATGGCTGCTTTTATTTGATGTCTACTGTACTCTCATTGAGTGAACATTGGGTTCTGGTGTGAAGTTATCATATTTATTTTACAGCCACAAAAGAGCAAATTCTTTAATTTAAAACAATAACCACAAATAGAAATATTTCCACATAAGCCCATTTAGAGGTACACATTTGCTATTCATTAATTTAGGATTTGACAATTTAATATAAGTTAAAATAAAAGCCTGTTTCACGGAGCATGTGTCTCATTCTTCACTATCTCAGCATGACCACACTGATTCTCATGTTTAGTAATGTCCTTAAACATAATTTACAAATGAGGAAGTTAGTGGGGCTGGAATAATGAATATATAACTTGCAGCATAGCTTCCTATGACATTAAAATCTTGTTAATCTGTGAAGGAAGAATCAAAATTTTCAAGCATAAACCAGCATTTGCCATATAAAATGTAATCAAAAAATGCTAATAAGATTTATAGGTAACAAGAAATTGGATTATAACATCTATTTTAAGTCAATTTGAAAGTTGGCCTCAAAATTTGTGTCCTGATATAGACTGAGCCTCAGATTCTATTACATTATTTTTTCATGAAGCACATACAGAAACACAGTGATAGATTTATAAAATACAGTAATAAAAAGAAAAGAATGCACACACCTCTCAAACAATTTATGCAAACAAGTAATACAAAATGTATGCATTATTAAATTTATACTATGAGGAAAGATAAGGAACTGGTCGTTTATGTCTATTTAGAGGTAATCAAAAGGGGATAAAGATAATTTAAACCACATACTTTTCTTATGTGTATTTGGAACAGTGAGCAGATATGATATATGGTAAAATGAATATTCATATTAAAAGCTTTTCTCTTTACTATATTACATTGAAGCTTAGCATCTATTTCATCAGTCAGTTACATGGTGTGGTAAGAATATGATTTAATTCATAACAAAATTGGTATAATGCAGGAACTAATGAAGTGTTTATTCAAAATTTATCTAAAATGCTTAACTCTGAACAGATTCTGAGTGACTGCTCATTGACAAATTTAGTAATATCTCCTTACAAACTGCTTGTCAGGTCCGCCCAGAGCAAGTTTAGTATAATGGCCACAACAAAGAATCCAATTGCATATGCATATAAGACCCATGTGTGGAAATTTCCTTCCATTGTGAACAGGCTTTTTAGTAGGAGGGCAGAAAAGGAAGTCTTCAAGATGGTATGTTCAAACACTCAGAGCCAGGAAACCATTGGGAATTCAGGAAACTTTAAGTACCTCTGAATGGGTGGGACATCATACAAAGAAGAATAAGGAACAGGGAGTCTGAAAGGACACTGAGTAAACAGGCAGAGAACAGATCAAGAAGAGAATGGCATGGCACATCAAGAGATTGACACAGAAAGGGAAGCCACAGAAGATTTTAAAGAGGACAGTGACAGTATCTGATTTGTATTTTGTAGAGTACTCTGGAAGTTACATGGAGGAGCTTGAAAATCAAATAGACATGGATTTGAATTTCAACTGTAATGTTTGCCTATTACTTTGTTTCTGGTCTCTCTATTCTATTTAGTGCTCTATTTATCTTTCCTTCCATCCATACAACAGTGTCTAAATTATAATGATGTTATACCCCCCAATTTTTTATTCTTTAGGACTGTCTTAAGTCTTCTTGATTTCTTGCTCCTCCATGTCAATTCTACAATCAGTTTTTCAAGTTTGACAAAAGTATCTATTGTGATCATGATTAGAATTGTAATTAATTTATAGATCAATCTGGAAACAACATGTTCACTACATTTACAATATTGAGTTTTCAGATCCAAAAATATAACATATTTCTCTATTCATTTCAAATCTCTTAAATTCATTTTAATAAAGTGTGTAATTTTTTTTCCATAAAGGGTTTACATATTTTCTCTAATATATATTTATATATATTTACAATTGTAAATTAATTTTTAAAAAATAACTACAGTTTCTGATTGTTTATGAATTATACAGCATCACTGCTAAAATCTCATTAATTTTAATAATTTTAATATAGATTACTTTGACTTACAATATAAAACATGCTATCATCCACAAATAAAAATAATTTGATAAGGGTTTTTTTTTTCCTTTTAAATTTTTACATCTTTTATTTCTTTGTCTTTTTGTACTGCAAGTGTAAGAACCTGTACTAAAATGTTGAATAGGGGTGTTAATTGTCATCTTTTTCCTGATCTGAAATGGAAAGTGTATAATTTTTCAATATTAAGTAAGGTGCTTGATGTAGAAATTTTGTACATGCCTTTCATCAGGCAAAGTTCCCTTCTCTTCATAGTTTACTAAGAGTTTGTATAGTAAATATATGTTGAATTTTATAATTTTTTCCTTGAATATACTAAATTACCTTATGATTTTACCATATATTTCAATAATACTGAAAATATTCTGAGCCATTTTTGTCTGTATTGTCTTTTGCTCACTTCCCCAATTCTGTGTAACATGTCCTTATGGAATTATATTTTATGTCTTTTAGACATTTATACAATATTCTTCATATCACTTTCTTAAATTCTATCTTTTGGTATCTCTGAATAATATTCCATATAATTTCTCCAGATCATTTTTTGAATTCACTAATTCTCTTTTTAGCTATAGCTAACCCATTTTTCTGGTTGTGATGTTCTTCATTTCATTTATTCTAATTTTCATATCTGTAAGTTCTGTAAGATTTTCATTCACAATTGCTTATTCTTTACAGATATTCAAACTTCATTCTTATGTAAATTTATATTTCTGAAATTCAGAATCTGAAGTTTTTAGGTTTACTTTTCTTGTCTATTGCTCTTGCTGATTTTCATTCATGTCTCATTATTTCATTGTAAGTTACATGATTTTTGGCTCTGAGATTTTCATTTTACTTGGCACATTGCCTAGAGAAATTTTTAAGGAGTAGAATGAAGTCACACTTCTGAGAAGATTTTTGTTTTTGTGTTTAGTTTTAGTTTTACTTTTCCATTTTTTGTTTTTTGAGAGTTTCCTGTGGACTTCACCTATTTTGGACAAGCGTAAATTCAATTAACACCTTTACATTTTTAAAATAAAACTGACTATGTGGTTGCAAATAAGTTGAGGTTATAGATTCTCAGAGGATAATTTTCTTCCATGAAATTAGGACAAGGTTTGTGATAGGAAAAATTCCTTGAATCTCCTTTTGAGACAAGGAGTGTATTTCTCATTCATCCTTATAGTATTATAGATCTAACCTTCCGGGGGTCTTACCTTTAGTGAGTATTGAACTTAATCTCCTAATCCTAATAAAAAGCTATTAAAATTATAAAGTTACTCCTGAATATAGTTTTCCTTGAATCAGGTCTTTTTTGCTATATGGTATACTTGCTCCTGCTGTTTCTTAAATGGGCACCAAAAAAAGATATTTAAGAAGTTAATTTTTTATTTTCAGAAGTTTGGGATCTTGTCATTGTAGTTTGGGGATTTAAACATTTATTATTAAAGTTGGATCAGAAAATATGACTCATCCAATTTCTGCTTTGTGAGATCTATTGAGATTTTTTTTATTTTGTGTCTTGGTAGATAAACACTATTTATAAAAATTCTGTGGCTGCCATTAAACATAGTTAATACTTTGAGGGTGCAAAATCCAATGTGCATATTAATTTAACATCACTAATATTATTATTAAAATTCTTTATCTTCTTATTTATTTCTACTTGATCCAGCAAAAGATGAGGACTTTTAAGTAAAACTTTCTCCAACCACTTGTGAATTTGTAAATATTTCCTATATTTCTTCCTAAAAAGACTTGATATATATATATATAAATATATATCTGTATCCATATATATACACACATATATATACACATATGTACACATGCATACATATATATTTATATACATACATCCACACATATATTAATATATGTATTTTATATTACTTGACTAATAAGGTTCTTTATTGGTATGGATTATTAGGGAAGGCACTTCCATTTTCCTGACCTCATAATTCTATGTGGAGCGTTTTTCCCCAGAGTAATACTTCTGGCCTGTCTCACCATTCCCATGGGAGGAAGTTAACTGAATGTTGAATTGGAAGAAGGAATTATTCATGTTCTTTTTGGCACCTTCCATGTTTAGAACCATCCTTCCTAAAGAACTCATGCTTTGATTCTTGTCCATGTTCTAGTAACAGAAGCAGGCTTTCCATTTTGTCAAGATCCGGAATCTCTCTCTCATTTGGTTCCAAACTCATGAGGGAAATATTAATTAGACTATTAGTGTGCTCCCTTGAAATGAATATTTTAAAATTATTTTTACTCCTCTTTTAATTTTCCTTGAATTGTTTTAACAAATATTTATCCATTCTTTAGGTTAAATTTTTTATATTACTTTGCTTTAGATTTGTCTTATATAGCAATATACCATTGATTATTATTGGAATGACCAAAAAGTGCCTTTGGTTTTTAAGTAAAAATAAAAGACATTTTACATTTTCACCAAGAACTTTATTGAACAAGGTATTCACCCTTTTGTTCTACTACCTTCTGCCATTTTTCAGGCAACTTCATAATCCCATTTTCCCAAAATTTTTATCTTTTTGAGCAAAGAACTGTTCCAGGTGCATTTTACAGTCTTCCAGGGAATCGAAATTTTTTCCATTAAGAGAATTTTGCAAAGATGGAAATAAATGGAAATCCGAAGGTGCAATGTCTGGTGAATACAGAGGATGAATCAGAACTTCCCAGCGAAGCTGTAACAGTTTTTGTCTGATCATCAAATAAATATGCGGTCTTGCATTATCCTGATGGAAGACTATGTGCTTTCTGTTGACTAATTCTGGACGCTTTTTGTCGAGTGTTGCTTTCAGTTGGTTTAACTGGGAGCAGTACTTGTCAGAATTAATCGTTTGGTTTTCCGGAAGGAGTTCATAATAGAAGACTCCTTTCCATTCCCACCAAATACACATCACCTTCTTTGGATGAAGACTGGCCTTTGGTGTGGTTGGTGGTGTTTCATTTTGCTTGCCCCATGATCTCTTCTGTTCCACATTATTGTACAGAGTCCACTTTTCATTGCCCATCACAATTTGTTTTAAAAATGTTACGTTTAAGTAGAGATTCGACTATACATAGAGAATCCTATAGATGCTATCAGAAAACTACTAGAGCTAATCAATGAATTTGGTAAAGTAGCAGGATACAAAATTAATGCACATAAATCTCTGACATTCCTGTACACCAATGATGAAAAATATGAAAGTGAAATCAAGAAAACACTCCCATTTACCATTGCAACAAAAAGAATAAAATATCTAGGAATAAACCTACCTAAGGAGACAAAAGACCTGTATGCAGAAAACTATAAGACACTGATGAAAGAAATTAAAGATGATACAAATAGATGGAGAGATATAACATGTTACTGGATTGGAAGAATCAATATTGTGAAAATGATTCTTGTACCCAAAGCAATCTACAGATTCAATGCAATCCCTATCAAACTACCACTGGCATTTTTCACAGAACTAGAACAAAAAATTTCAAAATTTGTTTGGAAAAACAAAAGACCCAGAATAGCCAAAGCAATCTTGAGAATGAAAAACAGAGCTGGAGAATCAGGCTCCCTGACTTCAGACAATACTACAAAGCTACAGTAATCAAGACAGTATGGTACTAGCACACAAACAGAAAGATAGATCAATGAAACAGGATAGAAAGTCCAGAGATAAACCCAAGCACATATGGTCACCTTATCTTTGATAAAGGAGGCAGGAATGTACAGTGGGGAAAGGACAGCCTCTTCAATAAGTGGTGCTGGGAAAACAGGACAGGGACATGTAAAAGTATGAGATTAGATCACTCCCTAACACTGTACACAAAAATAAGATCAAAATAGATTAAAGAACTAAGTGTAAGGCCAGAAAGTATCAAATTCTTAGAGGAAAACATAGGCAGAACACTCTATGACATAAATCACAGCAAAATCCTTTTTGACCCACCTCCTAGAGAAATGGAAATAAAAACAAAAATAAACAAATGGGACCTAATGAAACTTCAAAGCTTTTGCACAGCAAAGGAAACCATAAACAAGACCAAAAGACAACCCTCAGAATGGGAGAAAATATTTACAAATGAAGCAACTGACAAAGGATTAATTTCCAAAATTTATAAGCAGCTCATGCAGCTCAATAGCAGAAAAACAAACAACCCAATCCAAAAATGGGCAGAAGACCTAAATAGACATTTCTCCAAAGAAGAAATATAGACTGCCAACAAACACATGAAAAAATGCTCAACATCATTAATCATTAGAGAAATGCATATCAAAACTACAATGAGATATCATCTCACACCAGTCAGAATGGCCATCATCAAGAAATCTAGAAACAATAAATGCTGGAGAGGGTGTGGAGAAAAGGGAACACTCTTGCACTGCTGGTGGGAATGTGAACTGGTACAGCCACTATGGAGAACAGTATGGAGGTTCCTTAAAAATCTACAAATAGAACTACCATATGACCCAGCAATCCCACTACTGGGCACATACCCTGAGAAAACCATAATTCAAAAAGAGACATGTACCAAAATGTGCATTGCAGCTCTATTTACAATAGCTCAGAAATGGAAACAACCTAAGTGTCCATCATTGGATGAATGGATAAAGAAGATGTGGCACATATATACAATGGAATATTACTCAGCCATAAAAAGAAATGAAATTGAGCTATTTGTAATGAGGTGGATAGACATAGAATCTGTCATACAGAGTGAAGTAAGTCAGAAAGAGAAAGACAAATACCATATGCTAACACATATATATGGAATTTAAGAAAAAAAAATATCATGAAGGACCTAGCGATAAAACAGGAATAAAGATACAGACCTACTTGAGGATATGGGGAGGGGGAAGGGTAAGCTGTGAAAAAGCGAGAGAGAGGCATGGACATATATACACTACCAAACGTAAGGTAGATGGCTAGTGGGAAGCAGCCGCATAGCACAGGGAGATCAGCTTGGTGCTTTGTGACGGCCTGGAGGGGTGGGATAGGGAGGGTGGGAGGGAGGGAGACCAAGAGGTTAGGGTTATGGGAACAGATGTATATGTATAAATGATTCACTTTGTTATAAAGCAGAAACTAATAAAAAATTATTGTAATATAAAGAGGTGATCAAATAGTATGTAGGCTAAAACGGGGAAAGTACTTCAAGGTGTGTCAGATGTTAATTAAATAAAATGTGCTCTTTACCTGGAAAAAAAAAAAGTAGAGAATCACATGCAGAAATGTAGTCAAGAAGTTTTTTTTCGCTTAACTTATGTGGAACCCAAATGTCAAAGTGATTAACATAACCAAGCTGGTGCAAATGACTTTCAACACTTGATTTGGATATTTTGAGTATGTCAGCTATCTCCTGTGTGGTATAACATTCACTTTTCTCAATTAATGTCTCGATTTGATCGCTATCCACTTCAACTGGTCTACCCGGCCATGGAGCACTATCCAGCGAGAAATCTCTATCACGGAAGTTCACAAACCACTTTTGACACGTTTGATCAGTCACAGCACCTTCTTCATACACTGCACAAATTTTTTTTTTTTTTTTTGCATTTTGGTTCTGTTTTTACCTTTCTTGAAATAATAAAGCATAATATGCCAAAAATCTTGCTTTTTTTCTTCCACCTTCAATATTAAAATGGCTACAGAAAAATTCACCAATTTTGATGTCTTTTTTTATATGCATGCTGATATGATGGCTGTCATATACAATCTAACAAAATTGTTTCAAATGAAGTTAAAGACAACTAAGTGCTACTGAAGCCATCTTATGGAAAAAAATGAACGAACCTTTTGGCCAACCCAATATATTAGCACATAATAAATAGTAGTGTTTTAAAATACAAACTCACTATTATTTTCCTTTTAAGAGCACCATTAATCATATTAGTTATTTTAACTTATGTTCTCAATTGGTTTTCTCTTTTTTGTATGTGAGTTCAAGTGTTCATACTTCGTGGCTTTCCCTTCTCATTTTACTATACATGGAAGAGATTTGCATTCATGCTTCCTGCATATATTTTTATTGGGGTTTACTTTTCATCTTTAACTATATTACTTATGTTTCTTAGATTATCAAAATTCAATAATTAAATTATTTTATTTTCTTTGATATATGAAAGATAACATTTAGAATGCTCTCTCTGTGTGTCTTCCTGCCTCCCCAATCATTCTGCTCTCCATTCTTCCATTCACCTCAATGTCTCTGTCAATGCTTCATTTAAAGAGTATAATCTGAGCTTTCATACCCCGACCTTTTGTATTCAATTTATTTACATTATATAGATTTAAATGCAAAACGTTTTTGAAGGAATTTATGAAGTCTTGTTTATACCAATTGTTTGGAATTACATCTGAATTTAGCTAGTTTCAAAGACTATTGTCAGTACTTTGATTCTATTGTTTTTCTATTATTTAAACTATTAATGTTAATCTGGCAATTGTAAACTAGAGAGGCCTGTGGAGGGCATATTTGCTGAGTTCTTGCATAGCAATAATCCCTTCCTGCTGTTATCAGACATTCATGATTGGTTCTTACATCACAACATACCTCCCCCCAAATTCTATAAGCATTGTTCTATTACCAGTTGTTATTTAGTACTGTAGAGGAGAAATCTGAGGAGAGTTTAATTTTTTTTTAACTTCTCTTAGGAAGAATTTTTTAAGACCAAATTATTTTATATTTCATATGATTGAAAAAGACTTTTAACAGGATATATCTAGGTTTGTGGGCTATATAGATATGTATTCTCAGTGCTTCTTAAAACTTTTCTCAATTATTTCTTTGAATATTGCTTCTTTAGATGTTCTTGTTTCTTCTTAGAAACACATATAATTGTTAACTTAAATAGAAGTTCAGAGTCCTCCAAATCATTCATCTTTCCTTTCATAGTTTTCAATTCTTTGTCATTTTCATCTGTATTCCAGAAAACATTCTTTTTTAGTTTACCACTGATGCAGCCATTCCTAAAAAATATATTGTTTAGATTATTTTTGAACTTTATATCAACAATCTCATGTTACATGTATTTTCTGCCTATTTTTTAACTTAATATTATATTTTTGAGATACATTTAGACTGATTCCTGTAGATATAATATATTTATTTTTACTTCTGTATAGATGTTTATTATATACCCTATTTAGTGTTGATGAACATTTGGGTTGTTTTCAGTTTTGTTGTTACTATAAAGAATCCTCTACAAGCATTCTTGTACATATTTTCTAGTTCATATGTACACATATGCAGGGAACATACCTCAGAGAGAAACTGCCAGGCTGCAGGGTATCCACGTGCTCAACATTACCAGGTGATATAAAATTGCTTCCCAAAATTATTATTTCAATTTACATTTTCCTCAAGAATACCTGAGAGTTCTTTTAGCACTACACTGTCACAAAACATGATATTTTAAGATTTACATTGCTGCTAATATGTTTATGTGAAATGATAAATTGATTATGATTTTAATTTGTATTATTTCCATTTTAACAAAAATGAGCTTGGACATCTTTTTATGTCTTTATGATCCACTAGACTTTCTTCTGCTGTGAAATGTCTATTGTGTCTTTTCATATTATGAGATTTTTTGGTTCTTTTTAAATAGATGTTCTTTATATTTTCTGTATATTTAATCTTTGTTGGCTTTATGTATTTCAAAACCTTCCTCAGTTTGTGGCCTTTCTTCTTGCTGTCTTTCATTAAAAAAGTGTTAATTTTAATGTGATATAATATATGTCATTGTCTTTATAGTTTTCCTTTTCCTACTTAGTTTAAGGACACTATCCCTACCAAGGGTCAGAAAAATAGTCTCTTATGTTGTCTTTTAGAGGTTTTTAATGATTTAGCTTTCACAATTACATCCTCAATTTATCTGGAATTGATTTTATGTTGTGAGGTAGAGTTTCATTTCCTTTTGTTTTTTACTTATGAAAACTAATTGTTCCCAAACCATTTATTAATGGTTTATTTTTTCCCAACTGATCTACAATATCTTCTCTTTGATATATCAGAATCCTATATATTCATGGATCTGTTTGGGGGCTCCCTGTTCTGCCATAGTTATATATTTATCTATTGTGGCATTAATATCTCAATTTAAACTTATCATATAGTTATAATACATTTTTGACATCTGGTAGGGTATATTGTCGATCTGATTTTTTTTTTCCTTAGATCTTTCTTATAGTATCAATATAAATTTTAGAAATAGCTTGTCAAATTTCATGAAAACAATGAGTTTAATTTTTATTTGAATTCTAATGAGTCTGTATTTTGTTTTGAGAGTAACAACATCTCTAAATATCCCTGGGTATGCTATACCTCTCCATTTAATTAGGTCTTCTTTAATGTATTTAAATAATAATTTAAATAATACATTGTATATATATATATATATATATATATACACACACATATATATATATACATATATGTGTTTGTGTATATATATTTATATCCTCAATACATTTATATTTTGTTGATATTCTAAACATTATTTTTCTTAATTGGATTTACTTTTTTTGCTGATTTATAGTAATACAATTTAATTTGGTATATTGATTTTACATCTATTAATCATGATAAACTCTTATTTATTCTATTTATCTGTAAATTCTTCTGGGTTTTGTACACAGACAATCACATCATCTTGGAATAATGGCAGTTTTAGTTCTTTTTTTCAAATAATTTTACCTCTAATTTTTTATTGATCTTGTTGTCCTGGCTTGGCTAGGAAAAGTAATGAAAGGAGTCATCCTTGTCTTAGTTGATTTTAAAGGGAATGTATTTACATTTCTTCCATGTGTATGATACTTGCTGTAGCTTTTTATTGAAGTCTTTTGTTAGCTAAATATATTTCTAGTTTGCTAAGAGATTATTTTTTTTTTAATTATTCAATTTGGGTAGCATCACATTCTTTTATCATACTTTAATTCTCTTTTTATTTATTTGAAGCATATTAATATTTTGTTCATATTCTATTTGGGGTATTTCTAATATTTGTATTACTTACGTCTTATAGTTTTTTTTTTTTTTTCTGCTGGTGGCTTGCTTTCTCATTTGTGCACTGTATTTTTTATTGAGAACTCATTTTACTTAAACACTCCTTATGGAAAATTTTTGAGGTCTGTGTTTAAAATGTGTTCTACAGAGGACATTAGTTTCTCTTCTGTCAGACACCTAAGGGGCCAGTCACCCTAGAACCACTTTAAACTAAAATTTCTACTTAGCATGTCTTAGACTTTACAGGGAACGTGAATCCAGTCTTAACTCTATCAATAGATGAGTGAACATTGTGATTGGGAATTCTCGGAGAATAATTTTCTTTCCTATAACTCCTGTCCCTTGCCCCATACCCTGTATCAAGATGGGCACAGGCATAGCACAGTGAGCTTTTCTGTTTGTTTGTGTTCTGTTTCACCCTTGAGTGTGTTACCCTTTCATTGCCTCACATTTATGGAAGGGGGGGTCATCATTAATGTGAGTTTCTGTGCCAAAAAAGACCCAGCTTTTGTGTCAAGTCTCTTAAGATTGGCAAGTTAAAACCAGATTCCACACTTGCAGGGAACAGCTGGTCAGGGCTCCTTGCCTGATGGAATAGCATTTTGTGATAATTTTCAGCCTTCCAATTTGTGTTTCTTATATTGACACAAGTTTTGCCATGCTGAAAAAGACACATTTTCATGTTCTATATAGTTTCTAGCAATTTCAGATGTTCAGTACTGGGAGGGGTTTTTCTCCACATCTAGTATAGTTGATGGTAGGAAATAACAGGTCACCAGCTTTCTCTGCATCACAATTGGTCATTTTTATAATGCACCTTATTGGTTTTTTCCTTCTCCTTTCATCTCAGCCTATTTCCTATGCTTTGTGATATCATTTTTGTGGAGGAAATGCCTTCTTGTTTCATATAAAGTATGCTTAATAAGTTTTCGAACATTTTCTCCCTTTTGCTATAGCCAATCATTTAATAACATATTAATCTTCAAGCTTTTTAAAATGTACTCTTTTTTTTTCTTATTCCAGTGCATATTTGTATATTTACTTAAGTTCCCCACCACACTGCATTTCTTACTGTGTGGAGTTCTGATTTGAACTGATGCTTCCCAGCACACAGGTATGTAGTTTGTAAATACCCTATTCACTGTCTCCCTGGTTGGATTCATTTTTTAAGCCAAAGTGTAGAGCATGACCATGGTCACAGCTATTCTCCCCCGTCCTGTGTCTAGCAGGATGAATCAAATACAATTTACAGGATCAACTTGAGTTCCTCTCCTATCTCTTGTTCCTGATATTATAATACTTGGAACCAATGGAAAGCTACAATCCCCAACATGGTCTGGTTTTAGTACTCTTCTCTCCTTTCTCTTCCTGCATACAAAGTTTTAAATTCTGAAAACATACCCCATAAAATGCAATGAACCAGTGGATAAAGGAAGGTAGGATGAGAGCAAGGGAATAATATTCTGACTGCCTTCATAACTGCAACCATATACAGGGAAGAGGCTGTCCAGTTTTGTCTTTGGTACAAGTCTGGAAGTTTCTAAGCCAGGAAACAGAAGCTCAGGAAGAAAAATTAAGTTCTCTGTTTTCTTTCAGGAAGGCTGGGCTGTTTCTTCCATGAGGTTAAGCGACGTATAGCATTGTTTTTTGTTTGTTTGTTTTTTGTGTTCTAACTACATGAGCTTTTTACTTTGTAGAAATGCCTTCTGAATACTGACTTTGGGTTAGTATTAAGTTTTGGAGATTTTCCAACTGTTGTTCCATTTTCTATGTCTCCAAGTCACATTTTGTCAGGAAAGTTCATATCAGAGGTTGATGGCCAGATGCTATTTTGAATCCAGTTGTACATTTTTAGCAAAATCATATGAAGCCTCAAAGGCATGATATTCATAGATTTTGTTTTTTACCATGACTAACAAAATTTGCAAATATAAATTCAGTAGGTTATGCTTCATCTTGGAGGAAGAAGAAATCCATTATCTCCTTACTCTTCTCAGGAGTCTTTTAATCATTGCTTCTGGCTAGATTTTATAAGAAAGATATGAGGCAAGAATGTCTAATCTATACAGAAGATTTGAGCCCATATCTTTGATTATACTAGTCAGAAGAAGCTCAGCTATGGTAACAAATAGACCCAAATATGCAATGAGTTGATGAAAAGGAAGGTTATTTCTCATTCATCTAATAGTTCATAATGTTTCAGATCAATGAAAGTTAGGAGTGAAGTGAGGTAATGAGGTAGGAGTATTCTTTGGCATAAAATCGCTCAGTGGCTCAAGATAATGATAGCTTTGTTTTCTTCAACCTGTAGCTTTCCAGATCACCATGGGGGGTTACTATTCCAACTAGCCAGGAAGAGTAACAAGCATGGAACTGAGCATGGGAAGCTTTAGAGGCCAAGCCTGGAAATGGCCCATGTCATTTCTGCTCACATTTCATTCACTGGAACTCAGTCACAGGGCCAAAAGTAACCCTTAAACAGGTTAGTCACTGTAGTCCAAGTAGGGAGAGATGGGGGCTGGGAGTGGGGTGGAGTGTTCTAGAAGGAGATAAAAATAGGTTTTGATAAACAACTTGAAATTTTTACCACATTGGATTATCTAGAAAATTCTATCAGGACACTAGATTCTTAGAGTTATGCAACTTGACTCCTAAAAATCCATAGATTATCAGATTCATCTTTTTCCTGTTGGGTTGTGCAGAACAGCTCATGCCACGCTTTGGCAAAGACTGCATCTGCATGCGAGTTTCACTGAGCTTCAAAGTCCTTTAGACACTCACAGAGAAAAACAGAACGGTCTGCAAAACCAATATGCTCACAAATGTGAAACAGCATTAACAAATGTAGCATTTGTGAACTTCAGCTAATTGCTGATACACCTCCTCCATCCTGACATGTCAATGTACACTAGTTGGTTGAAACAAATGTGGAAACACTCTCAACATCTGTTCTAGGCTACAGAATGCTGATATGTTTGGACTAGGTCAAAGTATGATTTATTGAAGAAAAAAATTAGTATGAATTAAGCTAATATGTCTCACTATATTATTTAAAAACCTAGAAATATTATGCGAATCCCTAACTCTAACTCTGAAACAACTGGGGAGTGGGCATAAGATAAAAATTACCACCAAACTACTTTTAAGTTTTTGATAAACTGAATGAAGTATGACCTCATTAAGCCTGGAATATACAGAGAGTTCTCTAAATAGGACTTTATCATCTTTCATTTTACCTATGAAAACTGTAACTGTTTAATGCTCCCAGCACAGTGGGCATTTTTGGGGGGAGTTGTTTTTTATTTTGGGGTTTTTTTACATTGCTGTTACCTTTACTGTGTAGAGCAAGCAGGTAGGTTGCTGAGAATTCATTACATTCACTACTGAACAAAATCTCTTATTTCAGACAATGTATGAATAAACCTATTTTGAGTGCAGCATCATTCCCAAGGATTATTTACTGTGATTGTTTTATCTATTCACTGGAATCCTAATTCTCTCGGTTCTTCACTTTATTTCAGTGACAGCCATTCTGACAGGTAGCACCTGTGTATATTCTCATTATTCAAACCTTTTCCTCATTACCCACAGTGATACTGTCTCCTTACTCTTCAGACTAGGCTATCTTTCTCAAAGACTCCGAAGTTTACAGAGTTTACTGAAAATAATTAAATCGTATTTTGATTTACATGGAGGCAGGCTGGTATAATGAAATAGCCTCAGACCTAGAATCAGGATTTCAGGATTCCATTTTGAGTGTTTCTGTGAACTCTGTGATCTGATTTCAAAAGCTATCTAAGCATACATCCATAACACGAAGGAACTTGGGTGATCTTACAATACTATCAACTTTCAAATTCCATGTGTGCTTATATTATATTTATTTATTTATTCAACCTATAGACATGTATCACCAGGCAATATGTTAGGTACTGAAATTAAAATAAAATGTCCTGAGCTTCCCTGGTGGCGTAGTGGTTAAGAAACAGCCTGCCAATGCAGGGGACATGGGTTCGAGCCCTGGTCCGGGAAGATCCCACATGCCACGGAGCAGCTAAGCCCGTGCGCCACAACTACTGAACCTGCTCTCTAGAGCCTGCAAGCTACAACTACTGAGCCCGTGTGCCACAACTACTGAAGCCCGCACGCCTAGAGCCTGTGCTGTAAAACAGCCACCGCAATGAGAAACCTGCACGCCACAATGAAGAGTAGCCCCCACTTGCCACAACCAGAGAAAAGCCTGCACGCAACAACTAAGACTCAACACAGCCAAAAAAAGAAAAACATAATAATACGAATATGCACTAAACCTTCTTTATGCCTTAACTTAGTTAAATGCTCAGTCCCCACCTAATAGTTGAAGAAACTGACACACACAAAGCTTAATAATTTGAGCAAGCTTGCACAGTAGTAAATGGCAGAGCTAGAATTCAAAGCCAAGGTGACCAGCTGCAGAGCCTGTCCTCAAAACTATGTGCATACTGCCTCAAGCACAAAAGTGAATAAGAATTGTCCCCTTCTCCAGAGAGCTCACAGGCCACAAAGGAAGGTTGACATGTAAACAAAAAGGGCAGTGTGATGCATGCTATATATCAATACTATTACTTACAATGTAGGTTGTTTGCTTTGTGCTAGTCGCACTGTTGTTTTACATATATTATGACACAATTCTCAGAAGAAATCTTCAAGGTAGGTATAATTATCTCCAGTTTTTGCTGTTCTTCTTTTTTTTTTTTTTTTATGTAAGAAAACTGAGCCTGTGAGAGGTTAAATAATTTTCCCAGTACTCCATAGTTGACAAGTGACTGAGCTGGGGTTAGAAATCATGTTTGTCTGATTTCAAATCCTGTTTCTGTTACCCTCTGTCACATTCCACTGCATAAACAGCAACCTTTCTTTGAAATTCTCTGAAATTTATTTCTCCATTGTTGTACTTACTCTTTCCATGAAATTACAATTTTAAAGTTAAAAATATAGTTTGCCCATATTTGCCAACAGTGCATGAGAGAACAAAATTACCATCCTTAATAACTTCTCAAAGAATTCACAAACCAAAAGAATAAGACTATTTAGAATCATTTGACACTAAAGCCGAACAGTTGCTTTAAACCTCTGCTTCCTGTCTGCCTGCAGTTGAATCCACACTGTCCCTAAAAAACTTAGATAGTTGTATCAGAGGAACACATCAGACTCTCAGAATGAGGGAATACCATAGACATGATTACCTCATTTTACAAATGAGGCAATTAATACTAAGAAGTTTAACTTCTTTGTCCAATATTGTATAATAGGTTAAGTAACTGAATTAAAAATAGAGTTCAGGGGCTTCCCTGGTGGTGCAGTGGTTAAGAATCCGCCCACCATGCGAGGGGCACAGGTTCAAGCCCTGGTCCGGGAAGATCCCATATGCCACAAAGCAACTAAGCCCGTGCACCACAACTACTGAGCCTGCACTCTAGAGCCCGCGAGCCACAACTACCAAAGCTCGCATGCCTAGACCCTGTACTCTGCAACAAGAGAAGCCACCGCAATGAGAAGCCCGTGCACTGCAACGAAGAGTAGCCCCCATTTGATGCAACTAGAGAAAGCTCACGTGCAGCAATGAAAACCCAGCGCAGCCAAAAATAAATAAATAAAATAAATTTTTAAAAAATAATAAAATTCAGATCTTCAGCCTTTCTGTCTTACACTCATTATGCTGTAGTCTCTAAACATACATGTTTACTATAATCACCCAGTAAATTTTCAAATATTTATTCATTTATAAGTAAATATAATAAGGACTGAATAATTCAGTATATTTGGGGTGTGGTTATTCAGGAATCTGTATATTTTAAATATTTCCAAGATGGCAAGAAAATTCATTGCTAATTCCCATTATATAAATGTTTTTTTAAATTTTGGTTTAGTATTTTTATACATTTGGGTAGAAATAAGAGGAAATGAAAGGGAAGAAACAAACAGAGAAAAAGATAATGAGAAAAATGCAGCAATGGGCTACTGATGGTGAGAAAGAAAGAGAAAATGCATACAAAAATGAAGGAAGGAAAGAGGGGAGATGGAGGAAGCAAGCTCTAAAGTACAAAGGAAGTTTCCCAACAGTTTGACCCCTTTTTCCAAATGTACCTACCCTAACTCTTCTACATATTGCCTTTATTTATACTATTTCTACCATATATTTCCCCAATCTTCACTCCCTTCAAACACACACATACACTTACACAAAACACACACATATGTGCAAGAGCAGACATGAGAATACTTGACAATTCTTGTGAAGTTCAATCATGATGATGTGGAAAAGACCCAAGAAGATTAATTCTGTGCTGCTCTCAAGTGTTCCATTAAAAAAAGAATTCAATTCTATAAATTATCTTGCTTGATATACATGTTCACTGAGGAAATTTGCTAATAAAGTTGGACTTAAATAAATACGGGTTTATAAGCTGTATGTTTGTTTCAAGATCAGTTTGAAGAATATATTCAGAAGGAGGCACCTTGAAGTTTTCAGAGTTTGACCCTTGGGCAGCTTACTAGAGCATGGAGCTAGATGAGAACACCATCACAGAAGCAAAAGCACACACAAAAGTGTGTGACAAATATATTTGTTATTTCTTTCCTGACTTTACCACTTTTCTTCAGTTTGGTGTGGATTTATTTTCAACCTAAAACATTTTCACTCTGTTAGAAATCACTTTCTTAATGCTAATTGATGGTCAATCTCTGTTATATCTATTACTTGACAAATATCTTTTTTTTTGAAGCAATAAGTGCCAACCTAGGAAGAACAAGACAAACAAAACAAACACAGACTGTCATCTAGCAAAAAGTCTTGCTCATGTACTAAAACAAGAAAATTGTTTCATCTTTCACTGTTAGAAAAAAATAGGAATAATAAAAATATGCACATTTGGTTACTGCAGATACATTTTGACTTTCTATGAACAAAAGAGTCAAAGATCACTCATAGACCCTTAACACTAAAACTCCTCTCAAAACCTTGATAAAAGTATGAGAGAGTACATTTAAGTTAAATTGGGTAACAGACTCATTAAGTAAAAATAGCTTTGGCCCCCTAGTCATTAACTGAAGTGTAAGTCTTAGATTTAAAACAAAGGACCAATTATGTTTCCCTCAATAGAAGAAATCATGTATTCCTTAACTGCATGTTTAATAACATAGTTTAGCTTCAACTAAGGAATTATATAAACCATAGAATTAAATCTGAACATTTTATACCATGAAAGTCCTAAGGTGAAAAGAAAAGGTTTAATTTGTAGATATTTATGTTGTTCTACTGAGTAGAAATATTTTATTTAAAAATGTTTTCTGGGTGATTATCCATACGTTTCTAATATTCAGTGCTCAATATCCATAAGGATTTTTCCTCAAATTTCTTATTTCCTCATGTCTCTCTTAGCTGTAGTTGTTTTCAATAGTGTCATTTTAATTTTTTCCTTTACCCTTGCAATGACAAAACAGAAAGCTTCCAAGTACAATCCATGGATGTAGGAAAGAAAAATATTTACATTTCTTTAATATTCAGATGTGTCTCTGAATAGTTTTATCAACTCAAAGTTATTTTTCTTTGATTGTGAAGCACTGTATCTATGCCTCCCTATGAAAATTCATGAACTCCCATTGACTCTGGCCCTGCCTTCCTCTACACTACCCATCCTCCTTTCTGTTTCCCTTTTTGGTCTCCTCCAGCTCACCGCAGCCTGACAGATCCAGCAGTGCCTTGTCCCCCAATTCCTATGGGGTTAAGCAAATGCTGTTGCTATTGCCACGGAGGCCTCACTCCTTTATTTCCTTTTTTTAAAAAATTTTTTTTTTAGTATCTATCAAATTCAATTTTATCCTTCAGACACTATCAGGGCCAAGGCCTCTTGGAAGCTTTCACTGATACCCCAAGGTGTCTTTATGATAGCATTGCATAGCATCTTATTATTGGTTTGTCAAATTACTTGCCACACTTTACTACAACTTCATGGTTCTTTTTTTTTTTTTTTTGAATTTTTGAATTTTATTTTATTTATTTTTTTATGCAGCAGGTTCTTATCAGTCATCAATTTTATACACATCAGTGTACACATGCCAATCCCAATCACCCAATTCATCACACAACCATCCCCAGCCCCCCACAGCTTTCCCCCCTTGGTGTCTATACGTTTGTTCTCCTACATCTGTGTCTCAACTTCAGCCCTGTAAACTGATTCATCTGTACCATTTTTCTAGGTTCCACATACATGCGTTAATATATGATATTTGTTTTTCTCTTTCTGACTTACTTCACTCTGTATGACAGTCTCTAGATCCATCCACGTCTCAACAAATGACTCAATTTTGTTCCTTTTTATGGCTGAGTAATATTCCATTATATATATGTACTACATTTCTTTATCCATTCATCTCTCGATGGGCATTTAGGTTGCTTCCATGACCTGGCTATTGTAAATAGCACTGTAATGAACATTGGGGTGCATGTGTCTTTTTGAATTATGGTTTCCTCTAGGTATATGCCCAGTAGTGGGATTGCTGGATCATATGGTAATTCTATTTTCAGTTTTTTAAGGAACTTCCATACTGTTCTCCATAGTGGCTGTATCAATTTACATTCCCACCAACAGTGCAAGAGGGTTCTCCACACCCTCTACAGCATTTGTTGTTTGTAGATTTTCTGATGATGTCTATTCTAACTGGTGTGAGGTGATACCTCATTATAGTTTCGATTTGCATTTCTCTAATAATTAGTGATGTTGAGCAGCTTTTCATGTGCTTCTTGGCCATCTGTATGTCTTCTTTGGAGAAATGTCCATTTAGATCTTCTGCCCATTTTTGGATTGGGTTGTTTGTTTCTTTAATATTGAGCTTCATGAGCTGTTTATATATTTTGGAGATTAATCCTTTGTCCATTGATTCATTTGCAAATATTTTCTCCCATTCTGAGGGTTGTTTTTTCATCTTGTTTATGGTTTCCTTAGCTGTGCAAAAGCTTTGAAGTTTCATTAGGTACTATTTGTTTATTTTTGTTTTTATTTCCATTACTCTAGGAGGTGGGTCTAAAAGGATCTTGCTGTGATTTATGTCATAGAGTGTTCTGCCTATGTTTTCCTCTTTTGTCTTTCTCTTCTCTTAGATGTTGAACTACTTGAAGACTGATATCCCTGGCCTTAAGACCTTGATAGTATCATAGTAAGCAATAAGTAAATAGGTAAATAAATACATATATAAATGTAGATTTACTGAAGTAAATCTTCATTATTACATATGAACTAGTACTTCATTTAGAAGAAAACAAAATATGTGGTTTTTAATGTCCTGAGTTGTTCCAGGTAAGTGTTAATTAGCTTATCAAGAAATTTAAAAACAGGAGAGTAGCTTATATTATAAGCAGTATAAAAAGATGAGGAAAATGGAAAATAAAGGTAGGGGCACAAAATGGAACCAGAAGTGAAAACTTAGGTGATAATTGTGAATTCAAATAACTTTCATTTTTCTTCTGGTCCTATGGTAGTATCTTTGTCCAATTCCAATTCCGAATGCTGAGCTTTTCTCTTTATTTAAGGTGATATTTATTTGTCATCTGCAATTTCTTCTAGTCTTAAGTCTGATGTGTCTGCTTAACTTGCCCAACGTTTTGGAGAAAACTTTATGAATAGCCTAAGAAAACTGGTCCCTTCCCTAGAATCTTCTTCCTCCTCTTACCTCTCCCTGTTGGCCCCTCATTTCAGGCTTTGATACAATTGTAATAAGTTATACTAATTGGTACATTCTATTCCACATGTCTGGAGCTAGTTATATTGGAAGATAAAGTGCACATTTGCATAAATGAATATGTATCAGATACAAAATAATGTACAAATATGTGCTTGTGATTTACTGGATAAAATCTTAGCTCACAGTGCACTCAAAAATATCTTTACTGTTTGACCATAGGAAGAAGTACTCAATTCTATTTTACTGGAAACTGTGTGTGCAAAATAATTTCTGATACCAAATACAATGAATGATCTTACTGACATGAGCAAAAACTGAAATAATATCTAGACCTCTTTTTACCTTAACCTAGTTGACTCTATATTTTTTCTGGTTAATTAATACTTTCCTTTATTCGTGTCTTTTCGCCCTTGAAAATCAGGGGCGTTATGAAGTATTTTAATCTCATTGAACTTCAATTTTCTTATCTGTAAAAAAAAAATGGAATTAATGCTTTCTCCTTCTGGGTGAAAGCACTATATAAATGGCAGGTTATCTTTATTGAATCCACCTGAAAATTTTGGTTAAAAAAATGGTATCAGAAATAAATTAGTCAACATACCATTTACTTATTGTTCTTGGAGAAAAATATATATAATTGTGGAACAAACCTAATTATCTCTTTCCTGTTTTGCCTAGTAGAGTAACGCACTTGGTGAATGCTAATGTTTTAAATAATTCATCTGATAAATATTTTTTGAGTTCCTCCTATAAACCTGGTCCTGCTCTGTGTGACAGGAACACATCATTGTACAAAGGAAAGGAAAACCCCTTAAGACATAGAGCTTACATTCTAGAGTAAATATGTCAGAGAGAGATGTATATTTTTTCAATTGCCAACGGTGGGCCAGTCACTGTGATAGGTGCTATATGTATATCATCTCATTTAATCCTTACCCAAACCCTGAAAATTATCTATTATTGCCCCAAATTTACAGAATTGGAAATTGAGACTCATAGAGGTAAAGTGGTTTCCCAAGGTCTCAAAGTCCAGTAAATTATAGAACAAGAGTTCAAATAAGTTACACCTGACTATAAGGCCCGCATTTCTAAAAGAGTTACTCTTAACTGGAAAAGTACATATAAATAGAGTGGAGAAAATACAACCTGTCACAAGATCAGAGAATCCTGCCCCTTTTACCAGCAACATTCATTTTGAAGGGTGAGGTCTTTCAGGCTTTCCTGATTTCTAAATCTGGAATTCTGCTTCCCTATAGAGATCTTTGTTATTTGATTAGTCTATGATACCACCTACATTTTCCAGATTCTAGATTTGGTTTCCATGAATCAACTTTACTGATTTTTTAGACCCTGGTCTCTCTTTTCCTATTTTTCCCAGTTTAATTGAACCCATGGACTTTCTGGACATTCATTTTTCCACTTTTTAATTAACAATAAAAATTATGGGACTAATATCCTCTAGGCTGCTTCCAGGGATGGAATACAAATGCAAATAAGACAGAGAATCTATCCAACTCCAATCCACTAGCTCTCTCTTGCTTAGCTAACCAACTGGTTCAAAGTTTTTTCTCTCGTGTTATGTGTGTGTATGTGTATTAATTCCTCAAGGTCTGTTTATGATAACTGTCATGATTCCTTTTCATTTTTTAGTTTGTTTTTCAATTTGATAAGAAATATATATGCATACTTACATATGTAATATATATGTAAGTATATATATACATACATATGTAAAAATGTGTAATATATATGTAAGTATGTAATATATTTCTTGTCCAATTGTGTGTAGGTGTGTGTCTATACATATATATGCAAATATATAAAGAAATGTACATATTCATGTTTATTATAACTATATTATATCATAAATTCATGAATATATTATATTCATATACAAATGAATAAGAGAAAATACAGAGAAAAACAAGGGGAATAATCACCTACAAAATCTCCCTACTCAGAAACAAGCTTTTGTATAAAATCTTACTATCTATAGTAAGGCTTTCTGTAAATAACTCAAAATGAACTTATTTATTCAATCAACCTAGTCCAATCTATACAAAATAAGTCAAATATGCCAATCATTTCACTAAAGTGCTGTTTAATTAAATTAAATAGAAATCCACATGAAAGTGCTATAAGTACAAAGTGTGTGGCAAAATATGATATTTATTATATGTATGAGATATATACATGTGTCTATATATATATATATATATATATATATATATATATATATATAGTGAATGTGGCAAAGGTATTAGATGAATACTAAAACATTAAACATTTCTAACTTGCGGGGAACCTAAATCTCTTCCTCAAATTGACTTACCAAATAACTGAGTCAACCAGAGCTTATGAAAATTTATTACGTTTCATCTTGAACCCCATTTGGGAACAGGGACAAAGTTTCTCTTCAAATTATAACTCACAAAGCTACTGCAATTTTACATGCACCATCAATATTGATTAATAACCATGAAAAGAAGGGCTGTCTTGAACTGACATAATTTTATCTTCAGGGAATCTTCAGGTTACCATGGGACATGAAGTTCCGTGTTTGTTATAGAGCACTGTGCTCAAATTTGGGCTTTGACAAACTAAAGTTTGTTCAGTAGGTTTTGGCTAATTTCCTTTGGGAAATCAGTTCAGTAAAATCCATGGATAGTGCTTCTAAAGGGGTAAATTCACAAAATTAATACTTTCCAAATTTCCTCATAACCAGGAACATACACACTTACACTCACACACCTACGCTACTTAGCTATCACTGGTATATGTGTGATAAAATTATTCCAAACTAAGGCAAATTTTAGGTCTTGACCAGAAGTCTAAACAAACTTACATAAAATATTGATTCAAGAGATGTAAATTTAATTGATCAATAATTATTCAATACAATTCTTCATGGCACATTTAAGAAAATGTGAGCTATCAAAGGTATAATTTGAGAAACAGCAGGAAACAACATTGAATGTTTAAAACCATTTTAAAAATCCTGTTGAGTCCATTTTCTTAATATTTTTAATACTGTGTTGTCACCAATATTTCCACTTATGACTGTACTTTAACTGAAATTAGTTCTTGAAAAACATAGTCTGTATTATGACTATAATAAACACATTCTTAACCTTTTTTTTTTTTTTTACTTTCCCCTTTTTCCTTCTGGTTTTCCTTCTTAAGTTAAAGTTGGTTAACAATGTTTTCTTTTCTACTGATTTTTAGGTGTCTAAAACCCTGCAAAAGCCACTGAAGCACCCTTTTCAACTGATGGAATGTTTCTAGGCTCTGCTTCAAACTTTCCTGCTTCCATTTTGTGTTGGAAGACAATTCTCCATGGGTCTCTTGTGTTTCTGCACATCTTGTGAGCAGAGGCACTGACAGCTTTTGTTCCTGACAATCTTTTCAAGGAAGTTTGTATAGAGAACAGTCTTGGAAGATAGAAGAGGTAGTTCTCTCCGTGGAGCAAAGGGCAGGTTTGTTTACAGTCCAGTATAATAAAGATAATTTCTCCCTCTGTGGCAAAGGTCAGGTTTGCTTGCTGCCATTATACAAAAAAAAATTCGAGTTTCTAAGCTCAGGGAGCCTCAGCTATGACACAAACCCACTGTGTGTATAGGCGTCACCTAGCCCTCATCATACCACCCTGTAGTAATTAGGGCTTGGGGAACAGATGTAAGACAATACTCTGGCTACTGCTATTGCTATGAGTAATAAACTGCCCCTTGTCTCTGTCTTCTGCCAGCAACCATGAAATTGTGGCAGATCCTTCATAGTTCTCGACATCTGTTTCCTTAACTTCTTTCCTTCTGCTTTATATATGGATTCTTTTCTCCACACAAATCCTTTAGATGATGACTCATTCGTTGGTGATTTCTCTCCAAATTTCTGCATCCTTACTTGACCTTTATCAGTCTAAAGTACCCACTTGTCCAGGAAAAAAAAAAGAGAATCAGATTACATAATAAGTGACAATGAACTAAAGTCAGAGAGATAAAAAGGATAGAAAAGAAAGTGTGAATGCATAAAAAAAGTGTGGATTATACATGGAGGATAGGCCCATGAAAATCCATATGGCAGCTTGTGTTCAATTGTATCCCAATTGGAGACATGAATTTAGAAATATGTTGTTTCTAGGGGCTTGAAAGTAGGCTGCATTTCCAGGGTGGGTGCCTTGCTTGTTTGACAGATTGACTTTACCTTTTCTTTTCTTAGTGCTCACTGCTAAAAACATTATTTCTCTTGTACTCCTATTTTTCACCTCTTTTCCCAACCCTCCAACAATAAAATCTGTAGACTTATATTCAGATAAGCATGGTTAGTTATAAAATAATCAGGTATTTTTATTTGCTTATTAACTCTAATTTCAGAGAGTTCCAGAGGGAAGAGCAGTAACCCTCTGCAAAAGGAGTCTTAAGATTCAATGGGAACTTATCATAAATTCATAATTCCAGGCCATATACCTCAAGGATTTTGATTCAGTAGGGCTGGTGGGGCACAGAAAATTTCCATTTCTAGTAAGCTTCTTGGGTGCTCTGTGGAAGTTTGTCTCAGAATATTATATGAGAAACTCTGCTCCAGAAACTGCCTCCTTCTGGCATTATGCACATTTGCTCAGAGTCAACCCCAAATGTAAAGCTTAGTCACTGACAAATGTTAGTTGGTTGCAATGATTTGCCCTGGCAGACACTCAACTGCCTAGAGTGTTTTGATAGTCATTTTTTGACCCATGAAACTGAGATTCATATTAATATGAAAAAACTGTTTAGTTTTAGCATTTGGGGATATATTTGGAAGATTTTCCTTCTGATCTATGGTACAATACAATGTACTCATTATTAGCAATGGCCATATATAGAAAGATGTATAAGTGGGAGGAAAACACATTGGAAGCTATAGTTTGAAAACACTTTTGGTAAAATACTATTATCCTCAAAATATTCTATTTGAGTAAGTTAAACAATGTGAAAATTTTTGAGAGAAAGACTAAAGGGGATTGTTTTTGAAAAGTAAAGACTATGGGCTTCCCTGGTGGTGCAGTGATTAGGAATCTGCCTGCCAATGCAGGGCACACGGGTTCCAGCCCTTGTCTGGGAGGATCCCACATGCCGCAGAGCAACTAAGCCCGTGCGCCACAGCTTCTGAGCCTGTGCTCTAAAGCCAACAAGCCAAAACTACTGAGCCCATGTGCCACAGCTGCTGAAGCCTGAGCACCTAGAGCCCGTGCTCCACAGCAGGAGAGGCCACCGCAATGAGAAACCCACACACCGAAACGCAGAGTAGCCCCCGCTCGCCACAACTGGAGAAAGCCCACACTCAGCACAAGACCCAATGCAACCAAAAATAAATAATAAATAAATATTTTTTAAAAAGTAAAGACTATCACAGTCATTGCTGTTGAGATCATAAGATATGAAATAAGATAAATGAAAAAATGACTTTCATCACTGTTTTGAAATATATTTAGAGAAAATGTATAACATAATGACACTGATGGTTCTGCAGGTACCTCCTAATATTCTAATTTCCTACTAATGACGTTCATGGGAAAATTACTTCTTCGTTTTCTCAATGTTGTCCAAACTAAATAGAATTAAATACCCACATAATAGGAGTATCACAGTAACAGCTTTTCTCTTTAAGTACAGAATAGCACACTTCATGTCCATCAAATTTGATTGGAAATTCCACACTTAAATGTAGTCAGAATACACTCCAGGTGAAACCCATGAGAATGAAGATAACACCATGAGTATAGGATGCTTTAGAGATAAGGATACCACAGTTTAGAATGCCAGGGACTAGGATGATAATGGGAACACTGCCATCTAAACATTAAACTGAATTATTGTGGAATTACTTGGGGCAATTGATGTTACATAAAACAATTTGATCAATATTCTAACATGTATACATTTTCACTGCCAATAGGCAGTGTTTATCAATAGACCACCTCTTTAAAAATAGCAACATATGTTTCAGACAGTATTTTTCAGGTATTTTATCTTTTCTTTGAAATTATATTGATAAAAGATTATGGGACTTACAGTTTACGACAATTTTCACTTTTCTCACATCTGGAAATGACACATCATTTTCTGCACTGCATTCATATTCTCCAGCCTGGTCCCGTGTAATTCCATAAATGTCCAAATATTGTCCATTTTCAAATGGTTTTGCTACGTGAAAAAAAAGGTACAGCATGTTTAATTGTAGCTGCTTGAGGCTTCATTCAAGTAAAACAGCGATGGTGTGTCTTCCTATTAGATATTGCTGACAAAATAATTCCAAATGTAACTGGGGAATTATTAAACCTTTTGTTCTCTTATATTCAGAGGAAAAGTCAGAGAAAAAAGCAGAAACTGAACAAGGGATACTATAACAGCTGTTTCCCCAGAACAGGATATACATGTGTTCTTTTTAATTGATTGTGGTCTCCTAACCTCCTCACACATCAAATCAAGCTCTGCACATTTTTGTAATTGAGTTCAACAACCTGCTAGCAGTGTAGATGAAATTCACTAATATGACTTGTTACATATTGATTTTTATACAGTGTAAGCTAGCAACTTGACACTTAACTAAATGCTACTTTTCTTTTGGGGAAATCTCACACTCATTCTCAAAGTTTCAAGCTAGATGGCTTGATAAAAATATGGAGATATATTAAACCATTGCTATATTTCAGTTTCCATACTTATTAAGGTTTCCAAGGGAGGTATACTATATACACTATACATAACACACCTAGTAAACCTCAGGAAAAAACTTTATGATTCTCAAACTAAGAGTTAAGTGGCTGTAAAAACAAACTAAATTACTTTTATTTTTTAATATTCTAGAGAAAATATTCTATTTGACTAAAAGTGACAGATTAAAAATACAGGGACATAATCATGGATAAAAGAATATTCCCAAGTGAATGGGATTTGAAAAGAAGACTGCTTTCTGAAATAACAGAATTTTTACTTATTTGAAAGTAGAGAATCATTGGGCAGGAGGTTCCTAATTATTAGAGATACTGCAGAGGAAGAATGGGCCTATGTGAATTTTAGGAGGAGGGATTTCATATATAATATCTATGTTAAAATTTTTTTATCCTTTGGGTTCCCTTGTCTGGGTATATCAGTTGCTGCATTGTTGCCCTCCAGGTAACTATGACTTTGCTAACTGAAATCTGCAGTGTTTAGAATATAGATGATTAAGTCTTTTCTCTGGCTGATCACAATTTGTAGATAGAGGAGAGTTATACTTCTGAGATGATAGTTGGCTGATATGTTATTGTAGGTATACAGAGGTAAGCTCACAAAAGCAGCAGTTGTCTCCAAATTCATGTTCTTAAAATCTGATTTTATAATCATTTTCTTTGCTCAACTTGGTGTCTTTATCTGACTCCAAACACTAATATAATATTACATTTCAATGTTCCCTTCTATTTCTCTTAGTTTTCATTCTTACAATGAAGATAATCTAGGCCTAAATGTGTCCATAAAAAACTACTGAAATATAGGGAGGACAAAATCTTTATTCATATCTAAAAATTTTTAAAATATAACTTGAATTATAAAGGGGGATATTAAACAGAAATTAAAGTATGGGGAAAATTGATCTACTATATCAGAATTAAATAATCTCATTGGGCAGTATAAAATGAAGCCAATCACAAGTGAAAAGGTATAATATTGTAAAAATTTGTAAAAACAAAATTTATAAGGGTTTAACTTATTTTCAATATTAAAATATTACATGTAAATTCCCATTTTTGTGAAATGACATAATTTTAAGAAGTGCTACCCCCAAAACACATGTTTTTGGTAAATAAATCATTAAATATGGTGTGTATTAGTGTATGTCATTGTTTAAAGAAAGAAACATTAGATTTGAAATAATAGATTTCAGAAATATAAAAAGAAGCAAGCATGTTTTCTCCCTTAAATGGTTAAATGGCAGACTTTGTAAGACTGACAACAACTACAAGAAGCTGTGTGACAAAACATCACAAATATCAAACCACTACCTCATTCAACTCGAGAGCACCACTTACATCTATTGAATGTTTGTTCCTAGAGTTCACCGCACAATCTATGCACCCAGATTCAGGGATCCTTCTCCAACCCCACCAGAGAACAATGTCTTTATTTGCATACCAGAATTATCAATAGATGTCTATGCATTGCACAAATCAATACCTATAGAGCCAGTGAATAAATGGGTGATATTGCCAACACTAGCTATTGATAATAAGACACTAATATAAAGAAGCATAAATGCATGGTCAACATCTTAATATTCCCCACTGGATTCCTGATACTTTAAGCCATTCCCTTAATTCCATTCACCATGTATCAGCTCTTCCCAAAGGTGTGCTCTAAGTATTCTCTTGTTTTCACACAACTGCAGTTCTGTTTCCATCCTGAATGCACCTTGCTCTTTTCTCAGTCTAATCTTACCATGCTTGAATTTCAGATTTGAAACTTGGAGTTGCTCTGCCTAGAATTTATACCCTGGAGTGTCCTGGCTGTCTATGATTTGCTTGGTTGCCTCTTTGGCTTTTGTTATCCTCAGTTTTTCTGAGTAGTAATTATTTATCTTAGTTTTAGACTCAAGGAAGCCAATCTTGTCCTTGGACACTTGTCAGGGTCTCTCTCCATTTCCATCACTCCCCTAGTAAGGGAAGAGGATTTGCGCATAGTACATTGAAATGCAAAGGGTAACATTTTAGTTCATGCAATCTAACTCAACTTACCCCCAGAAGCCAGAGGGAAAGACCAAGGCTAAAGGGATATAGGGAGCTAGTGACTTGGCATCATCACCACTGCCAAGACTTCACAGTGTTTATGAGGGTTATGTACTATCCTAGGGTACTCCTTATAAATCTAGAAGATGTATAAAAATTGTGTACTATTTCGTAAGGTACCAATTATAAATGTTGGTGAAACAAAACCATTGTGACTTGGCAACCTTCTTCTGGTCACAGGTTTTACCATTCTCCATGTGCACAACAACAATTTCTGTTTCATTTATCTGCATCCCTAGTTCTACCACAGTACTTGAAACAGTATATACTTGGTAAATATTATTGAATAAATAAAAAATACATTGATTAAGGAATTAATAAAGTCCCGTTAGGATAGTGCACGAAGAATCTAAACACTTATATTTGTAGAAGTTGCCACTTCTCTTTCAGAGTCGAGAGGAAGGGAAAGAACTTTAAAGAATTGTCATCCTTGCTGACATCTTGTAGTGATAAGTGATGGCAGTGGTTAGAACAGACTCTGGTACAGCTATCACAGATCCTCTTTATGATTATAAAGACTAACAAAAACTTCAAATACAATTTTGAAGAAAAAGCGATAAGTACTTCCTGTAATCTAAACAAGAGTTTTCTTTTGTGCTTAGGCTCTTCCAGACATGGATAGACTCGTCTCAAAAAAAAATGGAGAGGGCAGAACCAGGGGAGGGGGGAAGATGGCAGAAGAGTAAGATGCAAAGATCACCTTCCTCCCCACAGATACATCAGAAATACATCTACACGTGGAACAACTCCTACAGAACACCTACTGAACGCTGACAGAAGACCTCAGACCCCCCAAAAGGCAAGAAACTTCCCACATACCTGGGTAGGGCAAAAAAAAAAAAAAGAATAAACAGAGACAAAAGAATAGGGATGGGACCTGCAGTGGGAGGGAGCCATGAAGGAGGAAAGTTTTCCACACACTAGAAGCCCCTTTGGGGGCGGAGACTGTGGGTGGTGGAGGCGGGGAGCTTCGGAGCCGCGGAGGAGAGCGCAGCGACAGGAGGGCAAAGCGGAGAGATTCCCGAACAAAGGATCAGTGCCGACCAGCACTCACCAGCTCGAGAGGCTTGTCTGCTCACCCGCCGGGGCGGGCGGGGCTGGGAGCTGAGGCTTGGGCTTCGGTCGGAGCGCAGGGAGAGGACTGGCAGCATGAACACAGCCTGAACGGGGTTAGTGCACAACTGCTAACCGGGAGGGAGTCCAGGAAAAAGTCTGGACCTGCCGAAGAGACAAGAGACTTTTTCTTCCCTCTTTGTTTCCTGGTGCGCGAGGAGAGGGGATTCAGAGCGCTGCTTAAAGGAGCTCCAGAGACGGGCGCGAGCCGCAGCTAAAAGCGCGGACCCCAAAGACGGGCGTGGGACGCTGGGGCTGCTGCTGCTGCCGCCAAGAGGCCTGTGTGCGAGCACAGGTCATTGTCCACACCTCCCTTGCAGGGTGCCTGTGCAGCCTGCCACTGCCACGGTCCCGGGATCCAGGAACAACTTCCCCGGGAGAACGCACTGCGTGCCTCAAGCTGGTGCAACGTCACGCCGGCCTCCGCCACCGCAAGCTCGTCCCGCACTCCATGCCCCTCCCTCCCCCCGGGCCTGAGTGAGCCAGAGCCTCCGAATCAGCGGCTCCTTTAACCCTGTCCTGTCTGAGCGAAAAACAGATGCCCTCCGGCGACCTACATGCAGAGGCGGGGCCACATCCAAAGCTGAAACCCGGGAGCTGTGCGAACAAAGAAGAGAAAGGGAAATCTCTCCCAGCAGCCACAGGAGCAGCGGATTAAACCTCCACAAACAACTTGATGTACCCTGCATCTGTGGAATACCTGAATAGAGAACAAATCATCCCAAATTGAGGAGGTGGACTTTGAGAGCAAGATTTATGATTTTTCCCCTTTCCCTCTTTTTGTGAGTGTGTATGCTTCTGTGTGAAATTTTGTCTGCATAGCTTTGCTTTCACCATTTGTCCTAGGGTTCTATTCGTCCGTTTTCTTTTTTGTTGTTGTTGTTGTTGTTTAACTTAAAACAATTTTTTTAATATTTTTTTTATTTTAATAACCTTTTATAATTTTACATTACTTTATTTTATTTTATTTTATCCTCTTTCTTTCTTTCTTTCTACTTTTTCTCCCTTTTATTCTGAGCCCTGTGGATGAAAGGCTCTTGGTGCTGCAGCCAGGAGTCAGTGCTGTGCCTCTGAGGTGGGAGGGCCAACTTCAGGACACTGGTCCAAAAGAGACCTCCCAGCTCAACGTAATATCAAACGGGGAAAATCTCACAGAGATCTCCATCTCAACACCAGCACCCAGCTTCACTCAACGACCAGCAAGCTACAGTGCTGGACACCATATGCCAAACAACTAGCAAGACAGGAACACAGCCCCACCCATTAGCAGAGAGGCTGCCTAAAATAATAATAAGGCCACGGACACCCTAAAACACACCACCAGACATGGACCTGCCCACCAGAAAGTCAAGATCCAGCCTCATGAACCAGAACACAGGCACTAGTCCCCTCCACCAGGAAGCCTACACAACCCACTGAACAAACTTTAGCCACTGGGGACAGACACTAAAAACAACAGGAACTATGAACCTGCAGCCTGCAAAAAGGAGACCCCAAACACAGTAAGTTAAGCAAAATGAGAAGACAGAAAAACACACAGCAGATGAAAGAGACGAAGATAAAAACCCACCACACCTAACAAATGAAGAGGAAGTAGGAAGTCTACCTGAAAAATAATTCAGAATAATGATAGTGAAAATGATCCAACATCTAGGAAATAGAATAGAGAAAATGCAAGAAACATTTAACAAGGACCTAAAGAACTAAAGATGAAACAAGCAATGATGAACAACACAATAAATGAAATTAAAAACACTCTAGAAGGGATCAATAGCAGAATAACTGAGGCAGAAGAATGGATATGTGACCTGGAAAATAAAATAGTGGAAATAACTATGCAGAACAGAATAAATAAAAAAGAATGAAAAGAACTGAGTACAGTCACAGAGACCTCTGGGAAAACATTAAGCGCACCAACATTCAAATTATAGGGGTTCCAGAAGAAGAAGAGAAAAAATTTGAAGAGATTGTAGATGAAAACTTCCCTAATATGGGAAAGGAAATAGTTAATCAAGTCCAGAAAACACAGAGAGTCCCATAAAGGATAAATCCAAGGAGAAACACACCAAGACACATATTAATCAAACTGTCAAAAATTAAATACAAAGAAAACATATTAAAAAAGCAGCAAGATGGGCCTCCCTGGTGGCGCAGTGGTTGAGAGTCCGCCTGCCGATGCAGGGGATACGGGTTCGTGCCCCGGTCTGGGAGGGTCCCATATGCCGCGGAGCGGCTGGGCCCGTGAGCCATGGCCGCTGGGCCTGCGCATCCGGAGCCTGTGCTCCGCAACGGGAGAGGCCACAACAGTGAGAGGCCCGCATACCGCAAAAAGAAAAAAAAAGAAAAAAAAAAAAAAAAAAAAAAAAAAAAAAGCAGCAAGGGAGAAACAACAAATAACACACAAGGGAATCCCCATAAGGTTAACAGCTGATCTTTCAGAAGAAACTCTGCAAGCCAGAGGGACTGGCAGGACATATTTCAAGTGATGAAGGAGACAAACCTACAACCAAGAATCTGCTCAGCAAGAAACTCATTCAGATTTGATGGAGAAATTAAAACCTTTACAGACAAGCCAAAGCTGAGAAAGTACAGCACCACCAAACCAGCTTTACAATAAATGCTAAAGGATCTTCTCTAGGCAAGAAACACAAGAGAAGGAAAAGACCTACAATAACCCAAAACAATTAAGAAAATGGGAATAGGAACATACATATCGATAAGTACCTTAAATGTAAATGGATTGAATGCTCCCACCAAAAGACACAGACTGGCTGAATGGATACAAAAACAAGACCCATATATATGCTGTCTACAAGAGACCCACTTCAGACCTAGAGACACATACCGACTGAAAGTGAGGGGATGGAAAAAGATATTCCATGAAAATGGAAAACAAAACAAAAAAAGCTGGAGTAGCAATTCTCATATCAGATAAAATAGACTTTAAAATAAAGACTATTAGAAGAGACAAAGAAGGACACTACATAATAATAAAGGGATTGATCCAAGAAGAAGATATAACAATTGTAAATATTTATGCACCCAACATAGGAGCACCTCAATACATAAGGCAAATACTAACAGCCATAAAAGGGAAAATTGACAGTAACACATTCATAGTAGGGGACTTTAACAGCCCACTTTCACCAATCATCCCAAATGAAAATAAATAAGGGAACACAAGCTTTAAATGATACATTACAAAAGATGGACTTAGGGTTTCCCTGGTGGCGCAGTGGTTGAGAGTCCGCCTGCCGGTGCAGGGGACACGGGTTCATGCCCCGGTCAGGGAGGATCCCACATGCCGTGGAGCGGCTGGGCCCGTGAGCCATGGCCTCTGAGCCTGCTCGTCCGGAGCCTCTGCTCCGCAACGGGAGAGGCCACAACAGTGTGAGGCCCGCGTACAGCAAAAAAAAAAAAAAAAAAATATGGACTTAATTGATATTTATAGGACATTCCATCCAAAAACAACAGAATACACATTTTTCTCAAGTGCTCATGGAACATTCTCCAGGATAGATCATATCTTGGGTCACAAATCAAGCCTGGGTAAATTTAAGAAAATTGAAATTGTACCAAGTATCTTTTCTGACCACAACGCTTTGAGACTAGATATCAATTACAGGAAAAGATTTGTAAAAAATGCAAACACATGGTGGCTAAACAATACACTACTTAATAACGAAGTGATCACTGAAGAAATCAAAGAGGAAATCAAAAATACCTAGAAACAAATCACAGTGGAGACACGATGACCCAAATCCTATGGGATGCAGCAAAAGCAGTTCTAAGAGGGTAGTTTATAGGAATACAATCCTACCTTAAGAAAGAGGAAACATCTCAAATAAACAACCTAACCTTGCACCTAAAGCAATTAGAGAAAGAAGAACAAAAAATACCCAAAGTTAACAGAAAGAAAGAAATCCTAAAGATCAGATCAAAAATAAATGAAAAAGAAATGAAGGAAATGATAGCAAAGATCAATAAGATTAAAAGCTGGTTCTTTAAGAAGATAAGCAAAATTGATAAACCATTAGCCAGACACATCAAGAAAAAAGGGAGAAGACTCAAATCAATACAATTAGAAATGAGAAAGGAGATGTAACAACTGACACTGCAGAAATACAAAAGATCATGAGAGATTACTACAAGCAACTCTATGCCAATAAAATGGACAACCTGGAAGAAATGGACAAATTCTTAGAAATGTACAACCTGCCAAGACTGAATCAGGAAGAAATAGAAAATATGAATAGACCAATCACAAGTGCTGAAATTGAAACTGTGATTAAAAATCTTCCAATAAACAAAAGCCCAGGACCAGAAGGCTTCACTGGCGAATTCTATCAAACATTTAGAGAAGAGCTAACACCTATCCTTCTCAAATTCTTCAAAATATAGCAGAGGGAGGAACACCCCCAAACTCAGTCTACAAGTCCACCATCACCCCGATACCAAAACCAGACAAGGATGTCACAAAGAAAGAAAACTACAGGCCAATATCACTGATGAACATAGATGCAAAAATCCTCAACAAAATACTAGCAAACAGAATCCAACAGCCCATTAAAATGATCATACACCATGATCAAGTGGGGTTTATTCAAGGAATGCAAGGATTCTTCAATATATGCAAATCAATCAATGTGATACACCATATTAACAAATTGAAGGAGAAAAACCATATGGTCAACTCAATAGACACAGAGAAAGCTTTCAAGAAAATTCAACACCCATTTATGATAAAAACCCTGCAGAAAGTAGGCATAGAGGGAACTTTCTTCAACATAATACAGGCAATATATTACAAACCCACAGCCAACATCATCCTCAATGGTGAAAAACTGAAACCATTTCCACTAAGATCAGGAACAAGACAAGGTTGCCCACTTTCACCACTCTTATTCAACATAGTTTTGGAAGTTTTAGCCACGGCAATCAGAGAAGGAAAGGAAACAAAAGGGATCCAAATCGGAAAAGAAGAAGTAAAGCTGTCACTGTTTGCCGATGCCATGGTACTATACATAGAGAATCCTAAAGATGCTATCAGAAAACCACTAGAGCTAATCAATGAATTTGGTAAAGTTGCAGGATACAAAATTAATGCACAGAAATCTCTTGCATTCCTATATACTAATGATGAAAAATCTGAAAGTGAAATCAAGAAAACACTCCCATTTACCATTGCAACAAAAAGAATAAAATATCTAGGAATAAACCTACCTAAGGAGACAAAAGACCTCTATGAAGAAAATTATAAGACACTGATGAAAGAAATTAAAGATGATACAAATAGATCGAGAGATATACCATGTTCTTCGGTTGGAAGAATCAACATTGTGAAAATGACTCTTGTACCCAAAGCAATCAACAGATTCAATGCAATCCCTATCAAAATACCACTGGCATTTTTCACAGAACTAGAACAAAAATTTTCACAATTTGTATGGAAACACAAAAGACCACGAATATCCAAAGCAATCTTGAGAACAAAAAATGGAGCTGGAGGAATCAGGCTCCCTGATTTCAGACTATACTACAAAGCTACAGTAATCAAGACAGTATGGTACTGGCACAAAAACAGAAATATAGATCAGTGGAACAGGATAGAAAGCCCAGAGAGAAACCCACACACATATGGTCACCTTATCTTTGATAAAGGAGGCAGGAATGTACAGTGGAGAAAGAACAGCCTCTTCAATAAGTGGTGCTGGGAAAACTGGACAGGGACATGTAAAAGTATGAGATTAGATCACTCCCTAACACTGTACACAAAAATAAGATCAAAATAGATTAAAGAACTAAGTGTAAGGCCAGAAAGTATCAAATTCTTAGAGGAAAACATAGGCAGAACACTCTATGACATAAATCACAGCAAGATCCTTTTTGACCCACCTCCTAGAGGAAAGGAAATAAAAATAAAAGTAAACAAATGGGACCTAATGAAACTTCAAAGCTTTTGTACAACAAAGGAAACCATAAACAAGACCAACAGATAACCCTGAGAATGGGAGAAAATATTTACAAGTGAAGCAACTGACAAAGGATTAATCTCCAAAATTTACAAGCACCTCATGCAGCTCAATAACAAAAAAACAAACAACCCAATCCAAAAATGGGCAGAAGACCTAAATAGACATTTCTCCAAAGAAGATATACGGACTGCCAACAAACACATGAAAGAATTCTCAACATCATTAATCATTAAAGATATGCAAATCAAAACTACAATGAGTTATCATCTCACACCAGTCAGAATGGCCATCATCAAGAAATCTAGAAACAATAAATGCTGGAGAGGGTGTGGAGAAAAGGGAACACTCTTGCACTGCTGGTGGGAATGTGAATTGGTACAGCCACTTTGAAGAACAGTATGGAGATTCCTTAAAAAACTAAAAATAGAACTACAATATGATCCAGCAATCCCACTACTGGGCATATACCCTAAGAAAACCATAATTCAAAGAGTCATGTACCAAAATATTCATTGCAGCTCTATTTACAATAGCCAGGAGATGGAAACAACCTATGTGTCCATCATTGGATGAATGGATAAAGAAGATGTGGCACATATATACAATGGAATATTACTCAGCCATAAAACAAAACGGAATTGAGCTATTTGTAATGATATCGATGGACCTAGAGTCTGTCATACAGAGTGAAGTAAGTCATAAAGAGAAAGACAAATACCGTACGCTAACACATATATATGGAAATTAAGAAAAAATGTGTCATGAAGAACCTAGGGGTAAGACAGGAATAAAGACACAGAACTAGTTGAGAATAGATTTAAGCATAAGGGGAGGGGGAAGGGTAAGCTGTGACAAAGTGAGAGAGAGGCATGGACATATATACACTACCAAACGTAAGGTAGATAGCTAGTGGGAACAGCCGCATAGCAAAGGGAGATTAGCTCGGTGCTTTTTGACCACCTAGAGGGGTGGGATGGGGAGGGTGGGAAGGAGGGAGACATAAGAGGGAAGAAATATGGGAACATATGTATGTGTATAACAGATTCACTTTGTTATAAAGCAGAAACTAACACACCATTGTAAAGCATTTATACTCCAATAAAGATGTAAAAAAAAAAAAATGGAGAACTGGAGAAATTCCAAAGGCTTTCAATGATGCCACTGTTATCAACATCTTCAAAAGAAAGGCTGAAAAACAGGATACAGCTATGCTTTATAATATCTCTCTTATACTGATTTCTGATAAGAATCTGGCAGGAAAGAGTTCTGTATTGGCCACTAAATAATATCTAGATTTAGCTTTATGGTTTCATAAATCATGTGAAAATTTTAGTACAACACTATATTTCTACAAAGTGCTAATATGTTTGAGGAAAACTTTTGACAAAATAAAGCTCTCTTCCCTTAATTTCTAGTACACTATCCTTCCCTAATTTTCCTCTCATGTCTCTGGCTATTTTTTTTTTTTTTTCACTTTTTCAAAACCCTTCACATCTCCCAAGTATTGCTTCTGTCCTATGACTTGTTTTTTCCTCATTCAGTTCACTTTTCATGATTCGAGGGAATTGTTCATTCATTTTCATTTCACTATTATCTATATATTGATAAGCATCTGATTGATCTATTTATCCTGTATCTATATCCTGCATCTTGGAGACATTTATTTAGCTGAACATCTCCACTTGGATGTCTCACAGGCATCTCAGAATCAAAACACCAAACCAAACTTACTTTTCCCACTATACCAGAAACTCCTGCCGAGTTCCAATCTCACTGAGTGCTCTGATTATCACCTCTGCTGAACACCAGTATTTTCTTTGTATCTATAAGCCTGTTTCTGTTTTGTTTTGTTTGTTCATTTTTGATTTTTAGATTCCACAAATAAGTAAAATAATATACTTGTCTTTCTCTGCCTGACTTATTTCACTTACCGTAATACCCTCTAGATTTATCCATGTTGTCATGAATGGAAAGATTTCACTCTTTTTTATAGATAGTAATATTTCACTGTATATAAACCATATCTTCTTTATCCATTCATTTGTCAAACATTCCTCTATTAATGGAGACGTAGGTTGCTTCTAAACCTTTATTATTGGTAAATAATGCTGCAATGGACATTAGAATGTAAGTATCTTTTTGAATTAAAGTTTTTGTTTTCCTCATATTAATATCCAGAAGTGGAACTGCTGGATGATATGGTAGTTCTAGTTTTAATTTTTTGAGGAAACTCTGTGCTGTTTTTCATAGTGGCTGTACCAATTTACATTCCCACCACAGTGCACGAGGCTTCCCTTTTCTCTTCATCTTCACCAACCTTGTTGTTTCTTCTCTTTTTGATAATAGCATTTCTGGCAGGTGTGAGGTACTATTTCACACAGAAATCTTACATGTGTTTCCTTGTCTTTACCGAGGACTAGGCTGTACACACATAGCAAGAAATCTCAAAAAGTTGCAGAAAGAACAACTTAGGAGTTTGTAAGCTGAACAATTCCTAGAGCTCAAACAATGTGAGGAGTCACTTGATCTCTGACCATCAAGAATGAAAGCTTTTGACAAAATTCAACACCCATTTATGATAAAAACCCTGCAGAAAGTAGGCATAGAGGGAACTTTCCTCAACATAACAAAGGCCATATATGACAAACCCACAGCCAACATAGTCCTCAATGGTGAAAAACTGAAACCATTTCCACTAAGATCAGGAACAAGACAAGGCTGCCCACTTTCACCACTCTTATTCAACATAGTTTTGGAAGTTTTAGCCACAGCAATCAGAGAAGAAAAGGAAATAAAAGGAATCCAAATCGGAAAAGAAGAAGTAAAGCTGTCACTGTTTGCAGATGACATGATACTATACATAGAGAATCCTAAAGATGCTACCAGAAAACTACTAGAGCTAATCAATGAATTTGGTAAAGTAGCAGGATAGAAAATTAATGCACAGAAATCTCTGGCATTCCTGTACACCAATGATGAAAAATCTGAAAATGAAATCAAGAAACCACTCCCATTTACCACTGCAGCAAAAAGAATAAAATATCTATGAATAAACCTACCTAAGGAGACAAAAGACCTCTATGAAGAAAATTATAAGACACTGATGAAAGAAATTAAAGATGATACAAAAAGATGGAGAGATATACCATGCTCCTGGATTGGAAGAATCAATATTGTGAAAATGACTCTACTACCCAAAGCAATCTACAGATTCAATGCAATCCCTATCAAACTACCACTGGCATTTTGCACAGAACTCGAACAAAAAATTTCAAGATTTGTTTGGAAAAACAAAAGACCCCGAATAGCCAAAGCAATCTTGAGAACGAAAAATGGAGCTGGAGGGATCAGGCTCCCTGACTTCAGACTATACTACAAAGCTACAGTAATCAAGACAGTGTGGTACTGGCACAAAAACAGAAAGATAGATCAATGGAACAGGATAGAAAACCCGGAGGTAAACCCACGCACATATGGTCAACTTATCTTTGATAAAAGAGGGAGGAATGTACAGTGGTGAAAGGACAGTCCCTTCAATAAGTGGTGCTAGGAAAACTGGACAGGGACATGTAAAAGTATGAGATTAGATCATTCCCTAACACCATACACAAAAATAAGCTCAAAATGGATTAAAGACCTAAATGTAAGGCCAGAAACTATCAAACTCTTAGAGGAAAACATAGGCAGAACACTCTATGACATAAATCACAGCAAGATCCTTTTGGACCCACCTCCTAGAGAAATGGAAATAAAAACAAAGATAAAAAAATGGGACCTAATGAAACTTCAAAGCTTTTGCACAGCAAAGGAAACCATAAACAAGACCAAAAGACAACCCTCAAAATGGGAGAAAATATTTGCAAATGAAGCAACTGACAAAGGATTAATTTCCAAAATTTATAAACAGCTCATACAGCTCAATAGCAAAAAAACAAACAACCCAATCCAAAAATGGGCAGAAGACTTAAATAGGCATTTCTCCAAAGAAGATATACAGGCTGCCAACAAACAAATGAAAGAATGCTCAACATCACTAATCATTAGAGAAATGCAAATCAAAACTACAATGAGATATCATCTCACACCAGTCAGAATGGCCAGCATCAAGAAATCTAGAAACAATAAATGCTGGAGAGGGTGTGGAGAAAAGGGAACACTCTTGCACTGCTGGTGGCAATGTGAATTGGTACAGCCACTATGGAGAACAGTATGGAGGTTCCTTAAAAAACTAAAAATAGAACTACCATATGGCCCAGCAATCCCACTACTAGGCATATACCCTGAGAAAACCATAATTCGAAAAGAGACATGTACCAAAATGTTCATTGCAGCTCTATTCACAATAGCCCGGAGATGGAAACAACCTAAGTGTCCATCATCGGATGAATGGATAAAGAAGATGTGGCACATATATACAATGGAATATTACTCAGCCATAAAAGGAAACGAAACTGAGCTATTTGTAATGAGGTGGATAGACCTAGAGTCTGTCATACAGAGTGAAGTAAGTCAGAAAGAGAAAGACAAATACCGTATGCTGACACATATATATGGAATTTAAGAAAAAAAAATGTCATGAATAACCTAGGGGTAAAACAGGAATAAAGACACAGATCTACTTAAGAATGGACTTGAGGATATGGGAAGGGGGAAGGGGAAGCAGTGACAAAGCGAAAGAGAGGCATGGACATATATACACTACCAAACGTAAGGTAGATAGATAGTGGGAAGCAGCCGCATAGCACAAGGAGATCAGCTTGGTGCTTTGTGACCGCCTGGAGGGGTGGGATAGGGAGGGTGGGAGGGAGGGAGATGCAAGAGGGAAGGGATGTGGGAACAGATGTATATGTATGACTGATTCACTTTTTTATAAAGCAGAAACTAAAAAAAAAAAAAAAAAAAAAAGAAAAGGCCTCTGTAATTATCAGAGAAGTTAGTGCAGACTTAAGAGGCTTATGTCTTCATAGAAAGGTTAAAGATAAGCTGGAATAGAGATTCTTCTAGATCTGTTCCTTTAAAGCTTAAAAGTAGGATTCTAGGACCAAAATTATCTATAAGTAATATAGCTTCCTGTCAGAAAAAAGCCCTACAGTTTTTAAGGGAACAAAATGAAATCTAGACATTCAACAATGTAACAAACAAAATGTCCAGTTTCCCATGAAAAAAATCACTATATATTCATAGAAGCAGGAAGCTGTGAACAGTAACTAAGAGAAAAATGAGTCAACAGAAATAGATCTACAAATGAGAGAGATGATAGATCCATCAGGCAAATATTTTAAAATAGCCAGCTATTATAACTATATTTAAGTATTTAAGGAAAAAATAGTGAATATAATTATGAGAGGAATGGAAAATAGAAAAAATTACCAAAATTCTTGACATAGGAACACAAAATATCTCAAATGAAATATTAATTGGCTGTAATTAATTGGCAGACTAGATACTGAAGACAAACTTTATTAAACTTGGAAGTATTTATTCAAGCATTTTAGTATTTATCTAAACTGAAGCAGGAGAAAAGAATACAAATAACCAAACAAGTAATTAAACAAACAGAGCCTCAGTGATATATGGAAAATATAAATTTCTCTCATATATGGATATTGGAGTTCCCTAAAGGGGATAGAAAAAATATTTGAAGAAAGAAAGGAGGATTTTTTCCAAATTTGATGCATACAATAAAATGTCAAATATAATAAGTTGATAATCTCTAATCAGGGTAAACACAAATAAAAATCACTCAAAAGCACATTATAATCAAGTTGCTGAAAACCAGAAAGAGAAAATTTAAATAGCATCCAAAGACAAAACAAACATTACATGCCAAGAAACAGAAACAAATATTTTCCAGACTTCTTGTCTGAAACTACATAAGCCAGAAGACAGTAGAACACCACCAAAAAAACTAAAGGTCTAAACTCAATCCTGTGAACTTCAACCTTAAGAAGCTAGGAAATGAAGAACAAATGAAACCTAAATAAAAAAGAATTATGAAAGTAATTATAAGCAGAAATCAGTAAAATTATAAATGGACAATCAATAGAGAAAATCAATGCAACCAAAGCTAGTCTTTTAAAAGGTCACTGAAATGGATGAAGCTTAGCCAGGCTGATAAAAAATAGAAAGATAACGCAAATTACCAATATCAGAGGTGAAATAGAGGTTATAATAACTATAGTCATAAGAAAAATTGAATAGCTACTAAACAAATACTAAGAAAAACTCTCTAACATTTAACTCAAGTATTTAGATTAAATGGGCAAATTCATTGAAACACACAAATCTCAAAACCAACCTAGAAGAAATAGAAAATCTGAATATTCATTATATTTTCAATTATAAGGAATTAAATTTATAACTTAAAATTTCCCACATGGAAAACTGCAGGATCATGTTTATTAAGATTTTAAGGAAGAAATAATGCCAGACTTATACAAAGTCTTTCTGAAAATGGAGAAGGAAAATTCCCCAAAGCATTTTATGAGGCTAACATTACCTCATTATCAAAACTAACAACAACAAAAGAAAAAAAATCATGAACATAGACACAAAAATCTTTTAACAAAATTTTAGTAAACAAATCCAGTAATATATAGAAATGATAATACACCATGGCCAAGTGTGGTTTATCCCAGAATTGAAAGACTGGTGATACAACTGAAAAATCAAACAATATAATTCACTATATTAAAAACAACCATAATCTACAAGTATCCCTAGATGCAGGTAAATCATTCAATATTCATTCAAGATAATATGTTTCAGAAAACTGAGAATTGAAGGGAACTTTCTCAACTTGACAAAAACTTTTACAAAAACCGTACACCTAACCTCATACTTAATGATTTAAGAGTAAATCCTTTCCCCCTAAGATGAGGGTCAAGGCAATGTTGTCTACTCTGACCCATATCTCACTTCTTATACATAAATTAACTCAATAATCATAATTGACCTAAATGTGAATCATAAAACTATAAATATTCTAGAAGAAAACAAGGGAAAAAAATCTTGGTTTTGGGCTAAGAGTTCTTAGATATGATACTAAAAGCATAAGACATACAAGAAGATATGGATAAACTGGATTTCATCAAAATTAAACAAAACTTTGTCTTACAAAAGACACTATTAATAAAATGGAAAGGCAAGCCATATAATGGGAGAAAACTTTCTAAATCAAATTGGACAAAGGTTCTGTATCAAGCATATATAAGGAACTCTCAAAACTCAATAAAAACATACAATCAAATAAAGAAATGAACAAAATATTTAAATAGATGTTTTTGAACGAAAATACTCAAGTAGTAAACAGATATGTCAAAAGGTGATAGACATAATTAGTCATTAAGAAAGTTAGGGGGCTTCCCTGGTGGCGCAGTGGTTGGGAGTCCGCCTGCCGATGCAGGGGACACGGGTTCGTGCCCCTGTCCCGGAAGATCCCACATGCCGCGCAGCGGCTGGGCCCGCGAGCCATGGCCGCGGAGCCTGTGTGTCCGGAGCCTGTGCTCCGCAACGGGAGAGGCCACGGCAGTGAGAGGCCCACGTACAGCAAAAAAAAAAAAAAAAAAAAAAGAAAGTTAGGAAAAGCAAAACCAAAATGAGATTCCACTGTACATGTATTAGAAAGGCAAACAAACAAACAAAAAACTCACACATAAAACACATACACGAAAAAACCACTGATTAGTGCTGGTAGAAAGCAGAACACCTGGAGTTCTCCTATATTGCTGGTGGAATGTGAAATGGCACTGTCCCTTTGAAAAACAGTTTGTCAGTTTCACATAAAGTTAAACATGCATTTACCATGTTACCAAACAATTTTACTCCCAGAAAAATAGAAATCTGCATTTGCATGAAAACCTGAATACAACGTTTATATTGGCTTTATTGGCAATTACTAAAAATGAAACAATCCAGATGTCCTTTAAATAGTGAATGAATAAACAAATTGTGGTACATCCATACAATGCAATACCATTTGGCAATAAAATTATTCATATTATATAACATAGATGAATCTCAAATACATTTTACTAAATGAAAGAAACTAGACCCAAAAGGCTACATGTATGAGTTAATTTATATAACATTCTAGAAATAGTGAAACTATAGATGTGAAGAATAGATCAGTTTTTGCCAGGGTTGGGGAAGGGAAGGCTGGTTGACTACAGAAGGGCATCATGAAGGAGTTTCTTCAAATGCTTAAACTGTTTTGTATCTTGATTGTGGTGGTGAATACATGTGGATGTGTTTGTTAAAACCCATAGAATTTTTTGCTACAAAGAGTGGTTATTTACTTTATGTAAATTTAAAGACAAAGCATATTGATATGTAGCATACCACTACATACTCAATAAAATGACCAAAATTAAAAAGACAATACCAAATGTTGATGAGGAAGTGGAGCATATAACACAGCTCTCTCCTAAGAACAAACCTGAAAATCCTTCTTTCCCAATCCTTTCAGTCCTACAGGGAAGGAGATAGTTTTAGGAGTATTCTAGTTGGCTGATGGTGAATCATATTTTAGAAGTTCTGCAGAGGTAATGTGAATTACAACTCACTCTGCTATCTGTTGCCTTAGGATTTCAGCTGAAGGTTCCATTTTAACATACTATTATATTAGCTTTGTGACCCAAGGCCCTCTGTGAATAATACACTCTGTATTCCAGGGTCTGACCAGAGAAGAGAACTTTGATTTCTATTATCACAAGTTCACATAGAGAAATAGCATTCCTAAGGGATTACATGAAGGAAATTCATTCATTTCTTCAGTTATTTAAGTTTTTTTTCTTTTCAGAATAAGCTAGTATATTAGAAGACTGTCCCCTTTCATTACTTTATTATGGTTCCTATTACAATTTCCTTTACCAAACTTTGCTTTAGTGTTATCATACCAGTCATCATTGCGGGACATTATAAGAATGTCCATATGAAATTTCCCATTGCATTTTTATTGGAAAAGTTACTGAGGCCTTACTGCTAAAATCAATGTGTCCACTTACTGCAGACCCATGGGAGAAATTAATTGTGCATCTTAGTACCAGGAAAAGCTCTACTTCTGACATCCTAATTTGTTTTGATATTATGATACATGATTTTATAAACTGTTTGTTACCCCCTTTGTTCTTTTATCTAGGCCAAGATACAGGAAAATATATTTTTGATATCTCTATATCTAATATATTTTGAGTATCATTAAGTAATATGTGGACATGATAAGAAAGAATATAAAGCAAAAGATATTTGGAAAATGGTTATATTACATATAATGGAGCAGAACTGTGTTAAAATAAGTAGATTAGGTAATTTTCTATTGGCTATTACCATAGAGCCTTTGAATATACTTTGTTTTTTAAAATATTTATTTATTGATTGATTTGGTTGCATGGGGTCTTAGTTGTGGCAGGCGGGCTCCTTAGTTGCAGCATGTAAGCTCCTTAGTTGTGGCAGGTGGGCTCCTTAGTTGCAGCACTCCTTAGTTGCACCTCCAGGGCTCCTTAGTTGGGGCCCACCAGCTCCTTAGTGTGGCACGTGGGTTCCTTAGTTGTGGTTCGCAGCCTCCTTAGTTGTAGCACGTGGGCTCCTTAGATGTGGCATATGAACTCTTAGTTGTGGCATGCACGTGGGGTCTAGTTCCCCGACCAGGGATCGAATGCAGGCCCCCTGCATTGGGAGTGCAGAGTCTTATCCACTGTACCACCAAGAAAGTCCCCTGAATCTACCTTGTTTACAAGCAGAAATATTTGCTGAGCATACAGAAAGCAAAGCAGCATGGTGCCTAATAGGAATGTTACAATAATTATGACACTACCTTGAGATCATCAAATAACATTCAACTAATTATGTTGAGGCCTCTAAAAGTCATTTAGCATCTTGAGGAAATAGACACGTACCAACAGTTAACTCTAAATGTGTTCACATCAATACTACAAAGCTACAGTAATCAAAACTATGTGGTATTGGCACAAAAACAGACATATGAATCAATGGAACAGAATAGAGAGCCAGAAATAAACCCACATATCTATGGTCAATTAATCTTTGACAAAGGAGGCATGAATATACAATGGAGAAAAGACAGCCTCTTCAGCAAGTGGTGTTAGGAAAGCTGGACATCCACATGTAAATCAATCAAGCTAGAACACACCCTCACACCATATACAAATATAAATTAACTCCAAAGGGCTTAAAGACTTAAATATAAGACACGACACCATAAAACTCCTAGAAGAGAACATAGGCAAAACATTCTCTGAAATAAATTGTACCAATGTTTTCTTCGGTTAGAAGAACAGAAATTAAAGCAAAAATAAACAAAAGGGGGCTTCCCTGATGGCGCAGTGGTTGAGAGTCCACCTGCCGATGCAGGGGACGTGGGTTCGTGCCCTGGTCTGGGAGGATCCCACGTACTGTGTAGCGGCTGGGCCCGTGAGTCATGGCCGCTGAGACTGTGTGTCCAGAGCCTGTGCTCTACAACGGGAGAGGCCACAACAGTGAGAGGCCCACGTACCACAAAAAATAAATAAAACAAACAAACAAACAAACAAATAAATAAACAAAAGGGACCTAATCAAACTTATAAGCTTTTGTACAGCAAAGGAAACCATAAACAAAATAAAAAGACAACTTACAGAATGGGAGAAAATATTTGCAAATGAAGCAAGCAACAAGGGCTTGATTTCCAAAATATACAAACAACTCATACAACTCAACAACAACAAAAAACAAACAACCTGATTGAAAAATGGGCAGAAGACCTAAATAGACCTTTCTTCAAAGAAGAAACACTGATGGCCAATAGGCACATGAAAAGATGCTCAACATCTCTAATTATTAGAGAAATGCTAATCAAAACTACAATGAGGTACTACCTTGCACAGGTCCAGAATGGCCATCATTAAAATGTCTACAAGTAACAAATGCTGGAGAGGATGTGGAGAAAAGGGAACCCTCCTATTCTGTTGGTGGGAATGTAAGTTGGTGCAGCCACTGTGGAAAACAGTATGGAGGTTCCTCAAAAAGCTAAAAATAGAGTTGTCATATGATCCAGCAATCCCACTCCTGGGCATATATACAGAGAAAACTCTAATTTGAAAAGACATATGTACCCCAATGTTCGTAGCAGCACTACTTACAATAGCCAAGACATGGAAGCAATCTAAATGTCCATTGATGAATGGATAAAGAAGGTGTTGTACATATGCATAATGGAATACTACTCAGCCATAAAAAAGAATGAAATAATGCCATGTGCAGCAAGATAGATGGAGCTAGAGATGATCATACAAAGTGAAGTAGGTCAGACAAATACAAATATTATATGATATCACTTCTATGTGGAATCTAAAATATGACACAAATTAACTTATTTATGAAACAGAAACAGACTCACAGATATAGAAAACAAACTTATGGTTACCAAAATGGAAAGGAGGTGTGGAAGGGACAAAATAGGAGTTTGGGATTAGCAGATACACACTACTATATATAAAATAGATAAACAAGGTACCAATATACAGCACAAGGAACTATATTCAATATCCTGTAACAAACCACAATGGAAAAGAATATGAAAAAGAATATGTAAAATATATGTATAACTGAATCATTTTGCTGTACACCAGAAACTAACACAACACTGTAAATAAACTATACTTAGATAATAATAACAGGAAAAAATAAATAAATATGTTCATATGGATGCCTTTGTCAGGAAAAAAAAGAGATTTTGTAATAATAATAGATTAAAAAAGTAATTGAGAATGTGGACTTCAGAGTAGATGCACTGGGTTTCGTGTGATCTGGGGTAATATTTTTAACCTCTCTTGGGGTCACTTTCTTCATATGAACAAAGAAAACAATACCTACCTCATAGAACCATTATAAGCATTAGATGTGAGAATATGTATAAAGTCCTGTGTAGAATTCCAATAAAATTAAAATGAAAATTTTTATTGATAAAAGTATCAATATTAATGAAATTGAAATTATGACATGTTGTTTAGTGCCTATAGTGTTTGTATTTAAGAGGTAACAATTGTGTTGTGTGATCTCATTACTTAATTTAATTTTGATTTTACCCAAAGCCTACAGAGCCAAAAAAGTAGTTTAAAGTGGAAGAAAAAACACTTATGCCTATTCCTGTCATGTAGGGATCAAATTCATTCAATAAAGCCTTAGCAGAGCCATAGCCTTTCTAACTGCCACCTTACATTTGGATTTTGTGACTATTTTTCTGGCCTCTCTACATTTGGTGGCCTGAGACTCATTTTCCCCAGAAAGTAAGAGATTCGATTGAAATGGCAACTTTAGTCATTGTTTTTCCTTTCAAATTTTAAATTGCAAAAAGAGAAGTGAAATAACATATTGTACATCATTCTGGGGAAGAATTGCCCGTCCTCCTCCCCTGCCCTCCCTGCCTCTAACACACATACCTTCTTCAAGAGGGATAAATTATGGAAAGAAAGTACCTGAAAAGGAACCGGCTGTTACTGTTTATGTGGTGGTTTGCAGCTAGGTTCTGTTCTGACCAGGTTGAATCTATTACTAGCAATGCATTATTTACTGTCTTTTTGAATGGAGCCATATGTTATTGGTCTGTATCATGTGAAGTCTCTATTATGTTCCATTTGAAAGTATTATAGCTTACCTGAATGCACTAGTCTACATATGCTGTAGCCTAATAAAACTGTCTTCTCCAAGTAACAATAGTCGAAGTTATAGAAGGTTCAACTGGGTATCGGAAAATGTTGTTTACACTTCCACTATGCCTATAACTCACTCAGTGGCTTTATGTGTCTCTTAGCATATTTGTTCCTTATTTCTGCATCTGCAAGATAGGAATTGCTTTGTTCCTAGTATTACTTTTGCTGAATAAACCCCAGTCTTATCTTCTCTGTCATGTAAAACAGCCCAGTGCCTATATAGATCTGCAGAGCTAATCCTAATTTTGTGCCATATCTCTCCTCTGTGTCTGTATATTTTTTTCATAATTTTCATCAAGGTCAAAGACTTAATCTACCAGTAATTTTTTAAGCTGCACTTAATATCTAAAGTGTTTTGGTTCCAGAAAGAAATCTAATACTTCAATAGATGCTTTTTGACTAACATTGCTGAATGCTATGGGCTGAACTGTGTAACCCCCAAAATTCATATATTGAAGGACTAACCCCATCCCCCGCCCAGTGCTTCAGAATGGGACCATATTTTTAGACTGGGTTTTAAAAGAAAGTCTTCAATTAAGTTAAAATGAGGTCATTAGGGTGGACCTTAAACCAATATGACTGGTGTCTTTATAAAAAGAGGAGAGGACATTTGAACACAGACATGTGCAGAGGGATAATTAGAAGACATATAGAAAAGATGACTATCTTTAAGCCAAGGTGAGAGGCTTGAAACAGACCTTCCTCATGGCCCTCAGAAGGAATCAACCTCGCCGACACCCTGATCTTGAATTTTTACCTTCTAGAACTGTGAGAATATAAATTTCTGTTAAGCCACCCAGTCTGGTATTTTGTTATGGCAGCTTTAGTAAATTAATAAAGATGCCATATATGAAGTAGTAAATGTCATATCTTGTCTCTTAGAATACATTACTCATATTTAAAATGTTAGAAATTTGACATATTGCCTTTTATTCTATTTTAATTTTTTATCAAATTCCAAATATTTTTTCTAGTATTTATCCCCAAACAGCATGTAAGGTATCACAAGATATATATAAAAGCCAGTCATTTTTTGTAATGCATTCAGTTTTTCTGTTTACACAACATTTGCAACATGTAAAAGAAATCAAAGCAGTGATCTTTTCATTACTACTTTTCTGTCTCCTTTATATTTTCCTCTGACTCTATTCTTATACTCAATTTTCTTCCCAGTAAATGAGGTATCCCTTTCTGTATGCTTAAGAGTCTGCCTATGTGTACCAATCCCTTGATCCCTCTTACAGAACTTCAGCCAAATTGAAAGAAAAAAATCCACAAGGTTTTCTGTAAAAATTACTGCTTCCCTCATAGTTGAAGCTAGTGCTATGAAAAGGGATAAACTAAGAGTTTAAGTTATAAGGTGTTATGAAAAGAGTCTGAGGAAACAAAATTGTGCCACTCTCTGGGGAAATAATTTTTTAAAAAATCCTTCATGTTTTTGCCCCTAACACATTAAGCCTTTGGTTTCTGCAAAAGCCTTTGGGTTAGTCCTTTTTGAACATGAACCAACATGATGATATATGAGGCTTAATGAAAAAGTTCTATTCTTAACTCCCTACTCTCTCTACAGCCAGTAACTTAGAAACTTCGGTAACTCAAAAGTTCTGGCTTATGAATACATATAAAACATTCATTACATTTGTTACGTTAAAGAATGAAAGGTAATTGATTGAAAGAGAAATAGAATGAAGCAAGAATAAAAGTATGAAGTAATGAACTGCCTGGCCTTTCTAGAGTTTGACCACCAATACAATTTCCCCCCTACCATATATCCAATATATTATACCCTCTTCTTGGAGGATCTGAAATTAACATCTAAAAATGAAGGCAAAACAATTGTTACCGTCATCTTCTGGTGACCTCATGCTAGCAGTGATGGAGAAACCTTCCATCACCATTGCATTCCCATATCTTTCAAATGTTTCTGGACAGATTAGATAAGCCCCCACTATTTCTGAAAAGTCAAGACCAAAGTGATAAAGGAAGATAACTGAGAGTACTCAGAATTAAAAAATATTCTAGTTCTATAAAATATAATTTCATAAACCCATAAAGGAGCATGTGCTCAACATGATGGCTAAATCTCACACAGCGTCCATTCACTAAGAAAAAAGAAAGCTCAACTGAAAAGGCAGTTGCAATGAAGGTATATAGTGGAATATAATCATTTTGATTATTTGATATTACTATATGATTAGAAAAGGAAATAAGAAGAAAATGACAACTATATTGAATAAGAAAATAGAATGCAGAAATGATATTCAATAAAAAAGTTTTTAAACAAATAATTCAACTGTTTCTATTGTACAATACTGTGACAGTGTATGGAGAAATATATTGTGATATAAAATAGGGGGCTCCCCTGGTGGTGCAGTGGTTGAGAGTGCGCCTGCCGATGCAGGGGACACGGGTTTGTGTCCCAGTCCGGGAAGATCCCACATGTCACAGAGCAGCTAGGCCCGTGAGCTATGGTCTCTGAGCCTGCGCGTCCGGAGCCTGTGCTCCACAACGGGAGAGGCCACAACAGTGAGAGGCCTGCATACCACAATAAATAAATAAATAAATAAATAAATAAATAAATAAATAAATTAAAAAATAGATGATGAAATATACTGGTTCAATAAAAATGATACAATCTACTGATACTATGAATGCCACCTCTATGCAACGGGAAGAAAAAGAAACTCCTTTGAATCCTTAAGTGCCTGTATCTAGCTAAGCTAACTCAGAGAGCAGTGTACAAATAATTCATACATACGCATGGGTGATATGATATAACGGGCATCAAAAGCTTTGCCAACTATCAAATATAGCCACTGCTGGTTTTCCTTGTGCCCCAAATTCCTGCCATTATTAATTATTCTTTTAATTGAAGTCATTTTTTTCCCTAGAAACACTTGTTTAAAATGTAAACGCATTAACTAAGAAGTAACATATATAAACCTATTGGTACCTGTTTCTTTAACAGACCTAAAGTCAAGTCTTGGCTCCACCACTCTGTGAGCCTAAGCAAATTACTTGACCTCATTTCAACAGCCATGATTTTTGTCTTTGATAAGTATGTTATACCAAAGTAACTATTCAGGAGAGAAGAAAATAATGGACAAAATAAAGTAGAACCAGGTTTTTTCATGGGTGCCTGTCGACAGATGCTTTGTTAACTCCCAAATTTCCACTTTCGTCATAATCTGCCTAATGTGAGCACCATTATTCACAATCCTTGTTTCCTCTGGATTTTTTTCCCTGCAGAAAATCAACTGTTAAAGGTATTACTTTTACTTGAAATAATAAGGTCAGTAGTCATTCCTCCAGGGAAAACATCAGCTAGCATTGCATTATCCTTTCATATATAACAGGTGGAAACAAGTCAGATTAGATAAAATGTTAATTTATTTATAGCATGGCAGAGGGAAAAATCAGAGGTGCAACAAGTTTGCACATTTAAGCACAAATCATTGACCCTGCCAGAGATCTGGGAAAGCAGATTTACTTCACAAGTTATGAAAAACATTTTACTCAAAAATCATGTGTGCTTGGCAATTTTCCTTCCCTGAAGATTTCTAGTATTCATGCCATTTTTCTTTTTTAAAACTCACAAAAAGTTGACTCTCCTCTCCTTTAGTCTAAAATAGTGCTCTGGGGAAAACATGTCTTCAGCTGATGATGGAGGTCATTTGCAGAAATACTCAACTAGTCCTATATAATGTTTTAAAAGGAAAATGTGAGTGGCATTCAGTTATTCAGTTAACACTTATCAACAAAACATTCTGTGCCAGTCATTACTTTAAGAGCTGGGAATACAAGAGGAAACAACAGAGCTAACTTTCCTGTTCCCATTGGAGTTTTAGTCTACCAAGGTAGGAAAAATGAAAGAAAAAAGTAAATGCAGAAGAAAATATCAGATAATTATACATGATGGGCAGGGAACTAAAATAGAGCAAGTTTTCTGAAATTTGACGCTACTGATATTTTGGCCTATGTAATTCTTTGTGTGGGAGGCTGCTGTCCTTTACACTGTGGGATGTTTAGAACATCCTTGGCCTCTACTTACTAGATTCCAGTACAGTTACATACCTATCTTAAAAAACTTCCCCACCCATTTCCTAATGTCCCTTGAGGAGATATATTTTTTCCCCAGTTGAGAATCAGTGAAATAAAGTAATATGATGGAGAGTGATTGCTTCGTCACTGAATGAATAGCATTTGATGGTCGCAAAAGGCCATTTAAGGGCTGTCATGGAGGAGTCACCCATGTAAAGATGTGAGGGAGAATGACTGAGGCAAAGGGAGTAATTAGTGCAATGGCTCCCAGGCAGGAACAAGAATGGCAGATTTGAGGGACAGAAAGAAGGCCAGTAAAAGGTACAGAAGCATGAGATGAGAGCAGAGAATAGAAGTCAGTTCACATATGTTTTTTTTGCCAGATAAGGAGTTTTTTTTTTTTATTTTAGTCTAAGTATAATGATATGCCATTGGAGGAATTTTTCACCAAAGAAGTTATATTACCTGGCTTATGTTTTAAAACAATCACTCGAGCTTCTGTCTAGAGAATGAATTGAGGAGACATGAGTAGAAGATGGAAGAGTAATTAGGAGGCAATAACTGTAGAAAGAGTGAGATGATGATGGTCTCAATTATCTGCAAATATAAATTCTCCCTCAGCAAGCATGATCAGTATTTACACATTTGATGTATTTGTTTTCTTCCCATATCCTTCTCTTGTACATAGGCCACTCTTCTCTTTCCTATCCTCAGAACTACAATAATTTTTCCTATTGTCATAAATATAATAAACCATTAATTTGTTTCCTCTATTCATTGATTTATACAACTTTTAAAGTTAATTCACTTATTTATTGAATAAAATTGAGCTGCATTAAGGGATTTAAGAAATGCAGTATTATCCCTGTCATTATTTAAGTTTTCACAGAGTATAATGTTTCACATGACAACACATTATGTCCATAATTTTTGTTTCCTACAATCAGAAAGATCTTTTAGAATCTGCTCATATTGTCTGCATGACAGAAAAGAATAATGGAATAAATGATCATTAAAGTAGATAGATGTGGGGATTTTTAAGCTAGCCATGGGCAAGTCTTTTTAACATTGCTTGATTTGTTAAATTATCTATAAAATACTGGAAATTTATATTTTGCCTCATGTTGTATGAAATAGAAGAAAAAATGGCCATGTAATGCATTTTTTATTTTTAACTGCTTTATTCAGATATAACAGTCATACAATAAACTGCACTCACTGAGATATAATTTTATAAATTTTAAGATATGAATATACCCATTAAACCATCACCACAATCATGATAATGAGTATATCCATCACCTTCGAAAGTTGCCTCATATATCTTTGTAATACCTCCCTCCTGCTCCCCCATGTATGCCCACTTCCCAGCAACACTGCTTCTCCTGTACACTAGCTTATACTTCCTAGTATTTTATATAAATAGAATCATACTCTTTCCTGCATAGTTCTTAAAAAAAAATGCGGTCTTTCTTATCTTTGTTTCTTTATTTTACTGTCCATTTCCCTGAATGCTATTAAGATTTTTCTGTCTTTCACTGTTTTTAGCAATTTGTTTATTATGTACATTGTTGTAGGTTTGTTTGTTTGTTTGTTTTTTTCCACCTTCTTTGGGTTTGAATTTCACAGAACACTTTTGGTCTCTGAGTGTGGTATAATAGAAGGATATCTGGTCTTCATCCCCAGTTCCTGGAAAAGAGCTCCCCAAACCCTTGGAATTTCCTGATTGATAGAGGTGATAAGAATGTCTTGGTTCTAATGAAGTGACTCTTGGTAGACCCCTTAGGTTTCTTCAGGATGGGACCTCATCACCAGAAAGACCAAACAATAGTTAGAAGATTGGAACTTTCAGCCTCATCCATCAACCCCCAGAAAGGGAATAGGGGCTGGAGATTGAACTAATCAACAATTGCCAATGATTTAATCAGTCACACCTACTTAAGGAAACTTCCATGAAATATCCTAAATGATGGGGTTCAGACAGTTTCCATGTTGGTGAACACATCCATGTGCCAGAAGGATGGTATACCTCAACTCCATGGGGTCAAATGCTCCTGTGCTCAGCACCCTTCTGGATACCTCTTCATTTGGCTGTTCATTTGTATCTTCTATAATAAACTGTAAGCATAAGTAAAATTCCCTTCTGAGTTTTGTAAGCTGTTCTAGCAAATTATTGGTTCTGAGGAGGAGGGGTTGTAGGAAGCCCCAGTTTATAGCCAGTCATTCAGAAGCACTGGTTACCTGGGACTTGTGATTGGTGTCTGAAGTGGAGGGAAATCTTGTGGGACTGAGCTCTTAACTTGTGGAATCTGATGCTAACTTCAGGTAGGTAGCCTCAGGATTGATTGCTAACGGTTACTGTCAGAGAATATGTGGTGTTGGAAAAGACCACACTTATTTGGTGTCAGGAGGAAAAAGAAAAAAAAAAATTCACTGGGTTTATAGTTTTCACCAAGTTTGGAAAATTTTCCATCATAAAGTCCTCAGTTTCTTAACACTTATCCCTCTTTCTTAACACTCATCCTTCTCTCCTTTCCTTTGGGGACTCCAGTTACATAAAGATTAGACTGTTTGCAGTTGTTCTGTAGCTTACTGATCCTATGTACATTTATAAAATCCTTTGTTTGAGGGGACCTTCAAGATGGTGGAGGAGTAAGACGTGGAGATCACCTTCCTCCCCACAAATACATCAGAAATACAACTATATGTGGAACAACTCCTACAGAACACCTACTGAATGATGGCAAAAGACCTCAGACTTCCCAAAAGGAAAGAAACTCCCCACATACCTGGGTAGGGCAAAAGAAAAAAATTAAAAACAGAGACAAAAGAATAGGAATGGGACTTGCCCCTCACAGAGGGAGCTGTGAAGGAGGAAAAGTTTCCACACACTAGGAAGTCCCTTCACTGGCGGAGATGGTCGAGGCAACTTTGGAGCCATGGAGGAGAGCACAGCAACAGGGGTGCAGAGGGCAAAGTGGAGATATTTCTGCACAGAGGATTGGTGCCGACCAGCACTCACCAGCCTGAGAGGCTTGTCTGCTCACCCACCAGGACAGGTGTGGGCTGAGAGCTGAGGCTCGAGCTTCGGAGGTCAGAACCCAGGGAGAGGACTAAAATTGGCAGTGTAAACATAGCCTGTAGGTGGTCAGTGTGGCACAGCTAGCCGGGAGGGAGTCCAGGAAAAAGTCTGGACCTGACTAAGAGGGAAGAGATGATTGTTTTCGGGTGCGTGAGGTGAGGGGATTCAGAGTACCATCTAAACGAGATCCAGAGATGGGTGCAAGCGGTGGCTATCAGGGAGAGCCCAGAGACGGGCATGAGACACTAAGGCTGCTGCTGCAGCCACCAAGAAGCCTGTGTGCATGCACAGGTCACTATCCATACCTCCCCTCTGGGGAGCCTGTGCAGCCTGCCACTGCCAGGGTCCCATGATCCAGTGAAAACTTCCCCGGGAGAACACACGGCACACCTCAGGATGCTGCAACATCATGCCAGCCTCTGCTGTTGCAACGTTGCTCCACCTTGTGTACCCCTCCCTGCCCCTGGTGTAAATGACCCAGAGTCCCCCAATCAGCTGCTCCTTTAACCACATCCTGTCTGTAACAATCCCCAAACAATTAAGAAAATGGTAATATGACCATACATATCGATAATTACCTTAAACGTGAATGGATTAAATGCTCCAACCAAAAGACAAAGACTGGATGAATGGATATAAAAACAAGACCCATATATATGCTGTCTACAAGAGACCCACTTCAGACCTAGGGACACATACACTCTCACCACTGTTGTTCACTGAAAGTGAGGGGATGGAAAAAGATATTCCATGCAAATGGAAATCAAAAGAAAGGTGGAGTAACAATTCTCATATCAGACAAAATAGACTTTAAAATAAAGACTATTACAAGAGACAAAGAAGAACACTGCATAATGATCAAAGGATCAATCCAAGAAGAGAAGAAGATATAACAATTGTAAATATTTATGCACCCAACATAGGAGCACCTCAATACATAAGGCAAATACTAACAGCCATAAAAGGGGAAATCGACAGTAACACATTCATAGTAGGGGACTTTAACACCCCACTTTCACCAGTGGACAGATCATCCAAAATGAAAATAAAAAAGGAAACATAAGCTTTAAATGATACATTAAACAAGATGGACTTCACTGATATTTAAAGGACATTCCATCCAAAACCAACAAAATACAATTTCTTCTCAAGTGTTCATGGAACACTCTGCAGCATAGATCATATCTTGGGTCACAAATCAAGCCTTGGGGAATTTAAGAAAATTGAAATCATATCAAGTATCTTTTCCGACCACAATGCTATGAGACTAGATATCAATTACAGGAAAAAATCTGTAAAAAAATACAAGCACCTGGAGGCTAAACAATACATTATTGGATAACCAAGAGATCACTGAAGAAAAGAAGAGGAAATCAAAAAATACATAGAAATAAATGACAATGAAAACACAATGACCCAAAACCTATGGGATGCAGCAAAAGCAGTTCTAAGGGAGAAGTTTACAGCAATACAATGTTACCTCAAGAAACAAGAAACATCTCAAATAAAAAACCAAAACTTACACCTAAAGCAATTAGAGAAAGAAGAACAAAAAACCCTAAAGTTAGCAGAAGGAAAGAAATCATAAAGATCAGAAATAAATGAAAAAGATAGGAAGGAAACAACAGCAAAGGTCAGTAAAACTAAAAGCTGGTTTTGGAAAAGATAAAAAAATTTGATAAAATATTAGCCAGCCTCATCAAGAAAAAAAGGGAGAAGACTCAAATCAATAGAATTAGAAAAGAAAAAGGAGAAGTAACAACTGACACTGCAGAAATACAAAGGATCATGAGAGATCACTACAAGCAATTATATGCCAATAAAATGGATAATGTGGAATAAATAGACAAATTCTTAGAAAAGCAAAATCTTCCAAGACTGAACCAGGAAGAAGTAGAAAATATAAACAGAACAATCACAAGCACTGAAATTGAGACTGTGATTAAAAATCTTCCAACAAACAAAAGCCCAGGACCAGATGGCTTCACAGGTGAATTCTATCTAACATTTAGAGAAGAGCTAACACCTATCCTTCTCAAACTCTTCCAACATAGAGCAGAGGGATGAACACTCCCAAACTCATTCTTTGAGACCACCATCACCCTGATACCAAAACCAGACAAAGATGTCACAAAGAAAGAAAACTACTGGCCAATAACACTGATGAACACAGATTCAAAAATCCTTAACAAAATACTAGCAAACAGAATCCAACAGCACATTAAAAGGATCATACACCATGATAAAATGAGGTTTATACCAGGCATGCAAGGATTCTTCAATATATGGAAATCAATCAATGTGATACACCATATTAACAAATTGAAGGAGAAAAACCATATGATTATCTCAATAGATGCAGAAAAAGCTTTCGACAAAATTCAACACTGATTTATGATAAAAACCCTCCAGAAAGTAGGCAGAGAGGGAACTTACCTCAACATAATAAAGGCCATATATGACAAACCCACAGAGCCAACATTGTTCTCAATGGTGAAAAAGTGAAACCATGTTCACTAAGATCAGGAACAAGGCAAAGTTGCCCAATCTCACCACCACTGTTCAATATAGTTTTAGAAGTTTTAGCCACAGCAATCAGAGAAAAAAAAGAAATAAAAGGAATCCAAATTGGAAAAGAAGAACTAAATCTGTCACTGTTTTCAGATGACATGATACTATACATAGAGAATCCTAAAGTCGTTACCAGAAAACTACTAGAGCTAATCAGTGAATTTGGTAAAGTAGCAGGATACAAAATTAATGCACAGAAATCTCTGGCATTCCTATACACACTGATGATGAAAAATCTTAAAATGAAATTAAGGAAACACTCCCACTTACCATTGCAACAAAAAGAATGAAATACCTAGGAATAAACCTACCTAAGGAGACAAAAGACTTGTATGCAACAAACTATAAGACACTGATGAAAGAAATTAAAGAGGATACAAACAGATGGAGTGATATACCATGTTTTTGGATTGGGAGAATCAATATTGTGAAAATGACTATATTACCCAAAGCAATCTACAGATTCAATGAAATCCATATCAAACTACCAATGGCATTTTCCACAGAAGTAGAACAAAAAATTTCACAATTTGTATGGAAACAAAAAAAGACCCTGAATAGCAAAGCAATCTTGAGAAAGAGAAATGGATCTGGAGGAATCAGACTCTGTGACTTCAAACTATACTACAAAGCTACAGTAATCAAGACAGTATGGTACTGGCACAAATCAGAAATATAGATCAATGGAACAGGATAGAAAGACCAGAGATAAACCCACGCATATGTGGTCACCTTATTTTTGATAAAGGAAGCAAGAATATACAATGGATAAAAGACAGCCTGTTTAAAAAGTGGTGCTGGGAAAACAAGACAGCTACATGTAAAAGAATGAAATTAGAATACTCCCTAGCACCATACACAAAAATAAGCTCAAAATGGATTAAAGACCTAAATATAAGGCCAGACACAATAAAAGTTTTAGAGGAAAATATAGGCAGAACACTCTATGACATAAATCACAGCAAGATCCTTTTAGACCCACCTCCTAGAGAAATGGAAATAAAAACAAAAATAAACACATGGGACCTAATGAAACTTAAAAGCTTTTGCAGAGCAAAGGAAACCATAAACAAGAGGAAAAGACAACCCTCAGAATGGGAGAAAATATTTTCAAATGAATCAACTGACAAAAAGCTGTAAATTTTAATCTCCAAAATTTACAAGCAGCTCATGCAGCTCAATATCAATAAAACAAACAGCCCAATCCAAAAATGGGCAGAAGACCTAAGTAGACATTTGTCCAAAGAAGATATACAGATTGCCAACAAACATGAAAGAATGCTCAACATCACTAATCATTAGAGCAATGTAAATCAAAACTACATTTAAGTATCACCTCAAAGCAGTCAGAATGGCCATCATCAAAAAATCTACAAACAATAAATACTGGAGTGGGTGTGGAGAAAAGAGGACCCTCTTGCACTGTTGGTGGGAATGTAAATTGATACAGCCACTTTGGAGAACAGTATAGAGGTTCCTTAAAAAACTAAAAATAGAGCTACCATATGACCCAGTAATCCCACTACTGGACATATACCCTGAGAAAACCACAATTCAAAAAGAGACATGTACCACAATGTTCATTGCAGCTCTATTTACAATAGCCAGGACATGGAAACAACTTAAGTGTCCATTGAGAGATGAATGGATAAAGAAGGTGTGACACATATATACAATGGAATATTACTCAGCCATAAAAAGAAACGAAATTAAATTATTTGTAGTGAGGTGGATGGACCCAGAGTCTGTCATACAGAGTGAAGTACAGAAAGAGAAAAACAAATACCGTATGCTAACACATATATATGGAATCTAAGAAAAAAAAAGTGGTTCTGAAGAACCTAGGTGTCGGACAGGAATAAAGACATAGATCTACTAGAGAATGGACTTGAGGACTTGAGGAGGGGGAAGGGTAAGTTGGGACGAAGTGAGGGAATGGCATGGACTTATATACACTACCAAATGTAAAATAGATAGCTAGTGGTAAGCAGCCACATAGCACAGGGAGATCAGCTGGGTGCTTTGTAAGCACCTAGAGGGGTGGGTTAGGGTGGGTGGGAGGGAGATGCCAGAGGGAGGAGATATGGGGATATATGTATATGTATAGCTGATTCACTTGTTATAAAGCAGAAACTGGCACACCATTGTAACGCAATTACACTCTGATAGAGATGTTTTTAAAAAAAATCCTTTGTTTCATTTCAGATAGTATGTATGGCTCTATAATAAAGTCTATTAATATTTTCTTGTGGAATCTAATTTACCTTTAATTGCATCCAGTACATTTTTCACACTATACATTGTAGTTTTCACCTTTAAAAGTTCATTAATGGTCTTTAAAAAATATAGATACATACATACATAGGGATAGCAATATATTCCATGTCTCTACTTATCTTTTCATACATACGGAATACAGGTGTAAAAACTGTTGAATGCTTTAACTGGTACATATATGTCAATTCTGGATCAATTTTAATTAATTGATTTATCTCCTTATTATGGGTCATATTTTTCTGCTTTTTTGCATTCCTGGCAATTTTATTATTGGATAGCATTCATTGTTAATTTTACTTGACTGATGGGTGGATACTTTTGCATTCCTATAAATATTCTTGAGCCCTGAACTTGGATGTATTTAAGCTGCTTGAAAACATTTTGATTTTTTTTTTTGAGTCTTGCTTTTATGATCTTGTAGATGGGGCCAGCACAGTGCTTGGTCTGGGGCTAATTATTCCCCACTTCACCAAGATATAGTTGCCTTTCATCCTTTTTGGTGATTCTTTCCAGTCTCAGGTAGTTTTCCTCCTATATGTGTGCTAAATGTGCTAATACTGAAGAAAGATCCTCTGAAGGTCTCCAACGTGTTCTTCCTTTCTTTCCCTCTCTTTCTCCCTCCCCCTCCCTTTCCAGCTCTCTGTGGTGATCTGTCCTGTGGAGTCAACCACCTTGCTCTCCCTGGACTCTCAGCTTCAATTTTGCCCCTCAGTGAGTCATCCAGGCTCTGCTTGGGTTTCACTTCCCTGAACTGATCTTGGAGAGTCAGCAGCAATAAGTGGTGGTTTGAAGTGAGATCTTAGTTCCCTGCCCAGGAATTGGACCTGGGTAGCCTGGAGGAAAGCCAGGAATCCTACCCGCTAGTCTAGCAGGGGCTAGAAGCTAGAAGCAAAATTCCCCTGGCCCTTGCCCTCATTGAAAAATGCATGTCTCAAGGAGATAAAAACTATAAAAACGAGTCCAAAATTTATTATTAGAGACACAGCACAACAAGTGGGAGAGCACACAGAGAAACGTTTGTTCAGTTAAGATAGAAGCAAGGCAGAGATACACACCTAGAGAGAATGGGTGTGGGCATGCTCCCTAATGAGGAGGAGTGCAATAAAGAGGAGGTTAAGTCATTTATATAGGGTAGTTCTTCCAGGTCTTTGTCTACCTTTGGCCAATTATCTGGTTTCTTTTTCCACACCTGACCTGCCCTAGGACCCTCCCCAACATGCATGTGCAACTTTTTTCTAAGATGGATTCCAGCCCAGAGGCCTATGGGGGGCCTCGGCATCACATATTATGGGGTGTTGCTCCCTCCTTTTTGACCCCCAAAGAGCCTTTCTGTGCATGTGCAGTATCTCCCTTGACCCAAGGATAGGAACTATGTGACCTCTTGACCTTTTATTAAAACAGGGTTTAGCTGCTCTCTCCCTGCCATAACTGTTATCTTAAAGTGTCCACAGAGGCACAGTCCTGCTATTTACCCTGTTCTTGTTGTTATTTCCATCTCAAAGTGCAAACAGGAGGCTGGTTGTAAATAACTAGCCTAGAGCCCACCTGCCTCTTTCTTCAGGAAATGTGAACAGGAGGCCAGTTGTAAATGCTTATCCTGGAGCCCATCTATCTCCTGCTTCAGCGCCACAGCCTAGTTCCTCTCTCAAAGCAGTAACTAGCTGGGCAACTCTAGGGCCTTCCTTCTGTATTTTCCCTCTGAGAGGTCATTGTTCTTCATTGCCTAATGTCCAATGTCTTCCAAACCTTTGTTTCATATATTTTGTCAATTTTTTTGTGGTGTGTCATCAGGAAAGGAAATCTGGTCTCTATTACCCTTGGCTAGAAAGGGAAGTCACAATGTTTTCAAAACATCCTCAAATGGCCCACAGAAGATACTAACAAATAATAATAGCTAAATTATTATTATTTGTTAATATGTGTCAGACTTTTATACTTGGTCTTCCAGGTATACAAGTACCTATACTAGGTCCTTTATGTACATGGTATTTTCTTGGGATGACCCTCTCCCCCCTACTAATATCATCCATTTCTATTTTATGGGAAGTTTTATGGTTACAGACTCCTCCCTTTGATATCTCTTTGAGTATAACTTGGGGATTTAAATTCCATCCAAACTGATGAAGGTTAAAGGAATAGGTTAACTGCAACATTAATCATTAGTTAATTCTAAGTCTCTTTTAGTTTTTTACTTAATCTTTGTTTACGAGCATGTAGTTGCATCACGAGTGAAAGAAATACACTGAATTTTAATATTAATCATTTTCTCTTTTAAGTAACTATACCTTCAAATTAAAAACAAACAAACAAACAGACTGTTCAAAACACAATATTAGTTTTCTCAGGATCTCTGGAGAATTCATTACCAGAGTCCACTATTAGGAAATCTCTGTAGACTGGGCTTTTGTTGTTATCATTATTATTATTTTTGAGAATACTCTGAGGAATCTAAACTTGCCATCCTTTTCTTCTTTTTCTCGATATACTTCTTAATCCATCTTGATTATGGCACAGTTTCTAGTATTTATTTTGAAGCTTGAATAGGATAATATGCTATGCCAAATGAGGTCAGTATCGCTGCTGCTCTTCAGTGACAAATGAATTGACTTTATCTGCTCAGCATCTCTCTGTCTCCCTGTCTCTGTCTCTCTGTCTCGGTCTCTTCTCTCTGTCTCTGTCTTCCTCCTCTCTCTCTCCCTGTATATATACACACACACACACATAATTTGTTCTTGTGTCTGTCAGCAGTCTGGTTGAAAAAGAAATTAACAAAAATGCTCTCTTCAGCAAGTGGACATGTGCAGAAGAATTGATCAAACATAGTTTCTCAGTACTGATGTTTGGAAAGGACGTCGAATGACAAATTACAGCTGTTGAGTTACTGGAGTCAGTATTTAGAAAACTTTGAGACTACTTACATGATTTTTATTGAAGTATAGCTTTTACTGTCAAGTATTAGCTATAATCTTTTTGTCTGTGAAATCCAGACTCTGAGTGTTTTTTTATATATATATATACCTTTTGCAAGTAATCATAAAGTATGGATTTTTTTCCCTATACAGTTCTGGCATGAGTGGGAGAAAGGAATTAGAGATTCTTCTGATCTTGCTCTGTTCACCCCACTAATACAATGAATTTTTGTTCTGTAGGGTACCATGTGTAAAATTGTATTAGCCATGATTTTTTCTTTCAAAGAGACAGATATTCAGTTTAAAGTAGTTAAACAAAAACAAAACAAAACAAAAAAGAAAATTTCACTGTTTTAGGTAATTGAAAAGTCCAAAGTTAAAGGTTAGTAGCAAGAACTCAGACATTTGACATCAGAAGTCACAAGGTCTACATTTCTTCATAATGCTTTCTTTTATGTTGCTTTTACTTTCAGGCAGGTTTTTCTATGTGGTAGTAAAGATAGTCCCCATATCCCCAAGTTTATATTGTCTTTAATGCCCTGAATCTCAGAAGTTTGAGACCCTTTATTTCCAGTATCCAATCAATTTGTCCCCAAAAGCGTTGATAAGCTCTGATGGCATCATATATCCATCTCTAGAGCAATCAGTGAAGCAAAGGGAACGAGGTAATAGGATCATTGAAGCTTCCATCCCATGTTCATTCTGTACAAGACATAGTGAAGTCAGCATATTATGGCCACCTAAGAGAGTTCCTCCCAAGAGTTGACTTCTATTACCAAAGGAGAAAGCAGAAATGCTGGGCATAAAAATGTAGCAAATATCTACATAAGATATGACACTATAAAACTCCTAGAAGAGAGCATAGGCAAACATTCTCTGACATAAATCATACCAATGTTTTCTTAGGTCAGTCTCCCAAGGCAATAGAAATAAAAACAAAAATAAACAAATGGGACCTAATCAAACTTACAAGCTTTTTTACAGCAAAGGAAACCATAAGAAAAAGAAAAGACAACCTATGTAATAGGAGAAAATATTTGCAAATAATGCGACACACCAGGGCTTAATCTCCAAAATATACAAACAGCTCATACAACTCAACAACAACAAAAAACAAACAACCCAATCAAAAAAAATAATGGGCAGAAGACCTTAATAGACATTTCTCAAAAAAAAAAAAAAAGACATACAGATGGCCAAGAAGCACATGAAAAGATGCTCAACATCAAATATTATTAGAGAAATGCAAATCAAAACTACAATGAGGTACCACCACACACTGGTCAGAATGGCCATCATTACAAAGTCTACAAATAACAAATGCTGGAGCGGGTGTGGAGAAAATGGAACCTTTCTACACTGCTGGTGGGAATGTAAATTGGTGCAGCCACTATGGAAAAGTGTAGAGAAAACTAAAAATAGGGTTACCATATGATCCAGCAATCCCACTCCTGGGAATATACCCAGACAAAACTATCATTCAAAAAGATACATGCACCCCTATATTCATAGTAGCCCTATTCACAATAACCAAAACATGGAAACAACCTAAATGTCCATCGACAGATGAATGGATAAAAAAGATGTGGTACATATATACAATGGAACACTACTCAGACATAAAACAAAAATGACATAATGCCATTTGCAGCGACATGGATGCAGCTAGAGATTATCACACTAAGTGAAGTAAGTCAGACAGAGAAAGAAAATACTATATAATATCACTTATATGTGGAATCTAAAATATGGCACAAATAAATCTATCTACAAAACAGAAACAGGCTCACAGACATAGAGAACAGACTTGTGGTTGCCAGGGGGGGAGGATGGGGGAAGGAAAGAGTGGGAGTTTGGGATTAGCAGATGCAAACTCTGAGAGCTGCTGGTGGAGTATGAAGATTTATCAGTATGAAAAGTTAGGAAGAAACTGTACAAGCCATGATTAAAGTTAGAAAGAGGCACACTGCTGTGCTTAAAATAGGTAACCAATAAGGACCTACTGCATAGCACAGGGAACTCTGCTCAATACTCTGTAATAACCTAAATGGGGAAAGAATTTTAAAAAGAATAGATATATGTATATGAATAACTGAATCACTTTGCTGTACACTTGAAAGTAACACAACATTGTTAATCGACTATATTGCAATGTGAAATAAAAATTTAAAAAAAGAGGCACCAAAGTTGGTCACAGTACAGCTAAGTGGAAAGCCATGACCCTGAACAATTCAGTATGATGAGCTGTGTTTGAAAACCATGCATCAAGTCAGCACTTAGGCTCATGTTTGAATCTCAAAGAGCATAGGAAATGTTCTTGTCTTAGCAGGAAGACCATGACTTGAAGTGTCTAGTGAGAAAGGAGGGCACTGACTGAAGTGGGCTGCTTATGTAGGCAAAGATCCAAGGAGCAAGTGAAGGGTGGAATGTTGGTTCATTTCAATTCAATTCAGCAAATATATAACCAGATTCTGGAAGTAAGAGACTTGTGAAAAGATCTGGAGACGTAGAGGGATAAAACAACAGGTTGGGGTCCTGGTAGAATGAGTCAGAAGATGAGGAAACAAAAAGCAGGACTGGCTTTGCTGCTGAGAAAACTACTGCTGAGCTGATGTGTCTTATTTATTCCCCTCTTAAGACTAGAACTGAATCTTGGATGTGAATAAGATGGAGACCTCAGACCTAACACATTAGACAGTTTTATATTCTGATTTTCTATTTTTCTTACATACTCTTAACATATCTTTTATTAATACTCTTGTAAAAAAAATCTTTCACCAGAATTAACACTGCTTCTTTATCCTCTTGATTTTAAAGTAGGCTTTACTGGCTGTGTGATTTTAGGCAACTTAACCTCTTCAGAGAGGTTCAGAGTACTTTATTCTACTCTTCTGTTAAAATGAAAACAATCATGTTTGCTTTTTAATGTTTTGAAGATTAAATGATATAAAATATATCCTAGTAAACAACACAAAGTTTCACAAAGCACTTGCTCTTTCATGCAAGTTTTCTTCAGTTCTTCACTAGTTCCTTTCTTTTTCTTTTTTCTTTTTTTTCACTCCATGAACTGAAAGATGTAGTTGCTAAGGAAAGCAATGAGCTGAAAAATCAAGTTATTCTTTTCATAGTGATATCTTATCCTGAGAAAAATCTGCAAGGAGAAGAAGAATCATGGAGCTGGGAACCAGGGATTTTCTGTGACACTGATGTAATAGTCAGTGGAGAACCACTGTCCAACTCTGCCAGGAGAATGGGGTAAAAGAAGAAATGAAAAATCTTCACCATGGCCCAAAATCTTCTAGTGATCTGGCCTGCTCTGTGTTCTCTCAGATTTGATTTCCTCACTTCCCTCCTTTGTTCCCTCTCCTCCAGTCACAGTGGCCTCCTCACCTCTCCCTAAACATGAGGCTCTTCTGCATCAGGGACGTTGCACTGGCTGCTGCCCCTGCTGAGCATGCTCTTCTACCTATGTCTTTGAGGATAAGGTCCTGTCCATCTTTACATCTTTGTTCAAATGTCACCTTCTCAGTGAGGCTACCCTGACACCCATATTTAATTTGCAAAATCATCCTTCCTGTTTCAGCATTCCCAATCCACTCTACTGGGCTTTATTTTTTTCCCCATCTAATCTAATCATCTTCTAACATACTATGTGATTTATTATTTATTATTTATGGTCCATCTTCCTTACTGAAATGAAAGCTCTACAAAAACAGAAGTTTTTGTCTGTTTTGTTCAATACTCTATTCCAAGTTGTGGCACATGTTAAGCTCTCTTGTTGAATTAATAAAGGTATTTTTTAAGATAAATATGAGAGATTTACATTAGTAACTTAATAGAACTTATTAAGAGATCTGGCTGAATAGTTTTAATGAGAAAATAATTACAGTTTTTTTTAACATCTTTATTGGAGTGTAACTGCTTTACAGTGTTGTGTTAGTTTCTGCTGTAAAACAAAGTGAATCAGCTATATGCATACGTATATCCCCATATCCCCTCTCTCTTGCTTCTCCCTCCCACCCTCCCTACCACCCCTCTAGGTGGTCACAAAGCACAGAGCTGATCTCCCTGTGCCACGCAGCTGCTTCCCACTAGCTAGCTATTTTACACTTGGTAGTGTATATATGTCAATGCTACTCTCTCACTTCATCCCAGCTTACCCTTCCCCCTCCCTTGTCCTCAAGTTTTTTGATTGGAAGACAATACTTATGAGAGAGTCCAAAAGTAACTTTGAAATGAAATCAGATAAAAGTCAATTAAAGTAATTTCAAATGAGAAAATCTCTGCTAAATCTTTGAATTAAAATGGGGAACAGGAAGATGAATTTGGTGACAGATACAAATTCTTAATACAAAGGGACACTGGAGGCCTCTAAAAAATGTTGTTTACAATAAGGAGACACAAACAATCCAAAGTAATTGATTATAAAAATAACTAGCAGGTGTACAGGATACTAGGAATAAATATTATTTCATCCAGTAAGGGGATGGTGACAATCAGAACATCAGAGGGAGGGGCTGAAGTGCTTATTTTTGACTCTGATCAAAGAAAGAGTTGATAACAATAGTGCAGAATCAGGATACGATTTGGAAAAAAGAGATAAAATTCAGAAAATCTACAAATAGGTCTACATGTCTAACCTGCAATTCATGCTGAGATGAGAGTAGTGATGACGGTGATAAAACACACACCCGCCCCCCCCCACAAAACGGTTATGGTAAAACTTATAGGCCTTCTTGTTTGAACTAAGTTTTGTGAAAGACAAGTTTTCAAGTCATATGTATAAATTATATATATACAATTTATATATATATATAAATCTTATCTGGAAAGTTAATCTGACTTTCCAAACTCTGCAAACACATTTTTGAAAAGCATTTTAAATTCACTGCCACATTTTCCAAAACATTATCAAATAGATCATTAACAGCTATAATTATTATGAAAAGCCACAAAATGTAAATAAGAATTCTTTCCAATATTCACAAACATCTGTTTTGATTTAGCTTTAGTAGCCAAGTTGTTTGGTATTTAAATATGAGTCTTAATCCATTCCTCCCAATATAGGGATGTGTGTGTGTGTGTGTGTGTGTGTGTGTGTGTGTGTTTGCTTTTATAAAGAAATGAGCATGGAAAATAAATTAAAGATCAAGAGCAAGTAAGAGGTGGTTTAATTTTGTCATTATTAGGCTTTTTACTTTTTTTCCTTCTAATAAGTATTGAGGCTCAGAAATCAAGAAAAGAAAGTTGTGGGATTTTGTTCTCACATGGATTAGTGACTTCAGCAATTTAATGAAGATAAGCCCCAGGAAAACATTCTTATTAACAAGACAATATAAGTCAGGAAGGTCAATTTTACATGATGAATTTTCTGTGGTATGTATCCTACAGCCTCTCTCCTCATTTTTTAAAGCAACATTATGACATATTTTGTAGAATAAAATACAGAGAACTCAACTCTGAGCACTGCCCTTCAAGGAGCTCCCTCTACTCAAGAGTGGTACTTTTGCCAACTGGTTATCACTGCATGATTATGTGATGGTGGAATCTGGCTCTCCTGATTAGCACTTAGGGTGAGGAGCACTCACTCTGATATCTCAAATCACACTTTCCCAACCCATGTGGGATCCCTTTTTTAAAAAAAAAAAACAGAGAGAATGTACTGAGACGTATTTTAAAAGAAAGTTAATAGAAGTATCGCTAACTAGAGGTAATTCTTTTGGTAAAAGCAATGCAAGCGGAAAGGGACAATTTCTTCAGTATGGATTATAGAAACAAGAGTTCCCTTTTTCTTCGTACAAATTTCATTGAAAAAGCGTATCGTTTCTCTCTTGGCTCCCTACCAGTGGAGCAGGCAAAATTAGACTTGCCTAAAATAATGGGTACCTTTACATTCTGCTGCAGGAAAAGATACAAGACTGACATATTATTTTCATCTATGGCATCTCCTGAAGACCAGTGATTTACTAGCACATAACCATTACACAAAACTGGTGTAAAACTGTTGGGATTTAACTTTAAGGTGGTTTAAAGTTTTGGAGCAGTACTTCTGTGAAAACTGTTCCCATTCACAGATGAACAAAGGGAAAAGGGGTGAATCAATAAGCTTGATCACTCATTAGAATTTTATTTACACTTTTATTGGGAAGATATTAATTGATTTAAATTGAAGCCTCCAGTTTTCATGAGAATTTATCACCAATGATAAAGTATTCACATTTCACAAGCATGTATGGATTAAAGATATCTGGATTTTATATCAGGGACCTAGGCTCTGCCAATGTGTTTAATTTTATACTCATCAATTACTGCCTTTAATTCATTAGTGCCAAATTACTGAGTGCCTTTTTTTTTTTTTTTTTTTTTGCCAGCTTCCATGTTATACACTGGAAATATAAAGCATAATAAAACTGCTTACCTAATTAATATGCTGTTGTTTTTCTATAAATGCATATATTGTTTTGTTTTTAGCCTAATACTTGTTAATTTTGGAGAGGCATGAGAAGGGGACATTTAATGCAACATTCTTCCATCAAAAAGTAAAAATGTAAGTATCAATTGCATAAGACTGCATTTCATAGTTCATATTAAAGGTACTGTCATTGGCACTGGTAAAACGCAGTGTCTGCTGCTAGTTTGCTTCAAAGCTCTATGAAGACACTGTACCTTTAGAAGAAATCGTTTACTTTTCTGACGCTTTGGAAAGATCTGTCAATTTTCTATTACTAAAATATGAATTTATATGATGAATACATAAACACTCAAGAATGATGAATTTTCTCTTTATCCCTATTGTACCAGAAAACACAGGGCAAATCAGAGACTGCAGCATTGCACAAAATGTGTTTTGGGTGGGGTGGGTAGGAGATCACAAAACAACTGCCATCAATGAAAATTCATCTTATAAGAAATTTTCTTAATAGGACTATATAAAAAATATTTTTCATTTTTTGATAAGCTTAGAAAATACTGGATTAAACAGAAGGAACATATTTCTATATTCCTGGATTTCTTAGAGCCTTTTATATGCTAACATGTATTGTGAAGACAGGTGGGCTCAGCTTTTCTCAAGTCAATTTGGTCACAGGACAGCGTTTTTTTTTTTCCCCCTACAGATCATCTACTGGAATTATTCTTCCAAAGAAAACACTTTGGGAAAGCTGCACAGTGTGCTGATTAGCTTCAGTGATTAGACTGAGATTTAAAGGGCAAGTGTATCTTCATTTTAATACTCAAACTTCTGATATATCGGCTGCTGTTTGGAAGGAAAAACACTGTCTCTGTAGAAAATGATAAGAATCAGTGAGTGTTCTGAGGATGGTGTTGCTCAGGTTGTATTTGCAGGAACAGTTTGCAGATATGCATTTTAGCATCTGAGAGGAAATGTTCCTCCAGTAAACTTGAATTATATATATTAACCAAATGAAAAGGAACACTTCCTTAGGAATTTTGGTCTATTTTCTAACTGCAGTTTACCCTGTTACAAATATTCTCTCATTCACCACAATGCCTCCAGTTTGTTAAAATTGTAAATGTCACTTGCCCAGATTGAGTGGAAGTTAGTAAAGTAGATGTGATGTATTATTTATATTCCAGCTTCACATCACCCTTTTGGCTGAAGAACTCAAGGCTCTAAGAACTTTTCAATAAAGCAAAAATAAAAGAAGTTAGCATGAGAGTGGAGAATTTAGGATAAAGAGAGTACAAATAAGGGACCTAGGAAAAGTTAAATACTGACAAATTATTCAGAGCTCATTTATTAAAATGGTAGAGTATGAAAACAATAGTAATGTAATAACATACCAAAATAAAGTGGCATAGAATTAGATGTCTTCTTTTTTTCTCCGGATGCGCAGGCTCAGCGGCCATGGCTCACGGGCCCAGCCACTCTGCGGCATGTGGGATCTTCCCGGACCGGGGCACGAACCCATGTCCCCTGCATCGGCAGGCGGACTCTCAACAACTGCGCCACCAGGGAAGCCCTAGATATCTTTTCTAATTGTATGTGTAGTATCTATTTCAAAAGAAGAGGACATGTCAATGCAGCCTCTTACAAACAAGAAACTTGAGGTGTCATCTCCTCCCTACCCTCAACAGCCCCCATCATGGACAACTTATTTATTCGTTTCCAACCACTGTGTTGAAACTCCCCAAATTAGAAAATATTAAATCTCTCAACATTACTAATATCCAGACAATCTGGTTAATTTTAATGCTTTCCATATTTTTATGAGATTCTCATAAATGATCCTAGGCTTTCTCACATTATTGAGGCAATCAATTCACTACTGCAGTCTGGGAAGAGGACAGCGATGAATTCCAAACATTATTTAGGACACTAAGGATGGGACAGAGTACAGAATAAACAGGGGGAAGCATTTGATTTTCTTTTCAAGTTCAAAATTTTGTTAAAAACAAAACAAAACAGAACACAACTGACAATTAGTAGCTAAAAAAGTAAGAGACACAAAATGGTTTATTTATAGAATTGGAGCTCTGATTCCAGATGACCTCCATTCCAGGTGTTTCTCTATCTTTTCCTAGCAGGGTGACTTTGGGCAAGTTATATTTAACCACTTAACCAAACTTCAATGTCCTTATCTGTAAAAAGGATATAAATAATATCATCTACCTCACAGAATTAGAATATTCTAACTTATTTTACATAAAATGTTGGAAATACTGCCTAGCATACAGCAATAGCTCAATAAATAATTATCATTATTTTGCTTTTATAAGCAACTTTTCTCCTGCTCTCTTGCCATCATTATCTTTGATAAGTTTAAATACCTCCTCTTCATGGAAACCTCTTTGGTCACCTAAAGTGGTTCTTCCCTCCATTTGGGAATTATAGTCATTTTCCCAAACCTCTATCCTCAGCATCTTTAAGTTCAATCTATATTCTTCCTACGTGAGAATCTTTTTTACTCCTTTAGTTATATCTTGCTAACTCCCAAATTTGCTTCACTATATGTGGCCTATTTCTTGATTTTCAGTTACCAGTTACCTTGACAGTTTCAGGTGGATGCCACATCAGCATCTCTAACTGAGCATGAATTTTCCCATTTCTTGATTCTCTGATTCATCCATTACAATGATGCCAGATTTAGTATTTCTTCCAATACAGACTTCAATTAGAACCTCATTTACAAAGCCTTCTAAGTGCTCCAGTTAAATTTTATCAGTACTCAACTCTTCATTTGTGTCTCATTCTTATTTGTGGTTATTTTACCTTTATTTTTAACCCACTACTAACTGTAAGCTGTTGAAGGCTCAAAAATATCACTATAATTTTCAAAGTACTTAAAAAATGACAGGGTGAACAAAAAGTCTGATATCTAATGAACGGTTGCTAAATTGGATGGTTAATGTAAAGGGAATCATTACCTCTTAAAATGGGAAATGAGATGGAGTGATTACATGATTGGTACAAAAACATATAGGAACATTGTACAATTACAGACATTGGAGTAAAAAACAAGATTCTAATGACTATGATAACAGACAAAATGAATATTTATATATATATATTTTAATATATAATGTATATACATATAATTAAATATATAAAATGTTAACCCACAAGATTAATTATGTAAATACATAATTTAAAATGTATAATATATAAAATATATTTTTGCTTGGTATTTCAGATATGCCATTACATGTGCTATTTTTGTGATGATAGTATTAGAGGGCAACAACTGAAAATGATTCACCCTAGAAAAATATTATGCACTCAAGGGCATTTGAGAAAAATTATCTTTAAATTGTTGCATATGAATCAAAGGGCTAGGAAGGACTTAGAAAGTCATCTACTTTATACCCCTGCCTCAGGGTTTAAAGTTTTTACATTCTATTGAAATGATCAATTAATATTCAGAGAAAGAGAATATCCATAGAATTCCTGACCACGTGCTTCATGATCTCCTACATTAATATTGTTTCAATATTTTCATCATTCTCAATGTAAAAGATCAGAATTATCAGGTACATTTACCAAAGCCAATTAGATTAAATATCTCATTAAAAAAAAACTACCTTCTGTTTGAAATTATATTAAAAAATTCTTATTAGCTATTTTCTATTATTACATATAATATTATGTATTATAATATTAGATTTTTTCTACTTTTTATATATTTGTTGAAAACATTTTGATGAATTTTAAGTCCAAAACAGGATCTGGGTTTTGAGATTTTAAGACCTTGTCAAACTATGTGTATATAATATATATTTAGAAAAATCATTTTTCTTCTTTTGTATAATTTAATTCAGAGATTATGAAGATGTAAGCAATCAATTTGGCTTTAAATATCGATTCACATTAAATTACCATTCAAAATGCACTTTTTCTTTCTCACATTCAGCAGCAACATTGGAGAAAATCTTAATGTCTTCAATAATCAGTAATTGGCAAATGGTTTTGTAATTGGAACAGAGTACAGTTTCTAGAAAAGGTACACTTCCTGCCTGAGCCTCTCAGAATTGTTCAAGTTGTGAAGTCATCTACGGTTGCCTCTAGGACATAGTTTGAACGGAATCAGGAAAGTCCTCCTAGACTATAGTTTCCACAGGAGATTAATTTACAACAAGCAATCTCCATTGTAATCAGTCCTTTGGGTTAATGCCTTCTAGTATCTGGAATAAGAGGAGAACTAAATATTTGCTGAAGAATCTAATGCATTTTTAGACATGCAGAAGGAGAAAAAAATGTGGATATCTACATGTCTCTTTCACAATTAAGAAATGCACAATTCTGCAATTCTATCCCAACCAAACTAAAACTGCCAAGCGGTATTTAACATTATGAATGCACATTTTGGATGGGCTCTGTAAGAGAAGTCAGAGAGGAAAACGAGGATACAATGCAGCAAAGTTGGATGCTTCCTAAAATTGTTCTCTAATATCTGGATGAGAAGAAATCAGAAACTATTCATGCATGTTTCAAGCAAAAAAAAAAAAGTGAAAAACCCAATCTTTCAGCTATAATAAACTCCAAGCAAAAGTAGAAATGTAACCTGAATTTAAAATAAATCCTTTTGATTTTTCAACTTATGAAAAAGGAAATGAAACAGGCTCAACCATAGTATATCCCAAAATGTCTGTTAAAATGTGACCTTTTACTCAACTAGTTTTTCAATACTTCTAGAATTACAAATTCTGGTCTTGATTTTTCTATATATTTCATATTCAAACACTTCTGGGATGTAGATAAGAGAATAATCTTTGTTTTTGGAGAGGCATGCTAGTGCTGGCTAAAGGCCTAGACCTCAGTTTGTTCCATCCCTTAAGATGTTGATAAAGGTGTAGAAATATTATTGTTACAGCAACAAATAAAGAAAGGAAGAAAGTAATGAAGTAGATAGGGGAACCCTCACACTATGCAAGTTGGTCATTTATCTTGCCATTGGTTTTAAGATTTTTCAGTATAAACATGACAAACAAAATGGAGAGTAAAACATATACTTTTTCACTATTTCTTCCTTCAGACAAAGAAAGGCAAAAAAGGGAGCTAATTTTTTAAGTGCTATTTATTAAGAAGGTAAAAGTTAGATTCGGTAGCTGACTCTTCCTCCATAAGCAATACCCTCTCCTTCTTTCTTTATGGGATCTCTCTGACTCAGGTTTACAGGCTACATGGCTGGCAAGGTTTATAGTTCCTTTAGGCAACCATACCCTGCCCAGAGTCAGCGCTTGCTACTTACATCCATCTGAATAGCTACGGAGGGAGCAGGCCATGCTGGAATAATAAAGTTTTATCATCCACCTTCCCGTTCCTTTCTTGGTTACTATTATCTCATCTCTTTGTCCCTGATGTGGACCTCTAAAACACCTGCTGACTTCACTTGTCCTCTATGCAAAGCCTTTTATGAATCTCAGGGTTTTGGGTTTTTTTTTTTTCAGTTACTGAGATTACACAGAATTACATGAAATGAGCTCCCTGCTTTCTTTATTTAATTTAAATTATTACCTCTCTATTTATTATTAGGGACTAAAGAAAGCCCGGAGACAACTTAAAAAAACAATAGTACAAAAGCAAAAATAAAAACAAAAACAAAACCCTCTTAAATCATTCTCACTCTTTTCAAATAGCTGGCTACTTCCCTCATATTCTACCTTTGTGCAATTGCACTTTTGTTCCAATGAATTGTAGGAGTATCTTAAATAAAAGTTTACTTTTCTTTCATAACCTTCACAAAATCAGGAAATTGATTCATTCATTCAATAAAAAATTTACTAGGCACATATTAAGACCTAGGTGACAGAAGTATAATAGTGAACCAAAAGGATAAAGACCATTGCCTTCATATAGTCCACAGATTTTTGTCTTTCTGCTTCCATATCCCTATAGACTACATCATCATAGAGCACAAGTCAACTTATGTTGTTTCATTGTTCAAAAATATTTAATGGCTTTCAATTTTTACCAAATAAAAAATGAAGTCTAAGATCCCTACCATTTGCCGCAAGTATCCTCATGCTGTTCTCCAAACAATCCTTTTGTATTACCATTTCATGACATTCCACTCCAGACATTTCCTCCTCTCCCATGATCTCTACTATGGGGAGACTATTACCAACTTCAGATACTTCATGATGCCAGATTAAATTTGTCCCTTCTAGATATGGTTTATTTCATCTATGATTTCCCTTGAATTTGATTCATTATTTCTCTTAGGGAATTTACATCATTCATTTCTATAATATAGCTATTTATATCCTTATCTTCCTAATACATAAACTTTCAAAGACAGTCAATATAGTTTGTTCAGTTTTTCCAACCATTCTTTGCATTTGGGCCTCTAATAGAGCATGAAATATAGTTCTTAATAAATTGTGAATGACTTACTCCATCTTTGCTATGTAATATGTGTATTATTCTTTAGATTTGCTTCTCTATGTTATATATGGATTTTAGATATAGAGATTAATGTAAGTATGATTTAAGAGAATAATATATAAAAGTAATGGAATTACAAAACTAGTCCACATAAAAAATGTGAAACCTAAATTCCTTTGTGAATAACCCACATCCCAGGAACAAGGTTGGGACCTAAGGAAACAAAATGAGCTTATTCATGCAACAAAGATGTTTTCTGGGACCATAATGGAGAGCTTGTCTGCTGTACAGAGGAAAATAAAATAAATGCTTGAGAGTCTGACACTTAAGATTTAGTAAAGATTTAATTTATAAGATATATCATTCAACATTATCCCCAGCAAATCTCAGGGGACCACATCTTTGGTTTCTTTTGGAACCAGGAGACAGGTACATTTTATTATTATCCTTCATTACCTTCATAAAAAGTGATGGGTATATTTTAAATAATAAGTCTGCAGTCAAGTTAAGCTATCGGACATTTCAGAGCTGACAAATGAAATTTTATTTTCAGGAATTATTTTGTAAGATGACTGTTTTACTTCAACATGACTCAGTGTACTGATTTACTATGTCTCAATTAGGCATTGAACCACATGATTTCATTTTTTACTAAATGTCAGTATATTCATTACTTCTCTAAGGAGAAGACGCCAGAAATCTTGGGTTGATCTGTTAGTTCTCCATGTGGGTCCCTTTTGGGCTGGAGGTTCAGCAATTATAGTTGCAGAACATGGTACAAAATTACACTGACATGAGGGCTCAAAAAAAATTTAAAACCTTTCTAACAATATGGTGCTCTGTGCATCTATAAACATTGCAAAAATAATAACAATGACAGTGAATATCATCACATTTGTGTTCACCATCTTTTGCTACTACTCATCAGTCTGTTTTTAAGTCATGTGACAGTTACTTCTTCATATCACCCAAACTCTCCCATTCCTTCCTATTTCAAAAGTAAATAACCTGGGCTTTAGTTCTTCCAGGTTTATCTTCCTGGGAAAACTCCTTCCTCTCTCCAAATATTGATTCATTCTTCCTATAAGTATTTGCCTAATACCTACCATATACATTGTTTCTTAAGTTAGGAACTATGGAGGATCAAAAATATGTAATGCAGAATTATATTTCTTCAGGAGAGTAAGATGTAGTTGAATGTACTTACAAAATAACTTTTACAGAGATTCAGATAATACATGTAAATTGGGCAATTGCAGTTACCTGCTTTAATCACTAAGATTTTGATTTGGATAGTTTTTAATTCAGCTTTCATTGATTTCTTAGGCTTGAGAACAATTTCAACTAAAATTTTCATAACCAGATCAGCCGTTTAGTTAACAAAGAATCTCAATTTTACCTAATGCTTAATATGTTGAATATGAAAATGTCTTTCAGTATAGTATTATTAATTATTAAAAATAATGTCACCTATTTTCAAACTGAAACCTTATTTATAGACTTCCTTTAAACGGTACTCTACTATTCTCTCAGGCACTCTATTCAGGCCCTAACGACCTGCAGTATCATCTTCAATGGGTCAGATCTTCCCCAGGTGTGGGTGTCCTTGCAGATCAGCCTGCAGCTGCGGAGCTCTGTTGCTTTTCTGAGCATCTTTCTTCCCTAATGCTGGGTATAATGCTTGAGTTTCTCATTTAGCTAATTGGCACTTAGGTCTTATGAATTGAATTGTCCTCCCTCAGTCACATAATTGAAGCAGTAGGCTCCACACAGCTCTTCTTCACTCAAGCATCATCTCTACACTGAAAATTGCTTATAAAATAACTCTATCTTTTCTGTCAAGAATTGGAAATATGATCTGCCTTGCAATTATTTAGCCCTCCCCTCTGGTTAATTCTGCTATCTTTTTCCACTGGTGGCTTAGATGACTTTAAAGTTAATTATCAAAAAAGTGATGCTGATGTAGTTCTATATCTGGGGAGACAAAGTTGTCAACCAAGCCTGGGCAGATGACATTTGGATGTTATTATTATTAGTTTAAGCCTCAGATATTAACATAAAGAATAAGAGCATGGATTGTATAGTTATAAACCTTAGGTTCCAAGTCCTAACTCTGTTCTTCAGACTTGATTTACCCTTTATAAATTAGGGATGATGATAGAATGTTTATGATAGTTAAATGAGATAAGGATATAAAGTGTTTGGCAAGTGTACTATATAGTAAGTGCTCCATAAATATTAGCAATAATGGGCCATGTAGGTTTAAAACATATAAGTCAACTTCAACACCGTATATTCCTATCCATGACATACAGTTTTAGTTAGTGCAATATCTGCTCATCTTTCACCTCCATTTTTATAAACAGGAATCAGAAAACTTTTTCTATAAAGAACCATAGAGTAATTATTTTACATTTCATGGGACATACTGTCTCTGTTGTGTTATTATAGTCAATCAATTGTGTTGTTATAGTCATAAACACTATGTCCCAATGAAACTTTATTTACAAAAAGAGTCAGTATGTTGGATCTAGCCAACAAGCTAAGCTGTATGCAATTTGTGGATCACTATGACTGAATGTTTGTATCCCACAGAAATTCAAATGTTAAAGCTTAATCCCCAATGTGATGGTATTTGCAAGTACGGCCTTTGGGTGATGAAAGTGGAGCTCTCATAAATGGGATTACTGCCTTCACAAAAGAGATACCATACAAAACCAAAAACACAACCTATGATACAAATAACTGATAAGCTAGACTTCATTAAAATTAAAAATGTCGGTGCCGTGGAGCAGCTAGGCCCGTTAGGCATGACCTCTGAGCCTGCATGTCCGGAGCCTGTACTCCGCAATGGGAGAGGCGACAACAGTGAGAGGCCCGCGTACCGCCAAAAAAATAAAATAAAATAAATAATAAAATAAAAAGTGTCGGGCTTCCCTGGTGGCGCAGTGGTTGAGAATCTGCCTGCTGTTGCAGGGGACACGAGTTCGAGCCCTGGTCTGGGAGGATCCCACATGCCATGGAGCAACTAGGCTCGTGAGCCACAACTACTGAGCCTGCGCGTCTGGAGCTTGTGCTCCGCAACAAGAGAGGCTGCGACAGTGAGAGGCCCTTGCACTACGATGAAGAGTGGCTCCTGCTCGCCACAACTAGAGAAAGCCGTCGCACAGAAATGAAGACACAACACAGCCCAAAATAAATAAATAAATAAATTAATTAATTAATTAAAAAAATAAATTAAAAAGGTCTGCTTTACAAAAGACAATGTCATGAGAATCAGAACACAAGTCACAAGTTGGGAGAAAATATTTGCAAAAGAAAAACCTAATAAAGGACTGTTTTTGAAAATATATAAAGAACTCTTAAAATTCAATAATAAAAAGAAAACAAACAACCCAACTAAAAAATAGGCCAAACACCTGCACAGACATTTCACCAAAGAAGATATACAGATGGCAAATAAGCATAGGAAAAGATGTCCCACATATACTATAAAGAAAATACAAGTTAAAACAGCAATGAAATACCACTATACACCTATTAGAATGTCCAATATCTGGAATATTGACACCACCAAATGCTGGAATTAGAGCAACAGGAACTCTCATACATTATTGATGGAAATGCAAAACTGTACAACCACATTGGAAAACAGTTTGGCACTTTCTTACAAAACTAAAACTGCTCTTACCATATGATCCAGCAATTGTGCCCCTTGGCATTTACCCAAAGGAGATGAAAACTTATGTCTACAGAAAAACCTGCATATGGATGTTTATAGCAGCTTTATTCATAATTGCCAAAACTTAGAAGCAACCAAGATGTTCCTCGCTAGGAGAATAAATAAATAAACTGTGATATACCAAACAATGAAATATTATTCAGTGCTAAAAAGAAATGAGCTATCAAGTCATGAAAAGACATGGAGGAATCTTAAATACATATTGCTATGTGAAGAAGCCAATCTGGAAAGGCTACATAGTATGATTTCAACTACAAGAAATGCTGGAAAAGGCAAAACTATGGAGACAGTGATTGCCAGGGATGGAGGGAGGGTGGATGAATGAATTCAGAGAACACAGAGAATTTTCAGAGCAGTGAAATACATTGGTATTACATTGATAACTATATATCATTATGCATTTGTCTAATTCCATAGAATGTACAACACCAAGACTGAACCCTAAGGTAAACTATGGAGTTTGCGTGGTTATGATGTCAATGTAGGTTTACCCTTGGTAACAAATGTACCACTCTGGCGGATGATGAGGTATATGGGTAAATCTCTGTATCTTCCTCTCAGTTTGGCTGTGAAACTAATACTGCTTTAAAAAAATAATTCTTAAAAAAAGAGACCCCCAGAGAGCTCTTTCACTCTCTTTCCTGCCATGTAGGGACATAGCAAAAAGACAACAGTCATGAACCACTGGCTCTCAACTAGATACAGAATCTGTCTGTGCCTTGATCTGGGACTCCCTACCCTCCCAAACTATAAGAAGTAAGGACCCAGTCTATGGTATTTTTATTACAGCAAATGGGGTGGACTAAGACACTGACCCTCTTCTAAATCATTGGAAGATTTTCAAAAAAGTCTCCAATCCACATATCTCCAAAATAATGTTCCTAGATCCAACTAGTAAAATGACAAATGCTTGTCCATGATAAAGTTTTATTAGAGAAATGAGAACATATAATATACTTTTTCAAAAGATAGGATTAAGTTAAACAGATTTAATTTATTCTGACTGTCCTTTTTTGCATTAAAACATTTAACTGAGGAATTGATGGTAATAGATGATGTAAGTTATTTTTAAATAAATTTGTTTAATAACATAAAAAGATGACTCTATCTACCAACACCACCACTGTTGGCCAAACAACAGAAGTTGCATGGACAACAAAAGTAGTGCACAATTATTTTAATTTCTAAAGGAAAAAAACACTTCATTATTAGATTGTAGAATTACATTACTAAATTTTCTAGGAAATTTAAGGATTTTCAGTACAACCCTTAACCTATGTATGGATTGCCACTCTAGCATACCTCATATATTCCAAATAAGTGAGATGTCCTCTTTGAACACTTCTAATCTCACTACCTCAACGAAGGCTTGGTTTATTTTTCCAGCTATTAATAGAGAACACTCTCTTTTACATAAAAATAACTTCTAGAATATAGACGGCCTTTTGTCCACCCTCCAGGATCACACATAATCAAATGAAAGTCTTATCTATAAAATATCCTTTTGATATTTGAAAACTGCTCTTATCCACAAAATAGAGAAAAAAAAAAAAACCCTGCCTTCCACTTACTAAGATAAATTTGTTCCCAGTTCCTTTTTTTCTTTCATTCTCCAACACATATTTCTTATCCTCACTCTTAGCTGATGATTTTCCTTTGTAATTTTATTGATAAAATACAAGGAATCATAAAAGAAATATCACAGGCTCTGATCATAACATATACATACTTATCAGCATCTGTATCTCTATAATCATTACACTGAAAATTTTAACATTTCATTAAAGATGATAAATTAAGATTGCTATTAAAGAAGAAATATATAATGTTCATGGATAGATGAGTTAATCTTGAAAACATGCCAATTCTCTCTATTTAATCCACAAATTCCTGTGGTTTCGTTGCTGTTGTTTTTGTTTGAAGAACTTTTCAAAACGTTCACATATACTTACATGAACAAATAAAAGTCAAAAAGGAAATAAGTCATCTTGAAAAAAATACAGGGGGTAATTGTCATACTATAGTCAGGAGTGCTATAACGCCATTTTGATAAAAAGTATGGCTAAAGTACAAGGACAGACAATTATACTTTTCTGAAAGTGCATCATCTTCTCAGAATAAAGTATCACCCCAGAGATCAATAGAGAAAGAATAAATTGTTACTTGATGCCAGGGAAGCTATCTCACCATATAGAGAAAATTATTGTTGGGTACCTCACGTTATGCTATGTACAAACGTTGTAATGGATTAAATGCCTTAATATGACATATAAAAATGTGATGCTTAAAAGGTATAGATAAGTATATTTACGACCTAAGAACAACAGTAACAACAAAAACTATAAGGTAAGAAATTAATAGTTTAGCCATATCAAAATTAAGGACTTCTGTTCAACAAAAGGAAATTTAAGCAAAATTAAGATACACATGACAGACTGGGAGGATTATTTAAAATGTCTATGATAAACAAGGAATTTTCAACAAAAGAAAGTTTAAGCAAAATTAATCGAGACTGGGAAAAAATATTTAAAATGTCTAAGACAATAAAAGGAATCAATATCAATAATATACAAAGAATATTATTAACTCATCAATTAAAATCACTAAAATTTAAAAGAGAGAAATAGTCAAATGTATCAAAAGAAAATCCTCAAAATAGGAAATCTGAATAATTAATGTTATGTATAAATAGATGCTAAAATTCACCCATAACTAGATAAATTCAAATAAAATAAAGGAGATACCATCTTATATCTGTGAAACTGGCAAAAATCACAAAGTTGTTTAACGTGAAGTTTTGGCAAGGATGTTTGGGAATGGATATTTTTAAGCATTGACATTTATATAAATTTAAAACCCCCAAATAATTCTATACACTTTATAAGGATATATTCACATTCATGAATCTATAGTAAACATATTAGAATGAGTAGGATAAGGCAGGAGAGGGAAAGGGAATGAGAATAAAGGCTACAAAATAAAAGTAAAATAAAGGAGGCTTCGTGTGGACCAATGACAGTATGCTGTGAACTGAAGAACAATATTATCTCAGTGTTGTGTACTAGGGTTTTAAAAATTAAATAATTAAATAGCAGAATGGAATTAAAGTATATTTAAATTAAACTTTAAATATTCCAAGAATATTCAATTATAAAATGGGAAATTAAGTTTTTAAAAAGAAAGCATGTGCCAACAATTTACATGAAAATAAGTCTGAATTATTCTTAACCAGTAAGAAACAGATTTATTTTGAATTCTAGAAAAACATTTTATAGGACAAATGTATTCCATTAAAACCTAATATCGAGTAGCTTGAGAAAAAAAGAACTCTACTTTAAATATATTTTAGTTTCTGAATTGACTCAGTCACCTGTGAGCCCAAACCTAGTCATTTGAAAGTAAATATTGCTAATAGAGTACTTACAAGAGATATTGTGGTACATCCAAACTCAGATGAATCCTTAATTTCAAGCAGTGAATGATTTTAGAGACCAGGGAGGGGATGGAACAGAGAATTAATGAAGAAGCTGGGCATGGGGAGGATATGAAAATATTTGAGTTGAATAAAAGAGGCAATAAAATGAACAAGGAGGCTGGCTTCTAGGATTCAAGATTTATAATAATTAAGAAAAAATGATGCCTATGAGGCAAGAAACAGTGCACTAAAAATAGTTTTACCTTGGCTTACAGAGTTTAAGTTCAAACCGAGGAAAACAGGAACACAACAAGGAAACAGTTGTACCATGATTGCTGTTAGTCATGTATTTGCCTGAAATTTAGCATAGTACCTTTGTGGCAGGCTTTACAAAAATATTTAGTTAATGAATACAGAAAGTAATTAAATTCATTGTTTAGGACTACAGGAGTAAAGAGTTAAAGCTTACCTGGAGGAAGTAGTGAAATTTCTAACAGAAGATAGCAAACCTGAGCAGACTGCTTCAGTAAATCTGAAATACTCTTTTGTCCAAGATTATCTGGTTATACCTGAAAGCTATTAAGATATATTAAATATCTTATAATTTATATTTTTTATGCAAATAAGTGCCGATTATCTTTAACTGCTCATTATCTAAATCCTGAAATGATGACCATATGAGAAAAAAAAATTCCTGTTAATTCTCCTGGGAAGTTAACTTCCAAATTCACAGATAAATCAATTTTCTCTGTTCTACCAATTCTGTCACAACATGCACACAATATCACTTTACCTGAAATGTAAATATCTATCTCTCTATATATTTACATATACTTATGTATTTGTGTATTTCTTAAATTTCCAAAATGAAATACATGGATATTTTCTGCAGTTCCATTCCCCTTTTAATTGTATGGCAGATTCCCTCTCTAAAATGTCTTTGAATCTGCCTGGGCATTAGCCATTAAAAATGGAATATTGGTTGGCTTGATTATGTAAAAACTTATCTGATTCTAAGGGTCAATAAAGTTTCCAACCCTCTTCTGAAATAAAGGATATAGCTAGTGTAAATGATTTGGCTGCATTACTGGCTTTCAAATGACAATTAAATTGAGTGTAGGAGGGAGGCCATCTTCCTTAAGACTATTTCCTCTAGTGAGTAGTAAAATACATCAGCTTTTTACCATATAAAGGGGCAACTGACTTAGTGACAAATAGACACACTTGAAGAGAGCTATTCTGATGTCAGGCATATAAACCTCATTTATAAAAAAAAAAAAAAAAAAAAAAAAAGTGAAGTATTTTCTCTATAGATATTTACCAGAAGGGTTCAGACATCTTAGATAGGCAGATCAGTCAGTCAATCTTCTTCCATTAAATCCAGCTCAGTATAGTGCATAAAATCAATATTAAAACACATATAGGGCTTCCCTGGTGGCACAGTGGTTGAGAGTCCGCCTGCCGATGCAGGGGATGTGGGTTCGTGCCCCGGTCCGCTAGGGTCCCACGTGCCTCGGAGCAGCTGGGCCCATGGGCCATGGCCGCTGAGCCTGCGCGTCCGGAGCCTGTGCTCCGCAACGAGAGAGGCCACAACAGTGAGAGGCCCGCGTACCGCAAACAAACAAACAAAAAACACATATGAATATGTGTTGAAATCACTTAGTGTCATTACTGAGTGAAAACAGAGGCCCGGGGAAAATTTCTTTCATTGTCTTTATGTAATAATTGAAACCATTTAATACAAGAGGTGGGATGAATTGATTTCTCACTTTTACAATGTTATTTTTAATTCTTTTCAATTCACATCCACCCTTCACCCTGAATTTTTACATTAAAGTGTTATTAAGAAAATCTAGGTTACAAAGTTTTAGGGAAAAAATAGAGAGAGTTGGGGAAATTAAAACTAATTCCTAGCATTCAAGTACTTTCAAATACAATTTTATGGGAATCAATAAGTCTGCCAATATCTTACTTATATCCATTTAAGACTTTTGATTTTAGAAATGCTTTCATGTTGATTATTTCATCTTGTCATTGAAAAAATCCAGTTGGGCAAATTTAACTTTCCTATTCTGATATAAGAAGATTAAATTCTAAAGAGGTTAAGCAGCTTACTCAATGAGCAAGGCACAATAGCAGAGCTTTGAAAGAAAACAATTCTTTTGACTCCCAGTCCAGTGCTCTTTCTGTTTTTCTTACCTCACCTTACAGAATTTCTGACAGTATATAATTAACTTTTTAAGGAGAGTGCTTCTCTCCAATGTTAGTGTTAAAGTTTCTTGATAATTGTTTATGTTGGTTTACAATATAGTTCCCTATGGGTAAATGTGAAGCTCATTCTTGATGAAAAATGCAAGTAGGTCAGCACTAAATCATTGAGGAAATATATGTATCATTATTCTTTTTTTTTTTTTTTTTTTTTTTTTTTGCGGTACACAGGCCTCTCACTGTTGTGGACTCTCCCATTGCGGAGCACAGGCTCCAGACGCGCAGGCTCAGTGGCCATGGCTCACGGATCCTAGGCCCTCCGCGGCGTGTGGGATCTTCCCGGACCGGGGCACGAACCTGTGTACCCTGCATCGGCAGGCGGACTCTCAACCACTGCGCCACCAGGGAAGCCCTACTCTTACTCTTTTAATTAAAAGTTAGACTGCTACCTTTTGGTATATTTTAAAAAAACTGTCAGTCTCCATATAAAGGGAGAAATGTGATATACTGAGACCTTATCAATGATGTATGATACCTGTATCCTGGAAAAAAGAGATGGAAAGTTCAAAGGCTATGCCCTTTGATTTTGTGTGTTTATTTATTTGAATGGATTTATTAGTTTTTAGTTGACTAATCCCAATTAAATGACTTTCCTGCTTTTATAAAATTTTATTATCATTTTCAGAAAATAATAACCAGGGACTATTTGGTTCTTACATGATGGTATAATTTAAACCAAATGAAATGAAAAAATACAATTTCACTCTGGTATGAAAAATGGACAGTGTCTCTGAAGCTCTAACACATGGAGGGACTGAGTTCTATAAAGGACTATAATATGCTTCTTATGATTCACAAAAGAGGAGGAAAAAAATGTAGAGACTGATCAAAGAAAATTATTTGAAGAAAAATAGAACCAAAATATTGCACAAGGAGAACAGAGCCAAACTAGAAAGAAGGTTCACCAGAAATATTATAATAAGCTCATACTACTATTGTTTTTCTGAAAACCAATAACATTTTAACTTAAAAGGATGCTTTTACTATGTGCTATCAAAATACTCTTATATGACCAATAAGTAACCAAAAACCTTGTTTATAATAACATCTGGAATGAAGTACTCTGATGCAGTTTGGATGGGCATTTTAATTAAGAAAATAGTTCTCTTGCTAATCACTGTTATGATGATATCACAATTATTCACTGAATCCCATTTGGCTAATTTCACTTTGAACAAAATATTGAATATGATATTATCTCAAGGAAAAATACTCATAATTTATATGGCAAATTATATAGCAATGATGCCTCAACTTAGTATTTCATTTAACTTTTCTAAACCTCAGTTTGTCTATGAGTAATATAGACATGATAACACAGCTTTTTTTGTGCTGTTACAAGAACATATAATATAGCATGCCTAAAGCATTTAGCAAAGTATCAGTCATGATGTATATACAAGGAATAAATAGATGAAAGAAGGGAAGAGTAGCTATTTATACTTTCAAGCTCTTGTCTCTAACACCTTATCTTTGTTACCTGGGGCCTTAAACTTTCTTTCATATTTCCTGATCTTAGATGAGGCCGGCATCTACATCTTGATGCGGTTACTCTGTTCTTTCTTGGGAAGAAACTTTCTGCCTCAGATCTGTCTCCACTTCATAGAATCTGATCAGATAATTCCAACCTCACTTTTAAAGTTTCTGAAGAGCAAATCCTCTTCAAAATTTAGAAAAGACAACTGGTTGTGTTGGCAAATTTTCTCCTCCAGCATTTAAATGCCGTGTCTCTTTATTAAGTTAGACCACTGTAAAGTAACACACTATATGACTCTCTTTCCCAAATGGTTGCTCACCTTTAACATTCACCAAACATTAATATAGAAACCATCATTAGAGCCCTGTTGATTGTTTAGTGTCCTATATTGACAGACAATACTGACACATGTAAAAGTTACTCTCAAACCTCACAAAAAAATCAATCTCATCTGACAAAATGTTTTGCTCCCATCTTTTGGACAACAAGCTTTGTATGAGCCATTGTGTTACTCTCTTTGCCCTGTGTGCTAATAAGCTCAGATTTTAGTTTTTTACCAAGCTGATATTTGTCTTCTCAGAAAGCATATCTATTACTTGATTTCTTTCTTTCATATTTTGTTAAGATGCTTTGGTTTGACTGTACCTCAAAGTTTTCTTTAGTCAGATCATGATTCTGTGTACTTGTATGCACATGTATGTGAATTTCACATATCTGTATTTTAGGACAATGTAACGAGACAGAATTTGTATGCCCTATCTATGGAACTTAGCTTGTAACTAGATTCACAGAATTAAAGGAGTTTGGAGCAGGAAATACCTTAGAGAGTATCTATTACCTCCATTTTAGGGATGAGAAAGTTGTGTTCTTTAGAAGTTAAGGGGCTTGCCCAAGATCCCATAGTAAGGTGACAGGGCTTAAATTTATGACTTTTTCTTTTTTTCATTAACCATACTATCTTGCTCTAAAAAAGATATTCTATCAAATCAGAATATTGTACAATGTTTAGTGTAAATCTGCCATTCTTTGTTGTTTTCATTTTCTCATTTAGACACATCCCACAACACAGAGTAATATCCAATGTGATTGAGAAATTCAGTGAGCTCAGGTTTTATCTCCACTTCAGTAAGAGATGAACTCTTAGCAAAGGTCAGTAACGAGCATCCCAAGATCTGTTATTTTAATCTGCCATTTCAAATTTATTTACACAGTTTATTTATTTCACCTCTAAAGGATAGAAATATTACTTATTATAGCTTAGATTGCAGTATACTTTGAACACATCAAGAAATGTATTTGACTCCTGGAACAGTGACTGATCAACATTTAACACAACAAATCCCCATTTAGGGCAGAAGAGCCTCTGCTGAGGATGTCTCTGAAGATCAATACTCTTAAATCACACATTTTCCCATTGTTTGGCTTCCCAAATCCCAGACAGGCCTTACTGATTTTACTTGACAACTTTTTCCCTTACTGTTTATTTCTTGTGCTTTCTCTACCCATTGGATGTTGATCAAACAGCAACTTTTATCTTACTATGAGGGAGCTATTCAGCCTAGAGATGCTTCTATGGCTGTTATTCAGTGAAGTCCCACAGGCCTCCTGGGCAAATGTGGCAGCTCCCAACTCTCTTTCCAAGAAAAAAATCTAGACTCACTCAAAAGTGGCCACATACATTGGCTCAGAACTGCATTCTTCCTGGATAAAAGTCCAGAGATGCAATTTTTTTCCTATTAATAGAACAATGCAGTCAGAGATATAGTCCTTTCAAATTCTGTAATAAAAATGATCTTGGCATAGATGTGGAGGAAATTGTCTGAAAGTAACATATAAGAACATGATAATGTGAAATTTTGAACTCAAAAATTTGAAGGGAATTTAGTGGTCAACTGGTTCACTGGTTGATTGAAACTTGGCAAAGTAAAAGAAAAAATGCATACATTTGAAGAATTAGTTGAAGAAGAAATGGAGAAATAGAATTCTATTGGAATTATATAATACCTAGGAAACACTAACCGTGAAATCAAATATTGGCCTTCTAAAGATGCAGCAGCAGCTGTCTATATTCAGTGTAATATTGAGAAGAAAACCTGTACTAAAAATAGGAGATGGAATCCTTTTATAATCTACAGCAGGGGTCAGTAAACTTTTCCTGTAAATGGTCAGATAGTAAATATTTTCAGATGCCGACCTAAGGGTCTCTGTTGCAACAACTCAGCTCTGCTGTTACAACATGAAAGAAGCCATAGATGATATGTCTATGTTTCAATAAACCTTCATTTGCAGAAACAGGCAGCAGAAGAAATTTGCCCCACAGGCTGTAGTGTGTTGACTCTTAATCTACAGAAAATATATTTTAGGTTTGTTGACATGATAGATAGACAAACAGATAAAGAAGAGTATCTAATGTGAGATTATCAACTATCCATTTTTACACAAGGCAGTCTTTTATACTAACAGTTTGTCTTGTCTTCTTTATCAACATTAACATCTCATTTTTTAATGAAATAATGGTGACATCAAATGTGTGTATATATCATATATGTATACATTATATATATCAAATATATCATATACAAACATTAAATACATTTTATCACTTAGAATCACCATTACTTCATTAAAAATGTGTGTTTATATATATATTAAGCAAAATTTTATTTTAATATATATAAGATATATAATTTATATATGTGTGTGTATATATACACACACATATTAAACAAACATGCCATTTGGTCTCACTTTTATTACATAAAAATAAGCAGGACATACATTTAGAATAAAAGAAAAAGTGCTATGTAAAAGTAGATAGTTAAAAAAATGTGTGTGTATATATATATGTGAATATATATATATTCTATTAGTTCTGTTTCTCTGGAGAACCCTGACTAATACACTGCTCTTTAAATAAAATACTATGATAACAATTGTTAGTGAATCCTTTCACTTTCATAAATGCCAGAGTTCACTTAGGCAGCATTCCTGATAAGAAATTATGCAGTCTTTAGTACTATTCCAGTAATAGGGAGCTTACTACCTAATAGTATTTCACTTCAATTTTACGATAGCTCTCATTGGTGGAAATTGTTCCAGAAAACCTTGGCCATTTTGAGATGAACATCTTTCTAAAATAAGAAGCCCAATAGCCAGAAATTCTAATTCTACTATTAGCACCTCCATGTAGCCAGTACTTCACATCCTATACCCTCCTTTTAGTGATGGTTAATAGCTTGGGCTTTAAAGTCTATCAAAATTTAGTGTGAATTCTAACTGAAACATAATAGCTGTGTTCTTGGGAAAATTACTGAATGTTGAGTTCCAGTTTCTCTAGCACAAAAAATACAAATCACACCACCTACAATATAGGGACTCTTTTTGTGGTTTAATTAAGTAAATGAATATAAATTGCCTGGTAGATAATAAGTGTTCACAAAGGACATTTTTGGTATCATTATTTTTGCCAGTGGTAAAAGAAGAAATCCAATCATTATCTGAAGTCATCAGAAGTATGTTTCAGGTTTTATCATTCATTCAAAAATATGTTTAGGCACCTACCATACGTCAAGCACAATGAAAAATCAGATAGAAGTGGATTCAGCTCTTGTGGATTTTATTATACCCTAGCAGAGATAAAAGATGGTGTTGTTTGTATGAACATGAATCTTCAAAAGTGGGCCAAGTCAGTGGGTTTGCTCATCTCAGGAGGAGTATGTCTGAATGAACATGTCTTTTGCCCATGTCTGAATCCTTCCAAAATGATAATACACATCCCTATCAGCAATCACAGAGCTACATATAGTCCTTTCAACATTCACAATTGGGAATCACTGATTCCAATACTGTCTTCAGCCTGTGGATTGTTCACAAGATTTCTCCTCTGATTCTCTAGTGATTGTATGGATACACTTACTTGTATTCTGAGGATGGGCTGCTCCTATATCTTTAGTAGGTCAATATCACCTTTCCTGAGCAGACTTCAAATTTGTGAATGTTTGAGAGATATAAATGAATGAATAATATTAAAATAATGAAATTGAAAGGCAGTGTATAAGAATACTGATGTTGAAAGACAATCTGAATCACATATCTTAATCTAGGCATGTTTGATGTTTAGTCTAGACATCATGATTAAAGATGATTATGTCAGGGCCTTAATGAGCTTAACATGTGTCCTTCTTCTCTTTGGTGGGGTTTGGAGAAATCACATTCTGTTCAACCCCCTTACATTTGATTACCCCATCATCTCACAATCTTTAGGCAGAAATCCTAGAGAGGATACACTTGCATATTGAAGGCAAGTAAAGGTTGACATCCAATTCCATTACCAAACTACCTGAATTGGAATTTTAATTCCACCTCAACCCTTTTACATTACAGTCTTAGAATATGCATGGACTCTATGTACCACAGAAGCAGCATTTGAGAGATTCAACACAAATTTAACAGTTGCACAAAACGTATCAAATAAAAGTTTCATTTTTGTATTATAGGCTCACATTATTTGAGTATTTGTCTTATTCAGAGTGAGCTAGTATACCTATTACTATACAACTCAGATTCAACAAGTATGTAGACAAAAGCACTTTTTTTCTATCTGGAAACTACATCAAATCACTTTCTTCCTTCTTCTTGATTGAACTCTGTGGATCCAACATATGCTCTGCAACATTTCAGAATTTTGATAGGAGCAGTTGGCAATATGTGATGGCTGCAGAGCAAGAGAACACCTGGGAAGAGAAAGGCTGACTTTTTCGAAGACTGCACCTCCTGTTACAGACCAAAAGGGAAAAAATAAGCATGGTGATTCCTTTGAGCAATAAACTTCCAGGTGATATTTCCAGGCTGATGCCAGTCAGAGCAGCAGACGTCTGGGTGATGAATTGAGCATAAAGCACACACAATTTCAGGGCAAAGCAATGGAACAGAACTAAGAGACATAGCATGCTATAAAAAGAGTAGAATAGAAGCTTTCCTGAAAGAGCTGGAACTGAGGAGCTTTGTGTTCCTTGTAAGTGACAGGAATGTTCCAGTGAGAGAGCCGAGGAGAGAGAGCTTGGGAACAGCATACAATGCACACCTGAGAGTTTTCAGCTCCTTATGCACTCTGCACTGGTCCATTAGAAGTCTCTATATCATGGGTTTAAGAACAAAACATAAAAGAGAAGAGGATATCACTTTTATAGCTGGTATTCTTTGTTTTATGATTCATTGGGGCTTAAATGTTCTGCAATTACTACTGCTTATGGTACCTTTAAAATGAATATTTTTGTTAAAAAAGAAAAATCCTCCTGTAAGCTGGAGGAGACAGCTCAAATGAACAAAATCAGCCATGCACTGATAATTGCTGAAGCCATATGATATATAGGATAGGTTCTTTGGGTTTGTTATACTATCCTCTTTAAAAAAAAAAAAAAAAAAAATCCCTACGCTGAACCTTACACAACAGTCTAGCAAATATCCCATTTCTCTTCTCCTGATCACCACAAAATTCCTTGCAAGAGACAAGCTTTCTCCACTTTTTCACCAACACCCACCTGCATTCCCTGTTTAACCCACCCCGTCTGGCTCCTGTTCCCACAATGTCACTGAAATGGCTTTTATCACAGTCAAACATGATCTCCATATTACCAACACAATAGCTACTTTTCTACCTCTTGCTACATTTCAATTCATTAAATCTCTTTCTAATTACTAAAACAATTTCCTCTCTGAGTTTTATTCTCCTAGGTCTTCATCTCTCACGCTAGCAACTCTTTCTAAGTTTCTTTTGCTCTCTTGTTGTCCAAATCCTCAGACATTGCTCATGGACCTTCTTTTGTCTGTCTACTTTGCCTCCTTAGGATAAACTTATACTCATGACTTCAAGTCTCATTCTTGTCCTGGCCTCGTCCTTGAGATCAGGCCTCATCTATCCAATAATTCACTGACATTTCCATTTGAATGTCTAATATGTCTTATAATTTAACATGGCCAAAATAGAAATCTTGATTTTTCTCCAAATATTGATATATTTGTCTCCTGGTTTTGAGACAAGAGGGAAAGGAGCATGAAGCAATTGCTAGATAAACAAAGAAGGGGTGCAGCTGTTAGGATGTGATAAAAACTGGCTAGAACCGGCTGAAACCAAGGTGGTTTTTTGAATGATCCGGTCACTGACCTTGAGCTCATTATACCTTCATTACAGTACTAAAAATCATTGCCCCTTACGTCATGTCAGTTCCAAAGAGGATCATAAAAGGCCAAAAAGAGGGCAGTGGCCTATTCCCTGGAAATCTCCAAACTTCCCCATAATAGCAAAAATATTCTTCCCACTCGTTAGCATATGAAACTACTCAGCCCATAAAAACCAACAACCCCATGCCCTGGGACCCCTCTCACTTTCTGAGAAGGTCCACATTCTGCCTATGGAGTCTGTATCTCTCTGAATGAACTCACTTTCTCTTTTCTTTGGCTCGCTCTTGAATTCTTTCCTGCAAGAAGCCAAAGACCCTCACTTGGTGGCCCACCCAGGGACTTATGCAGGTCCCAGGATGTGACTTTTCCTTCTCCTGTAACAGTTTGTCTCATTTCAGTCAACAACAAACCCATTCTTGAAGTTGATGAAGTCAGAAGACTAAAGGCATTCCCCATCTCCCATCTCTCAGTCTGTAGGTTTTACCTGTATAATCTGGGATTCACCTACTTCTCTTCTTCTCCATGGCCATCACCCTTGTTAAAGTCAGCATGGTCTCTCATCTCATATACAAGGGTGGTTTCCTAAATTGTCTCCCTGCTATGCTATGCTTCAGACTCCAAGCAACTCATTCTCTAAACAGAACCAAAAGCATCTTCTAAACATTAAAATCAAATCGTGTCACTCTTGTGATCAAAAAATTCTCATGGGTTTCTTTTTCATTCAGGGGAAAAAAAAGTCTAATCTCACCATGGTCTACAATCCCTAGTTGATCTGATCACCTGACTCAGCTAATCTTCTCCAACCTCACATTAAGCCCTCTTTCTCTTCCCCTTTTCTCAGCTTGTTCCAGGCCCACAAATTTCAGTTTTACAACACACCCAATTCTTTCCTGCCTCCAAGCCTTTACAAATGCTGTTGTCTCCACTTAGAATGCACAACACTGCTTCACACAGCAGCCTCCCTTCCTTTAACTTCAAGGCTTGGTTTAAAAGATAACTTCTCAAAGATGCCTTATTATTGTATTCGTAGTATTTTAGTTAATGAATAATTGTTTCCCTCTTCACCTATATCTATTCCAAGACTGTAAACTCCTTGAAGGTAGTAGCTGTATTTTTTCTCTTTCAACTTTATATTCAACGTTCAGCAAACTGTCTGACACATAAGTGCTCAACAGGTGATTTTTGAAGAAAATAGATGTAAAATAATTATTTATAACATAACCTTTAAATAAGGAGTTAGGGATTTTTTACTTTAGAAGTCTAGTTTTGCAAAACATGTACAACAGACCAAATGCTTCTGACTGTCAATGTATTTGTACTATGATGAAATTAAGAGTCTCTCTTTTTTTTTTTTAACACATGAGAGATATCCAAGAAAAATTTGCCCTAGTAATAAGACTTATTGATCACTACAGACAGCCCAATCTAGCGGAAATAGTCAGGAGCTGGCTAAGAAGAGCTGTTAGTTTTCTCATTTGTTACCTGTTAATCACTTTTCAGTCAGCTACTGTCTGTGTTTATATATGTTTGAAAAATTTAAAAGTGCCAACTGAGACTTTATTTGAAAGGTAAACATTCCTTTATACTTATCACATTTTAAGAAATCAATCTGTAGATTTACTGTATACTTTAGGTTTATATATTAAACAAATAGCAATACTTATATGACTTTCCACAAAATCAATTAAATGTTTCCAAAAAAACATCCAGCTTCTACTGGATCAAACACAGGGTTGAGAAGCCATTTTCTCTTTACAGATGTGTGTTCAAAATCTGTAATTATCCCTTGTCATCTCACAAAAGGAAAAATAGAATATACTTCCATGAAATACTAGGTTATAATCAACTCTACTGAGAGTCTTGCTTTGAGAGTTCTCTCCTTCTTTTTAGCTGCTTCTTTTGTCCTGTAATTGAATTGAATTTTCTTCTCGCCCCATTCCTTCTAGACAGCTTCTCATTTGAGGGCTTTGAAGATGTATTACACTAATATATCGTCAGAATGACAATGCTATGGTGATGCATGGGTATAATACATCTTCAGAGCTTCAGCACTGTCCAGAAACAATACAGCTGGATTAAATTCAAACCTAATGTAAAAGGAAACATAAAAAAAAAAACAAAAACTGGCTAACAAGGAAGGTGGAAAAAGAAAAACCCTAAATAAAAAGTTATTTTAATGAATTCCATACTTCTGTATATTTTGACGGAAAGTTTTCAAGATTTTAGTACAGCCTATTATTAATTTGTAAATTTATGCAAGAGTATGCTCTATAAATGTCTTAGTATTATAATGAAACATAGCCTCAGATAAAAAATATACAATAAATCTAGTTTTTTAAGTCTCAGATTCTCAGGCAAAGTTTACAAAGTTTATATGCAGTAAGTGTTGCATTTTGCCTTTTTTGTAAGTCTGGAAAATTAGTTCCTCAACATTTCATGAGACATTTACATTATGCGTTACACTAGGAGACATTTCAGGAATACTGAACATCTTCCCTTAGGACAAAATTCCCTTTGTAACATTTTCATATAGGGTGAACGTACTGCTTCTGATAGAAAATATTCCATAAAGTTTTGGAAACATCAATAGGCTGAAATTGGGTTGTAGAGTAAACTAGAATTAGAGAATTTATAGATGATGATGATGATAATAATAATAATAATAATAAAAACAGAAATACAGGGCACCATTATTCATGGTCTCCTGGTCAAAGTACCCTTTACCTCCTTTACCTTGGCTTTGGTAGGTCAGTAATCACACAGAAGTCTCAGAAAGACTTGCTCTTTTACTGTGAAGGCAACCCCTTAGGAATCTACAGCCATGTGAATGACTCTTTACTTTTGTTCTTTATTTTTATAGATTTTTTTTCTACAGCACAGAATGCAACTCAAGAAAACAAATATACCCCTCCTCCAATACACTGTGTTTCTTGTCTTCCTCTCTTGTCATGCACTATTTATTAGAATCTGAATAATTCAAACTTCTGTTTCTCAAAGTCATTCTGGTAGTTTCTCAGTAAACAATCCCTCTTCTACTTTCTATGTAGAAAAAACTAAATACAAAATAACGTCTCACTAGTTTAGGTATGCAATCATTACAATGCATTTATCTGATTTTTATCACAGTATTTATCATTTCCATCTTTTATTAACTGTCCTCAAGCAACTTTTATGTAAAGATGAATGGTAAAATAAATTTTAATAGTAATAGCTAAGAATTTGGAGCTCTTAATTTTGTCTGAGTATTCTCTTAAACTCTTTATCTGTAATATCTCTTTTATGTAAGAGTCCTGTGGTATTATTATCAACATCATCATCATCACCATCATCTCTGTTTTGCAGATGAAGAAACTGAGAGACAGGGAGCTTAAAAAATTTGCCCAGGTTATAACACACACAGTGGGTGGCAGAGTAAATAGGGACTTGAAACCAAGTAGTCCAAGTACTAACCATGTCCTTTTAAGCACTCTTCTATATTGCCTTGTTTAATAGGAGTTTGATAATTATAAAAAAGCTATTAGCTTTTTCTATAACCTCTTTGAGGAATGATCTATTCACAAAGATTATAAATGAAAAAAATTATTAGTCAAATTAATTTTAAAACATTAATCAGTTAATATGTTTATTAATCATTAAAAGACTTTATAGTATTCTAAAATATTATGTCATTAACAGATATTTATTGAGGGCCTCCTATGTAGCCATATTTGCCTGAATCACGGATCTTAAAGAGAGAGTGCACAAAAAGTGAAAGGAATAAAAAGTGTTTACCATAGTTTTATTGATCTATTATCCAAGATTACTAAGATGATTCTAATTTTCCACTAATGATGATTACTCCCAATTATGGTCAAACTAATTAAATGTTATAATTTTATTTTATTTTATTTTATTTTTGCGTTATGTGGGCCTGTCACTGTTGTGGCCTCTCCCATTGCGGAGCACAGGTTCCGGATGCGCAGGCCCAGTGGCCATGGCTCACGGGCCCAGCCGCTCCACAGCATGTGGGATCTTCCCAGACCGGGGCACGAACCAGTGTTCCCTGCATCGGCAGGCGGACTCTCAACCACTGCGCCACCAGGGAAGCCCTAAATAATATAATTTTAAAACAAGCTGGAGTTTAATTAAAATTCAATAGTGATATATTAATTTTGAGTTAAGAAAAATGGATATAATGTTATTTTACACTAGAGGTCATTACTCCTTTATAATATATATATATATATATATATATATATATATATATATATATATATATATTTTTTTTTTTTTTTTTTTTTTTGTGGTACGCAGGCCTCTCACTGTTGTGGCCTCTCCTGTTGTGGAGCACAGGCTCCGGACGTGCAGGCTCAGCAGCCATGGCTCACGGGCCCAGCTGCTCCGCGGCATGTGGGATCTTCCCGAACCGGGGTACGAACCCATGTCCCCTGCATCGGCAGGTGGACTCTCAACCACTGAGCCACCAGGGAAGCCCCTCCTTTATAATAATTTATTTCAAGCCAACAGTATGCTCATCTATAATAGTCAAGGACACATTAGGACTTGATTTAAAAAAAATCATTATTAACATATTTTCCTTATATATATTTTAATAGTAATCTAGGAACAGCACTAAAATTCTAGTAGGCCTTCTTTGTATAAAAATGTAGTCTTGAGAATATGATCTTACATTTATGAGGGAGTAAAACCAAGTTGTATCCTCACTGACTGCCAGGGTTCAAATGATCATTAAAACCTGGGTTCAAATGAAAATTATGCTCCTTTCCTCATGAATGTGGAACATGAAGTTATAATATTATTTTTTAAATTTATTATTTATTTATTTATTATTTTTTAAAATTTTTATTTATTTATTTTTGGCTGTGTTGGGTCTTCATTGTTGTGCAAGGGCTTTCTCTAGTTGCAGCGAGCAGGGGCTCCTCTTTGTTTGATGCGCACGTTTCTTATTGCGGTGGCTTCTCTTGTTGTGGAGGTCAGGCTCTAGGTGCACGGGCTTCAGTAGTTGTGGCTCAGGGGCTTAGTTACTCCACGGTATGTGGGATCTTCCCAGACCAGGGCATTAACCTGTGTCCCCTGCATTGGCAGGCTGATTCTTAACCACTGTACCACCAGGGAAGACCTGTAATACTATTTCACATTAAACCAGTTAACATATGTTAACCTATGTTAGAACAGTGCCTGGGACATACTAAGTGCTCAATAAATAAATATTAGTTAGGCTCATTTTATAATTTCACAGTACCTACTATGCTCTTTCTGAATCTTTATAGGATCTACTTCAGTATTATTAATGCAATTTTTTGCCCATGGAGTCCCACTTCTGAATGAAATAGCATGAAACTCACACCCAAAGTAAAAGCTTCATTTTCTGAGATGATAACCTTCAAAGGAGCCCTAACTTGCTTAGACATAACCATTCTTGTAATACCTTCCTGTAACACATGTAACGTGACATTGAAATCACTTGGGGAAAAGACTAGAAAATCTAATTCCCAAAATATAAACTGTCTAATGCCAACAATTATCCCTAAATTCAGTCCACTAAGGGGAGACATAATCTAATGTGGTATTATTATTTATTTTTTTCTAATGCTCCTGCTCTCTCAGAAAATCAAGTTTCATTTAAAAAGATAAAAGATCTTTTATGAAATGCTTTGAAATGCTTGGTAGGTTCCTGTTTTCTGTTTTATATGGGTAAGCACTTTCCTCTGAGAATAATGGATTATTTTTTATATTGGTTCATCATATCATCAGGCTCATTTTTTAGCCTATATTTGTCTTAAAATACTGAAACTTTTCTTGCTTTCTATATTCAAAGATCAGGCATTAACAGTTCTGAATACAAACAATTCCGAATAACCCACTAATAACTGGGTAGAAGTAGAGGGGCTTTGGATACAGACAAATGAAAGTTAAAATTATAAAGAAAACTCTCAGAACAAAGAGGCAATTTTAACTGTATATATAAATTATTGGTGTACAATCTTGTGGTAAAAGTTTAACTTGCCATCATTATGTAGATTCATTCACTATATAATTATCCATTATGCAAAGCCATTATGGAAATTCACAAAAGCTCCACAAAGAGTGCAACTCAACTATACAAGGAAGGTAGAACCATAGTTTGTAATCTGAAGGTCTGGTATTGTTGAAATGTCATCAGCATAAATTGCTGGTTTTACTGAATTTTTTCTTCCTAACATTAAAGAGCAAAGTGCAGTGTCAGGATTGTAAACCTGAAAAAAGACTCCTAAAGAACTATAGTGTTTGGGGGACAGGTTGCCAGCTTGCAAGGAGCGCACACACAGCCTCTTCATCCTATCACCCTTGGTATTGGCCCAGCACTCAAGCATTTCAAAGAACACTTTCTTTCATGAAAGGGGAATGATAATGGAATCAAGAGCATTAATAGAAAGTAATATTTTCTAGTTAGTACCTGTGATGACTTAAACTATTTTTAGAATTATTTTAAACAATAGATTTCAGTAGTGTTCATGGTTTTTAGATAATCATTTTCTTTTTTTTAGTCTATTTTTTCTGATAATTAGTAATTAGGATTTTCTATCTTATGGTTATATTTAATTATCTTTAAAGATTATGAGAGGTTTAATGTGCTAATAAACCTGTATATTATGCAGCTGGGAACCTGTTTTAAAACATCTAATGCAAGGGTCAGCAATTCTTTTCTTTTTTTTTTTTTTTTTTTGCGGTATGTGGGCCTCTCACTGCTGTGGCCTCTCCCGTTGCGGAGCACAGGCTCCGGACGCGCAGGCCCAGCGGCCATGGCTCACGGGCCCAGCCGCTCCGCGGCATATGGGATCCTCCCAGACCGGGGCACGAACCCGTATCCCCTGCATCGGCAGGCGGACTCTCAACCACTGCGCCACCAGGGAGGCCCAGCAATTCTTTTCTTAAAGGACCAGAGAGTAAATGGTTTAGGTTTCGTGGGCCATGTGATTTCTATTGCAACTACTCAGCTCTACCATAGCAGTAAGAAAGTAGCGGTGGAGAATGTGTAAGGTTGTGAGTGTGGCTGTGTTCCAACAATGACAACAAACACTTCATTTACAAAAATAGACAGTAGGCCAGTTTGGTTCACAGGTCTTAGGTTGTTGAAAAATGGTCTAATGAATCCTTGACTATTTACTCTGTTTATCCTGAAACTGCTGTCATTTAAAAACCTTAAAGTTCTTAAAATCTCTTAGTTTGGAAAAGTGTGTTTTATTCTTGATTAACAGTTTATATTATTTAACTTATAGCTGAGGTAAACTCATAGCAATATTTATGGAAAGCATGGAAAATACTATTTACTTTTTATTTAAAAGTTTCTGTACTTTGATACATGTGATTTCCAAATATTGCCTTATGGGCATTTTAAGGCTACTCGAATGTTAAATAATGCCTGACCCGCTTTATTAAACACAATATTCTATTCCAAGCAAAAATATCCTTCCAGAATGAAGACAAAACCAAGGCATTCTCAGATGAAGACTACTAAGAGAATTTGTCTCCAGTGGACCTACCACACACACACACACAAAAAAAATGTTTAAAGGAAGTTTTCTAGATAGAAATGAAGGAAACAGAACATCAGGAAGGAAGGAAGAACAATGGTAAAAGTAAAAAGATAGATAAATGCAAAACACTTTTCTTCTCTTGAGTTTCCTAATACATATTTGACAAGTGAAACAAAAACTGTACCACTGTCTGATACAGTTCTCATGGTGTAGAGAAAATATTTAAGAGAAGTACATTAGAAAAGTGGGAGAGTAAATGGAGGTAAGGTTTCTATACTTCACTGGAAGTAGTAAGATATGAATACCCTCAGACTATGATAATTTATGTATATATGATATAATTCATAGAGAAAGTACTAAAAAATCTATACCAAGAGGCATGCGCTAAAACACGGTGGATAAAACAATGTGGAATTCTAAAAAGTGCACAAGTAACACACAGAAAGGCATGATAAGGAAAATAGAAACAAAAAAAAAGGGGGGAGAACAAACAGAAAACAAAAGAAAAAGATGTCAGACATAAGCCTTAATGAATCAATAATTAAATTAATTTTAATTGGTCTAAATAAACCAATCAAAAATATGGAGATTGTCAGAGTGGATAAAAAACATAACTCATCAATATGCTATCTACAAAAGACTTATTTAAAATATAATAACATATGTGGGTTGGAAAAAAAATCAAGATTTTTCAAAGCAGCTTTATTTGTTATAGCCAAAAATTGGAAACAGCCAAAATATTCTGTAACACATTTATGGCTAAACAAATTGTGGTACATTAATATCACAAACTATTACTCAGCAATAAAAAGGAACAAACTATTGAGGTGTATGATACAACTTAGATAATAAATCTCCAGAGTGAAAGGGCCAATTTCAAAAGGTCACACACTGAATTATTTCATTTACATAACATTCTATAAATGATAAATTAAAGAGATGGGAAACAGATTAGTGTTTGTTGGGACTAGAGATGATGGATGGTGAAGGAGTAGATGTGATGCTAAAAGGATAGCATAAAGTAAATCATTGTGCTGAGGGAATAGCTCTGTATCTTGATTGTGATGATGGCTCCACAAATCAGCTCATATGGTAGAATGATGTAGAACTACATGCACACATTGCACTAATATCCATTCCAAGGTTTGGTGTCATACTACAGTTACATCTAATGTAACATGGGAGAAACTGCGTGAAGGGTATGTGGAAGTTCTCTGCACTAACTTCACAACTTCCTGTGAGCCTATAATTATTTCAAAGTAAAAGATGGAAAAAAAGAACCTCATATTCATTTGGGGCAATTTATTTAAACAATCTGTGTGCCATGTTCATCTGTACAATGAGGATGACAATACCCTCTGACAGTTCAGTTTTGAGGCTTATATGAGACAAGTACACACAAGTACCTCCCAAATTTCCTAGACTACATAAAGTAATGAATACATGTTAGTTGAACCATATTAACTAAAATTTCTTTGGTGCAAGCTGCTCTTTACATTAATGGAGTTAAAGTGCTGAACTTAATTCCAACATGTTGATGGGGGGTTTCCCACACCACCAAGCAATTATGCAATACAAGCTGGGTGTTCTACAATTCAACTCAATTCTGACACTACCCAGAGAGAGCATGAGATTCCACGGAATAAGGGCTCAGTACTACAAGACTGCCCTGCTCCCCCCCCCCCCCAACAAACGTCAGTAGCAATTCCTTGTTATCACCTGTGCTTGAAGCTGAAAGGATCCTGTGGGGCCCTCACTGGTACAAAAGCCCCTCTGTGTACTGTACTTCTTATTTGTAGAAAAAGGCTTTGGTCTCCTAGGCCTTCTCTGAGTTCCAAAGAGCAGATTCATACAGTTACTAATTAGGTTAGTGAGGGAATGCAGAAACCAAGGAAAAGCAGTCAAGAAACAATAGTCGGGTGATAAAACAAAATCCTAGTTCCTCTTCAACAAACATACATAACAATCTAAGTATATCTTTGAGTTGTTATGCAGAAACTAAGATCCACCATGCCCAGGAGGAAGAGGATGACTACATGGTTACCATAAGCACATAGACCCCAGACTGGCTGGAACCAGAAGACTGATGATTACATTTCCTGAAACACCACCTTGTTACCTCACCATCAACCAATCAGAAGAAAGTCATATACCCTGCAGCCTTCACCCAATGTTGTCTTTAAAATCCCTTCCCTGGAAGCCATTGAGGAGTCTGGGATCTTTTAAGCATGAGCTGCCCATTCTCCTTGCTTGGCACCTTCAATAAACACTATACTTTCCTTCACCACACCTGGTGTCAGTTCAGTAACATGCTTCAACCAATGAGCTATAGATTAGAGATTTCAAAGACCCTGTTTTTGGGTGTGACTAATTTGCTAGAGCAGCTCACAAATCTCAGAGAAACATTTGATTTACTAGATCACTGGTTTATTATAAAAGGATATAACTTGGAAATCCCCAGATGAACGGGATGCATAGAGCAAAGTATGAGGAAAAGATGAGGGGAGAAGATTCCAGGCTCTCTGAGCATACCACTCTTCCTGAATTTCCACATGTATACTGATCTAAGAGTTCTCTAAACTCTGTCCTTTAGCATTTTTTTATGGAAGCTTCATTACATTGGCATGATTGATTAAATCATCGGCCATTGAGAACTGATTCAACTTCCAACCCCTCCCCCCTCCCCAGAAGTCAGTCCAGTGGGACTGAAAATTCCGATCCTCTAATCACATAGTTGATTCTTCTGGCAACCAACCTTAGGTGTGGTCCCAAAGTCACCTCATTAACATAATAAAAACACCTTTATAGCTCACTGCCCTGATGTGAAATTCCAGGGTTTTTAGGAGCTCTGTGCCAGAAATGGCATGAAGGTCAAATATATATATATATTTCTTATAAATCACAGTACCACAGAAGTAAAACCATATTGAAGGCATAAGGGAAATTAAGGGGTGATTCATATTTAGGAGTATGTTTGTGTATTTATATTAGGGGGATAAAGATAGTGGGGAGATATCAGATAGGAAATACTTGCTTGTGACACTACCATGTTATCTCTTCAAATTTTAATTTCTAGTTCTAAGAAGTCATGTGGGAAGCAAAGACAGAGAGCAGCATCCATTAACTCTGCAGTACTTATGGAGCCCCTATCTTGTGCCAGGTCTTGTGCTAAGCCATGGGGTACAAAGGTCAATAAACACTGTTTCTGGACAGAAGGAGTCCCCTGTCCCGTAAGACCATGGACAAACAAAACCAAAGACTACAATTCAGAGAATTAGTCCCACAGGAATAGTGGCACAAGGTACTATGTAACTACGGAGAAAGAAGCACCTGATTTTTCTTGGGATGCTCAGGAATAGCTTCATTAAAAGTTGAAAAAGGAGTAAGTTTGACAATTGTAGAGAGGGACAAAAGATATTCCTCACACAAAAAATAATATATGTAAAAGTAGAAAAACAAAATGTTCACCTTGACTAACTGGATTCATAGTTTGCCTCCACATCTAAATTCTTCACTTCTTATTTGCTTTTTATTCCTCCACAGCTGAGTTTCTGGTCCATTATGTCACTGAATTGCTGCAATGATCACCACACTATCTAACCCAAAGGTAACTGGTCTGATCTTATTTAACTTGATTGACATTTTTAACCACTCACTGCTCCGGGAATTTTTTCCTCTTTGGCTTCTTGTAATCATGGCTTTCTGATTCTATTCCTACATCTCTGACCACTTGTTTGTGGTTTCCTTTATAAGTGCTCAATAATTGTTGACTAAACAAAAGTGATGTGTCAAGAGATTGATTTCAGAAAAGAGCAACTTGAGCCTGTTTAAATGTGGACAGGATAAAGTTAATAGAGGGGAAAAGCTTAAAGATGTAGGGAGAAAGAGGATGTTTAATGGAATAAGGACCTGACAAACAGGAAAGAATGGATGGAACATAACAGGATAAAGGGAACTTAAAGGAACATTCTTTATCTTGATTTAGGCAATAATTTTAACTCCTGTGGATAATTAGAATGAGACTATCCTTTCAAAAGGCACTAAGCATATAGAGATTAGAGGAAAAAGAGTTTGAGATACACAGCCCAGTGTTCATGCTCAAATTTTGGCTTTGGAGCCAAAAGAATATCTTTGCTATCTTATAAACACCAGCAGGGTAAAGTAAGAACATCTCTGGAGATTCCAGATATCAAAGAATAGGAATGAACTAGGAAACAGAGATTAAGATAAACAGCAATGAATAATAAGTAGAAATTTGACAGAGACTTTCAAAATGCCTCCATATTTGTCATATATAATCTATGATTTTAAAATTTACCTTTTTAAGTTTTCCTATTTTTTCTGACTGGATCTAGATTTATTAATAAATGATGTATGATTAAGAATTTTATTTTGTCTTTCTATTCAAAATCAAATGCCTGGTGTAAACTTGTCAATGTTCTCCAGACGTTTTAAGTGAGTTTTAGCTTCATGATATCACAGCATTTGAGAGCAGCTATGTGAATTGCATTCAAGAGATGTAAATAGGTCCCTCAATTTCAGAAACAGGGTTGGATATCCTGTGCCTCTGGATATCATTCCCTGAGAAGTTACAGCTTCACTTATTTAATCCCAAATGGGCATAACTAGACTCTAATCATGAGGAAACATGAGTCAAACTCAGAATGAGAAATATTCTATTTTTTAAAAAAGTAGAAAAATGTCAAGGAAGACTAAGAAAGACTAAGGAATAGTCTCCAGACTAAAGAGGACTAAAGTGATATGACAACTAAGTACAATACTAAAGGGAAAAGAATTCTCTAAAGGACACTATTCAATCAGTTGACAAAATTGGAACATGGATAGTAATGGGATAAAAGTATAATGCCAATGTTAAATGTACAAAAGTAAAAAACTGCACTGTGATTACAGAAGAGAATATCCTTCTTCAGAAATGCACAGTGAAAATAACTAGGGAGAAAAGGGCTGGCTGTATGCAAGCTGTTCTCAAATAATTCAATGAAAAAAAATTTCTGCATACTCTACACACAGAAAATGTTGAAGCAAATGGGAAAAATGATGGATGAAACTGAGTAAAGGACATAGGGTGTACTTTGCATTATTTCTGTAACACTTTTTTTTCTTACTGGGAGTATTTTTATTATTTTTTTAATTTTATTGATGTATAGTTGATTTACAATGTTGTGTTTAATTTCTGCTGTACAGCAAAATGTCAGTTATACACACACACACACACACACACACACACACACACACACACACATATATACATATATATATATATTCTTTTTCATGTTCTTTTCCATTATGGTTTATTACAGGATATTGAATATAGTTCTCTGTGGTATACAGTAGGACCTTGTTGTTCATCCATCCTATATATAATAGTTTACATCTGCTAATCCCAAACTTTTTTTTTTTTTTTTTTTTTTTGCGGTACACGGGCCCCTCACTGCTGTGGCCTCTCTTGTTGTGGAGCACAGACTCTGGACACGCAGGCTCAGCGGCCATGGCTCACGGGCCCACCCGCTCCACAGCATGTGGGATATTTCTGGACCGGGAAACGAACCTGTGTCCCCTGCATCGGCAGGCGGAGTCTCAACCACTGCACCACCAGGGAAGCCCCCAAACTTTTTAAATATAAATTTGAAATAATTTCTACATATAGAATAGAAAATATAGAAAGGAAGAAATCATCACTATAAGTAATTCTAAGGAAACTCATATATTCAGAAACTTCTCAAGAAAGATATTTTTGGGAAAGTATGCTAAGTTGTTTGAACTAACAAGTGGAATGGCAACTTCAGTTGGTTCAGGCAATGTCTGTGATATGGTTGAACTCACAACCTAACTTTTCCGTAGATAAGGGAGAAGCTCTGTGGAGCTACCTTCCTGTGACGAGCCATTTATAAAAATATCAGCTATGTCTAGCTATTCATTAGATAATAGTTAATATTTATGCTAATTTTACTCATTTGCTCTGTATGGTAGGATCAGCAAAACAAATCTATGCACAGTTTAACTTATAAATCCAATCCTTCTTCTTTCAGCTTCATGATGCTATCCATTATCGTCATTCTAATAACTTCACTGACCAACATTCATGGTATTTAATTAAACTAAAATGTATCCAAGCACTTACAAAAAGAATATGCATAATAACAAGCACTGCAAAGAAGGAGAGTTAAATCCAAAATATTAATCTTAAATTGTATGAAGATGGAGATTATGTGCTTCATTCTTACAAAAATTATATTTTCATATCAGATTTAAATCCCCGGAAAGATGATTAAGAATCAACCCTACATTTGCATATCACCTTATACTTTTTAATGCACATTTATGCTTATTATCTTTTTTGAGTCTCACAATAGCCAGGGATTTTTATCATTCGATTTTTGGAAAGTAGGAAACTAGCTGAGGGTAACTGAGGCTAAAAGATTTGCACTAGGATTTGCTGAACTGATGAATAAGGAAGTTGAGATTGCAGCACATGTATTCTAACTGCTAGTCCTCGGTTTGCCTCACTTACACCCCATGGAGAGTCTTGCCACTAATTCAGTGCTCACATATAAGTTTTATGATTCTGTAGCCACTCTAGAGAGTGAAATGTTGGCAGTCAAAAGCACACTCATGGTTCAGAAATATTACAGGGACCATAATGCATATTATGTAAGGGTGTATTGCTGTTCTATTGATTTTTTTCTCACATTAATAGTAATACTAAGAGTACGATGTGAGGAAGTCTCATTAGACCTACTGCATAAATGAGGAAACCAAAAGGCACTTAAGGATAAGTGATGTTAAAGAAAGAATTAGCAGATAAAATAGATGTTCTAATTGTAATCTTTCTACGCCAATACAAAATATGCCTTTTTGATTCCTTTAAAAGAGATTTCCTCACCCTAGCCTTGTTCAAGTTATTTCTACCCAAAATATAAACCAAATATTGTTTATCTGAAATGTGGTGGGGTCTTATTCATTAAGAGTACCACTCTTACTTCATGGTACATTTAAAGCTATGTAGTTCAAATATTTAGATTTTACACAAATTGATGACTTGGTTAGAGTTGTGGCTGTGAAAATAGACCTGTCTTGATGATGATTATCCCCAGCTTCCTAAAGTTGACAGTCTCTTTAGGAGGATGTGCCCTGTACCAGAAGCACCAGACACCCATAAACGTGTTATATCCCTTAATTTCACCTAGCTATGTGATCTTGTAGAAGTTACTTAAACTCTTGGGTTTTTAGATCCCTCATCAGTTAAAATTTAATTCTAACTGCCAAATCCTTGATTCTGAACTGCAGTTTGAAATTAGACCCAGCAAACTCATAATTTGTATAATTTTATTCTCCCCTGATTACATCAGCAGTTCATACTGGCCTATTAACATGTGAATGCCTATGGAATAAAAGCCTTACACATTTAAATGAAGATATTTCTCTTGTGATATTTCCATTTGAGCCTTTTGTCTATTGATTTGTGATTATCCAGTATACTACAGGGAAAATAACCTTTCCTAGGAATCAAGAGACCTAAGTTCTACTCTGGGCTCTGACAGAAAATGTTCAATTAACTTTTGTGAACTACATGTATTTAGGTATAAAGAATAAGTATAAAAATATGCATCCTGACTACCTCATGAAAAGGATATAAAAAATTATTTGACTCTTACATTCTGAACAAGTGAGGTTACAGGAGGATATTGAACAGCACGAGCAACACTGATACTTTTCTGCTTTACCTGATGGGGAGATGTGCCTCCAGGAAATGGAAGGCTCTGGTTTCCCAGTGGCCAAACAAGTCAGGGTGACATTGGTTCCTTCATTGATGGTCATATCACTTGAGATGTCATATATCTTCGGAGGAACTGAAATGGTAAAACATGCAGTGGTCAGATTAAAATGTATAAAAGTCTGTTGAACTATATATGATTAACTCCATGATATCATGCAATCAAACTATGCTGGTGAAATGTACTTATGGCCCATGGTCATCACCTAAAAGATAGATTCTCTAGATCCTCAGCATTACCCTAGAGTTTTTTTGTTTTTTGATTGGTTTTAATTTTCTCTAATATGTGGGTATGAAAAATTTAAGACAAATTAAATATTTAATAACAAAAAGCTTAAATAGTGCTTAAATGATCAATAAATATTGTTGTGAATACTTTGTATTATGTAAACTAGAATATAGCCATCTGTCTGTTCCATCCATGTATCTTCACTATAATGATGGTTTTCCTGGTGAAATGATCAAAGAAAAATGGAAATCTGGAAGAAACTTAAACTAGCCAAACAGTTATGCCTACATGGTGATTTAAGAGCTAAGTGAGGTAAAACATGTACAGAATTGGGATGTAAGATTTCAGGGTCACAAAGCCAATTTAGGTCTCAATTTTCTAATCTGCCAAATAGTAGGGCTGGAATTTCTGAGCATTTATGTTCTAAGGAACACAGATTCTAAGGGCTGTGAAAGATATGTTCAACATGAGTTTTCTTGTCAGTAATGGATGGAAATTTGTGAAACAGGTCTCTTTATTTTGAGATTTCTTAGAACCTTTGTTATGAACTTTGCTCTGTAAATTTACAAGAGTGAAAGGGGAAATATTGTGATGTGTATTTTTTTTCTGATGTATTAGATATGGAAACTTTTATAACAGAGCATTTGATGGAAGTAGTGAGCCTGGAATAAACTTTGGGAATGTTGAATAAGAAAATACCTAAATTAACTTCCAGGATAAAAATGTCTGTATTCTCTCAAATACCAAATGATCTCATTTAATCCTTATGCAGCATGGATATAAGTCCTGTGTCCTCTACAGGCTTGCTGTGTTACCTCAGCCTCAGGTCTTCATCTGCAAGCTGGAGATAATAATAGTACAAACCCCATATAGCTACTGTGAAGATCAATAAGTCAACATATGTTAAAGGGTTTAGAAAAGTTCCTGGCATCATTGTTAGCTATCTATATTATTATTAGATGCCTTAAAACACATATTTGGTGTTTGACTTTAATTTCACTACTGCTCTTTTCCCATGCCTTAAAATTGCTCTCAGAAGTTCACCACTTTGATAGTATACACGATGGGCCTGTGCCATAAGTTTTGGTTTCCTATATAAAAATTATAGTATGTTGAAGTTTCAGGTCAAAGCTAAATAAATAGCAATTAGATACATTATAACTATTATAAAAACATGCTTTTTAAGTGGACTTTTTCTCATTGTTCCATTCTTGAGGTTTCTTTCAGCAAGAGATATGTTTTCACAGTTATTTTAAAAACCACTAACTAAAATCTGTCATAAGGATAAATTAAATTACTCATACTCTGAATATCATCTTTGATTTTTTAATGGAACCAAAACTCTGCTACAAGAAAATCTGGGATGATTTGATTACAGATATAAAGTATTTGATTATAAATAACTGGTGATATGATTGAGGAAAAGGCTTATTCCTAAGTGATATACTATTGTATCTGTTTCTAAATGATATACATTAATTGACATTTAAGACATATTATCATTAAACTCTTCATTGAGCTCTTCTCAGGCAATTAATAAAAAAATTAAAACTATTCCAAATAGAAGACTCTTTTTAGCTTAACTGAAACAGAACAGAAATAAAAACTTTAAAATACCCTAGGAAGAAAGTAGAGAAAAATGTGCAAGACTTACTGGTAAATTGAAGATTTAATAAAGATAAACTTATAACATTAAAAAAACATATATCCTTTGGATATATGAATGTAGGTATTGGTTTGATATAGTAAACCATGAAATACATGTGTATATACAAACACATGTGTGTATATTTATGAGTGTGTGTATATATATATATAAATATACAGATACATATATACCAATGTCTACTATTAAAAAAAAAGTTATATGTTACTTTCCTTCTTTATGTAGAAGATAGTACACAGAGATCAGTCTAGTCTGGTTAGTTTCATTTTAAACATACAACTGATTCAACTTTGGGCAGAGGTGTATATATTTAAGAGAAATGATGGAGTGCCATAAGACCATGCATTCTAGCCTCTAAATTAAATTATTTTGTCAATTTTATCTGACTTTAAAATAGTTTAGTTTCATCTTTACACATATACTTATATTTAAAGTGGTAAACTAATATTAAGCACAATATTTGATTTCACAGAGAAATAGCCAAGTCCCTTAGCAATAAACAGATTTAACATTTAACTATGGGAAATCCTGTGGTGGGGGAAGACTGTTGAATTCCAGGTGTGACATGTCAGTTCAGTGATTGCAACCACCTCCCAGGGCCTCATAATTCACGATCTGCTACAGGGAAGAAACATCTGGAAAGAGGATGTTAGCAAGGGAAATCCCTCTGGCAAGGTACTTCTCCCCAGAATGCATCACCTGTTGGCAACAGATGTTGTGTGTAGAGAGGACCAATGAAGTCCTTCACATGCAATGTATGTAGCTTGTGGAGGCAAAAACAGGTGTTGCTTTGCTGAATTGCATATCCAGTTCAAGACTTCAAAGTTTTACTGATTATTATGGAGGGAATAATTCTGGACTCACAGGAAATGCAAAAATTTCAAAACATAATCCTTGACCTCAAGGAACTTAAAATTAAAAGAGGGAGGCAGATTGGTAAGTAAGTAAGAGAAGACAAATATTTTCCACACTTCCCTTTCTCATTTTACATGAGTAACACATATCTACTAGGTATGCCTTCTGGGTTCAAATCATCAGAGATTAATTTTGTGTTTGTTTCTTTTAGAGCAAACCATGAAGGATAGTTTATCCATAAAGTTATTCATTGTGGTGCTATTTATAATAGAGAAGAACTATCAGTAACCTTGATGTAAGAAAACAGAAATGGAGATATTGTTAGCTCTGCCTCCAGAATAAGGTATGGTTCTGAGGAAGGGTTTGGGATGAATCTGGGGAACATTAGGCTAAGATATAAAGGAAAAGAAAAGTGATACTTCTACCGTGGGTGGCAGGAGCTTGGAGAATGGTAATGTCTCGAGTGTCTTAAGACCCTCCCGTTCTGGATTACAGTTTGTGGATAAATGGTGCATGTGCACAGATGGGAAGAATGCCACTGAACTTTCTAAATGACAAAGCATTTCTTATGGTATGTCCAATATTCTATGCACTTGCACAGAAAAAAAGAAAAATGAGGAGAGTTAAAATAACTTACTATTCTAGACATTTGTTTCTTTTCTATATACCTTATATCAAACTCCTTCAACCTTTTTATTTATAAATTTAACTTAAAAATCAATTGTTTAAAAACAAGTATGTTCAATCAATTCAATATTTTTTTTTTGGTGGTACGCGGGCCTCTCACTGCTGTGGCCTCTCCCGTTGTGGAGCACAGGCTCCGGACGCACAAGCCCAGCGGCCATGGCTCACGGGCCCAGCCACTCCACGGCATGTGGGATCCTCCCTGACCTGGGCACGAACCAGTGTCCTCTGCATCGGCAGGCGGACTCTCAACCACTGTGCCACCAGGGAAGCCCCAATTCAATAATTTTTAAGTCACTAAATAACTCTATATTTTAACGAGTATTTTAGGTTGCTGTGCATATTATTTAAGTATTTATGACCTAGAGCAGAGTAATAAAGGAATAGGTTATTACCTAAATATACACTTGTTTAATTTGCAGGAAATAACTATTATAACATTAAAATTGTCATCATCATCATGACACCATAAATAAAAACACTGAAAGGTAGAAGTTCCAGATTTCTCACTAAATCACAGAATATCTTTTTCCTAATAGAACCCTAATTGGGGATACACAACTTTACATCTGTGTTAATAATGAACTGTTGCTTATCACAAGTTAGAGACATTGAAGAACATTGGAAACTTTCTAAGCAATAGGGTTGGGAGTGGATTTAAAGTTTGTGTTGGAGGGAAATTTTTTTTTTAATTCCCACATACATTTAAAGGAATCACTCTTGTACCTTCAAATTCATAACCTACTGTGCCTTTAATCAACTATTCACAGGACTCAATTTCAACTACTGTTTACCACCCTGTTCTCAACTCCTATTCAGTTGATGCCATGGTGGGGGGCAGGAAATGATGCATATTTAGATGCATTTATAGATTTAGATTCATTTAAGGTAATTCAAATCTCTTGCTGGTTTCACTTTCATCAAAAATTATGCAATCTGACATGCCCCAACTGCCTTCTCTTTTTGGAACCATCTATCACAGTGTCTTCAGGCAGGATGGAGCATTCTTAGTAAGAAAAATCTTAGAATACATATCCAAACCAAATACTAATGATTTCCACACAACCAGCCATTTGGGATTATTCCCTACCATTTGCACTATGATGGGCAGTTGAGTATGTGAGTGTCCTCATGGTTACTCTTTTTTTTTTTTTTTTTTTACTTGTACATAATTTCTGAACTGTATAAATAAAATAAGATTTTGTTTGTTTAATGAGCAGCCTTCACAGATTTAACTTAAATTTCTTCCAACAACTCATCCTGTAGTGTGGAACATGACCATAAAAAATTTGAGAAGTCAACATAAGGGTGACAAATATGTACAACACAGGAAACATATGAGCACACCCTTTTATTTTATATGAAAAGTCTGTTCAGGGACTGTGGCCAGGATGCTGGTGTGAGGAAGTCAGAGACAAGGAGCCTGACGTCCTTGGATTCATAGCGGGGTGGCAGCTGGTGGAAAATATTTTTAAAAAAAGTCTGTGTAGGGGGCTTCCCTTGTGGCGCGGTGGTTGAGAGTCCGCCTGCCGATGCAGGGGACACGGGTTCGTGCCCCGGTCCAGGAGGATCCCACATGCCACAGAGCGGCTGGGCCCGTGAGCCATGGCCCCTGGGTCTGCCTGTCCGGAGGCTGTGCTTCACAACGGGAGAGGCCACGGCAGTGAGAGGCCCGTGTACAGCAAAAAAAAAAAAAAAAAAAAAGTCTCTGTAGATGATAATAAATAAAATAGACTTCACACATATATGAAGTTGCATGAGACGTGAGTGGTGCCACACGTGACAATGGAAATCTTTAGAGGATATATTTGATGGCTGTCTTAACTGTAAATAGATGCAAGACATGGACTATTTGGATCTGGGCAGTTTCATTGGTTTACTAGAATCAATTAAATGCCCCATCAAGTTCTTAAGTTGTAAGGGTCTGTGAAAGACCACAGTACATACAAATCCATTTGGAGGGCTTCTTTAGGCTGCAAGAGCTAAAAGGTGGATGGATTATGTATTTAAGCTGGTCCACAAATACTCACAGATTGTTAAAAAACATCAGTTGAGTACTTATTATAACCACAATATTCTGGGCACAAAAATCACCTGCTTCCATAGCCAGGGTATAAAAATCACAGCAGTGATTTACAAGCAGGTGTACTACGTGTCTCCCCATTCAGTCTCTGAAGCCATAGGCTCATTACTAAAAACCTTTAAAGGTTTTAATATATGTAATTGAATTATGCATACACTGGGTCATATGCATAATTCACTGGGTGAAACAAAAAATAAAAATAAAAGCGATTCCATCTCTTTGTGTCCTGCTTGACTCACCTCTCCCATAGTGACTTTCTCCACCTCAAAAGCTTACCACAAAGAAGGAACATTGAAATGTGAATTTCTGAGGGAATGTTAAAGGGTTAAATTTCATCTGAAAGCATTGTGTCACTGATGACTTTGAACATCTTCAAGCAAGATAGATTTTTCTGGGTGTGTGTCTTGTTGAAATAACCATTCACAGCCCACAACACGCTGTTCCTTCTCACTCCCCCTCCTCTGGTATCGATAGTTTCTTCTTTATAGTATTCTTTGCAATCAGTCATTTGTATTTATTTCTTTAATTGTTTATTGCCTGTCTTCTCTTCATGCAACATAAGTAAAGGTCTTGGGTCGGAAACTTGTTTACCTTATTCAACAGCCTATTATAAGTACCTAGAAAAGAACCTGACACATATATGATATTCAACAATATTTGTTTTATTGTTTTTTTATGTGCTGAGCTAATATTTCTTTGGCTTCATAATGATGATTTCCCATAGAATTTCATACCACCGCAAGGATGATATAACATAAATTCTGAGAATATAGTGAAAATGTAGTTATAGTGTCAAGTGTCCTATGTGACTTTTTCAAGGATTCTCCAAGATTGGGGATTCACTATTTCTCTTAACTTATTTAAAAGCATGACATTTCCATACTGTATTGCCTACTATAGTTTTTGCCATGCAAACCCAGATAAATAATTGAACAATAATCATAAATTTATTTTCAACAGAATGAGCTGTCACATCCTAGGCAGGACTGTGTATTTTGGTTAGAGTTTTTTTTGTTGTTGCTGTTGTTTTTTTTTTTTTTTTACTTGAGAAGCTATGTAAATTAAGGGTCAAAATTATTTGACTCGAATAGTGTGTACATATTATTTCTGCTTTTTTTTCTCCCTCTCCATAGACTTGGAGTCTGGGTTAGTTCGAATAGCCTATATCTCTGAAGATTTTCCAAACTGCTTGAGTCAACAAGCTAAACATAACTATAAATCTTAGGAGAATTGGCTTTTTTTGAACTCCCATATCTTGTAATGGCTGGCAATATCAAAAGAACAGTCTTTCCTTAGGCTGGCACTTCCCTTTTCAGTCTTGGCCAGCCCCCAGAAAGTGAAAGCAAATCTTCGTTACATAACAAATCTCCTGGAAAAGGTGCTGTTCTCAAACTGAGAGAAGAAATTGTTTCATGAGTTTTTTTCCTAAACTGGCTTGCTGGTGGGTGCTTGATAGCTTCCTGGCCTGCATCTAACTAACAACATTGTTTTCTCCGGCTCAGAGACTATAAACTGACTTTTTATAGTTATGACATTTCAGAGATTTCTATGGTTTTTCCCCTCATCCCATCACTGATAGGAGGAAAAAATAGCTAAGTGTGACTTGTAAATGCAAACTTGCCAGATCTGTGAATTACTTACTGATGGACTATGTCAGAACTGCTTTGGGGGGCAGAGAAAGTGTTTGAAAAAAAAAGTATCTTTCAGACTTAAGTTCAAACTTTGAATTATGTTGCTTAACTTAGTGTTTTTCCTTTTTTATAAGACCTATGTATAAATTGTTAGCAGTCTACTATGTCCTTTGGGGGTCAGCTATATACACTAGTAGAACAAACAGTGACCTATTTTAATCCATCCATCCTTCCATCCATCCATCCATCCATCCATTCATTCATTCAACAAATATTTACTGAGAGAGCAACTTGATTTAGGGAGACCAACCTTAAGGAGTCCATGTCTAAAGAGTTAGAAAAACCTAACACTATTAATTATGATATGGAGTAATAAATCCTACAAAGTAGATTCTGTACAGCAAGGTGTTTTGGGAATACAGAATAATAAATCTAACTCTGCCTATGGGGTCAGAATTGGGAGGATACTGATCTTAGATAAGGCTTTATGAAACAGATGACATTTGAGTAGAATTTGATGGTTAACAACAGTAGTTTCCTATACCCAGATAATCATCAGGATGATCTGGTAAGTTTCTTTAGAATCCTGGGGTAGAGAGGGCACAACTTAGAGGATCCTAGACCAATAAGTTTGGAGTGAGCTCCAAAATCTACAGATTTTGGTAACATTTACAGGACACCAGAAAGACTTCTCCATAAACTTCCCTCTCCTATTTACTTAAAAACTCCACTCTAGATAGAGAGCCCTCTTTCAAAGCCTCAGAGCAGTTATTTGCTGACAAGGCCCTAATATTAAAGTATAACTATCCCTAGAAGAGATGACACCTTAATAGCTTGCACTCAGTAGAAAGGTGCTATGAGCAACTTTTCCCCACTGTGTTATTTTCCCTTGGGAAAATCTAGAATTGGTTCATGTAGCAGGGGTCAAGACAATCAGTAATGGAGAGAAGAAAGTGAGCATCTGAGAGTGATAAACCCCACAGGATACAGAGTTATGGAAAAAATAAAAGTTGGAAATGACTTCCTTCTCTCTTTCCTTTCTCTCCATCTTTGCTTGACTGCCTAATACATGGATTATACATCAAATAGGATGAAAGAAAGCAAGTAATCCCTACATTTTAAGACAGATTTTCTTACTGAGGAAAGGCCTAGGTGTTCACTAGGTAGATTTTCAGTGTCAAATATATATAAATATATATATACACACACACATATGTAAATACACATGTATGTACATATGTTATATTAAGAAGGCTTACCATACATGATAATTAAATGTAACAAAAGAATAAAGGAAGGTCACTGGTTTAGAAAGGATACATTTTGGAGGCTTAATATTTATTTAATTATTTAAAAATTTTTGGTTGAAGGCAAGTTCCTCACCTGCTGAATAAACATTTTTAAAGCAGAAATACAGCATTGTTATACAAGAGTTTCAATATTTTAGACTGTAAAGAGTTTTATTTTTGCTTCATTTTTGCTGGAGGATCAAGAGCTGGCCTCTACACATGAATGTTTACACACCAGAGTTCAAAACCCTGCTGTACCTCAGGCTAGCTTCAGTTTCACTTACTTGGATGGTTCAAAGATATAAAATACTGCTTAAAATCAGGACCATAATAACAGTTACCCCTCAGGCAGCAGCAGCAGCAGGAAGGCTAGAACACACCTACAGCAGTGTTGTATATCACAGGGAATCTACAATGCCTCTGTAAATCATCCTTCTCCCCAGCAGAAAACAGTTGCAAAATACATAGGAAGAACACCACAACTGAAATGCCTTAGAGCACACAAATCTAGGTATCCATACCTAGTGAGGCAGATTTCTTAAGAAACCAACTCTATTATCTTTAAAACCTTCAATGATGATAACATTTTATTAGGAATTAATAATGAGCTTTTTCCTGGAAACAATTCAGCAGTATACTTTAAGAACTTTAAAAAAATCCAACCCAGTGAGCCAATGATTTCCCTTCCAGGAATTTATCTTAAGGAAAGCAGGTACCTCCTTCCAGTATAGTCACTATTCCCACAAACCTGGTGGCCAGCTCCACTGTTCTGTTTGAAAATGTGCCAGCAAATGCCCTCTGGAATGGCTCGGGTGAACTTTTCTTGCCTCATCTTTGGCAGTGAACTATTCTCTACATAAATCAGAGGAAACAGCCCAGCTGTGTCATGCTAGAACCCGGCTGCCTTCTTTGCAAATATTCCCCAGAGCTAAAAGCTTGCTTTAGCATTTTTTGAAACACAAGAGAGTCCAATGTCTACCTTTGGACTCATAGAGTTATATTGAAACAACTGGCTCCAGATTTCTTTCTTTCTTTTTTTTTTTCCCATGGGCTCTACGTGCACAGGCTTCAGTAGTTGTGGCTCACGGGCTCTAGAGCGCAGGCTCAGTAGTTGTGGCGCCTGGGCCCAGTTGCTCAGCAGCACGTGGGATCCTCCCAGACAAGGGCTCGAACCCATGTCCCCTGCACTGGCAGGCAGATTCTCAACCACTGCACCACCAGGGAAGCCCCAGCTTTCTTGAGGTAAGCCTCTTCCGGTTCAGTAGGAGTTCTCTTTGTGAGGCTCAGGTTTCCATAAATGTGTTTTAGTACATTTTTATATCTAAAGCCTGATATGCTGCTTTCTGCATTTGCAGAGAAGATGTGTCATGTCAGTGCAATAAAAAAATAATGGTTTCTCTGAAGTACTCTGGTTTCTTTGTTATTTGTACATAATATGTATTTTCCTAATTATAAAGGCAGTACACATGTATTTCAAAGAATGTGGAAAATATATAAAGAATGAGGAAGACAAACCCCAAATGACCCATTAGGTTGAAATACCTAAAGTCTCCTTTTGGTAGGTCAAAACAAATGTGCATGTGTACACTGGAGAGCACCAGTCTAAAGAGTGACAATTTCCATTTAGAAATGAAAGTTCAGGTTTGCCAGATTTTTAGATATTCTATCATTTTGTACCATGCAAATTCATCAAAATATCTGTGGATTTAACTTAGCACCAACTCAAATTGCACCATTCTGGGATTTAGAAAAAATTGCAGCGTACTGAAGACACTGGATCATCATAGCTGGAAAATTGTCATAATGTAGAAATCTACATGGTCTATGAAAATAAACAGTGCCTGTAGGTTTATGTGTGTGCAAAATCCTCACCATCCACTGCAAGCCCTTTGTAGTCTGAATGCAATCATGGAGTCACAACTTGCTATCTATGCCCTGCACTATGGCAAGACCTCAGCCTGTTCATTTGCCTTGAAAGACCCATTTTTACATTACATTGCTTGGTTTCTCATAAAAGCTGTGCATTATCACACTAATGTGTGGTTGCTCACCTGTCATGGAATAACCATGATGACATCTCCAGAGGGATCAGAGTTCTGCCTTAGGAAATATTCTGAGAACAGGTCTTATTCAGAAATTTAAATAATAATATTATGATTCACATTAATATTTTGCTCCCCCACAAATTCTACATTTTTAAATCGTTGTGTTTCTTTACCTGCTTTTCTCAAAGAGAATGCTTTATTTATGCTTAAAATGTAACAATCAAATATTATTGTGCAATTATATGCCCAGATATCTCAGTGCAGTCCTATGGTTACATGCATAGATTCTCTCTAAAATTGGGTTAAAAGGTAATTTGCCATTTGCCGGCCCCTAGATCATTAGTCATAGTGGCCAAAATGCATTCTCTTATAATTCAATATCAAAGAAATTGCTTTTATGGCATTAACTATATTATATTCAAAATTGTATAAATTATTGAAATACTATGCCTACTGCCAAGATATAAGATGGTTCACATGGAAAAAGTTCCATTTTAAATTATTCATTGGAAAAATGTCAGTCTCTTGCCAGAAATTGTTTTATACTGGGGCTAGCTTTTGGGACTTACATTTAAATATGAATCACAAGAACTCTGGAAATTTCAGATACTCATAATTCTCTTGGCTTTGAATAATTTGTTCATTTAACTTGTTCATTTCCATCAAGTGGATTAAATATTATAAATTGTCTTGTATCTAGGTGCTATTCTAATGATCATTTTCATTAGTAGGCAAAGTCTTCATAGGTAATTCCTTGTAAGTCATGAAAAAATAATTTCAAAAATCCATATAAAAGTACTGAAATTTGATGACTTACATCAGTATTTTTGAATAGAATATAGAAACTGTATAACCAGTGAGTTATATATGTTATATATACATATGCACATATATAAATTACATGTATGTGTACATACATGAGTATATACATGTATGTATATTTGTCATATAGTTGATATATATTATATTAGATTGTGTGTATTTTGTAACATAATTATGTGTCACTGCTAATAATAGAATATGGTAGTAATGGGGCAAATGTAATTATAAGACACTTAATTATGTTACAAAATACACATACACAAACATATGCACACATATCCAATCTATGTATATTTTTCCTGCACATTTCTGGAGAACTCATATGAATCAATGAACTATTTTATATAGATCTCTGAGTATTTTACAAGATCATACTTAGTACATAGTAAGTGCTCAGAAGGTGTTGAATAAGGATGTTTTTTATCAGTTCTAAATGTTCCTTATTTGAAGAGTTGTTTTTAACACCCTCATTAAAAAGTCATTCTCCCTCATATAAATTACAACATTCTGAGGAACAAAGATATTTAACTACTTTCCCCTTTTGAATTAAAAAACATTATGGGTAAACAACTCCCTGGAGTATTAAGTAAGAAATGTTGATTTATTTTAGTTTCTCCAAGGTATTAGCTGTGCAACATATCTGCATATCGCAGTTGAAGGTATTGTGTATTTTTATTTTTATTTTCTAGATAATATCATATTATATTGTTAAGAACTTGAAAATGTGGCTAAGACTGAAAAGTGTATTATCCTGGGCATGCGTGTTCTGTAACTACCTCTCCTATCTGTTAGTCTTTCTTGTTTTGAACACTCCAGTCTCATCACTTGGCAAAAAATAAGCCAAATCCTCTCGTTTTTCTGCTAGTTGGAAAACTCAATCTACCCACTAAGCATTAGCTCTATTATTCTATATTTTTGCCTATACCTTTCATAACTATTTATTATTTTTTCACAGCTACTACTATAATGGAAGGGCAGAAAGCATATCTAAATTTTTGGCTTGAGGATTGAGATAAATGAAGGGCAAGGTTTAGCCATATCAAAATGACCACATTAACCTTTCTGGTATGTTAACTAGCTTAATTGATAAAGGGAATTCTATGAACATATTGAGTGTACATAGATCTCAAGAGTCATTTGACAGTTGTTAATGATAGTTTAAGCAATAGAATGGAGAAATGTGGACAAGGAGCCCATGCAGCAGGAAGAATACTGTTTGCCCCTGTAACCAGTGTTGGTGGGTAGATTCATGTAAGTATGAAGGGAGAATATTAGAGGAATGCCATGAGGAGCTGGGTCTGGTTCTGTCCTTTCCTCAATTTTAAATGTCTTGGATGAAGCTCTTGGAGACATGCTTATTGATAAAACCATATCAGGGGTCATGTTTTCAGTTACAGTCACTACAATTTAAGAGTGATACACTGTTATGTTATTTTACAATGAGAGGTCAGTCAGAATAGTAAAGTGTCCAGACACAATAACATGTAAAGACACAGCTGAAGGAACTAGGTATGTTTACATAAAGGTAAGGAATGGAAAGAAGGAAGATTTTTGAATAGACTTGTGGATTTATTCTAATTTGTTCTTGTGGACAGAATAATGGTAGATTTCAGGTCATTATAGTGAAATATCCTAAACAAGAATGTCCTTACAATGAAATAGATTATTTATGAGAATATAAACTCCCTGTCATCAAAAGATTCTCAGGGAAATATGGAAGACCAGTAGGATTAGAAAAGAGATTACTATCGATATATTTGGGTGAGTGCTTGGGTCAAATACGCTCATAGGGATTTTCAACTGTTATGTTCTTTGACTCTTTGTCACAAATCCAAGTAAAATACCATGAATATATTAAAGTCCCTGGGAAAATGGTTATTTATGTTTCCTCTGAGTGCTTAAAACATAATAAGACAAAATAAGTTCTTGCTGAATTCTAGGAATGCAAAGAATAGTTGAATAATATCTTTGTAGGAAAAAAAGAGACTATTCTCTGATATCTGAAAACTCTGTTGGCCAATTTTATATTTGTCTTTCCACCATAATATGAATAGAACATCACGTGGTTTTTACCTAAGCAAATTTTTTGTGAGTTTGTGCGCATTATAGCAGTCACAGTGTATGCATCCAGATCAGTGTGTTAGTATAAACAGATGGAAATATGTTTTTCAGTTGATGAGTAACGTAAGAGCCCTTCTCATCCTGTTTCACCAAACACCTGAACCCACACACTTTCTGCCCTGGTTTCTCTTTTTTTCCATATTTATCTCTGAATTGTTTTTAATTTCCAGAAATGGGATGACCACCTGCCTTTCAAACATACTACAAAAACAGCAGTGATTATGGTTGATTTTTGCTAGTCAGTTATTTTATAGAAGAAAACATGTATCAAATGACAGCAGAGTCACCAGATGATGAGAAGATTTATTATGTGTATAACATTGTGCTTTTGATAGAAGTCAGCAGAATTGTGTTATGACTGTAATACCAAACTGTTTCTATCAGGCTGAGAGCTGTAACATTCAAATGGTACCTTAAGGAACCGAGCTGTGTGCTTACTACTGAACAGTACTTTTTCAAAAAGGATGATTAAACAAAATTTATAAGAGAAAAAGCAAACTTTTGTAGTTAAGATATATAATCTGTTCCTTTCTGGGGCTAGAAAGGTTGCTACTTGATCAACAAACATTGGCACACGACTTCTTGGCACACGACTACATTCTGTTTCCCAGAATCCTCTGTAGTTGCTTATAACTAAATTTTAAGCAGTGGAATGTGAGCAGCCATCATGTGTGCTATTTCTAGGCTTGGCCCCCCCAAAATTCCCATGGGTTATCCTCCATGTAATTTCCCCCTACACAGCTTGATGCACGTAGCCTTGGAAATTGGAAATCACATACTGAAGATGACAGAAATACAGTATAGAGGAGAATGAGTCTTTAGAGAATGTAGTCTGCCTATAAGGAACAATTTATTTGGTGGTCATATTAGTAACAGATAAAAAATATGCCCAGACAGTTTTATAGAAGAGATTGACCAATATCTAAGGAACTCTAATCTCTATGTTTTATAACATACTCAAAAGAAGATTAAAGAAACAAAATGTATGGAAATAATTGTTTTCTTATAAGCCTATTCCTGAAAATAAAAGGAAGAAAACACCACCAATTTATTTTATGAAACTGATATAATGTGATATTAAATATGGACACAAACTATACAAGAAATGTAATTTCACTTATGAACCCAGAATATTTTAAATTATAATAATGAATCCACCAAGCAAATCCAGAAATGTATATATAAAAAAAGCATGCCTTATTCCAAGACTGAGGATACTGTTCAAAAATTTATTAATTTAATACTCCACAGAGACAGACTGAAAGAGAAATATATATGATTATGTCAATTGGGATAGAGAACAAATTATATAAGAAAAAAACTATAATTTATAACAAAAAAAGTTACAAACTAGGAATAGAAACTTTCTTGTACAATGCGACTAAAAGGATCTACCAAAAATTCACAATTATCATTATCTTTAATTGTGAAGTGTTATAGACATGTTTCATTAAAACTGAAATATGGTAAAGAAGCCCAATTTTACTGCTTCTAATTTACATTACACTGGAGTTCCTACCCAGTTCAGTAAGATTAGGAATTAAGTTAGAAGTGTAGGTATTGGAAACAAAGGTCCAAAAGAGTCATGACCATACATAACGTAATTGTCTTTGTAGAATATTCAAAAGAAGTTACATACTATTTAAATTGATGAAATTGATAAGAATTCAGCTAGATTACAAAAAAAGATGTTAATTCTTCCTACAATAAATCTACAAATTTGATACAATTATATGAGAACTTCTACTTTTATTCACAGAATTCAATAAGATTAATCTAGTATTAATATTGAAGGGTAAAGGACAAAAAGTAGCCAAGGCAACCTTGATTAAGAAAAATAAAGAAAGAAACTTATTCTATCATACTCTCAAGACAAATTATAAAACTCTGGCAGAAAGATACCAACCAGAATGAAACTAATAGAAACAAAACACACAACATGCACAGAACACACACAGAAGTTTGGGATATGATGATGGAATATTACAAATCAGGGGAAAATAACATACCATACAATCAATGGTGCTAGGACAATGGCTACATTCGAAAAAAGATAACATAGATTTTGACCTCACATTATGCACAGAAGTAAGATGGACATATATTAAAAGCCTAAATATTAAAATATAAATATTTAAATGTTTAAAAATATAGATATTGAAGTTGGAAATGAGTAAGACATAAAAACATATATATTTATGCATATGTGAGACACCATAAAAATTTTAAAAGAAGCCACAGATCTGTAGGAGGTATTTATAATGAATGTAAACAAGCAAAAAATATTGGTATCCTGAATATATAAAAATGTTCAACAGTTCAATAAGTAAAAAAGAAATAAAAACAAAGAACAGGTTAATAAAAATGGATACAGGATATAAATAGGAAATTCATAAAAGAGTAAACTTGAATGTTCAATTATTTGACAAGAAGTAGAAATTCATTAATAGTTAGGAAAATTTAAATTAAAACAACACACATTCAAATCCATAATATTGGTAAAGCTTTAAAAGTTAGAAAATACCAAGGTGATGAGGATGCCAGAAAATTAAATATCATACAATGATGAAATCACTATAAATCTACAAATAATTTGAAAACAGCTAATAAAACTAAAGATGCACATATATCTCTACAATTTCATTTCTAAGTATTTATATACCTAGAGCCTAGTTTCTGTAAAGTGTGGTCCTCCATCACCTGGGAGCTTGCTACAAATGCAAAATCTCAGGTGCATCCACATCAACTAATCAAAAGCTGCAATTTAATGAGATCTCCAGGTAATTTATATGTATATTAAAATTTGAGAAGTACTGCCCCAGACAAGAGTACTGGTTCTCAAAATTGGATGCATATTAGGATCACCTGGGATGTTCTTAAAATATTCCAATGCATGGACCCTACTGCAGAAAACTAAATATATTCAAAAGCTTCCCAGATGATTTCATTGTGTATCCAAGGTTGAGAACCTGTGTGTTAAAGAAAATCTCACATATGCCCAGGGAAGTTTATCAAAGATTATATAGTTTGAAAATGCAAAAACCTGGGTAATTCCATGGATTTATCAACTGTTAGGTTATACAACAGTATCCTCAACTGTAGACAAAATGTTTTAATGGGATCTTACATGTATCAATATTAACTACTCTAAAAAATAATATGTTGAGGACAAAAAGACAATTGGTGGAGAAAGAACAGGCAAATAGATTAACTGAACAGAATAAAGAGCTCAGAAATAGACCCACATAAATATAGTCAACTGATCTTTGACAAACAAGCAAAGGCTTCTTTGTGTTAATGGAGCAAAGACAGTCTTTTCAAAAAATCATGCTGGAATACCTGGACAACAACATGCAAAAAAAAAAAAAAAGAATCTAAAAAAGACCTTATGCCTTTCACAAAAATTAACTCAAAGTGTTTATGAACCTAAATGCAAAACTATAAAACTCCTAGAAGATAACATATGAGAAGACCTAGATGACCTTGGGTATAGTAATGACTCTTTAGATACAACACCAAAGGCACAATCCAAGAAAGAAACAATTGGTAAGCTGGATTTCATTAAAATTACAAGCTTCTGCTCTGCAGAAGACAATGTCAGGAGAATCAGAACACATGCCTCAGACTGGAAGAAAATATTTGCAAAAGACACATCTGATAAAAGCCTGTTATCCAAAATGTACAAAGAATTCTTAAAACAACAATAAAGTAAACAAGCCAATTAAAAAAAATGGACTAAAGACTTTAACAGACACCTCACCGAAGAATATTTATCAATGGCAAATAAGCATAAGAAAAGATGCTCCACATTATATGTCATGAGGGAAATGTAAATTAAAACAACAATAAAATACTAAATATTACACACCTATTAGAATGGTCAAAATCGGGAACACTGACAACATCAAATACTGGAGGGGATACGGAGCAATAGGAACTCTCATACACTGCTGGTGGGAATGTAAAATGGTACAGCCACTTTGGAAGGCAGTTGGTAGATTTTTTACCAATCTAAACATACTCTTACCATATGATTCATCAGTCATGCTCCTTGATTTACCCAAAGGAGTGGAAGAATATGTCCACAAAAAAACCTGCACCTGAATGTTTATAGTAGCTTTATTCATAATCACCAAAACCTGGAAATGATCAAAATGTTCTTTAGTAGGTGAATGGATGAATAAACTATGGTACTTCCAGATAAGGGAATATTATTTAGTGCTTAAAAGAAATGAGCTATCAAGCCATGAAAAGACTTGTAGGGAACTTAAATGCATATTACCAAGTGAAAGGAGCAAATCTGAAAAGGCTACATACTGTGTGAGTTCACCAAAATGCTACTCTAGAAAAGTCAGAAATAAAGGGACATTAAAGAGATAAAAGGTTGCCAGGGGTTAAGAGGGTGAGAGAAGGGCTGACTAGACAGAGAATATAGGATTTGGGGCCAGTGACAATACTTTGTATAACATTATAATGATGGGTATAGATCATTATACATTTTTCAAAACTCACAGACCAAACAGCACTAAGAGTGAACCATAATGTACATGGACTTTGAGTGATTATGATGTGTGAATGTAGGTCATCAATTGTAACAAATGTACCGCTCTGTTGGGGGATGTTGATAATGCAGGAGGCTGCACATATGTAGAGGCAGATATATGGGAAATCTCTCTACCTTCCTTTCAATTTCACTGTGACTCTAAAACTGCTCTAAGAAACAAAGCCTTAATATAAAAATTATATGTATTGATCTCACACATATTCTGTAAATTATTATGGTTAAGTATATACAATAAAAATGTGAAAAACACATGTAGGAAGGATACACACTAAGAGTAGATACAAATAGGAATTCTGGAAGGGAAATAGGAGTAAATATTTAGTTTTATATATTATTTCCATTTTATAAATGAAGTGAATCAATATTATCAAATGGTTAAATTAGTGTATTGGTATATTGATGCTGATATATTTTAAGCTATCTGTATTTTTCAAATCACACACAAAAAATAAACATTTTAAGCAAATATAGATTAAAAGTGTTCTCATTTCCTGAGGTTGTTGTGCACCTGTAAATGAGATCTGATGCTTGAATGAAATAATCGCTTTGGAAAGTGAGTGCTACATAGGTATTAGCTGTCATTACTAATAAATGTTCTAATGACAAATGAAACAAAAATCACAATTATTAACTGCTGTTACTAATAAAAATGAAATCCACATAAAATGAACCAAAAGCATTCATCATTTTCCAGCCTCAAACACAGTCTTCTCTCAATGGTTCCTTTTTCCTTTATGCTTTTCCATTTTTCTGTACATGTTCAACCTAATCTTCCTTCCTTTCCTTACTTTACCCTTCCTTTCTGCTTTTTGTTTTCTTTCTTTTATAATTTCTTGCTTATTACTTTTCCATATGATTTATTCATTTCCGATTTCTCTTTCCTTTTACATTTTTCCTTTTTCTCAACTAATTATGACTGTGACATGCAGTAATTACACAAGAAAATTATCATATAGTTTTCTTTTTATAAATTTTATTTATTTATTTATTTATTTTTGGCTGCATCGAGTTTTTGTTGCTACAGGCGGGCTTTCTCTAGTGGCGGCGAGCGGGGGCTATTCTTGGTTGTGGTGCACAGGCTTCTCATTGCAGTGGCTTCTCTTGTTGCAGAGCACGGGCTCTAGGTGCATGGGCTTCAGTAGTTGCAGCATGCGGGCTCAGTAGCTGTGGCTTACAGGTTCCAGAGAGAAGGCTCAGCAGCTGTGGCACACAGGCCCAGGTGTTCCGCAGCATGTGGGATCTTCCTGGACCAGGGCTTGAATCCACGTCTCCTGCATTGGCAGGTGGATTCTCAACCACTGCACCACCAGGGAAGCCCTATCATATAGTTTTAATAAGTAATTTCTAGATATCAAACATTAAATGTATTTGACCCAATGGAATCACTAGTTATGATAAAATTGAAAATTTTTAAACCAAACAATTAATATAAACAAATATGTATATTATACACATAATATATCTATCTATCTATCTATCTATATACATAAACACAAATAACATCAATGAAAAAACATTAATTAATTTTTTTGGCTGCATTTCCAGTAAATTCTATGGTGTGTGTGACCAAACATCAGGCCAATGGATTGAAGTAGAAGGAGAATTAAAAAAAAGATATAATTTCCCCAAACTATTGGGAAACTGGAAGTCCACATATTTCAGGAAGGAAGCAGTGTTCCATTTAATGGTGTACTGTGAAAGAACAGCTATAATTTAAACCAGACCACCTTTGGGAATCATTTCAAAAGTCTCAGTCCCAGAGAACTGGTGCATTTCTATAGGTACACATAGGCCTTGGATAAACCAACTTTTTTTTTTTTTTTTTTTTTTGGTACGCGGGCCTCTCACTGTTGTGGCCTCTCCCGTTGCGGAGCACAGGCTACGGACGCGCAGGCTCAGTGGCCATGGCTCACGGGCCCAGCCGCTCTACGGCATGTGGGATCTTCCCAGACCGGGGCATGAACCCGTGTCCCCTGCATCGGCAGGCGGACTCCCAACCACTGCGCCACCAGGGAAGCCCAAGCCAACTTTTGATCATGAAAATCTAGCCTTTGCAGTAATGCTGATGCTAACCTTGCTCTCCTGACTGCATATTAATACAGTTCTTAATTCTAGCTGCATTCAGCCAGCCTGAATTCCCATCCATTCTCCTGAGCCCCCGCCACCACACACTCTCATACAATTTTCTAGCCATGTAAATAGATGTCTTCTGTGAGCTACCCACCCCTGTCTCAGGAGGCATTACGGAGCCTGGGCTGTGTTTCAGCTGGTGCTGAATGAGTTCTATTATTTACACCTCTCCTTGGGAGGTGTGGAGGGTACTTTGGAGAAGGTGCTTTGTCAATGTACAGCATTCTCATCAACCATCTTTATTTTACTCCTTAACTTTGGAGGTAATGATAAAGTTACTGCTCTTTTTCAACCCATCCAAAAACAATTTTGATTTTGTATTTTTCATCATGTTTAAGTAATCTAGAAAGTGGAGTGAGATTAAAGGCCAGAAGAGAGGTCTGAGCAACCTGGATGCAGCATAACCTGGGGTAATCAAGTTGTTTGTTTTAACACAATGAAGATTAGTCGGAAGAATTTTTCAAAATGAATTCCAGGGTAAAAAATACTTGGTTGATTTTATCCATCGGAAAGTTGGTAAATATCGATCACGTACAAGGTACTGTACTCTTTTAAACAAGGCAGATGTCACACTCCCCTATCACCTCCCAGTGAGCCAGGGGCCATGCAAGTACAAAAAGACATCACAAAGGGAGGAAATAAATTGCTCCATACTAAATGATAAGATACCAGTTAAGGTCTGGAAGAGTTGAGGAACACTTTGCTTAGGTTGCTAGGGAAGACTTTTTAAAGGTCATAGGTTTTATATAGGGGCCTGATATAGATTATTAGGGGCCAAAGGGTAGAGACCATGGGCTAGTAATTTTTACAATAGGCACTTATATCATTGGAATTCATTAAATATTTTCCACATGGTGGAAGAAAGGCTTTGTATCACTAACGAGAAGGGACTTCAGACAAGCCAGCATTGTTTGCAGAAAGACTTATGGGAATACTAAAGGAGAGAAGGAAATATTTCTTGAATATTTAATGAGTGAAACATTGTGCTAGGTACTTCTTATTCAGTACCTCATTTATTTCTTACAGTCATGTTATGGATTAGGAATTATTAACATAATTATTAATTATTAAAATCTGAGAATAATTATTAATTATAAATCTCAGAACACACATATAATAAAGCGACAAGACTGCATCTCCTTTACTGTTTGATATACCAAAACATGCTGCCTGCTACATAAGGATTGAAGCCAGTGAGTCATGCTAATAAGATTCAAATTTAAAATGTCCCATATGTAGTTTAAGGTCATGGACTCTAGAGTTAGGCTGCCTTGAAACTCTGTTGCTCACTATCTGTTTGACATTGCACCAACAATATAAATTCTAAGACCCTTGGTTTCTTCTTGTAAAATCAGAATAATTATAGAAACTACATAATAATGTGTTTTTTTGTGTGTAAGAATACATGAGATAATATATGTACAGAATCAGAACATTCCCTGGCATAAATTATATATTTGATAAATGTTGGCTCTGTAGAACTTAAATTCTTGCATTGGATAGCTTCATGAGTCATGTTCTGGTTAATTTTTTTTAATTTCAAAATGATTCTGAATAATGTTTACATTTCTCTCAATGTATTTGCTTTTATTTCCTTCTAATAACACTCTCTGGCCACTAACTCCTCATCTATGATTAGATAGCCTGCACCATAAATTTTGTCATACATTTTCTATTTGTGTTGATCATCTTTATGGAGTATCTTTAGAAAAAATAACAGGGTTTATTTTGTTTGACCTGAATTTCTGTAGTATCTTGTTATAGAATGTGTTCATATATAAAATCTGTATGCTTTCTTTCATTACATATCATTGTCATTAAAAGGAAATGTGTCTTTAATATTGGTCAATTGATGGCCAATGTTAAAGGACACAAAGAGCCAAACATTCTCACTTTCCAGACACAGGAGCTCTCTCTCCATATAAAGCACAGCTGGGTGGGAGTGAGAGCTGTAGAGAAGCCAGCCCCCTGAAGCTATGACAGGCTTTTGGATATTGCCCCTTACTCCAGCCCATTTAGAGGGTAGAATCAGACTTGGAGAAGCAGAGAGTGCACACAGCCCAAAGATAAACAGAAATTGAAAAAAAAATACAAAGATAGTTATTGTTAAAGAGAAAATTCATGGTGAGGAATCATCTTAAATAAGAAATAAAAGATGCAAAAGAATTAAATTTACAAAAAAAGAATTCTTACTAAAGAGTAAGAAAAAAAAGATTATAAAAAAGAAAGATTATAGGGCTTCCCTGGTGGCGCAGGGGTTGAGAGTCCACCTGCCGATGCAGGGGACACGGGTTCGTGCACTGGTCCAGGGGGTATCCCATGTGCCGCGGAGTGGCTGGGCTCGTGAGCCATGGCCACTGAGCCCGCGCGTCCGGAGCCTGTGCTCTGCAACGGGAGAGGCCACAACAGTGAGAGGCCTGTGTACCGCAAAAAAAAAAAAAAAAAAAAAAAAAAAAAGATCATAAAGAAAGCTAAGACACTGAGTGGAAAATACAAAATAAAATAACATGTAATAAAAGAATAGGATATATGGTAACTAATATTGATTGCATATTCTCTATGTGCCAGACACTCTTCTAAACATTTCTACATATTAAAGAATTTCACTCTCTCAATATTTATGAGACATTATTATTTTCATTTTGCTGATGGGGAGACGAGGCAAGTTCATTAACTTGCTCAGATCACTTAGCAGTTACCTGGGAATCTAGGATTCAAACTGAGCTGATCTGACTCAAACACAATTGCTGTCTCCAAGGCTATACAGGCAGAAAAAGGAAACAAAAGAGATTTATAAAACAAACCCTGAAGAGAAGAGAAGCATAATGCATAGAGAAACCTCAGCAGCTTACAGAGCAATGGAAAAGTCTAGGTACCCTGTCCTTATAATCCTTTCCAACCTATTTTATGAGTATAGCCATGAATGCATTCATGACAGGGATATAGGCACAGCTGCAGCTACTATATGCAGACATTTACATTTACCACTATGCATTATTAAATCTATAGCCTCACGTATAGACTGTGTGCCTTTTGAGGGTAGAGAGAAAGGTCTTGCATTGATCTGTGTTCTTAATCATAGGCAAAATGTGTGATATATATATATATATTTTTTTTCTGTACATGGGCCTCTCACTGTTGTGGCCTCTCCCGTTGCGGAGCCCAGGCTCCGGACTCGCAGGCTCAACGGCCATGGCCCATGGGCCCAGCCGCTCCACGGCATGTGGGATCTTCCCGGACCGGGGCACAAACCCGTGTCCCCTGCATCGGCAGGCGGACTCTCAACCACTGCGCCACCAGGGAAGCCCGTGTGATATTTTGTAGGTGCTCAAAAATCCTAGTTTACTCCTCTCCCCACCCCGTTTCTTTATCCCCATAACACACCATTCATATTCTCATATTACACTTATAGTCAAAATTATTTGCTTTCGGGCTTCCCTGGTGGCGCAGTGGTTGAGAGTCTGACTGCCGATGCAGGCGACACGGGTTCGTGCCCCGGTCCGGGAAGATCCCACATGCCGCGGAGCGGCTGGGCCCGTGAGCCATGGCTGCTGAGCCTGCGTGTCCGGAGCCTGTGCTCCGCAACAGGAGAGGCCACAACAGTGAGAAGCCCGTGTACTGCCAAAAAAAAAAAAAAAAAAATTATTTGCTTTCTTCCCACATTTAATTCTCTGTGCCCTTATGCTTCTGCCTTCTTCCTTGTTATCAGAGGTGTCCCTCTGTTCCTGTGTAGGCCCAGCCCTCCACTGAGCACTAAGCCCATTCTTCTCACCTACTCAAGGGATTCATTACATTAATTCTCCTGTCCTCTCCTACATCGCCTTGTATCTCACCTTTATTGGATCATTTCCATAACATGTGTTGAGATTTATGCAATTAAAAAAATAAAAACTAGAAGAACAACAAAAAACCTCTTGAGCCCTCTTTCTCCTCCAAATAGGCATCATTTCTACAGTAAACCTCCTCAAAATTGTGTCTATACTCATGGTCTCAGTTGTCCTAATATCCTTCTCTCTTGATTTCACTCTAATTAGACTTCCAGCACCACCACTCCTCTGCATTACCTTCTCTCTCATTACTCCACAACTACCCATATGTTGCTTAATCCTGTGGTCAGTTCTCAGTCTTCATTTTACTTGATCTATTATCCAACCTTTGACATAGTCACTCATTTTCCTCCTCTTGAAACACTTTCTTCACTTTGCTTCCAGCATATCATGTTCTCTTGGTTTTCTCCCTCACTGGCCTCTCTCCCATTCAGCTCTGCTGGTCCTTCCTACCTTACTGGCCTCCTCATGTTAGAGCACCTCAGGGATGGATCCTGGAATCTCTTCTTTACCTACATTACTTCTTTAGTGATCCCATGAAATTTCATGGTTTTAGTTACCCCAGAAAAAGCAGACACCCTTCCCTAAATTATGGACACAGATCTCTCCCAGAGCTGAGTTGTAGGCACAGACATAACTGCCTGCTCATCATCTCCACGGGGTGGGTAATGTACTCTCATCCTTAAAGTGTCTAATGAGAACTCTTGTTATCCTCACTCATGCATTCCATGCTATCAGCCTTCCTTATCTCAATTAATGATAACTGGTGCTTCCAATTTGCTCAAACCAAAATCCTTGAAGTCACCTTAGGTTCTCTTTCTCTCACACTCCACATCCAGTATCAGTAAATCTCTGATTTTGCCTTAGGAGCTTTCTGACTGCCCTTCCTGTTGCCATTCTTGTCTCCTGCAATCAATTCTCAATGTAGACGCCACAGTAATCCTAATAAAATAAATCAGATTGCATTGCTTTCTGCTCAAAACATTCCAGGGTTTTTCTATCTGTTGTGGACTGAATTGTGTTAGTGGTCGAAGTATGGATGCTAAAGGTGATTCTGATGAGAGATCAGAAAGAAAAGAGGGGAGCTATACAGAAAGCTTCTACCATCTCAGAGAATACGTTGGTCATCATGAACAGGATGCTACCAGAAATGTGAACAGTAAGGTTGCTTCTGGTAAGGGTTCAGATGGAAATGAAGAACATGTTATTGGAAACTGGAGGAGAGGCTATCCTTGTCATACAGTGGCAAAGAACATGGCTGAATTGTCATCTATTGCTTTGTGGAAGGTAGGATATGTAAGCTATTAATTGGATATTTAGCAGAGGAGGTTTCTAAGCAAAGTGTTGAGGGTGCAGTTAGGTTCTCCGTAGTGCTTATAGTAAAATGCGAGAAGTGAGAAAGGAACTACAAAGGAACTCCTCAACAAAAAGAAACCAGAAATTAAAGATGTGGAAAACTTTCAGCCTATCTATCTTGAAAAAACTGAGAATATCTGTTCTGGAAGGAACACCAAGGATGTCGCCCAGAGCATACAGGCCCAGAGGGCAAGGCTCTTCATTTTTTTTCAGAGCATGAGGCCACATCTTCACAGGGTCAGCCAGGTCACTGGGTCATCTCAAAGAACCAAGAGGATAAGGCAGAAGCCTAGGGCTTGGGTGTGCCACTGGGGTGGCAGTGGGACCAGAGGGCAGAGGATACAGAGGATTATTCTCAAGGCTTAAAATATAATAGAATTTGCCCTAGCTAAATTTTACATATGCTTGGGACCTGTCACCCCTTTCTTCTGTCTGATTTCTTCCTTTTGGAAGGGGAGTACCTATGCCTGTCTCACCACGGTACTTTGAGCACACACTACTTATCTGATTTCACAAGTTCACAGACGGAGAGGAATTTTGGTTCAGGATGAACCATATCTAGAGTCTCATCTATACCTGATTTAGATAATATTTAGATGAGACTTTGGACTTAGAATTGATGCTAAAATGGGTTAAGACATTTGGGCAGTTGGGATAGGATGAATGTATTTCACATGTAAGATGGATTTGAATTTGGGGGAGGAATGAAGGGCAGGATGTAATGCACTGAATTCTGTCCCCATAAAATTCATATATTGAAGCCCTAACCCCCAATGTAACTATATTTGGAGATAAGGAGATAAGGTTATATGAGGTCATAAGGGTGGGGCTATAATCTGACAGAACCTGTGTCCTTATAAGAGGAGGAAAAGGCACTGGAGCTCCCTCTAGAAAGAGGTACAGAAGTACATGTGCACAGAGGAAAGGCCGTGTGAGGATGCAGCAAGAAGGCAGGTGTCTGCAAGTCAGGAAAAGGGCTCTCACCAGAAACTGACCCTAATGACACCTTGATCTTGGACTTCCACTCTCCAGAAGTGTGAGAAAACCAGTGTACGTTTTATTTTAAATCATTCAATCTGTGGTATCTCACTATGGTAACCCTAACAAACCATCACACTCAGAGAAAAAGTTAAAGTCCTTTCAATGGCCAACAATGGTCTTCCCTCCTCATCCTATTACTTTTCTAATATCATATATTACTCTTTTTCCAGCCTGCTCCAGCCCCACTAGCTCCTTGCTTTAAGGCATTCACCTGCCTCAGGGGCTATAACTTGCCGTTCCATATATCTGGAGTCTTCCTTCAGATATATGCATAATTTTCTCTTGTGCCTCTTAAATCTTTGGTCAAATGTCACTGTGTAATATTTTTTTTCCCTGATCATTCTATTCACAAGTTTAAGCTTTTTACCTTTCCTGATAAAAGTTCCTCCGTAGAACTTATACGTTCTAACATACTATATGAATTACTTACGCATTTTGTTTGTTGTCTTCTGCCACTAAAACAAAAGTTCCATGTTAACAGAGATTTTTATCAATCTTTTTCTCTGTTCAATCCTCAGATTCTGCCACATAGTAGATGCTCAATAAACAATTCTTAAATTAATTGAAATGTATTTAAATTTCCTTCTCTGATAGAGAATAATTGCCTTCATCTTTATTCCTAATGCCTATAGGGTGAATATAAATTATTAAATTTTATATTTTATTAAATATAAAATAAAATTAAAATAAAGTAATAAACCAAGCATCAGTCTTAAATAAAAGAGTAAATGCTTGATGAGTTTAGGCAAAGGAAACAGGAATCTAAAATCATATTCCTGCCATTTCCATCAATTCTGATATTTATATAAACATCTCTATATAATATTTGAAAATGATTACTAAGAATATGACACTTATTTTACACTGTTTATTTATTCATGTGTTATAAACATGATACCAAACAGCAATTACATGCCTTATTGCCAATCTTCCCAACCATTGTGAATGTTGCAAGGTGAATTAATTAATAAGAACATGTGTAATGTATTTCTAAGAGACCTGCTGGTATGGTCCAGTGCTATGGACTCATAGCACAGTGTGAAAAAGTACATATTCATCTGTAGACACCAACAAATTTAGGTTCATATGTGAATCATAGAGATGGCTTTATTACTTTCAATGATAATCACTTTCAATGATAATAACACACTAGCACAGTTTTAGAGATAATTGGAATGTTATGCTTGCTAGAGATTTCATTGCAAGCTCATCATAGTTTGCAAACAATATTTACAATTTCTCATGTTTCCTTTTGTAAAATGCTTAAATACTTGTCTGCTGTAATACATAATAAGAAGAGAATTGAAATCCATGTGCACCTGGTTTATTTAAATGATACATTTTTATTCATGTTCTCAGTAATAAACATCGAAAGCAAACAGAAATTAAGTGGTTAATGAAAATATAATGACTATAGAAAATTTGATTTTGCAAACCTCTCATTATCAACAGAAAAAATATTGAAAATAATCTCAAAACAATATAAGGGTTTCAATCAATTACCTTTTTTTTTTGCAGTAACTTTGTATGTAAAATATCTACCACCCATTTACTCAGAAATTCACATTATTATTTCTAAAATTAAGAAATATCCAATTTAATAATCTAAATTTGGGGATGGACAATAAATAAGGATATGTCATGAAAATTCACATCACTTAAACAAGGTCTTTGCTATCCCCATTCAAAGAGTGTTAGTTCCTGGCCTAAGCTTTTTAATCAGTTGCTCTTTCAATCTGGCCAAGGAGACACAGCAAAGATGATATTGAGATTTTTAAGAAAATACATTATAAAATATTCACAAATTTAACTCTGAAGCCAAGTACCATTTGAATTAAAAAAATCTTAAATTTCTGTTTCATACTAAATTTGGAATCTCCATGATTCAGAGCTTAAAATGGTCAAAGAGTAGAGCTCTATGGAAATAAAGATTTTTAACACTGTAATATAAGAAGTATCAAATGAATGTGCTGATCCATGCAATGTAAGAAATAATTACAACTCAAAATCCTATTGGGAATACTCTTCCCCTGATTCCCCCCCCCCACACACACACACACAAAATCCAGCAGATATTTTTCTCACAGCAGCCATAGCTTCCTCGTGTCAGAACCAGAAACCGGCTGTAATATAAACTGCTGTAACATAAACAATAATTCATATTGATGAAGAATTTATTTTTTTTTCCCAGAACTGTGGTAAGGGATTTGTATACGTTATCTCATTCAGTCTTCACCATGGTCCCATAAGTTGATATTCTTATTATCCCTACTTAATAGATTAAAAAAAAAAATGAGTAGTTGAGTAATCTGCCAAAGTTATAAGACAAGTAAATGTCAGAGCTGGGCTCAGATTTAGATGTCTTTTGGCACTAAAATCCTTGTTCATAATCACCTTTTTTTAATGCTAGTGTACCATGCAAATTTAAGTACCACACAGATATATCTATCTGTTTTTGAAAACAATACTCTATGAAATGTTTTGAAGAATTACTAGAAAGCATATAACACTAAATTTTGTGTAATTTTGCACCAAAATATGGCTAATAAAGGCCTTTGATGTAAAATGAAAACTTTGAACATTTATGGACACAGAGACTAAACATTTTCTGTATTAGGTAAGAAAATATAACTCAATTGAACAAATGACAATAACAACAAAATGTCTAGAAAAAAGACTGTCTAGTAGTAGATATAAGTAGAAGTAACAATGCATGAAAATAGAAATAATAAGATGATATTACATTACATAGCTAATGATTTAATTAATTCCTTATGAAGAGGAACCAAAGTTAATAGAAATCTTTCATGTTTAACTGCATACAATGCTTCATGTGATTCTTAATCTATGGTACAGATTTAATTCAAGTTTTTTTTTTTTTCCTTACATTTACAAAGTCTGAGATAACAAACTATTTCAAAACTTTTAAAATCAATATTTCAACTGAGGACACTCAACTGAGCACTGTATATACAATTTGAAATTAGAGGGGGTAATCAGGTAAGCAGTTTCTCTTAATAAGGCCTATTCCTACTTCCCACCTGAGCAACTTTCACACTATAGAACCTCGTCTGCAACTAAGAGAAAATCAGTGGGTGCTATCAGGGACCCCTGAGATTTCTGAGGAGGTCTTTGTTTTTAGAGATGAGATTGGTCATATATAATAATTTGTTATGCTCTACTCCAAAATATCTTACACTCAGTTTCACACATATATATTATTCTTTAAAATATTTTTAAAAACATCATTTATCTGTACTAAACAGAAAATATATGAGGTAGATGACTATAAGAAAAGATTTTGGAGTTTAATGTACAAAATTGCAAATGACATCATATAACTTTTTACCAGGAAGAGTAAAACACACCAACCCCTCCCTCATAAACACCATCACCAAACAACAAAAAGTTAAAACTTGGAAAAGGGAAAAACACTCTGAAATAATCTAAAATGAGGACTTAAAGCCAATCAAAGGAGAAGAAATACATGTGCCAAGATTTTTCAAACTATAAACTTTGTTACTTTAAATTCTTTGTTATCTACTGTAGATTTTTCTGGTTTCATTTTGAAGACTGTTCTAGCCCTCCTATCATCAGTTAGGTATGATGGAGATGAAAACAAATATTTTTTATAAGAGCGCCAATTAGGTGATTTAAATATATCATTTTACTTCCCATAATCATTGTGCCAGGTAAATACTTTCCCTATTTTATAGGGGAAGAAACTAAGCCCGAGAAGAACAGTTAGGAAGGCTGACGGTCACAACTGGCTCAGGCCTGCAGGTATATTCTACACATATGCATCAAGACTCTATCATGCTTTCTATTATAGCTGCATGATTTTCCTACGAACAAGAGAATGTACTTTAGTCTGCTCTGAATCCAATGTAATACCAGTTCTTCACTTCTAAAAGCATTAAAGTGAAAATGAATAGGATCTTTTGCATAATTACTTCCCCCAACTCCTTGTTACATATTGTTGTTTCAGAAAAAGAGAACAATAGGGGAAAATGAGAGATTTTTCACAGAGCGGTAGACACCTATAAAGGATGTGTGATTTTTTTCCCCCAAGGGTAAATTATTTAAAACTTTTAAATCAATGCATATTAAATTGGCTCAAAGAAAATAACAAAGACAACAACAATACCTGTCTCTCTGTAGCTTGTTTTCTATATATGGCAATTCGTCACTGGTTAGCAAAACCTAACAAGAGAGCATTAGATATATTTTTTGCCATTTACATGATTAGATCCTTAACAGCATTGTGATTGAAGAGCATCCCTTTAAAGATCTCCACCTATTGTTTATTAAATATACATCTCCATGTGTGTGAAAGCAACATCAGCAGGGGGACTGACAAGATAAGTAATGGCTCCACAGTAAAGAAAAATGGCTATGCCTCCATTCGTTGTTTATTTCCAATTTATTGGTGTTGCAGAAGCCTGTGGGCCCTCATGGAAAGTCGTGCTGTTCTGAGGTTTTGATTAACCTGTATCATCATACTTCTCCCATCATCATTACACAAGGCAGTTAAGTAAACAGATATAATAGGCCTTGCTCTCATCGTTAGAAATTTACTGTCATGGAAATTCAACTAGCTATCTCATTTATCTTACTTTTTCAAAGAGTGATTTAAGTGCCACCCACATGGTGCAACAACAGTAAACTAAGTTGCCATAATCATTCATTCATTCATTCACAAATATTTCTTGTGCATCAACTATTTCTCAGGCTCTGTCCTAGGCATTAATGCTATGAAGATAAATGAATTATGCCCCCCAAGTCCTTGCAATGTAATGAATCTAGATGATTAAAAAATACTAATTAAATGTCTAAAATCTAAAAATTATTCTCTTTATCCAAGGTATGAATACAGATAAATAAAAATTTCTCTATTAACTATTCCTTGAGTTTCTAGTGACATCATTGTTATAGATGACATATAACTTTCTGCTAAAAGGAAGCTGGCATGTCCATTTAGGTATTGAGAAGTGTGTATGTGTGTGTGCATGTGTGTGTGTGTGTATATATAGATGCTCAACACTCTAAAGGACTTCAGTGTGGCTTGGGTTACAGATACAAAAGCATAACATATGCCTTCTTAAAGTTGTTTACTCTCTTGTGATCCTAAAACAAGAGAGTAAACAGTAGTTTGTAATTTGGGGAAAATTGCTTTAAGCAAGTCAAGGGAAAATATAAAATAAAGAAGAAAAGTATTGCTTTGTACGGAAGAAAACTAAAACTATCTCCGACAAATTGTAATTGTCTATAAAAAGAATTTCCAAAGGGTTTTATTGCCAGTGAACTGTGATGGTTTATCCAAATGAAGTTGATTATGAGCCACGAGCTGCTTTATGTTAGAGGAAATAATACATTTTCATTTATTCAACCTAAGAATCTGCACTATTGACAGTTATTAAAACTCTGTCTTAATTGGTAATGGCAGACAGAGGAACAGTTTGGGGGGAAAAAGAGGGCTCCGGCCCTGAAGTTGAGCTCCTTCGTGTTTTAGGACCTAATGGCAGCTTTTCTACTAATTTTAAATTAAAAAAAAATCATATCCAGTGATACTGTAATGATATTTTTAAATCATAGTTTTTGCTCTACACAGAGAATGGAATTAACAGCATGGTATGCCTCCCCTCCATGACCTCTAGTCTACATTTAAGCCGCTCACCTTACAGTTAATTTTGCAATTTTCCAGTCAGGTAATCTAATCACCACCATGGATAGAACTGAAACAGTATTAAATCCATATCAAAAATACAGTATTGAAATGCATTGAAAGCTTTTTAATGAGGTTACTGAAATTATTCTACAAGCAATATTATACAAGACATCAAATTTGTTAACCCTTGTTTTTTAAGGTATGTATTTGTCAAATTTACTTTTCTATAAAAGAGACATTCCTAGGCCAAGATATCAACAACAACTTCCAATGGTATTCTGGTTGTTTTTTAACAACAGGTACATTAGCAAAAATGTCTGCTGTAGGCTCTTTGAAACACCTTACTAGGAACTCTGGGAATGAACTGAAAGAGTCAGTACAAAGGGTAGATCATATTTATCCCTTAAATCTTTCAGAGAACTGTATCATCTCTGTGAAGAAATACTAAAGGCAACTACCTTTTTTTTTTTTTTTTTTTTATAATAGTGTTTATTTTTACTTGTTGACAGTTTGCTTTATTTATTTATTTATTTTTGGCTGTGTTGGGTCTTCGTTTCTGTGCGAGGGCTCTCTCTAGTTGTGGAGAGCGGGGGCCACTCTTCATCGCGGTGCACGTGCCTCTCACTATCGCGGCCTCTCTTGTTGCGGAACACAGGCTCCAGACGCGCAGGCTCAGTAATTTTGGCTCACGGGCCCAGTTGCTCCGCGGCACGTGGGATCCTCCCAGACCGGGGCACGAACCCGTGTCCCCTGCATCGGCAGGCAGACTCTCAACCACTGCGCCACCAGGGAAGCCCCGCAACTACCATTTTAATGATTACTTACTATCTCCTAGGCACAGTGCTATATGTTGAAAGCAACCTCTAAGGGATTATTATCACCATTAATTAATGAAGGAATTAAAGGTCAGAAAATTCAGTTCCTTATCTCCAGTGACAAAGCTAGCTGCTTTCCCCTCTGACTGAAATATTTCTTTTGTATAGGTGGTTCCTTCTTGTCATTTAGATCCAAGCACTAATATCACCTCCTTGGAGAGGACTTCCTTGACCACATTATTAAAGAGTAGGTGCACAGTCTCAGCCCAAGTCAGGGGCTCTCTCATTACTTCATTTGAAATTACATCATTATAATTTGAAATTAATTTGAAATTACATCATTAATTTTTTTTTTTTAAAAGAAGATGTTGGGGGTAGGAGTTAATTAATTAATTAATTAATTTTTGCTGTGTTGGGTCTTCATTTCTGTGTGAGGGCTTCCTCTAGTTGTGGCAAGCGGGGGTCACTCTTCGTCGCGGTGCACTGGCCTCTCACTATCGTGGCCTCTCTTTTTGCGGAGCACAGGCTCCAGATGCACAGGCTCATTAGTTGTGGCTCATGGGCCTAGCCACTCCGTGGCATGTGGGATCCTCCCAGACCAGGGCTCGAATCCGTGTCCCCTGCATTGGCAGGCAGATTCTCAACCACTTCGTCACCAGGGAAGCCCCCATCATTTATTCTTTACCTTTCTTTTTTCTTCCCTCCCTCCCTTCCTTCCTCCGTTCCTTCCCTCATTGTACGATCTTTCTCCCTTCTCCACCCTGTCACTAGAATATAATCCTGTGAAAAGAGAACTCGATGTATTTATTGTTGTTTTTGCAGCCTTTTAAAAAGTGTCTAGTACTTAGTAGTCACTAATATCTGTTGAATAAATGTGTGCATGTATGAATGAATGAATGAAAATGATAGAGTCAGGATGCAAATCCAGGTCTTTTGATTCAATATCCAACATTCCTGTCACTATATCACACTGCCTACAGATACTTAATTTGAAGATTCCAATCAGTGTCTCTGTTCCTTGTATGTACATTGGAAACAATTCTCCAGTCTAATGTGGTATTGGTAAAATCAGTCATCAGTGCTCTCCCTTCCCCTCTTTTTCTACCTATCAATTTCTCTTTACATTTAAGTCAGCCAGTGATTGCTGATAAACTGAATCATACTTAGAGGTTGAAAAAGGTTTACTATATTCTTTCCTGAATTTTGCAACTTTTCCACTATCAATCAACATCCCCCTTATGTCTTTAATTTGCTTTTTACTCAAATTGGATTTCAAAGTACATCAGTGAGATCAATTCCTTTCAAACATTCTTAATGCCCTCACCCTGATTATCTTTTATCACATTCATCTAGGAAACACATAACACCCAGTAAGATCCAAATATTTGCCAGCTACTTGTCGTCTGGTCTGAATTCAGATTCATTTCCACAAAACTCAAATGAGAATTAAAAAATATGTGTCATTCTACTTCACTTCCTTAACATGATGGCTTTCCTATGTTCAACAGTTTCTCACCTTCTATTTCCACAAAATTCCTGCATTATTCTTTTTCCTTTCCACCTCTCCTCCGACCACCCAACTTTCACCACTTTAGTGGAAAACTTGTTTCATATACTTAAGTAGGAAATCTCTCCTTTTCTCACTCCCAACTCTATCAATTAATCTGCATCTACACTCACACAATATGCCTTCTTGACTATTACCATGGACAAAATATCCCTGATTCTGTCAAAGCCCAGCCCTGCAAATTGTGCCTCTATTACATCCTTTATGGCTTCACAGAACTTTTTTCTTCAAATTATCTTATTTTTTATTAATAGTAACATTTCCTAATTTCTAGAGGATCATCATTTGGTTTCTCTTAATTTTTTTTTTTTTTTTTTTTTCTTTTTGCGGTATGCGGGCCTCTCACTGTTGTGGCCTCTCCCGTTGCAGAGCACAGGCTCCGGATGCGCAGGCCCAGCGGCCATGGCTCACGGGCCCAGCCGCTCCGCGGCATATGGGATCCTCCCAGACCGGGACACGAACCCGTATCCCCTGCATCGGCAGGCGGACTCTCAACCACTGCGCCACCAGGGAGGCCCTCTTATTTTTTTTTTAAAGATAAAATCCATCTTGACCCCTCCATCTCTCCCCCATTCCCTTGTTTGACCTCAGAGTAAATCATCTTGCCAAGTTTTTTATAGTTGCATTCACTCCTTAACCCACTCCAATTAGGTTTTTGCTTCCACCAAGTTAGCAGAGACTCTACATCCGAAGATGACCAGTGGCCTCTGTTTAGTGTGCTTCCCCTATTCCTCTTCAAGAAAGGATTTGCTGTGCAGCTGCCGGTGTGTGTGGGGGGGTGCGGATGGTGAGCAGACGGCATCCAGCTGTCAGCTTCTTCATAGCTGGCATCAGCTGCAGAGACATGCCTGTTCCAAACAGCTGAGACTCAATGCCTGAGCAAGGTAGGAGTATAATGTCCCAGCCATTTCACTGACATGGGATAATTCTGGTGGCTATTTTAGCTCTCGAATTTCCCCACCAGGTTAGCCAAAGCTTTTAGCAGTCATCGCAGTTTGACATATTCCTCTGTCAAGTCCTGCTTCCTTGATCTTTCCTTTCACAGGTGTTTTTCTCTAATAAACATCTTACATTCCAAAGCCAGCATCTGCTTCCAGAGAATTGAACTTGTGACAGTCACTACCATGAGCATAATTGGAGATGGCAGGCTGGAAGGTGGGGTTTGGTGTTTGGAACTGGATGACATGCCACCTGGCATCACTAGTACAAGGGACACACAGATGGCACCTGGGACGAAGTGGCCATCCAATTGAAACTTTCACCTCTGGTAATTTGGTGAAGCATGAGGATATATGGATAGAAGGGCATACACTAGAAAGCTGATGTTGCTACTGTTGTTGAAATGTATGGGAAAAATAATAGATGCAAAAATAACAGGGTTTGATGGCTATTGCTAAGTGTCACAGTTGCTCTATAGCCATGCTGCCCAATACAATAAGCCACCATCATGTATAGTTATTGTGAACTTGAAATTTGGCTGGACCAAACTGAGATGTGCTATATATATGTATAACAACCACATCAGATTATAAAAACTCACTACAAAGAAAATGTAAAATATCTCATTAATTTTTTATGCTGATTACATGTTGAAATTATAATATTTTGGATTTATTGTAAATTAATTTCATCTTTTTGTTTTACTTTTTCAAATGTGACTACTAAAAATATTTGAAAATTTTTATGTGGCTCACATTATATTTCTATTGTACAATACTGTTCTATAGAAAAAAAAAAAGTTTAGATTGAGTTGAAAGCTAGATGTGAAGCCAGTGGCCCTCTTTGGTTTTATACAAAGAAGCTAGTATCTGCTCTAGTGGAAGGCTGGAGAAAGCTGAGGGCCCAGTTCTGGATTTAATAGTTAGAATGTACGAACATGAAAAAAGTTTAAACACCAACTAATGCCAAAGCCAGGACGGAGACACCTGGGTACATGCCCTTAAAAATTGTGACTGCCTAGGCTCTTTGAGTTTTTGGAGCCTGTGATATGGCCTACCCACCCTATTGAGAGGTTGTACCTGCTGCCAGCCCTGCTGGAAGAGAGTGCTAAATCTTCTTCCACCCAAGACAATAAGTACCCACCTCAGGACCTGCCCTCCCCTCCCCTCCTGGTACTGGTCCTGAATCTGTGATAAAGCCATAGCATAGCTCAAGTGAAATGAGGTTGTCTGTGCCCCAAAGGAGCTGCCAGATGCAGTTAACCTGTATTAACTGTGTTGGGGTGAGTGCATGTGGGACTGGATTTCGAGGGTGGTTATTCAAGGGGGCTAGTTTATAAACTTCAATAGAAAAAGGTTTATTGACTTGGGTGTGTCCTCTAAAGATACAGGATTTAACTAGCAAGGATCCTCCTCAGAAAATCTTGTGAGCTCCCTATAAGGATGACTCCCAGAAACATGGAAAAAGTGGTGGCACATACTGAACAAAGTTGAAATGCCAGAATTTTCACAGCAAACTCTGAAGGAAGTGGGGAGAAGGCTTAGGGAAATGCTGGAATGGATGTTCAGTGTACAGCTGGAAGACCTAGAAAATCATGCTCCACATGAAGGCTGGAGGCACATACCATTTACTAAGACCATGAAGAATGTGCTAAAGGCATGGTACCAGTATCAGGAAAGGTTCAGTGGTGGCTCTCTGGACAGGACTGGAAGGAGGAGGGACTACTACAGATCTTTGCCCACTGATATTAGTATGGATGATAGGACCCTAAAACAATAGAGACTAAGTGGCAGTGTTTAACCAACAGAATCCAAGGGGGGTTACATTTTGGGGGTAATATATGCAATAGCAGAGTGGAAGCCAAGGAAACCTGACCCACAGAGGTTACAGAGCTGTTGTTAATAGAACACAGCAACTTTAGGGGCATGATAGACAGGCTGCCAACAAGAGTACTACTCAGCTTGTACCAGCAAGAAAACTCAAGGTTAGATGGCCAGGAGGCTTAGGGCAGCCACACCAATAAAAAATCATGATCCCTTGACCAATTTGCAGACCTGAGATAGTTTTCAGACAGAGGACCCATTCACTAAGGATGTGGTAAGGTCTCCAAGTGGAAGGACTTCAAAATTGTATGGTAAGTGTACATGGTACTGATGCCTCCAGTTCTTTCCCAAAGGGATGGTGGCCATTTACTTGGGGAAAGCAAATACCGAGATATTTTGATGGCTGTTGGACATAGGGCTTAAGTTAACATTGATATCCAGAGACCATCATCATGGTCTCTCTGTTAGAGTGAGGACAAATAAGGGTCAGATGATAAATGAATAAGTGGAGTCTTGGTCAATGTCTACCCTATGGTATATCCACTAATGGTCATTTCTCTTATCCTTGAATATATAATCAGTAATGACACTTAGAAATTGGCAAAACACTTCTATTGGATCTTTGGTCACTGGGTAACAGCTATAATACTGGGTAAGGCCAAATGAAAGACCCTGGCTCTGTTCTCTCCACCTCCAATCAATAGGAAGTCAAAAACATGATTAAATCCTGAGAGGGGGATAAGGGGTGGGAGATTTGTGCCACCTTTATGGATTTAAAGGATACAGGGTTATTTGTTCTCATAACATCACTATTTAATTCACCTGTCTGAACCCTAGAGAATCAAGATGAATCCTGGAAGATAACTGCAAAACTAACCCAGTGATAGGCCTTTTGCAGCTGCCATACCATATGTGGTATATTTGCTAGAGCAGATTAATATGGCCTCCAGAACTTTGTATGAAGCCATTATCCTGGAACACACGTTCTTTTCTATATCAATCAGAAAGACCATCAGAAACAGTTCACATTCACATGAATTGACCAACAGTATTAATTTACGGTTTTGCCCCAGACCTATATTCACTCTTCCACTTTCTCTCATAATATAGTCTGAAGAGAACTTGACCATCTAGATAACCCATAGTACTTCATATTAATCCATTTCACTGGTGATATTATATTGATATGCCAGATGAGCAAGAGGTAATTGGCATTCTCGAGGCCTTGGTAGGACACATGCATTCCAGAGAGTGGAAGATAGAACGTGTGAAGATAAAGGGGTCTGCCATGTCCAAAACAATCTGAAGGATCCTAAGTAAAGGATACATTATTGCATCTTGCACCTTATAACACAAAGAAGGAAGTTCAATGTCCTAGTGGGTCTTTTAAAGTTCTAAAATGGAACATATTCATAAAATATTCATTCCATACCTAGAAATGTATTGGTTGACACAAATCTGAGTGAAGCCCAGAACAGAAAAGGGCTCAGTGTCAGGTCCAGGATAAGGTACAACAGCTCTACCATTTGGGCTATAGAATCTGGTAGACCCTATAATGTTGGAGCTATCAGTGGCGGGACAGGATAGCGCATGGAATTTGATATCCTTTGATACCACAAAGGCCCCACGCCCTAGGGGCCTGTGTTTTGATTTTGCCCAGTGGGAGAATCACAATATAGGCTCCTAGGGTGCTGAAGGAATGTCATGCCATTTGTAGTGGCAAAATTATATACCTTTTGAAAACATCTTCTGGTGTGTTACTGGGTCCTAAGAGAAACAGAGTACCTGATCATGGGATGCCATGTGGTCACTATCAGAAATTACATGATCATGAGCTTGGTTCTTTCAGATCCACCAAGTCCTAAGGATTGTTGCTGGACCTCTCCCTTCAACCATCACAAGATGGAAGTGGTACACTTAGGATGGAGCTTCAGCCGGACAAGAAGACACGAACAATATGCAGGAGCAGATAGTTCAGAACCCCATGGTACCCAGCACTGTTATAAGAGCACCCCTTCCTCAGACCTCATCTAGGCCACAAGGAGATGGGGTGTGACCACTTGACAGAGGGGGAAGTAGTCCCAGTTTGGAATATAGAAAGGTTGTCTTTGTATATGAGTCAAAAACAAAGTGACTACACTATAGACTTAGGATACTCAGGGTGCCCTTAAAAGACAGTCTGAGGGAAAATTCTCTCAATTAGTGGAGGTTTCACGTAGTGCTATGGGTCATCTACTTTGTGTGGAAAGAGAAGTGGCCCAAAAAGGGGTTAAGAGGTGGCCTACGCAAATGGACTGGAAATAAAGGACTGGAATATTATAGACAAGGAGGGATGAGGCAGAGGCACATAGACAGACGTATGGGAATGGGCACAAAGTGAGATCTTTGTATCACATGTTAATATCCAGTAGAGAACATTTACAATGGAAGAGACACTAAACAACCAACTAGATAAAATGATCTGGCTAAGCAGATTAAATGAACCATGTGCCATTGGCCACACATGAGCTGGCACAATGGGCACATAAAGTGGCCCTGATGGCAAATATGAATATTACACCTGGGTCCAAGAGCATCAGCTCTCATTTATCAAAGCTGATCTAGCTACTATTGCTGATGTGTCCAACTGCCCACAATGGAGACCAATGTTAAGCCCTGGACTGGCACCATTTCTTGAGGGGACTTGCCACTTAATGGCAAGTTGACTGTGTTTTTTCCCTTGCATCCTGGAAAGACTAGTGGTTTGTTACCATGGCAATAGGCATCCATTCTCCATATAGGTTTGCCTTTTCTGCTCTTAGGGCCTTAGCCAGCCCCATTATTCAAAGGCTCATAGTATGTTTGAGCCACTGACATGGAATCCCACTGAGCAGGGGTACCCTTTTACAGTAAAGAAGGTACATGACTAGACTGATGCACTGTATCCACTGGTTGAATCCCATAATTCACCCAGACTGCTGATCTTATGATGTATTAGAATAGCCTTCTGAAGGCACAGCTAAAGGGCCAAGTTGCAGGCACTATTCTGAGAGGAGTGAGTACCATCCTCTAGGAGCCAGAACATGCATTGAATCAAAGCCCTTTATAATTGTGCTCTGTCACTGAATGCAAGAATACACAGGTCCAGAAATCAAGGAGTGGAATAACTTGATCCTACTCTAACTCTGTGTAGGCATGACAACTCCCCTTGAGCACTGAAACACATGCCTCAGATTCAGGCTCAAATATCCCAGGTTTAACAAGTAATGGAGATGCTTGCCAACAGAGTCTGTACTTCTGAGTCATTGCTTTCTCCAGGATTAAACACTTCTTTACAGGATGATGGATAGTGAGTACACCCATTCTCTTCTGAAGTAAACCAAATCCCCACTAAACAGGGTACAGTTGTGCTTCAAATCTAAACAAGATAATTACAAAACTGTTCCTTAATCGAGGATGGTTTTATCCTCCATATTCATAGTAGCCTTGCTATATTCTTTCTCTCATTCTGGTTAGAAGCAATTGTGATAGGAAATAGAAGTTGAGAGGTAGAGAAACTTTAAATGTTTGGGGAATGTTTATTTTTCTATGTAAAGAAGAAAACAAACTTTGCATTTTCAGGGTGATCCTTGCTGCCAAAACTTACAGGAAATGAACTTGAGGCCTTTTATATATTTTAAAATTCATCATTTTCTGTACACTTTTATTTTTATTTTTTTACTTCCCAGTATCTCAGGCCTGAACTTATAAGCTATAGTAAGGACAGGTTTCCTAAATCTTAAGAAACGTAACAGCCTTGAGTCAGAGTTTCTAGTCAGTGTTTGGTTTCTTCTTCCATATTTCCAGAATTTTTATTTTCTTAGGAAAAACCGGTACACATAAAGTGTTGAGAAAACAGTAGCAACGATAGCAGATTTACCACTTGCCTATTTACTGCCTGCAGATTTATGGCCAATGGAGCCTATTTTGCCATCTGGGTCAAAGTCATATTTTCACTGGAAATATTTTGGTAATTTATTGCTGGCAGTTTTCACATGCAGGTGGTGATCACACAGGTTTTATGGCACTTTCATAACTGCACATCTGACTGAAGTGCACAGAAGCTGATCTTTTGTGAATGTCTACAGAAGCGATTTGATGAAATGGAATGCATTTTACTTATTACATTTACCAGCGCAGGAGGGATTCCTTTAACATAAAATGTAATCTGAGAAAGGTACCAAGTCATCTTCCCTGGTTGTTTCCAGAGGTATGGATTTTGGTATTTAGAAAAAAAAACAGTTGGCTACTCTTGGACATTGAGGCTAGTGTCACCTGTACAAAGAGAATTTCAGAGTTGCTGGTAGGTATCTGTTAATTTTGATGCATTAGCCTTTGCACTTTTCTCTTTTAACACTTCTATCATTGGAAAAATGTTGCAATCTGGTGTTTTGGTTTTTGTGGGTTTTTTGTTTGTTTGTTTTTGTTAATTTCATAGACACATTGTAAAGGAGAGACATGATTATATGAGAGCTATTGGAGAATGAAAAAAAATGACTCAAAATAAGGAGACCATTAGAACTTACTTCTAATGTATGTTCTATAACCTGAGAGTATTATAGTCTCACCTAACCGCCCTGAGCCTCAGTTTTCTCTTTTGTAAATGTAGGAAGGCGGTGATAATAGAAAGTACATATTTTTTTTAAATTTAAATATAATTTTCCTGCACTGATCTCAAGTGTTAAACACAGTGAATTTTGGCATGTGTACAATTCTGTGTAACCATCATCCAAAACAAGATATAGAACATTTCCATCACCCCAGAAAATTTAATCATACCCCTTTCTAATATACCCCTGGCCCTGTCCACACACATAAGAAGCAATCACTTTATGATTTCTGTTATCGTAGATCAGTTTTGCATATTCTTTTACTTCATATAAATAGAATCATTTAGTTTCTTTTGCTCAGCATAGTGCCTGTAAAATTTGTCCATGCTGCATGCATCATTCATTTGTTCTTTACTATTGCTGAGTAGTATTCCAATCATGAATATACAACAACTTGTTTATCCATTCTCTTGTTTATGGATATTTGGGTTATTTTCAATTTTTGACTTTTACGAGATAGGTTGTTATGAACATTCATGTATAAGTCTTTTGTGAACATACATTTTCATTTCTCCTGAGTACATGTCTAGGTGTGGAATTTCTGCAAAATGAGATTTACGTGTGTTTAACTTGATAAGAAACTACCAAAACAGTTCTCCAAAATGGTGTTACCATTTTATACTCTCAGCAGCAGTTCTACTGACTCTACATCGAAACCTACACTTGGTATTATGAATCTTTTTTAGTCATTCTAGGGGGTATGAAATTGTATCTCATTATTGCTTTGATTTGCATTTTCTAGATGACAGATGAGGCTGAGCTTCTTTTCACTGTAAACCACATAGAACTTAGACATGGCTTAAATCTCCTTCAGAAAACAGTCTAATTTATAATCTCTTCCTTGTTTTCCCATGGTATTTTATAACTCGCCTATGTAACTTTTAAAAACTGCACATGCTTTAGTCCTACTTGCAAACATTTTAATTCAGAAGATCTGGCATAAGGCCTAGGAATATGATTCTGATTCACAAATGAACCACTGGATTATGCTCCAGGTGTATATAGTTTTTTTTAATACTACTAATCTATTTATTAGATCATAAAAAAGGCAATATAGAATGATAGTTAAGAGCATAGACGTTAGAATAAAGAAGACTAGATATTGGATCCTAGTTCCCACTTACTGTCTATGGATTTTGGTCAAATTACATAACCACTCTAAATCTCAGTTTCTTCATCTATAAATTGAAGGTAATTACAAGTTTAACCCATAGGGTTGTGAAGAGGATCAAATGTGATAACAAATGTAAAATGGTTACCATTGTGCCAAACTCATAATAAACACTCAATCCTCATTAGAAGGAAGGAGAAAAATGTGAGAACATTGTGAAGAAGAAGTTAAAGAAATCTGAACACCTAATGTGAGTATCTGGATACTATCTCCTTTACTAATACTCTTTAACCTAATCATTTACTTCAGATAATCTTCCAAAAAGTTTTCTTACTTGTTTCACCTTCCTTTCACCTATGGAATTTTTGTGGATTGAAACGTTGCACCAGGTGTTGGCATTCCCCATTTTCATGAACCTGGTGTGTGATGGTGTAGTAGGTGTGTTTCTGCCAAGCTGTTCACCTTACCCCATTGCAAGTTCATGACCGCTGGTTTCCTCCTCAGTTCCCTGTTCCTGTCTAACGCTCCAGTCTAAAATTGGCTGGTCCTTATTTCTGGATTCTCATCTCTGTTTTCCTTTCCCTTCATACGTTAAATGAAAATATACAATCAAGCGTGCTCCCTCCTTCTTTCTTTCTCTATTTTTTCCATCTAGATATCTATATATCGTCACTCCATTAGCACTCCCATGATGATATTTTTAATTATCAGCATAAAGTTTACCTTTCTTACTTACCACAACAACCATGGTTCTACCTACTAATCACTGCATTCACTAAATCTATTCTCTCCTTTTTAATGAAAACATCTGTTTTACACAATTCAGATTCTGCTTCTGGTTTTTTGTTTGTTTTGCTTTGTTTTCTTTGGTTTTGCAAATCAGTAGTAGTTTCCTACTTAAATGGGTCTTTCTTACTTTATCTGAGCAATTAGTAATCAACATGACATACACTCTCTAAAATGAAGTATAAGAAGATTTTCATTTCCTTAAGATTATATGTGAGCCAATGTAAAAGAAAAGAAGAAAGATTTTCCCCTTTTCCCTGTAAAGAGGAGTGTGCTAACAATGTCTTGGTTTCAACCTCACAATAGAGTTGTCTGTTATTTATTCGTATTAAAAGTACACAGCCCCACAAAAAATATTTTTGAATTATTAAAATTTTTGCTTATGAGGAGGGCAGATTTAGCTACTTACCTACATAACTGTAGTTCTAAAATATCAAGATAGAATGGCTCTCTTAATGGAATGCTTTTGAATGCAGACCTAAGAATATTGACAGAGGTAAAAAGAAGTCTACATTAAAGTAAATGTAGATTTGTCTATTAATAACATTTTATTAATAATATCAGTCAACGTCCATTTAGTGAAGAAAGATGAAAATAACTAACTTTTATTAATAGGGCCTTTAGCAAGCTACTGCTTTTAAGCTTATACTTTTGTTCAGATCAGTTTCCACTATTAGTTTTTCTCCTTTTCTCCTTTACTCCTTTGACATACAGGACACTCATGGTGAAATCCAGTTGGGTATTACTGCTCAGTACATATCCCATAATTATTAGAAGAGTAAGGAAGCTTTTATTTTTGTTTTCTATTTTATGTATTCAAGAAATGGAGCAGAGAAGAAAATGAAATGATTTTCCTTGAGAAATACATAAAGCTTTTTAGTACTAAAAGATAGAAACAATCCCAACTCTACCTGTGATGGGTAAAGTTTCACAGGCTGCTGAAAATCCTCACAAAAATGACTAGCTTTCCATTTTCCAAGTAAATTAAAGGGTCTACATCCCTTACCAACAGTTATTTTGTCATGCAACTCTGTTCAATCAATGAAAAGGCTGAAAGACTCTGTGGATAATCATTCTTCAATTTCTGATGCCACAGATTTTTCCCTACAGTTTGTGACTCAGTGTTTTCCTGGTAAATGCCAACAGAGAGAAAGATGACTAGCACCAATACTTGCCGAATCATCTTCATCAGTCTCATATATATTTTTTGTTCTTTTTCTCAATTTATCACCCAGAAAACACAGAAGTTAAGAACAAACACATGACAACACAGAACTCTTCTCTAAAAAATCTGTCTCCAGAGTTAAACTATCCAAAGACAAAAACGAGCAACACAGAATTTTCACTTTTTTGTTTTTTCAAAGCTATGTCTTGGAAGGATCTTCAAAGCTGATCTTCCTTGGATCAGAATTGGTAAGTGTGCCAAGAGATCAGCACGCATTAAACCAACAAACAAACAAACAAAAACAGCATAAGATCTTCAAGATTTTCTCTTTATCTAAACTGATTCAGATAAAAATACAAATTCCATGTCAACTATAAATATGTAAAAAAGAAAAAGTGTGAAACCAAAAGTAAAATCAAGTCAAAACTTCAGCAAATAAATACTCCATTTCTGACAGTTTCTGGAAGAATTTAACAATTCCTTTCTAACACATATAAAATCTCAGAATCCAATAAAGGACAAAATTACTTTTAAAGCTAGAGGGATATTCAAATTATGCAGTTATACAATTATAATACCATGTAATAAGTACTATCATAAAGATATGAACTAAATATTTTGGGATAATTGGAATGGAATAAATAATTGGTCATTATTACTCTGTATTATAATTATTTACCTCTCTTACTCTCCAACTCTGTAAATTTCAGAGCAAGACTGTGTGTGTGTTTGTGTATGCATTAATGTGTTTAATTCACTTTTCCACTTATTGTTAGTACTCAATAAATGCTTTAAAAAATTTAGTACTAAATTAGTTCTATTTTTCACTCCTTTATATGGAAGGAAAGGGTAGGAATAGAAGACAAAGAAAAAGGACATAATAAAGAGAAAAGAACAGTTGTATTTTGGGGCTCCAAGAGAACAATGGAGAAAGACACCCTGTTGTTGTTACATAGGCTCTTGACCTTTTCTTTTTCTCGTACTACAAAAGATAGTTTTTCTTTCCTTTCCTCTCCTTTATTTCTTTTATTTTTTCAAATGTTCACCTATACAGTCCACACAGCTCCCCACAATTCCACTCTGTCTTTTCACTCTTCTAATTAGTATGTTGGTCATGGCTGTGGGATACAAGTCCACATTGCTTCATATTTCCCAGTACCCTGTGTCTATTACCATCAGAGACCAAATTCTTGAGATTCTAACTTTCTAGCAAAGTACACCTGCTGTCCTGCACTCCACAGGAGCTGCTGTTTGTTCTGATTCTGTGTCATTATTTATTGCCTTCAGTGTGAGCTGTGCTCCTTCAAGGAAAAAAGGTTTGGCCTATGTTTTCCTCCCAGTCAATGCATGATGAATACTACCGATGGCTGAGTAATGAGATGTGGCTGAGGTCCGAAAGGCAAGGGCCTGTGTGTTTCAGGGCAGGTTCCACTCACAGAGAGGGAGGAGGGAAACATGAACACATTTGGAAATTGTATAACATAGTGTAGTTTAGCCCTCCTTTCTCATCTCACAGTCTATTGCTATTTTCTGTAGTCTGAATCCAAATTAACTTGGAAAGAAGACTTCAACGTACTTTGTGATTGAAAAAAAAAATGATTCCTGAGTTTGGAGGATATAGAAGTTTGTCTAGATCTGGCTGTTATGTAAAATTAAACTGAAATCAATTAGAATTAAATCCCCAGAGGTGTTTTGTCATACCATAAGTTCCTTTTAGTTTCTTTTCAATGAAAAATTAAACTGAAATCTTCATTTCTTCTGAGGTTGAACAAATACTAGATCCAGCATATCTCTGGCATCACCAAGGAGTAAGTAAGACTCTGTTACATTTCCAGCAATACTCCAAATCTCAATGCAATAAGCTCCTATCAATTTGATGAGGCAGACAGCTACTCTTTTTCAGAAATACCACACTTCAATTATTTCTGGCAAGGGGTTCTGATATATAATCAGAGAAACTGCCTATAGCTCTGCAATACCTCAACTCTAGATTCTGAATTTCAAAACAACCTTTTGTTCTCTTGACCTCTGGTTTGCACCATAATTAGGTGTGCATTTCCATCAAAATACTAACAACCAAAGTGTTATGGCTCAAATGTTTGTGTTCCCCCAAAATTCATATATTGGAATCCTAACCTCCAGTGTGATGGTATTAGGAGTTGCTGCCTCTACAGATAATTAGGTCATAAAAATGGATCACTCATGAGTGGAATTAGTGCCCTTACAGCAAGAGACAGGAGAAAGTTTGCTTCTTCTCTCTCTCTCTGCTTTGTTTATGGCAGGATACAGCAAGAAAGACGGCCATCTACAAACCAGGAAGAGAGCTCTCACTAGAACCTGTGTTGGCACCATGATCTCAGATTTCCAGCCCCCAGAACTATTAGAAATAAATTTCTATAGTTTATAAACCACTTAGTCTATGGTATTTTATTATAGCAGCCTAAGCTAAGAAACATAGCCAGCAGGGGAAAATCTCTGCTTCCTTTAACATGCTCTTTCCAAGAAGTGGATTTTCACAGTCTAATTTTAGGGTCCACAGTGAAATGCACAGTTCCATTCTTGATATTGCAGCAAAATCCTTCCCAAGGCAGTGGGATCAAAGAAATGTCAGTCACAGCCCTCTATTATCCAGATCTCTACTTTCCCTAATAGTTCCACTTATAGCCTGCTCAGCTTTAGGGGACTTTTCTTTCAGGGAACTTAATTATATTTTCCTCTAGTCTAATCTTCTTTAAAGACATTAGACCAACAAAAAAATGTTTATACAAATCAACCTCAACTGTGGGCTAAATTCAAATTCCCTTCTACAGTAACATGGACCCCCTATAGATCAAAGAATATGACTGGATATCTATGCCAGTGTCTCCGAACATTTCAAGACACACAAGGGACCCTTGAAGGCATGGTGGAGTATTATCTAACTAAGTTTTATCTCTGACTCATTTATTTATTATTTCATTCATTCATACAAAAGACATTTATTGCATATCTATTGGGTGTCAGGTATTGCTCTAGACTAAGAGTTGAAAAAATTTTTTTCTGTAAAAGGCTTGATAGTAAATATTTTTGGCTTTGTGGGCCATAAAGTATGTTGCAACTATTCCATTTTGCTTATTGTAGCACAAGAACAGCCATAGACAATACATAAACTAATGGCAGTAGCTATGTTCAAAAGAACATAAAGGGGTTTAGGTAATGTTTATATGGGAAGGTTTGAAATGTCATTCCATTAGGATACTTCTCTACTTCATTCTACACTGATATTGCCCTCTACACCACTACTAAGTTAGCTCTTAGTCGTTATAATTTGGTCATTGACTCTGCACAATGTGTAGAATTACCACGTGTTATGGCAAAACGAGTGTATAAGTCAAATTTCTGGCTTTAAAAGGATCACACCATAGTTGCAGGTAAAGACTGTGTACCATTAGCATCATTTGAATCTAAGTGTTCTGGAGATATTTTAACTTGTTAAGTTAGGAAACGTTTCTGAAGACTGACTCCACACTTTTCAAAGCAGCTTTAACCATGAGCCCATTACATGCACCAATGAAAATAAAACATACAGTAGTCTTATTTGATTTGCTAGGCCCATATATAAAGAAATAAAGAGAGAAACTGTATTCTATCTTTTAGGACAGTGTTTTAGCTCAGCCAATAGTTGCTGTGATAAGACACTGGAATCATGTGTTCTAGAAGCCTAAACATTCAAATCACCAGATTCCCAGTTACTCAGTTACCAGCCCTGTCATGGGATCAAAGACACTATCAAAGGATCAAAGGGCTAGTAAGGTATGATTTCTGCCTCTAAGGAGCTTTGGTGGGTGGGTAGGGGGGAACAGTTAAAAATAAAACATTGTTCATGAATATTCTTTTATGCTGGGGCCTTGCATGCTAGTCGTTGTCTTGTGCATCTTCAGATACCTGGCCTATTGCTAAACTTCTCTTCCGGTTTAGAGTTAAGCATTTAGAGAAGGGAGAGATTTATTAAATATGTTAACAAGTTTTCACTGAGAACTTACTAAGAGTCAAATTCTTTTGGGCATGTGGGGCTACAAGGTTGCACAAGAAAGATTGTTTTCTGTCATCAGAAGGCTCATGATTGAGTGTGAGACACAATCATGTGAGTAGATAGTTATAGCACACTGTGATAGGTACTGTGACAGAGTACTAATGGGTGCTACAGGAGCACAGAGGATGTGAGTGGGGGCTGAAACCACTTTTCTAACCACTCCGGTTAGAGAAGACCAGAGAAATGGAACTTGTGTTGGTCCCTACCTTACTAGGAGTTCTACAAGAGAGGGATTACCAAGGAAATTTGGAGTTGGAAGAAAAGCATAAAAAAAGGCAATTAGACAGGAATGAACATACTATTTATAAGTGTGGCATCCACGGAGTTCTCTGGGAAGAGTGGGAGTCCTGGTTTGAAGGGAGTAAGACATGCCAGTTAGAAGATGTTTTATAAGATGGTTAAGAGGGAACAACTCTATGTTATTGAACAAGAAATAACAGAAGGAACGTAGGGCTTTAGGAAACTGGACTGGAATAAATATGCAAGATGGATTAGAGATGGTAGAGACTAGTGTGAGAAGAATCAACTGAGCACCCTTGCAATTATCACTAGCCTGGATTGGTGTGGTAGTAATGGGAAAGGAGAGAAGGAAGAAGCTGAAAGACGATTCAAAGGAAGAAATGACAGGATGCAATGACAGATGGAACACTAGGTTCAAATGAGAGGGAAGAGTAAAAGATAGTCTGGAAAAATGGTGATACCAGTGACAGAATCAACATAGCACTGCGAACTGAAAACCAGACAATCAAAGTGACAATACCACTTGTGCCATATGTCTGAAAGCTCTTCATCAGAGACACAAAGCTGAAAGGAAAGTTGTCTCTAGATTTTTCTTGCTCAGGAGTCTATGGGTAAATTACTAACTTTACAAAAAGAAGTCCTCTAAGGCACTAGCTGATGTGACCTCGTGTGTCAAACCAAATTAAAGACCCACAGAGTGAGGGTCAGCTCTGATGTCTATACAATTTAGAACTACAAATAGACATCACATTCTCCTTGTGAAGTTTCATACAGGTCACCTATAAACCATAATAAAACATCAAATAACAATGCTTGGTAGGCCTTTAATAAAGATTTGTTGAACTGGACTGAGGATAAGGGGGTTAACAACAAGTCAGTGGGGATGAGGTCTAACTCTTTAACACTGCACACCGTGAGAGCAGAGTGGAGAAAGAACAGCTTTAATAAATCACAAGCCCAATTCCCACTTGGGCAAAACGGGATGGCATCTTCTGAAACTCAGGTGTTAAGTGCATTGTAATGACTCCATGGAGAATTTCAATCAGGAAAGCCCATCACATCTGGAATTTGTTTCCTATTTTTACTCTATTTACACAGTTGGATTTGAGTAAGTGGTCTTGACTACAAACAGCACATTAAGAACATGTAGTGTTATTATATAACTGGGCATCTATGTATTTGTGAACTCAAAGTGGAAAGAACCAGTTATTCCTTGGGCTCTGAGGTCACGCTGATACATGGGGATAAAAGCATCATGTAAAACAGATCTGAGACATGATACAGAGGGACTTCATTTTCTCTTCAACCAGTAAAGAGAATTTTTTTTGTTTTCCTTGACATAGGCTACTATTCTTGAGATCATCAGCAAATAGAATTCTTATTGTTCACTCTGCATTTATTCACAGTAATATAAGTCAGATACTGTAGAAACTTTTTTTTTTTTTTTACCTGAGAAAAGTACTCCTTGTGCCTGGCAGTGACAAGATGTTGGGACTTTTCTTTGTAATAGGAAAATAAATTAGATCTTGTAAAATTCTGAGTCAGACACTTTTGTTTTCTGAGGACAAATACCATTAACTCCTATCAATGGTTCCTTCTCAGGAGTTAGAAAGAGAAAATTATACACTGTGAGAGAAAAGAAAATTTATTTCTCCATGTTTGGTCAAGCCTAGAATTCTCTACAGAGAGAATCTTTCTAGAAGAAGCTAGTGTTTTCATGAGCAAGAAAGCAGAGCTGCATACCAAACAAACGGCAAATGCCGTTTTGAGCTGGTGGCTCTAGCCTGCTGGTACTTGGTGTGATTCCCGGTTCTGCCTATGGTGATATATAAAGCTAGGTCGATCTTTCAGTGTTTGACTTGGGCTTACCGCTGTACTATACCTGGTGTTATAAAACAGTTGCAACAAATTTCTACTGCCTTCTCTACAGAGTGGGTTGAAAAAATTTGGTTCCAAGTGCCACTCTTAGTATGCTTAATTATTTTGACAAATTGTTTTAGAACTTTATGTGCATTTCCCTTCAGATCCATTGCATTCTCACTGCAGTGTAAGTGTAGCATTTAAACTAGGACATTTGTAATTAGTCTGCATCCTTATGAATAACTTGCCTTATTCTGCCTAAATTGTTCAGCTTAGAGTTGTTTCTGAAATCTTAGATTCTTTTTAAAGTAATTGCATAACAGTGCCAAGCACATGGCCTAGCATATGGCAGGCACTTAATAAATGTTTGTTGAATAAATAAATTAGTTTTGCTTCAGTCTTGGATTTTGGCCTATCTTTTTATAATGTTGACCAAATAAACTGGCTTGTGTTGGAATGTGAAGCCACCTCCACGGCTGTTGAATCAAGGCAAGTTCATAAAACTTGCCCTCATTCATGATTTAAAGATTCTCCTTATTGAAAATAAGGAGAAATTTTTTTTCTAGATCTTCATTAACTGACAATTGCTTAACTTGTTCCCTTCTTAGAGGAGCAAGACCTGGTCATAAAGTCAAAGCTGCAGAGTAAATACTAGCTCTCACTATCACTGTGTTGCTAAAAAAGAGCTTTGTTATCTCTGAAATGTTAATAATACCTACCAAACAGCATTAAGATTTTAGGAGATAACACATAGGGAACACATCTATTGCTGCATAAAATACACTCAAAACTTAGCAGCTTATTTATTTTTGCTCACAAGTTTATGAAACATCTGGGCAGTTCTGCTGATCAAGGCCAGGCTTGGCTGGTTTCAACAAGGCTTTCTCAGGGTCTTTGCTTGGCAGTTGGCTAGCTGCCAGGGAGGGTAATGAGGGTAATGGGGCTATGCATTTCCATCAACCTTTTCTCATGGTGAGGCAGAGGTTTTGAGACAGAGAACAAATAAATGCCCTGGGTCCTCTTGAAATCAAAACTCAGAAATAGCATAATGTTGCTTCTGCCACATTCTATTGGTCAAGGCAAGTAAGAAGGGTAGCGAAGATGCAAGGATTGGGAAAATAGATTCTATCTCTTCATGCAAAAAACTACAAAATCACACTGCAAAGGGGTAAGGACAGTAGAGACCTGTGGCCATTTTTGCAATCTACCACAACATAAATAATTGTTACCATAGGATCTGTATATGTGTGTTTAATAAATGACATTTATTGCTATTATTAACCTACAACCTATGCTTCCTTGTTAGCCTTTTTCTTTCACTCTCACCTCATCCTTTTATGCATTCAATTCCATGATTGTAACAAAAGAGGTCAGTTGATTAAGAAAACCACTCTGGGGACTTCCCTGATGGTTCAGTTGTTAAGAATCTGTCTGCCAATGCAGGGGACACAGGTTTGAGCCCTGGTCTGGGAAGATCCCACATGCCACAGAGCAACTAAGCCCATGCGCCACAACTACTGAGCCTGTGCTCTAGAGCCGGCAAGCCACCATTACTGACCCCACGTGCCACAACTACTGAAGTCTACGTGCCTAGAGTCCATGCTCCACAACAAGAGAAGCCACCACAATGAGAAGTCTGTGCACTGCAACGAAGAGTAGCCCCCACTCTCCTCAACTAGAGAAAGCCCGTGTGCAGCAATAAAGACCCAACACAGACAAAAATTAAAAAAAAAAAAAGAAAACCACTCTGGTTAGGCCCTCTGTTGTACCCCCAAACTCATCACTTCAAAGAGCAATTACAAGACAACCTATACCCACAAGAGATGACTCCTGTAACTTTCTTTAATCCTTCAGTTTCTGAATCTTCCAATTCACTGTTGAAGCCAAGGGAGGCATAATGGTATAATGGTTAAACAATAGCCTCTAGATTTAGACGACTTTGGTTTGAATCATGACTGCCAATTTACAGTGATGTGACCTTGAGCTAGTTAGTTTATCACTTTGTATTTAAGTTTGCTTAACTCTGAAATGGAGTTACTGAGTTAGTGAGAAGTTTAAATGAGATTTTATACATATATCTGTGCCTGATACATAGTGAGCCTGGTGTGTGTGTGTGTGTGTGTGCGTGTGTGTGTGTGTGTCTGTGTGTGTTACATTTAATTATTTATTTCAGTGAGGAATAAAATTATGAGTTAGGCCTCTCAGATAATTAGCAGACAACAAGGCAAAGTTTGTGTTGGGTGGCTGACTAGGCTCACTTATTTTCTTTTTTCTTTTTTTCCTTTACATTTATTTATTTATTTATGGCTTTGTTGGGTCTTCATTGCTGTGTGCGGGCTTTCTCTAGTTGTGGAGAGCAGAGGCTACTCTTCGTTGCGGTGCACAGGCTTCTCTTTGTGGTGGCTTCTCTTGTTATGGAGCATGGGTTCTAGGGATGCGGGCTTCAGTAGTTATGGCATGTGGGCTCAGGGGTTGTGGCCCGTGGGCTCTAGAGTGCAGGCTCAGTAGTTGTGGGGCACGGGCTTAGTTGCCCCGTGGCATGTGGGATCTTCCCAGACCAGGGCACGAACCCATGTCCCCTGTATTGGCAGGTCGATTCTTAACCACTGCACCACCATAGAAGTCCTAGGACTAGAAGTTCTAGTCCTATTTTCTCACACTATCTCTACCTCCTGGTTTCTGACTATATACCATGTTATTGAATTTTGAGTTAAACTCAATTAGACAAAAATCTGTGAATGTTAAATCTACATATGCTATCTTGAGGGACTTCTAAGCAGGTAATGAGAGTTTTATTTTTCTTCATCTTGTACTATGCTATTTTATTAGGTTTTATCATTCACAAAGTCCTATTTTCTATTTTCACTGTCTTATAAATCCCTTTACTCTAGTGAGGTCATAGAAAAGGATTAACTGTACAATTAGATAGCTGTTTTATACATATATGTGTGTGTGTGTGTGTGTGTATCTGCCCTGATAACACAAGGAACTTTGAGAAATTATTCTTCCTCAAGAGTAGTGAAATACAACATTAACCAAAATTATTTTAAGTCAATACTCAGCATAGGCACAGTTTGGGAAAACAGTGCAAGCTGATGAAACATTATTTCTTCTAGTGTATATCAAGACTACCTAAGAAAAAATTAGGACTACAGAGATCAAATTTTTAAAAAAGAAAGAAAAGAAAATTCCTACTTGAAAAAGCTTATTACTCTAATCTAAACAATATTACACTTATATTTTTGCCAACAGTTTAATATACATTAATATACAACATTTTAATATATAGTACTCCTTGCTGTTGTCAAACCAAGAGCAAGAAACACAATCTAACCAATGCCTGACTCCCTCTGTGTCATGCATTATTACCCTCCACTGAGAGGGTAATCTGAGAAAAAGATTATCACAAAATCAGACATGATGATTAAATTCCCTGCAGAGGAACACAGCTGTATTTAGCAACATTTCTAAGAAGGAAAGGAAGAAAGGGAGGAAAAGAAGGAGGGAGAAAAACAGAAATAAATGTTGTACCTCACTGTATTCAGCAAAATATGAATTCTACCAAACTCATCCATGTGTGAGTATACTGAATAAAGAGCTGCCTGATCTAGTGTCTTCTGTGGTTAAGCAGCCCCATCCTCTAGATTTCTATCCTCCACCAATACTAACCTACTCACAGGCAACTCTATGATTAGCAATTCCAAGGGGCCTCTATAAGCCTGCTTTGGAATTGCTATGATGAGTATCTGATAAAAAATAGTAGAAATAATATTAACTTCATTTATAAAAGGACTTCTATATATGTCTGACACCACTACTCTAGGTATGTTACTTATATTATCCTTGTTCTTAACAGTAGTCTAGTAAAGTATATATTATTCCAATATTACATATAGGAAAGAGTCACGGTTGGCCAGGTGGTAAGAGTAGGACCTAGATTCAAATACAGGTTTCTTTCAGTCCAGACCTTATGCTCTTATTATAAAAATTCTTGAAAACTGACATTATATTTCTCTTCAGCCTCCTTTTTGCTTGAAATACATTCATTTTTATCTTTTTCAGAACATTCACTTATGTTTGTTTTCCTCTTGTTAACACTCTCACAGTTTCTGTACCTCTGTTTAATAAGAGGCCCCTGATTAAACACAACACTCTACTAATCCTATATTAAGTAAAGAGTAGATAGCCTTATGTTTCCTTCATGAAATGTTCTTTTAAGATTCCTGAATATACAATTGCAATGCCCTCCCCGCTCCCGCCACTGGCACAACCCTAATTAACATCCATTTAAAACAATAAAGCAAGGTCCGTGGAATAGATATTGAGTTATTGTTAATCACTCACAATTGGATGCTCATCTAATTAGAAAAATACTGAAATATATAATCTAGTTCTCTCATTTCTTTTCTGGATAAATCAATAAGAAGAACATTTTAAAAGTAAGATGAGTTTGGATTCTCCTTGATGTTCTAAACATATTAATGTCAGAAAAGGCCATTAACTAAGACTGACAAGATTTATTTTTCTAAAAGTTTTATAATCCCTGGATAGTATCCCCTTCATTCACATTATTTGATATGCATTTGTGAGAAAATATGATCTTATTTTTCCAGTTTCTATGACCTAGTCTTTCTTTTTTCATCCAAAATAGTATATATTTAATATATGTATTTTTAAAAAGTTACCTTTACAAAAATCATAAGTATATGCTTTTGGGAAAAACACTTGCTTTAAAAGAAAATGAATTTGGGTAATATAAATAACCCAGAGGTTAGACACTAAGGGGAAAATAGTAATGTTCTACCATGTAAGTAAAATGCAACATAAATTATTTTCTAAATATAACCTTATAAGAAAGCACATGATTTTATATATTTTGGGAGTTATGTATGCTTTTGAGAATAAGTTGTAACACTATGAATGAACCCTTTCTATAAAAAAATGCATTTATGCATATATACAAAACCATTAGGGGAACATCATTATTCATGTCAAATAAAGAGCTCCCAGTTTTGATGAAGGTAAAATCATTGATATGTTAGGAGCCTGAGAATCCCATTGGGAAGTATTTAGGTCATAATAGAAGGTTATATCTAGCTTACTGATGAGCTAAACGGCAAATATAAAGGCATATTGTGAGGCTTTGGCAGTGAGTGTGAAGTGTTTTGTTTCATTCAGAGTAGTCTTGAACTCTACTCTGTTAAACATCTTCATAAATGATCTTCAGTTGGTTGGTAATGACATTAATTAAATTCTCAGATGAGAGAGGATATCAAGCAATGAGACATCATACAATAGTACAAAAAGCCTAGAAAAAAATGGCCTGAAATTAATCAAATGAGATTTAATCTTGAATTGCAAAGGCCAGTATTTGATTAAAAAATAGATCCAATAAAAGTTAAAGTAAAATTAAAAATCAGTTTCAATAAAGAGATATTTCCAATAGTTAATATAAAGTTGATTTGATATTCTGTAATGGGCTTTGAGAAAATGCAAGCTGTTTTAAAAATAGAAATGAATATGAAATTTTCATAGTAATCATCACCTAGAAAATTCCAGTGGCTGTCTGATCACACTGAGAAAACTGAAATGTTGTGGACAATTTGTGCTGTAACAGAACCTTTATGACCACCTGACACCTATCCAACAGAAAGAATAAGAGGTCCCACGAAGAATCCATGGTGAAGTAGATTGAGAGAGAAGTATATAGATGGATGAAAAGACACCGGATTTGTTGTGACAATTTTCTACAAACTCTACAAAATAACCAAACTTTTCTAAACAAGTGATAAAAATTTAAATCATGGAAAACAGAATCAAAATAGACAAAAAGGTATGGCTTTTAGTGAGATAACAGTCTTGATTCTGACAAATAGGCTGCTTCCTCATTAGCAGAACTGGTCATATCATTTGCAAATATTCCAGAGGATTTGATTTTAACCAGGGCATTTACACTCTTCTCTGTGATAGAACTTTCACCCTTGTTTCTGCAAAGATTCAAGTATGTTTTTGGAGAAAACATATTCACAAAGGATTCTTCAAAGTGCTTCTTTTGCAATAGTCTCAGAGCCTTCATACTGTTATGCCTTGAAAAAGATACTGAAACTCGAGTTACATAATTACAGCTTAACAAAATATGTCCTCTATTTTGAGGTTCTTAGTGGTGATTTTTTTCTTACTAGTATTAGAATAATGGTGACAGAACATAGCTGCAGGTGATGATGTAAAATAGATACCAAACAAGAATATAATAATGCTTTTCCATTTTTAGCAAATATGATTATATGCATTATCTCCAGAGCAGATTTCTCTTTTTCTGTAAATATAATTCTTGGAAGAGCTTGCTTTATGGAAGGACCATAGAAGTGGGCTCAGTTTGAGTTTCTCCTTCATACCTGATTTAAGTGAATCAGGAAATATTATACATCAACATCTGAAAGATTATGCATAGTGAGTAAAATATAGTTCAACTGCTGCAAACATGTTTGGAGTTTTGCTACCATACATACTCTAAAATGTTCATAATCACCATGTCATTAGATTATGTTAAAAACCAGTATTTTGCATATATTCCAAAATAATTCTTTATCTGATCTCCAGAATTCTAAAAAAAAAAAAAAATAGTAAAAAGATTTCTAATAACTAGATTCACTCTGCTATTGGGATCCATTCAAGAGACTGAGTCCCTTTTAAATGACATTAATATATGTCTGTGGCATTTCAGATATGAAAACAAAAACTTTATTTTCTTTCTCCATTTTTATATTGAAAAATAAATGATCTTGCATGCCTAGTTTAATTTTTATTTTAAAAATGTAGACATCACTCTATTAAATAAAGATTCTGATAGTCACAGCAATCATAACCTATAAAATTCCAGTGGCTGAATAACCACATTGGGACATTTGGAATACTATTGATAGGTGTGTGCCACAACAAAATTTAGCACTTAAATTGGTAGACTTTGACTAAAACAGATTGCTCTCCATAATGTGGGTGGGCCTCGTTCAATCAGTTGAAGGCCTGGATAGAACAAAACACTGACCTCCCTCAGCAAGAGGGAATTCTACAAGCAGATGGCTTATAAATCTGAACTTCAACAGAAACTTTTCCTTGGATCTCCAGTTTGATGGCTTACCCTACACATTTGGAGTTTGCCAAGCTCCATAATCATATGAGCTAGTTCCTTAAAAGAAATCTCTTTGTATATATACATCCTATTAGTTCTGTTTCTCTGGAGAACCCTGAGTAAGACAACATGTATGACCATCAGGTACCCACTCAGTAGAAGGAACAAAGGGATACAGAGAAATTTTTGGCAAAGGGGATTGCATAAAATATAAATGTCTCCTCCATTTCTGTATAAAAATATAAACTTCAAATATAAATTTATTTTATAAATTTATTTTCAAAAGAAATGGGATTTCCTATGGGAAAAGGAGGTGACTATTTTCTATAATTTCAGTGTCCAAGAACTGACTCATTAAAGAGTATAACCAAAAATTAGATTGAGTTTACTAGTTCATTACACACCATGGTGTCAAATCCCAAATTTGAAAGACTGAGACAGAGAAGCACTTATCTGTGTCTAGCAACAATGATTCCCTCAGTTACTTTTATAGACATGTTTGTACATATCTTTGCCCTTGGTGACAGTAAATTATCATGCCACTCAGTATAATGTGGTGGTTAGGAATATCCATTCTGTTGTAAGGCCACAATGTTTTAAGGTTAGGTAAACTCTCAAAACTTTAGGTTCAACAGTACCTACTCCACAGGGCCAGTATGAGGATAATGTAAATAATACTCTTAACATAGAGCATGTTTTGCTTTTGGCCTCCTTACAGGCCAAGAATGGTGTCTGATATACATTCCTAACCACTGCACAGATCACCCAACTCAGTGCTTTTCATCTGGTCAATTAGTCAACAACTAAAGATAATTGCTACCAATTATGTGTGCTTATGATATATCAGAATGATTTTTTTAGAAGTCTCACAAAATTCCTTCAAAGCAGGTGCTATTATCCCCATTTTTGGATGGGGAAATTGAGACTCCGAGAGCAGTAGCTTTGAAGATCATACAGAGCTACTTAACAGTAGACTCAGCATTTAACTCAGGTCTAACTCAAAGCTGTGCTCACTTTGTATTGCAACTTACTGCCACTATGTATTAGATGATTGGTAACAGGCATCTGTTAATTTAAAAATCACATGGGAAGTTGCCATTGATCATAATATTCTTCCCTTTTATTTCCTTTTTATGCTGCTTGATGATCTGGCTCTGTCACACTTTGGAAGCTGGAAGTCTGGCTGTTATGGCTTGTTAGACAGTACAACAGAGTAAAAGGGAAGGTTATAAAAGTGTGTTCCCTGGTGATTATTTTGAAGGGAAAATACACTATCTACTGAGCTTAAGTTTTAGATTTATCATGCTTGGACAAGATACAAACTCATCATAGACAGCATCTATCTTTCCAGGAGGCTGAAGATAAACAGTGTATGTTCTAAGGATTCTTCCAGACCCCCAGGACTGTGATCTTAACAAAATAAGAAACTATTAAGAAATTTCTCTAAAATTTTTGAAAATGCTTTCCATTATAGCTAATGAATATTATATTGTTATATTCTGGAGAGATGTTCCCATCTATACTGTTAAACGTTTCTTTCAACTTTTCACGGAACACTTTCCTGCATGCATTTTAAGTTATAGTAGTATTGAAGATTTTATGTAAAAGAAACCTTGAAAATATTAATCCGGTTCTAAATATTAGTTGTAGTGTAGAGCGATTTCCTCCATTATCAAAAATATTTCAAATTCAAGAGAGTAAAGCATTTGATTATTAAGATGTGCCCAACAATGTTATCATTAAATAAGTATCATCCTGTATCTTAACTCAGGAGACTCTGTTATAGCCTATAGACTAGTTTTTTTGTAACCAATAGATCTGTTATTTTCAAATACAGGATTTACCAAGTTAAATATAAAATCACACTATCATAATTTGTGAGATAGATGATTACAGCACTTCCCCAAAACCATGATAATACTGCTATTTTTTAAACTGAACTTCTTTAGGCAATATTTATGCCTTTTTGATTTTGTAAAATTATTCTACATTTTTAAGGGAAAGTAATCATGGCATTGTCTGAAGTGTCACATCAGGTACATCCAAATGGCAAATGATTGTCATTATAGTGCCTGTTAGGGAACTCACTTTGATTAAAGAGGACATCCATGCCCAAGGACAGCTGCTGAAGCAACCTCTGTTTGTGGCAAGGGACAGGGAAGGGCTTGTATTATTGCTTAGAAACATGGGTTCTCTAATCTTTGGAGGGAAATAGATATGGAAATAGAGCATTAAATGGAAAAGCAAACCAATAAAAACAACAAAAGAACTTGCAATTTGTTTGGGGAAATTTAAAATAATTCCATTTCCCATTAGGCCATGAGAGGACAGAAATTGGAAGTACTGACTCCTGTGCACAGAAATGGAAGCAAACACGGTGATTTTAGTAGTTACATACTGACTCAGACAAGCCTACTAGGCAAGGGTTTGTCAAAAGCCAGTTATATATCCTTTTTCTGTTCCTAGTGTTAGAAGGGCTTTATCTCAGAACAAATATATTCTGAAACTAAAGTCACATCCTGTTATTGTAACAGACAGTCAATAACCATCAGGGCTAGAAAAACAATTGTAATAATCCTAAAGACCAAAAGAGAAGAGAGTAGTCTCGTTAGTGAGACCCAAAGCCAACTCTGAAACAAAGACTTTTGAACATAAGTTTTAGTTCAGCATTTGAAAAATTTGAAATTGGCCTATTTTTACACCTCATCGTTTTTCTAATTGAAAAGACAAGCAAGGCACATGAGATGCATTATCTATTCAGAACAGAATCACTCCATTAATTAAATATTCTAGTGAAACCTGAACACTTCTAATTGACAGGAAATGTAAAGTTTAAAATTTGTGGGTGAGATAGCCTGCATTTACTGTGTTGGGATATTTAACAGCTCTCTCCCTACCTTCGCTTCAGTTTCCCCAGAAAGCACGGCTATCATTCTTTTAACTGAACGAGACAGGGAGGGAAAGAACGGATGTCAGCCCACTCCCACTGATGAGTGTCACATCCAATTGCCACCCTTACCAAAAGGAATGAAACTAGGTTAAGGGGACAGGTTCTGTATTTTAAAAAATTACCTGCCATGTATTTTTTCCCCAAATGTCAGGTGGTGGCCTCTATTAGAGGGAGATCATTAATCAAACTAATGAGAATGATGGATGTAACCAACCCTTAACAAAGATATAATGCCTCAGTGGGAAAGGAGTAGAATGGCAGACTTTTATGAAGTAGGCCTTTCCTCATGAACACTTGGGTTTGAGTCACACCACATGTGCAAATCAGGGCCTCCTGATCCTTATAACAGCTAAAGAAGAATATAGTATTACTGAATCAAAATGTATTATTTATGGTGAAGAAAAAAGAATCGCACTTGCTTTGCAACAATAAGGTATTACATAAAACTAGCCTTAATGATCTAAACCTTACTAGTGATCATTCAAGTTTTGAAGAAGCTGCTAAGGACAGAGGAAGTATTTTTAGGAAAATAGGATCTTGTAATTAGTGTTAACATGGGGGCTGTTCTTGATCTTTTTGCCCATCTCTAAACCACTCTGAATAATTCTTCCCTAATGCTAAGTCTAGACCGAAGAAATGGTATGCAAATCAGGATGTTATGCTTTCAGCACTCAAAAGAAATAAGAAATTCCTCATCAGACATTTCCAACAGTTTATGGTGAGCCTAATGGAAGAAAATAGCAGAGTTGGGAGACAAGAGAAAGGATGAAAGTCAGAACATTAACAGACAGTAATTGACCTTGGCCAAGCCATGGACAAAGACTCCTTTGACCATCTGGATGCCCTGATGAACATCCTTGAACATGCAGAGGAGAAGACCCATGATATACCCAAGAAATGGCATTTCTGAAAAAGTTCACATTTGCAGACAGAAATGATTTTTCAGTTTTTGAGGTTTTGGAAATGCCTATTAAAAATGTTTATTTAAACTTAAACCTTTACTTAAACTAAAGTTATCTCATGTCAATCTGAGGACAAGCTAAATAGAGGTTTCTATTAAAGTTAGGAATAATACACGATGGTTCTTTTTTTCAAACTAATCAGTGAAATCACTCAATTTTTGTAGAAATTAATCTTTATAAATAACGATTTACATCATTTTAATTGCAGAGTATGAAGTTATAACATATTTCCTGTGTTAATTTCTACATAACTATATGGTCAGAGAAAGTAGCTTAATAGGTGTCAATTTTTTGATGATTAATTATAGATTTTTATGTCTGGAAAAATCAGATTGCATGGTATAGAAAATCACATTGTACAAAATAAATAGGCAGAAATAATAATCAGTTTAGTAAATAGTTAAAATGAAAACTTCTCATTATATTTAGAGAAGCAGAATGAAGGGTAGGGGAAAGTGAGAGAAAAGATAAAGTCCCAATTAATGGACTCCATGAAGACTGTTCTCTAACTTAGGGAAAACAAAGACCTCATTTTTTTCACAGGTACACTAAAACTAAGTAATAATACTAAACTAAGTATTAATGAAAAATACTATCTATTGAGCACCTACTCCATGTCATACCCCATTCTAAAAACTTACTCAATGCAATTTTCACAACAATCCTATAAATAGATAATATTATTATCCCCGTTTTTTTTTTTTTTTTTTTTTTTTTGCGGTACGCGGGTCTCTCACTGTTGTGGCCTCTCCCGTTGGGGAGCACAGGCTCCGGACGCGCAGGCTCAGCGGCCATGGCTCATGGGCCCAGCCGCTCCGCGGCATGTAGGATCTTCCCGGACCGCGGCACGAACCCGTGTTCCCTGCATCGGCAGGCGGACTCTTAACCACTGCGCCACCAGGGAGGCCCTATCCCCATTTTTAAACAAAGGAGAAAACTGAGGCAGAAAGAGATTGTTAACCCAATTCACACAGTAAAAAAAAAAAAAAAAGAAAACAGTAGAGCCAGATTCAAACCACGTAGACTGACCCTGGGCCTGTGATCTTATTCTCTCTGCCACGGATCTGGGAGCCAGAAATGTTGTTTCCCTCTTCTCTGCTCTAGGGATGTCCTTAGAAGTTGGGTGAATGAAAGGCAAGTGTCCACTCTCAGCTAATCAAAATTCTTCTCATAGTGAAGTGTTTAAATCAGATTGCTTTTCTAACAAGTACCATAGAGTACTGTTAGTCACATCTACCTAAAAGAATAAGAGCTCTTAACTGCCTGTACATGATTATCTCTGTTGGTCCTCAGAACTTCAAACACACACACACACACACACACACACACACAGTTATGGAAGTTAAAAGATTGCTGACATGTTTTTCTGGAGTATGTTTTCTGGACAAGAAAAATAAGCAAAGATTAAAGTTAGTCATTGTCCACTTTATACTTTCTTTTATGTCTCTCTTATCTTTGGGTGTCATTGCACCCCATAACACTATGGCACAATTCTAAACATATTGCTTTCTAGCAGTCCACTCTTTCTTTACCACCACCTACATTCAAACTTCTTATCCATTGTTTTATTTTTAGACTGTACCTTCCTTTCGAAAACGAACTCCTCTTCCTTTTTGCATATTACTATTCCTCTTCACCAGTTTGGCCAAGCAAAACCTCTCATCCCTCAGTGTGGACTTCCAAATAAGTAACACCAAGGTTAAGAACATTTTACTACAGTGGGAAATAAGGCCTCATTATGTCTCCTTTGGTGTTGAGATTGACTGTTTGGACTGTTACTGAGAATTTGCTAATTATAGTGCAAAACAAAGTCCTACACAGCCCTATTAGGAACATCCTCTGCCATACAAATCAGAATTCCTGCTAAGTGAATCTGTATATATTAGAGTCTATATGTCATTTATTTATCTTATTTATTTTGGGGTAGAATGATGGGGAATTATTTCTAATGCTTATGCTTTTGATTCTATAATGCTTTTTTTCATGTTAACATAGCAAAGAGAGCACTGAAGTGGGAAAAATTGGGCATGATGTCATTCATTCAAATGCTCTAAGTAAAGTGTAGGACATATACAGAATGTAATCTAGTTTACTATCCTGGAGTTCTATAGTTGTCTATAAAGATTCCAACCTTTTTCTTATAAAATTTCCTCAGTAGAGTACACTAAAAAATAACCCCAATCCTAGAGCATTCAAGCCTGAGATTTCTCTGACTGCTAAGGATACAAAGTCACTTCTGATTCAGAGTTTAAGAGAGGGTAGTCTCTTGGACTGTATGACATCAGGCTACCTATACTTCACCTGACCATCCCTGATGGTTTCAAGATGAATGTCTGTTTCTTGTGGGCATTTGAAAGTGCTGACTTGGGCTGTTTGAGCAGAGAGGGAATTTTTCCTAACAGATAGCTTTGGATATCTACATGAGAGAAAAGGAACATTTTGGCAGGAAGCTACATAAGACAGCAGGATACCCTGGTTTGAACAAAATGTTTTTATGCAATGTCTTACAGGGGAATTGATTTGCATGTTGACACTACTGCCCACATATAAGCCCCAATTTATTTCTTGACCAAATGAGTTTTTTCTTCTTATTGTCTTACAAATACATAGTATGTCTATTTTCTAAACAATCTAATAAACAGTTTTCATGGCTTATACGGAACCAAGGTTTTTAAGCATTGCCAGCAAGAGGTATGCTGAGAAATACAGATGTTTTTAAAAGATCACTTTATTTTTAATTATTATTGTATTACATTTAGACAGACATGCTTCTTGTATCAGAAAATAGCTAAAACCCCTTAATTTGTATATTTCTAAGTTAAATCAGCACAATTTTGTCAAGCTCCAACTATGAGCAAGGGGCTGTGCATAATCACAGCATGTTGATCTTGTTTAGTAAAAGAGGATAAATGTAGGCACATTTAAACACAAGGTAGATGAGAGAAATATAAGTAAAGTAATATGGTAGCTCAGTGGAAAAAGAGATTACTTCCAGTGAAGAGGAACAAGGAAACCATTATAGGAAAAGTGGCGTTTGAGCTGGCTTTAAAAAGAAGCTTTCTTTACTTATTTGTTTATTCATTTTTCTATTTATTTAGTATGGTATAAAGTTTAACAAGAAAGGAGACTCTAGATTTAAGCTGTGTAGATTCATTTTATGGCCCTACCACTTAACAGTTTTGTGACTTTAGTCAATTCATATAATAGACTTCCCTTACTTGTAAAATGAGGATAAAATTAGTTCCTTTCCAACAGGTTTCTGGAAGAATACGTATTATTAGTAGGCATGTATCTGAAAAACAGCAAAGTGTAAGGTGCATAGGCTTTGGAATTAGACAATGCTGTATTTGAATCAACTACCAACCACTATTACTAAACTTTTCAACCTCTCTGTAACATAAATTTTTCATCTTTTAAATGGATATAATAATCCTACTTCATTAATTGTTGTAGAGAGCAAGTACCAGGTATAGTTTCCATAAAACATAGGCACAGTATCAATGTTAGATAGTAATAACAACAAGAGATGACATTGAAAAGAGACAGTGGGGCTAGATTTTGCAGGGCCTCAGAATCCAGGCAACATTACCTGGTCTAACGTTATAGACCAGAATTCACAACCATCAGTCTGCCTTCCATATCTAGCAAGAGGTGTGTATTAGAGCTACAGGCACACACACACACACACACACACACACACACACATATATATATATTTTTTTTCGTACACACAATGTCTTAAAAATTAGAACATTTTATCAAATAAAACAAACAACCCAGTCGAAAAATGGGTGGAAGGCCTAAATAAACATTTCTCCAAAGAAGACATATAGATAGCCAAGAAGCACATGAAAAGCTGCTCAACATCACTAATTAGAGAAATGCAAATCAAAACTCCAAAGAGGTATCACCTCACACCAGTTAGAATGGGCATCATCAGAAAATCTACAAACAGTAACTGCTGGAGAGGGTGTGGAGAAAAGAGGACCCTCTTGCACTGTTGGTGGGAACATAAATTGATATAGCCACTATGGAGAACAGGATGGAGGTTCCTCAAAAACCTAAAAATAGAATTAACATATGACCCAGCAATCCCACTACTGGGCATATGCTCAGAGAAAACCATAATTCAAAAAAATACATGCACCCCAATATTAATTGCAGCACTATTTACAATAGCCAGGCCATGGAAGCAACCTAAATGTCCATCAACAGATGAATGGATAAAGAAGATGTGGTAAATATATACAATAGAATATTAGCCATAAAAAAGAATGAAACTGGGTCATTTGTAGAGACATGGATTGACCCAGAGACTGTTGTACAGAGTGAAGTAAGTCAGAAGGAGAAAAACAAATATCGTATATTAACGCATATATGTGGAATCTAGAAAAATGGTACAGATGAACCGATTTGCAAGGCAGAAATAGAGACACAGATGTAGAGAACAAACTTGTGGACACCAAGGGGGGAAAAGGGGTGGTGGGATGAATTGGGAGACTGGGATTGACATATATATACTAATATGTATAAAATAGATAACTAATGAGAACCTGCAGTATAGCACAGGGAACTCCACTTCGCTGTACAGTAGAAGCTAACACAACATTGTAAAACAACTATACCTCAAACTTAAAAAAAAATAGAAAATTTAATATAATTTTTTTCTGGAAAATTTTTCAAAAATAACCCTGAATTCCAACAGAAAAACAATCAGCTGGAGCTAAGTTCTGTCTGTGTCTTATCTGGGGCCTAGGAATGCCAGGGTCTCTACTACTCCCTAATGTCTTAATTCTCCCCACTTCACTCATTTTGTTACCTACCTGCCTGCCCTTTTAGGCATTTCAGTTTGGGACTTTTCTGCACAATGGGCCACTACTGATTGTATTTTAACTGAGGGTGGTTTGTACAGATATTTTCAGGATTATTATATCTCTGCAATTTACACATTTGATTTGGGGAAAGAGAAGACTGGAGGTAAGTAAACAGAAGGGTTTCAGTGGTATAGATGAGAAGCAAATAGGTGTCAAGTTAATGCAGAAATGTCCAGAAATGAGCTGCTGTGAAAGTTTTTCCAAAAATATAATCAAGAGGACTTTGATAACTGATTATCAAAGGACAACAAAAGACTAGTGTTACTATATGATAGCTGGTGTATTTAATAGAAATGGAATGAGCCAGACTATGACTAGAGATGACAGAGATTTCATTTTTGGGCATACTGCTGAATTTAGATATTTAAATTTAAGGAAAATTTTAATTATCATGAGTCATAGTAAAAATCTATGCTGACCCTCAGAAATGTTTGCAGATCCTTAATCAATGACAATAAACCGTGAACCTTAAGGCCAAGGGTGGAACTGTACCTATTCACGAAATCCCAGAGCTTGGCAAAGAGTATGCCCTCAGTAAATGTTTATTGAATTAAATTATAGGGAATATGAATAAGTTTTTATCAATCTTTAGAACGGTGGCATATTTTCACAGATCCTGCTCACAATTTTTCTACAGTTAAAAGATAATAATTTGCCATTTTCAAATCTATAGCATAGTGACTTTTCAGATACACATGTATACTTGTTAATTATTTCATGTGAAGTGATGGCAAATAGGAATTTAATGTGACTTTGCTGAGTGATAATTATAAGAATTGGAATTCTTATGTATTTTAATGGACTTCTATGTTTAGAAGTCCATTAAAAGACATACGTTGGGGCTTCCCTGGTGACGCAGTGGTTGAGAGTCCGCCTGCCAATACAGGGGACATGGGTTCGTGCCCCGGTCCAGGAAGATCCCATATGCCGCGGAGCGGCTGAGCCCGTGAGCCATGGCCGCTGATCCTGCGCGTCCGGAGCCTGTGCTCCACAATGGGAGAGGCCACAACGGTGAGAGGCCCGTGTACCGTAAAAAAAATAAATAAATAAAAAGACGCACGTTGGTGTTAAAATTTTCACAGAGACAATTTTTTTTTGTTTAAAATGGAGAATTCCAGCAAACTGTGTCTTTGTCTTGAGAGTTTCATGAGCTACGTAGTACACTAGGGATTTAATTCATTCAGAGTAGCTGAAAAGAGGCAGAAATGAGGAACTCTCACTAGAGAAAATTGAGGGATAACAGGACATATCTTAATTCTCTTTGGTTCATTCCTCTGTGCCTCTGAATTTACAGGCTTTCTGTTCACAACAGCCAGATCCAGAAAAGGGTCAAGAAACAGGAAGAAAGGAGACAAAGGAAGAAAGGAGCTTCCTGTTATCACAAACCAAAATTTCTCTATAATAAGTATGAAAAATTGTCTGTTCTGTCATTGGGAGAGGATTACATTTATGACATTGTACCCACTTTGGTTGTTAGTGTTTCTGGGTGTCTGTTTCAGTATGAATGTGTTTAGTTCACAGCAAAATGGAATAATCATGAGATGTGCAAAAATTAATTACTAGACTTGTGATAAGACTGGTGGTTTTTAGCCCTCAGTGCAAAGGGCAGAATGATCTCCAGCTGATGCTATTGATTCTGTATGTGGGTCTGTTAGGAATTTGATTTTTACTGAAAATGCTTTCTCTGAAAACTTAATCTAATATTATATCTCTTCACCTTTATATATTCTGTTCATTCTGCTTTACCCTATATTTTGTCAACCTGGAAAAACTCCTATTCACTCATTAAAACCCATCTCAGACCCTACATCCTCTTTGAAACTTTCCTTAATTCCTTCCTTCAAAATTAATTTGGTACCTTTCATATACTTCTATTTCCACATTTAGCATTCTGACCAGATATTACTTCCTCTGTGAGCTCTAGAATTACTTCCTCTAACCATGAGCTCTCATAGTTCAGGCCCAAACTATATTAATCTCTGTATTCCCAGACTCTAGTACAGGGTCTAGAATACAGTAGGTTCTCAATAAATGTATGCTAAATAAATGAGTGAATGAATAAAAGTGTATTTTCTATACCCCCAACATCTAATATAGTGCCTGATAGAAGAGATTTAATAAAAATAGATTCACCCCAATAGCATAAATCAATTGGTCATTCAGGAAATAATGAGAACTATAATCTAAAGTATCAAAACGCGTTGTAACAGCCAAGGTATCTTGGAACCAAGACCCAAGCACTTGTGGGATATAAGCACAAGGTCAGCTATAAGTCTTTGTGTTTACCCTTTCCTTGACCTATGAGTTTTAATGCTAACATTTAAGCTCTTCCACACTTCTTATTGTTAAATACTCCCCAGTGAGTATCAAGTTTAGGCATGTGGAGGTTCTATAAATCACTTTCATTGCCCAAAGTCCCTTTTGAAAAATGTAACTCAGTCGTGTATTTCCCCCTATGCAGTCTGTCAGGTCAAACTGCAACCAGTTTCATTTTCTTTTGATAAAGTCAAATCCCTGACCTGCTAACTTCCTTGTAGGGAAACACGGCAATTAGAAGGCAAAACAACTTTTATTCAATCTATATATATTTGCTGACAAATCACGTTTGTATAATCTCTGGGTTTTCCTGATGGACCTTGAAGAAACATTTTTTTTTTTCCTACTGGTGGGGTTATCTGGAAGACCCTTAATAATATTTTTTTTTCTTTCAAAATGGAATAAATGAATCTGAGGCTCCCTCAGTCCTAGGAGAAAAGCAGTTGATTTATTAAGTGGAAATAGCCAACCCAAGTCTGGAGGAAGTTGCCATGGCCATTTTAACCCCTAGAAGAAAAAAATTTTAAGTTCTTTATAAGATATGGGCATTGATATTTGGATGATGTTGAAAAATTAATTGAAAAAATGTTTAATATTGAGACCTAGAATGTACTAAGAACAATAAGCTTATTGTTTTGATTATGTTTAATTATCTTATGGCACAGAAACCATAGCTTTGAATTATGTATTTTTAACAGTCTTAAAATTAATAATGTTCTCTTAAATTTGCATTACATTTTTCTTTAAGGTACTCAAAGCATTTTAGAGGACAAATATAATATGTAAGCTATCATGAAAAAAATCACTGTTTTAGTAGACGATTAGGGATGGTTACAAAGTGAAACTAATTCCTTTAGAAAATAGTTGAATTTACAGAAATACATTCCAAGTATGTACAGAAATGAATGTAAATGAATTTACAGAAATACATTCCACTCATTTTGGAAATGTTATGCTTAAAGATATAATTATGGACCATGATTCCAACAAGCATATATCATTGTGTTCTAGTCTCCAGTCATACCACATGACCCCTCCACCTAACCCCAAAGATGTCTTTTTACAATTCTGTGTCTTGGCAAGCTGCATTTGCTACACATGTTTACTTCTTACTCCCACCTTTATAAGTCCTTCTAGCTAACAGTAGAGACAGGGTAGAAAAAGACAGATATTTACACAGTGTCTATGTTCAAAATACTGAAGTCAAAATAATGAGTAAAAAATAGTGCTATTTTCAAGGAGTGCTTGGTCTAGTGAAAAGTTATCTACCCAATTGAGTGCTCTACCAGGAAGTATATATATCTAAAAGACACAAGTTCATAAAGATTCATCCATACAGTACTGTGGGATCACAAGGGAAAAACTCTGCTTGGGGAGGTGACACGAGGGAAAACTTCGTGAAAGAGGAGTTCTCCTATGAGGAAGCATGTGATCCCAGATAGAACTGTTGCACCATTTATTTCTTTATCCTTTTAATTCATCCATTTCATCTATTTATTCATTCATTTAACAAACATATATCCTCTAAAATATGCCAGATATGGTGATTAGTAAGATTTTGATCCTTGTCCAAAGGAACTCAGTATAATATGCCTCACATTACGGAAGCAGAGAGGATGTGCTGTTAACAGTTCTGGGCTTAGAAAGGGGAATATAAAGAAAGGTTTCAAAGAGGAAGTGAAGCAGTAATGAGATAAACAGAATTCCAGACTTGTTACAAATATCATCCATCTATCCATCCATTTACTCTTTTGTCCATTTAATTGTTTTTTAAAAATACTCTACACGTCCCTAAGTCCTAGCTCAAATGTTAGCTCCTCTATGAGAAATTCAGAATCTAGGGGAAACCCTTAGTGCAGTGTAAATTACTTTATTTTTATCAGCATTGGTGTCACTGGGATCTGCTGGCATATGGTTCACATCATCATGAGTTTCTTAAGGTAGAATAATTAGTGCACAGTTTTTTATGGTGTAATGGAAGAAGCAGGAGTTTTGGAGTCAGAAGTGCTGGATTTCCACCCCCCCCCTACCCCACTCCCACCCCCGTACTGAGCTTAGGCAGCTATCTCAGACAGTTTCCTCATCTGGAAAATGGAAAGAACAAAGGAGACAGTACAGTGATGACTTGTAAGCAAGGAAGTATAGTAAAAATGGAGGTGGTTAGTGATTCTTTCCCTCTAACTTTTTTTTTTTTTTTTGCAGTCTGTGGGCCTCTCACTGTTGTGGCCTCTCCCGTTGTGGAGCACAGGCTCCAGACGCGCAGGCTCAGCAGCCATGGCCCACGGGCCCAGCTGCTCCACGGCATGTGGGATCCTCCCGGACCGGGGGCACGAACCTGTGTCCCCTGCATCGGCAGGCGGACTCAACCACTGCGCCAGCAGGGAAGCCCTCCCTCTAACTTTTGAGTGTAAAAGTCCAGTATTGCATTTGAATACTATATAGAATCCAGTGATGTAAAAAAGAACACAGATATTGAAAAATGTTCTATGTTCGAGTTCAAAGGAATTGGGTTGTGATCCTGGTTCCAAAACTTCACTTAATTTTCCTGAACCAGTTTTCTTACCGGAAAACTATTCTGACCCTTAGTTTGACCCTTGGTTTTGCGAGACAGCATATATAAAAATGATTTATAAATTATAAATTCTGTAGAAATATATGGTACTGTTATTTATCTCTTGGCGATGATAAATTAATTCTATTCAGCTTGGTTTCAACAAAATTTACATTTTCCCTCTATATCAAATATTCTATAAATTCTATGCTGCCCTATAATTTCTAGAGAATCTAATTCATGAGATGATCTTTCAGAAAGGCTTGCCGTAGAAAGTCTTTCTTATTTCCTTCTTGAAAAGCTAAAGAATCTTGCAAGACTTCTTTTCCCTCAGAATGTTCTCTAGGGCGTTGGATTTGGCAGCCTTCGTTTTTCCCTTCAACTCTTTAACACCATGTGTTATAATTTGGCTTTCACTCTCTTCTATCCTAATTTCCATTTTTCTAAACATATTTTCCCTAGTGTTCGGCTGAAGTGGCGGTCATCAATGGTCACCCTCTGCAGCAGCACAAACACATATTTGACTAGTTGATCCTTCAGATCAATAGCCTAGAGAAGTACTATTGAGATGTCCTTCTCACACACTTATCCAAAGCTCACAATGGAATATGCTCTTCTTATTTTTATTCTTCCCTTTTAATATTCCTTTCTAAAGCTCAGAACTCTATTGCTCAGACTGCAGTTTCCCTCTATTCTTGCAGGTAAGTTTTAAAAGGCATGATGGCTTTTACATTAGATTAAACAGACTGCCTGCAGAGCAATGTATTTGTGTAGCCATCTCTGAACTCATCTTGTAAAACCTGTACTTCATGGATTTTAATGGGAAATTATTACAGTGGAACCTTGCTAATTTATGCTAGTGATGGAGATTCCTATTTTAAATTGCTGAACTTCTCAGTGATAATTGAAGAAAAGTAAAGGAAAGAGAATGTAAAGGAATTTAACCATTATTTCCCCCCTTTTTCAGGGGGGAACATGCCTGCATGTTCACAATGGGACATTCAAATCACAGCCACCTTATGGAAAACAAATGAACTAAGAAAAACACTTTTAAATCCTAATTAGTAAATACCTTATGACTAGCCTGGCAGATGTTTATGAAGCAAAAGTTATGTAACACAAATATACTTGCATAAATATAAGAAATAATATTTTATTTTTAAGTGATATAATTTTATTGCCCTGAATTAAATGAAAGTGGTATTTAATTGGAAATCAGGTCTCTATTGTTATCATTGTTATTTTTTTACCACCTGCACTCATCTTTCTAGCCGCCTCTTCTCATGCTTGGTTCCTGATAACATTTACTAGGAGCTCTCCCACCTCTGGCCTTGTTCCCCACCAGTGTGCTCTCAACTAAGCAACCAGAGAAAACCCTTTTAAAATTTTAATCACTTGGTCAAAACCCTCCAAAATCTTCCCAACTCACTCAGAATACAAGCCAAAGGACTTATGAGGGCTTAAAAGGCCCTACATGATTACTTGATACCTTCTGCCCATTAGTTGATCTCCTACCTCTTTCTCCCTTACTCATTCTGCTCTAGCACATTGGCCTCTCTGCTGCTGTTAGAACATTCCAAGCATCCTCCTATCTCAAAGCCTATGAACGTTCTGTCCTCTCTGTCTAGTATGCTCTTTCCTTAAAAGCTGCATGACTTGCTCTCTCATCTCCTTAGTGCTTTACACAAATATTACCTTCTTAGTGACTTGTCCTCTGATCACTCTATCTAAAAAATACCGTTCTACTTTCCCTTCCTGGATTTAATTTTCCTTCTTTCTTTCCTTCCTTCCTTTCCTTTCTTTCTTTCTTTCTTTTTTTTTTTTTTTTGAATAGAAGGACTTTACTGAAACCCTCCCTAGTTATGCATTTACAGAGATGCATCTGTTTTTGTCCTGCTCTCACAGAATGTGAATCTCTGATTTCTACACATGTGGCTTATCTGGGTGGTCTGGGACATGAATGCACCAGCATGACTGTGCATTTCTTTTTTTTTTTTTAACATCTTTATTGGAGTATAATTGCTTTACAATAGTGTGTTAGTTTCTGCTGTGTAACAAAGTGAATCAGCTATATGTATACATATATCCCCATGGATTTATTTTTATTCATACTACTTCCTAGCAACTAATCCAGAGGTCAACAGACATTTCTGTAAAAGTACAGATGCAGGCCATAGAGTCTTTGTTGCAAACACTCTGCACTGGCATTGTGACACAAAAGCAGCCATAGACAATAGGGGAATGGAAGAGCATGACTATGTTCTGATAAAACTTTACTTACAAAAACAGAACGTAGAGCACTTTTGGCTCACAGGCCCCAATTTGCTGACCCTCCATCTAACACAATTTGTATTTTATTTGTTTTACCTATCATCTGTTTCTTGCCACATTTTGGATGGAAACTCCATGAGGGCAAAGGTTTGCCTCCCTGCTCTATCACCACAGACTACAATAGTAGTAGAAACTAGGTGACAGTAAGTTAATTGTCCAATAAAACTTTTTATTTATCCATCTAAATATCAAGGTAATGGCTCACTTTCTCGAATGAGGACAGTAGAAGAGGAAGACCTCTCTCCACACCCCTGTTCCCACTTCTCTCGGAAAATAACCTAAGGACCATCTGCCATACTCACAATGATTAATAAGGGAGACTGAGATGCCAACAGTCTGTTTCCAGATTCCTACTGCTCTGCAAATTCTTGAAATATGCCTGAGCATTCCCTTCCCAATTCTGCCCATCCAGGGCATATATGACCCTGTTATCCTTCTGGGTGCACCAAGAAGTTCATAGCACTATGGTACATGTACTCTTGTGTGGCTGTGGGGGAGTGATAGAAATACTCATGAACTATCCAGGAAGGGGGAGTTTGTGAAGGGCAACATACTCTTGCTTTCTTTCCCTCTTGCACTTACTTCTGAGAATGTGACTTCACAAATCTCTTAAGAGTTAGGAGCGATCATTGCACAACACAACCATTCTTTACATGACTGTCTCTGTATAGTGCTTTCTTCAGGGGCCTATTCACAGTCTTTGCCCAGTAGATCTTGTGGACCAGCTGATACTGTCCAAGCATGGTGGCAGGTCATTTTTAGAGCACTTTATGTTTCAGGAACGTATGATTCAAGTTTACTATGTGGCTATATTACAGTAACTCTTTAACCCCAGTGTCTAATTAAAATACTTTTTAAAATCACTATACTACAATTTAGATTATTACAGAATACAATGAGAGACAGTAAGACTTGGAATTTACTATGTGCAAAGCAAAGAACTAGATTTCTAGGATGAGTAAGTACAAAAAGCAAAGCTATATGAAGTTTCAATTCCACTCATGAAACTACAGAGGGGTAACATGTTAGAGTTGAAAGTCTTTAGAGATTTAAATTATACCTCTGTTGTTTACATACAGATTAAGAAACTATGTCCCAAGTTTATCCCAAGATAAACAATCTCCCAAGTCACGGAACATCACTTTTGGGAGTGGGGAACATACAGGCATGAAAAAATTGACTATTTTTATAGAATAGCATATCTATATAATCAAATTAAAATAGTATAATTGGGCATCCAATGAAACCAAAAGTGGAAAGAGGCCATAGAGAGGACCATTACTAGTTTGTTAACTAGTAAAATCTAAGAAGTTACATTCTTTCGACTATGGTTTATTTTCATCTTACACCAGGAAAATGGATGATTACATGTGAATTGTAAAATGTTTTGCGGAATCTGCATATTGAGAAAAAACATAGCTTAATGTTGTAGATCACAGATTCTGGAGCCAGCAGCCTTGACTTTGAAGCACAGCTTCAACACAAAATAGCTGTATGATCTAGAGCAAGTTCCCTAGTCTTTTTGTGACTCAGTTTCTCCACCTATAAAATGAGGATAATAGTAGCATCTACTTCCTAGAGTCATTGTGAGAATTAAATGTAAAATGCTTAGATGAGTCCCTGGCATACAATAAGCTTTATACACTATTATTACAATCTAAGGGGGTGGTCTGAACAGCTCATTGGCAGGGTTTGGATTGCTTACAAAGTTTTGCCATGGTGGGGGCACTTTTTGGCCCCCTCCATTGGAGGTGCTGGAAGACACTGAAGTGCCTACGTGCATTGCAAACAACTGAGACTGGAATCAGATTTCCAGGCCCCAAATCCAGTTGTCCAAAGACTTACTCTCGTCCCATGTTCTCCTTCAACACCAATGAGAGCAGAAGAAATAGATCTGTCTTCATCTTTAAACATTAGCACAATCCAGTAAGTAATGAGAAAGGAATAACTTTCCTAAGAAAGATGGCTAAACTTTATAAATAAACATTATTTGCAAGCATAAAATTAAATTAATTTTGCATTATTACAGGGGAGACATGAGTAAACTGCAGTTATCAGGGCAAAATGCACTCACATTAATTCAAGTTAGTGAGTAACTATCACTGCTTCCATTTTTCTTTTTAACCATTTAAGAGGTCTGACTCAATAGAGTTGAACTGAATGAACCAGATTTCATGACATGAAAGGAGAAACCGCGGGCTTCCCTGGTGGCACAGTGGTTGAGAGTCTGCCTGCCGATGCATGGGACATGGGTTCGTGCCCCGGTCAGCGAAGATCCCACATGCCGCGGAGCGGCTGGGCCCGTTAGCCATGGCCGCTGAGCCTGCGCGTCCGGAGCCCGTGCTCCGCAACAGGAGAGGCCACAACAGTGAGAGGCCCGCATACCGCAAAGAAAAAAAAAAAAAAGGAGAAACCATGTATTTATATAAAGTAGACTCTACCAGGAGATCATTTATAAAAATCATACCAGCAATTATAGGACATTATGTCAATTTTACACACACAGAGGCGATAATCTGAAGAAATAATTTAGTTATTTAAGACAAAAGACAGAATATATCTTAATATTTTAATTTGTGTGTGTGTTCCCGAATTATGTGTAATTCATAATATTGGCTTAATTTTCTCAATATGAATAACCATCAGATTTTTTGAATGTTTATTATATGCAAGTGCTTCTGTAATTATTTCAAAAATCACTTTCTTAAACCTTTACATTGTCCCCTCCAAATTTACTAGGTAAGGAAACTTGAACAAAAAGAGACTAAGGATACATCAAGAAAAGGGCAAAAGAGGGACTCAAACCTAGATGTGTTGACTTTATACCTCACACTCCTAATTCTTTATATTACAAAGCTATGCTTAAGTTCCCCTTCCATTCTTGTTTCTAATATGCTATTATTCACCCACTTTAAAAAATTAACATGAGATAACCTCTCACTTTCCCTCACTCTCTTTTCCTAGATGCCTCTTATCCAAAACTGTTCTGGCCTAGTGATTGTACAAACACATCTCAGCCTGCTTCCTGTGTTAGATCTTGACACTGCTTGTAGTTCCTCTACTCTGGACTTCTATTAAGGGTTGGTGGCTTTCCACTCTATTCCTCTATTCTGTGTAATTTGCCTTACATTTTAGATTATATTGCACTGAAATCAATCAGTTGACATATCTGTGTGCTTCTCAAAGGAGGGGCGTAACTTTATTCATCTTCAGAGAAACATCAACAGCTAGCACGATGCTGAACCCATAATATACCCTCAAAAAATGTATTTGAATACATAAGTGAGTGAAAGAGTATGCCTCTTTCTTTTCAATTAGAGTTCCTACACATGATTATTAAGTTCCCAGAGCAGGTGGGTCCTCCTCAATCAGGAATACTCCCTAAGGTAGGATAACTTTGACTAGTCTGGCAGCCACCCAAAGTGATGATTATATGTAATGAACAGGGATATTGTCCATTATTAATAGGGCATTAAAATACCAATTCTTAACATTTATTATATGCTAATTACTTTACATATGTTACCTTATTCAATCCTCCCCACAATATTTTAAGGTGGTATTTTTTTTTCATGTTTCTATAGATGAGAAAACTGAGTCAGTCATGTAAATAAATTGCCCAAAGTCACACAGCAGAGCTCAGATACTACCTCACATCTCTCTGACAAGAAACTGTGTTCATATGACACTAAATTATATTCCGTCCCTGCTTTCTCCCTCAGTTATGGTGGGCATCAGGCACTGACAGAATGACCACATGGTTGCCAGAATGCTATAGTAGCAAAAGGCTACCTTGGTCCACAGTTCCATGGTATCTCCTATTGACATTATTCAGGCCAAGTGAGTTGCAGTTATTAAGACTGTGCAGCTTATTCCCCTTGTAGGCCATAGGCATGCAGTTCTTGGTCACAGATGTACCCTGAAAGGGAGGTTTTGTTCTGTTTCCTGCTTTATCCCCAGGGCCTAAAGCCTCTAGCATTGGCTAGAGTTTAAACTTAAGAATAATGTGTATAATTTACTGGCTTTCACTACAATTTGATTACATCTAAAAATTAGAAGGTCATCAGGGGAAAACAAGAAAATAAATTTGCCTGTGAGGGAATTGTGACTAAAGTAATTTTTCCTGATACATTGATGAATGTTGTATAGTAGGTAAAAAAGTGGCAGATGCCTTTTTTTTATATCCTTAATTTATTGACACAAGTGCCCTCCAGCCTCCAAAGCACCTTCATCTGACAGAAATTAAACAAAATTTCAAAGAAAAGGGCAACACAAGACAGGAGCTATTTCCAGTGCTAAAATAGAACAGGAACCACAATAATAAACAGAAAAATCCTTCCAACAAAGCACACAATAAATAAAACATCAAAAGCACAAACAGAAGAACTCAATTAAAGTAGAAAAGTTTTCAGTTTTCCCCTGAAGGACATAAATACTATTATTTATTATTTATATAGTGCTCTAGGTGCACACAGTTTATATACCAGGTTGAATATCATACAAGCAACAAAAAACAGTGTCTTGTAGGGCTTCTGATTTAGGGACACATTGAGAACAGGAGGACTGTATAGACTATTTCATACGAAGAAAAGCAATGTACTGAAAACAGTTCAGTGAGTCACTTTTTAGAGAGGACAGTTTCTAATAAATTTTTCAATGAAGAGAAGTTCAAAGTCAGATCTGATTTGGATGTTTGCATTACTTTAACAACTAATAACAAGGTGAATAAAAGATGAAAAACAGCAGGAGGGATAAAATAATCAGAACTTTCCAGTGGTAGTTTCTTGATTCCCCATCTTCCTTATTTTCAGCATCAGTTCCCCAGTAGGTCAGTTCTGAAATATTTTTCTAGCCATGCCTGTAGGCTTAATAGAGCTTCTCCAACAAGTCTGTAAGCATCTAATCCCCTGTATTCCTTTGGGTTTAAAATATCTTTAGTGGTTTCTGTTTCTGGTGAAAAGACATATACATCTTAAAACATGTCTTATGAATAATACTATTATACTCTATTGTTCTTCTTCTGTGTTGAAAGTGTTATTTTTAAAATGTCAACATTTAAAATATACCACAATTTTTCTAACCCGGGTTTGACATAACTTTGTTTTCTTGCATATGAGAATTCACAAAAAAGGCTGCAAAAAAGAAGCCTTTCCCCTTAAAGGAAAGGATGAGGAGGAGGCAAAAGAGGCAAGTTAAATGCCAATAGTAGTCTCTTTTGGGTCAAAAATATATATATATGAATAATTTAAAAATCTCTAATTGAATACTTTAAAAAATATGAGAAGAATAGTAAAATATCCCCTAACTCCATTAGCAATTATTAGAAAAAGAATTTTGGCTTCAGAGGCAGAGTTGGAATTGTTTTTGACATGATCTTCCACAGCATATCATATACATCCATTATAATGTCAGGAAGAATAGGCTAATCAAATAATAATGAAGAGCAGACACTTTCCCAACCATTTAATTCTTTTAATATTTCAGTAGTCAAAAAGTGATAAAAGGCCATATCTATTGTGAATAATGTAAGCTGTACTTTAAATAATGACACAAATAACTGACCCTACTGAGTTTCATACATTTTAATTAAAATGATGGAGATATTAAATTGTTTCTTAATAAATTTCCTCCAATATTTCCTCCAATATTCCTCCTTTAAATATTCTGTACTATGTAGTAGCTCACCAATGTTGCTGACAGTTTGTAGATTCATCCTGAGAGGACAAGATTACTTTTATGTTTAGCTTGTGGCTGATTTTATGGTCAGTAAATAATACTTATAAGAGAAAATCTAGTATTTTTAATAACTGTTATATATTTTATAAATAAATGTGTTGAAGAGTGATAGGATAATGGGATGCTCTCTGGATTCAATGTCAGAAGATAAGTCAAGGTTCTATACCTACAATTATGAATTTGGTAAATCATTTAACCTTTCTGAACTGTAGTTTCCACCTCTGAAAAATGGGAATATACTCCCTTTTTATTGTTATCATTAAATGAGACAGAGTAAATGAAAGTTATTTGTGAGGCATAAAGGTCATACAAATGACAAATGTCAGTATTATTGTGCTTTAGAAAGGGGAAATACTGAAAGAGAGGTACATTATCCTTACCCCAAAGGAGATTTAAATCTACTGGAACAGATAAAATTAACCAAAAATTGTAAACTATTATGTCATGTAAAAAATGGGGAAGGAATTGGGGTTGTTTAAATTAGAGAAACAATATAGAGGTACTTTATGCTATTTTAAAATATTTGAAAGTTGGTCAAATAGGAATAGGAGTAGCCCTCTCCTTTGGTGTTGAGAGGACTGATGTGTTAAAGACTCTCATGATCAGAATGGCCATACTGTAAAATAGAATAACTTTCTATCCATGAAAACAGTCTAGCAGTGAATTGAAAACTGCCATGCATGCTAAAATCAGAAAGGACTGTCTTATTGGATATGGACATATAAGTCCTCTTCCAACTTTAAAAGTGCATGATCTCTTCAAATACGGACAAACAATATCAAAATATCAATATTTGTTCATTTTTTCACAATAGGTCTCTACATTTCAATGTCAATTAGTCATTTTACATTCAAGCAAATAAAGGAGAGCACATAGATTGATTTGAAGAAAGCTTATTTAGGGAGGTTCCATTTTTCTTTAAACATTAAAACAACCAAACAAATAAACCAAACCCTCTACCCCTTTCTAAGAAGATATGGTTTTAAAAATCCAAATCATTAGTAAAGGATTAGTAAAATTCAGAATCAATTAGGGATGGCCTATTGGATAATGAAAGGAAGTGATGATAAGATTTCTTATAGAAAGATGATTTCTATTTGATCCTGAGAATCAAGGACAAAGATACAACTATAAAAATACTGAGAAATATTATTAAAAAATAATTTAGAAGTATGTGGAAAGGATGAGAAGAGAATGTAAAAATAAATAAAATGCTTAACTTCCTTTGAAAAGAAATGATGATGAAGTTCAATCTGAAATAGAATTTTAAGCAAAGAGAAAGTAAGTTTAAGAAGCAGTGGTGAGGAAAGCAAATTTTTGAGCTATAGAAAGAATTTTTCTTGATTTGGAGAATCCAAACTTGTGTTCATGAGTTTATCATTGTCAATAAATAATTTATCAAAGTACATGCATGCCACCATAATCCTATAATGAGAAACTGTAGAGGTAAGTGCTCAAATTAGTAGCACTAAGGACTAATACCATAGACATTCAGTAAGGAGAGAACAATGAGGCTGAGACACCAGGGAAGAATTAATGGGTTTGATGAACTAACCAGGTCTTTAAATAAGAGCTACTAACTTCTGAGCACAACTGTGTGCCAGGCAGGGGAAGATCCAATCTTTTGAGGGGCTTTATGCAATTTTGGGGCCCTTATGTAAGAAAAAGGACATACAATTAGAAGAACAAAATTCAAACAAATTAAACATTTATAAAACTTGAACAAAATCAGAAATATCCCAAATCCAGAAGAATTATAATATTTTTATTAGTTAACTGATTCACCTCCATAATATTTTTCTTCTACACAGTTAAATAGATATGTTTTACCTCTTACATGACAGTTACTTTGTAATATCATTTCCTAGAGAGAGAAGAGAAGATTATTCCCAATTTTCCCTAAGCAACATTCTTCAGATTTTATTTTATTATTATTAATTTAGGATAATATCTGTCAGCAAACAAACTCAGTATTGGGTTTTTTTACTGAAAATAGTTTAGGATTATTATCAAATTTGGAAAAAGCTATATCAATTTTCTATCAGATACAGTCTGCTTGATATCAACTCTTTACTCTTTGAATTGAGGACATCGTTAAACAATTTGTGATCTATGTCTTCTTTCTAGTTGTACATGTGAGTTTTACATTATCTTTGTCAATGTCATTATTTCATGTCTAATCAGCAAGAAATTTAAATCTATTTCTAATGAACTTTTAAAGTCCAGTCCTCCTCATTACTTAGTAGGAGTATTTTTGGAAGATGTTTTCATGTAAATAACTACTAAACACAAAAGTAATTGTGAACCACATAAAAATATCCCATAATACTTCAATCAAGTGAATCCTCAACTCACTTTCCATTTAGGTGACCACTCCAATGTCTTCTGACACAAAGGAAAGTGTAGAAAGACACAGTGATTTTAATCAATTGAGGTAAAATACCTTACCTTCATAAGTTAAGTTGTAGATATATAAATACATTGCTATAGTCCCTCCCAGGGCCATGGAAACCACTGGTACAAAAGAGGGCCTCTAAACCTTAACTTTCATTAGCTTCACAGAAAATCCACTTTTGTTGCCAAGCAATGTTTTAGGTACTTTCTATTATGATCTTAGCAGTATCAAACTGTTCCTAGTCCACTGGGAGCAACATCCTATTCCTTTTTTTTTTTTTTTTTTGCAGTACGTGGGCCTCTCACTGTTGTGGCCTCTCCCGTTGCAGAGTGCAGGCTCAGCGGCCATGGCTCACAGGCCCAGCCGCTCTGCGGCATGTGGGATCTTCCCGGACCGGGGCACGAACCCGTGTCCCCTGCATCGGCAGGCGGACTCTCAATCACTGCGCCACCAGGGAAGCCCAACATCCTATTTCTGAAATGCACTTTATTCCTTCTTCCCATCCCTGCCCTTACTTGGCACTCCTCCTACCCTCTTCCCTACCCTAACATAAACATACATAGTGTCTCTCTGTTTCTCTCATTCACACATACACAGGATGGAGGCCTTTTTATCTAGTTCACTCCTCCTTAGCCTTAATGTTTTAGCATAGACATCAATTTCTCTTAGGAATATCCCTCATCTCCAAAATCCTAGTTAGGAACCTCCTGAGTACTCTGCATCCTTCACCAGTTTCTATGAAAGTAGGATCCTTCCATGCCCTGTTCATAGATTAATACTATTCAGTATCAAGTAGAGTTCCTGGATTAAAATACTTATTATGTAAATACCTGCTGAATGAGTAAATATATAAGAGGAAGGATTCTAGGAGAAATTAGGTAAACTAGTTATTTAAGTCAATTGATACAGGTCCTCAAAATCTTAATTATATATATAGAGAAACTGATAAATATAGGTATGTATAGTGAGCCCATAAATTAAATCTATACTAATATGGGTAAAATAAATGAATAATTGTAAAATAGAGGGGAAAAGTCCTAGAATATAGCCCCATGGATTAAAATAAATCTTAGTGGAAAATGTAACAGACAAAAGTGATTACCTTACTAAAATTCTGGAAGACAGACAGATAGTCCATAAGGGAAAGGCAGTTAGTCTCACATTTATTTGATGTGATGGATACTGATTGCTAGGTAACACTGACAGTGCTATATAAAGCTTTTAATGTATCATGGAAAAACTCCAATGGACTTTTTGGCCAATCCAATATTTTTCAGGTAGTCGTTGGAAATTTGCCCAGATGATATATTTGTGTAGATAAAGATTAAAATATGATAGAAAAACATATGGAATATATATTCAGGTTATAAGAAAATAATTGCTGTAAAGAATAATTATTTTGATTTATTTTTCCCTCTTTTCACTTAATAATGAAGGAAATATTATCATTTTTCTGACAATCTGTGATATGTAACAGTAGTCTTAATATATTAATAGATTTCCCAAACTTGTTTGGATAGTTTTTGGGAAGTATTTGTTAGAAATTGAACATTCTGAATGCATTGGCACTGCAAAACATACCACCTGCTTTAAACATTTTCAGTCACAGGAATGCAATATTGACAAAGACCTGGTACAAAAGTTTAAAATTTTCTTTCATTCTTTAACTCTAAAGAAGTGTTCTTTATTATTTTTACATAACAATGTTGGACACATCAGACTTAAAACAATTTTCTAACACCTAATTGTCCACCTATCTTAATCCAGGTCTCCAGAAATGGCCCCTAAGAACAATATACACATAAAAGTAATTGATTAAGAAAGTAGCCAGGAAAGATAACTTCTCAATCAGATAAAGAACATCCATGGATAAAATTATACTAAATGTTAAATATTATAATTTATCTCAAACATTGGGAACAAAAGAAGGATGTCTACTCTAACCACTTCTTTTTTTTTAATTTAAAATTTGTATTGAAGTATAGTTGATTTACAATATTTCAGGTATACAGACAAGTGAGATATATATATATATATATATATATACATATATATATATATATACATATATATATATATATATATATGTATACAATTCCCTCTTTAGAACTGCTCTTGCTGCATTCCATAGGTTTAGGATTGTAGTTTTTCATTTTCATTTGTCTCCAAGTATTTTTTTTTTTATTTCCTCTTTGACTTCTTCAGTGATCCATTGGTTGTTTAATAGCATATTGTTTAGCCTCCACATGTTTGTGTTTGTTGCAGTTTTTTCTCTTAGTTCATTTCTAGTCTCATAGCGTTGTGGTTGGAAAAGATGTTTGATATGATTTCAATTTTCTTAATTTACTGAAGCTTGTTTTGTGGCCTAGTATGTGATCTATCCTGGAGAATGTTCAGTGAGCACTTGAAAAGAATGTGTATTCTGCTTCTTTTGAGTGGAATGCTCTATAAATATCAATTAAGTCCATTTGGTCTAATGTGTTATTTAAGGCCTGTGTTTCCTTATTTATTTCTATCTGGATAATCTGCCCATTGATGTAAGTGGGGTGTTGAAGTTCCCTACTATTATGTTTCTGTCAATTTCTCCTTTTATGTCTGTTAATATTTGCTTTATATATTGAAGTGCTCCTTTCCATATATATTTACAATTGTTATATCTTCTTGGCTTGATCCCTTGATCATTATGTAGTGGCCCACTTTGTCTCTTGTAGGGGTACTTTTTTTAAAGTCTATATTATCTGATGTAAATATTGCTACTTTGGCTTTCCTTTGATTTCCATTTGTGTGGAATACCTTTTTCCATCTCCTCACTTTCAGTCTATATATGTATCTAGATCTGAAGTGAGTCTCTTTTAGAGATTGGTCTTGTTTCTGTAACCATCCAGCCAGTCTGTGTCTTTTGGTTGGAGTGTTTAGTCCATTTAGTCCATTTACATTTAAGGTAACTATCAATATGCATGTTCTTACTGCCATTTTGTTAATTGTTTGGGATTTGAGTTTGTAGGTCTTTTTTCCTCCTTTCTTCTTTTGTTCTCTTCTCTTGTGATTTGATGACTATATTTAATGTTATGTTTGGATTCCTTTTTCTTTTTGTGTGTGTGTATCTATTATAAATTTTTGGTTTGCAGTTACTTTGAGTTTTTTGTATAGCAGTCTAAATATACATATATATATATGATTGTTTTAAGTTGCTGATCTCTTAATTTCAAACATATTTTAAATACCCAGCATTTGTACTCTCCTCACCTAATGATTACTGTTACTGATATATTTTACATGTGATTGTTTTGTGTATCCCTTAACTGCTTTTTTCTTTTAACTTCCCTACTAGCTTTGTGTGTGGATGATATCCTACCTTTACTGTATGTTTGCCTTTACCAGTTAGATTTTTCATTCCATAATTTTCTTGTTTCTAGTTGTGGCCTTTTCTTTTTCACCTAGAGAATTTCCTTTAACATTTGTTGTAAAGCTGGTTTGGTGGTGTTGCCATCTTTTAGTTTTTGATTGTCTGTAAAGCCTCTGATTTCTCCAACAAATCTGAATGAGGGCCTTGCTGGGTAGAGTATTCTTGGGCGAAGGTTTTTTCCCATTCATCACTTTAAATATATCTTGTCACTCCCTTCTGGCCTGCAGAATTTCTGCTGAGAAATCAGCTGGTAAGCTTATGGAAGTTCTCTTGTATGTTATTTGTTGCTTTTCCCTTGCTGCTTTTAGTATTCTCTACCTTTAATTTTTGTCATTTTGATTATAATGTGTCTGGGTGTATTCCTCTTTGAGTTAATCTTGTATGGGACTCTCTGTGCTTCCTGGACTTGGGTGACTATTTCCTTTCCCAAGTTAAGGAGGTTTTCAAATAACAGCTATTATCAAATATTTTATTGTGCCCTTTCTCTATCTCTTCTTCTGGGATCCCTATAGTGCAATTAGTGCGGTGGATGCTGTCCCAGAGGTCTCTTAAACTGTCCTCATTTCTTTTCTTTTCTTTTTTTTTTTTAAATTCTGTTCAGTGGCAGTGAGTTTCATTACCCTGTCTTCCAGCTCACTGATCTGTTCTTAATTATTTAGTCTCCTACTGATTCCTTCTAGTGTATTTTTCATTTTGGTTATTATATTCTTCATCTCTATTTGCTTGTTCTTTATATTTTCTATCTCTTTGTTAAAAACTTCTAACTTTTCACTCTGTGCATCCATTCTCCTCCTGAGTACTTTGATCATCTTTATGACCATTACTCTGAACTCTTTCTTGCTTATCACCACTTCATTTAATTATTTTCCTGGGGTTTTATCTTGTTCCTTTGCCTGGAACATATTTCTCTGCTGCCTCATTTTGTCTAAGTTGTTATTTGTATTTTTATGTATGTGGTAAGTTAGTTAAGTTTTTCGACTTTGGATAAGTGGCCCTCTGTAGGAGGTGTCCTATGCATAGCAGCAGTACACTCCCCTCTTGTCACCCAAGCAATATGCTCTAGGGGTTCACCCTAAGAGGGCTGAGTTGGTCCTTCTGTTGTGGCAGGCTAATTTTGTGGGTGGTCTCCCAGGCCTTGTGTGTATGCTGCTAGCTATTGTTTAGCAGGGCCTGGTCAAGGCATGCCTGGCTGTAGAATCCTAGGGTGTCCCAGGGATAACGCTGGCTCACTGGTGGGCAGAGTCAGGGTCCCAAAGTCTCTGGGACTGTTGCCCATCCAGTGGCAGGTGAAGCCAGATTCTGGAGTTAGTGCAGTTTTACTGGCAGGCAGAGGGGGTTCCTGAAGTCTGTCTGCAAGGCCTAGGGATCCCAGAGCTCATGTCAGATCATTGGTGTGGAAGGACAGGTGGTTTCTGACACAGTTGTGTATGGGGTTTGGGATGTCCTGAAGGTTGTGTTTGCCTGCTAGTGGGCCAGGCCAGGGCCCAGCTGATCCCATGGTAGGATCTGACCTGTGTTGTGGGATTGTAGTTTTCTCGCTTCGGGTGTCTGCCCCCTGGTGGATGTGGCTGGTCTAGAGGCTTGGTCAGGCTTCTTGGTGGGAGTGGTCTGTGCCTCGCCACTGGTGCATGGTCTCAGCCCCCTGGTAGGCTGGGCCATGTCTAGGGGCAAGCCCAGAGGTGACTATGTGCTCTTTAGCCAGCCTGTCTGCTGGTGGGTGGGGCTGTGTCCCTACCCAGTTAGTTGTTTGGCCAGAGGCTTCCCAGCCTGCAGGCTGTTGCCTGCAGGCTGTTGTGTGGGGCAGGTTTTGGTGCCAGTGAACCAATATGTCAGACACCAATATCAATGGTGTTCATGTTGGCGAATGTTCCCTAGTATGTCTGCCATTAGTGTCTATCTCCCCAGGGTGAGCTGCAGCCAACCCCTGGCAACTCCAGGAGATTCTCCAAGACTAGCAGGTAGGTCTGGCCCAGGCTCCAATCAAATTACTTCTTTTACCCTGTGTACCAGTGTTCATGAGGTCTTGTGTGTGCTATTAAAGAGTGAAGTCCCTATTTCCCCCAGTAAGGCTCCTACAATTAAGACCTGCTAGCCTTCAATGCCAAATACTCTGGGGGCTCATCTTCCCAGTGCCAGACCTCTGAGCTGGGAAGTCTGTTGTGGCGTTCAAAACTCTCACTCCTGTGTAAGAACCTCTGCAATGTAATTATTCTTCCAAGGGGTATGGGATTTGATTATATTGAGAGTCTGCCCTCCTACCTGCCTCACAGTGATTCTTTCTTTATATCTTTAGCTGTAGAAGATGTTTTCTGGTAGGTTCCAGTCTTTTTCATGGATGGTTGTTCTGCAGATAGTTGCGATTTTGGTATGCTCAACTCAGGAAAAGCCAGATGGAAGAGATGCAGAGGGCAAGGTATGTGGAAAGGGGTCAGAGCTTCCATGCACTTTATAGGCATGCCATTCTCCCCATATCTCCATGTGTTCACCCCAAAAGTTTACAAATTTAAAAGATTAAACATGTCATTAAATAATTCATGCATAATTATATTAGGGGATTATGTAATTAATAGTTAAAGGACATTCAATAGGTTTAAAAAGACAAGTAGTTAATTCAACAGAATGTACTGTATCAAAATCATCTCAGAAAATCTACCACTTAAGTGCACCTAGAGCGAAACATCATTGTCCTTCTGCATATCACACCTCTTCAAAGCAAGTTTTAGGCAATATTTAATAATATAATTAGCATAAGATTAATTCAGAACTTCTTTAACAGTTGAATATACTATAGTGTGTCACTAGTTTTATGACATCTCCTATGATTTCCACCATATATTTTTATTTCCACTAAATTATTTGGTAGACCAGAGTGCTGAAATTTATAGACCACATAGACTAAAAGTCCAAGGTTTGTGCTGTGGAAAGTGTATGATCCTATGTAAGCAATGTTAAGAGAGTATGTTGTGACTAACACTTCACACAATTCTTTTCAGAAAGAATAAATTGATATTTCTTTTATTCTCAAATAGAAATAGGTCATTTGAGCTCAACTTAATGTAAAACAATTCATGAATGAAACCTAATAGAAACAAGAACCCTCTGTAGCAGAGAAAATAAGTTTATTATAAAACAAATAAATGAAACATACATCTGAATATGAATAAAAACTATTTTGTTGGCAGTAAATAAGGTAATGAGACTTAAAGCCTTCATTACTACTCTCAAGGTTTCAAAGTCTGTTAGGTTCTTATTTATCTAGAGTTTAACTCATCATGCTTTGGCATGCCAATATAAAACATGTTGTTTCATGACTGGTAACAAATGTACAACTGACAGGGTTGCTTAATATGTATTTTGGGCTTGGAATGAACATTAAGCAACCACAATAACCAACACACCACGTGAAAAAGTGTGTGGTCCTAAGTCAATCCACTCACATTTTGACTTTTCTTATGGCACTTAAAATGGGGTCATCATAAGTGCCCTGACAAGGCAAAATTATCCCAAAGCATGGTACTCCACACACAAACTCTACCTGAAATACCGTTTTATCAAGCTACAGTGTAAAACACTACTGGAATTTTAGAGACCTAAGATTTAGATAAGCCCTTCCAAAATGACTATGTCACACTTCTGAGACCATTCCTAGGGCTACATCTTTTCATGTCTCAGCTTAGCAGGTCACCTAAATTTGTAAACCTACTTAAGTAGCACTTTATAAGATATACTCTGCGCTCCCAGTCACTGAAAAATTGAAGATAAATAGTAGAGTGCTTGTTATTCTTTTCTTAATTTTTTATAATTTTCTTTTGTTTTTCTAAATTTATTTTATTTTTTTATACACCAGGTTCTTATTAGTTATCCATTTTATACATATTAGTGTATATATGTCAATCCCAATCTCCTAGTTCATGCCACCACCCCCACCACCCCCATCACTTTCCCTGCTTGGTGTCCATACATTCGTTCTGTACATCTGTGTCTCAATTTCTGCCCTGCAAACTGGTTCACCTGTACCATTTTTCTAGGTTCCACATATATGCATTAATATACAATATTTGTTTTTCTCTTTCTGACTTACTTCACTCTGTATGACAGTCTCTAGATCCATCCATGTCTCTACAAAAGACTCAATTTTGTTCCTTTTAATGGCTGAGTAATATTCTATTATATATATGTACCACAACTTCTTTATCCATTCGTTTGTTGATGGGAATTTAGTTTGCTTCCATGTTCTGGCTATTGTAAATTGTGCTGCAACGAATACTGGGGTGCATGTGTCTTTTTGAATTATGGTTTTCTCTGGGTATATGCCCAGTAGCAGGATTGCTGGGTCATATGGTAATTCTATTTTTAGTTTTTAAAGGAACCTCCATACTGTTCTCCATTAGTAGCTGTATCAATTTACATTTCCACCAACCGTGCAAAAGGGTTCCCTTTTCTCCATACCCTCTCCAGCATTTGTTGTTTGTAGATTTTCTGATGATGCCCATTCTAACTGGTGTGAGGTGATACCTCATTGTAGTTTTGATTTGCATTTCTCTAATAATTAGTGATGTTGAGCAGCTTTTCATGTGTTCCTTGGCCATCTGTATGTCTTCTTTGGAGAAATGTCTATTTAGGTCTTCTGCCCATTTATTGATTGGGTTGTTTGTTTGCTTTAATACTGAGCTGATGAGCTGTTTATATATTTTGGAGATTAATCCTTTGTCCATTGATTCATTTGCAAATATTTTCTCCCATTCTGAGGGTTGTCTTTTTCTCTTGTTTGTAGTTTGCTTTGCAAAAGCTTTTAAGTTTCATTAGGTCCCATTTGTTTATTTTTGTTTCTATTTCCATTACTCTAGGAGGTGGATCAAAAAAGATCTTGCTGTGATTTATGTCAAAGAGTGTGCTTCCTATGTTTTCCTCTAAGAGTTTTATAGTATCCAGTCTTACATTTAGGTCTCTAATCCATTTTGAGTTTATTTTTGTGTATGGTGCTAAGGAGTGTTCTAATTTCATTCTTTTACATGTAGCTGTCCAGTTTTCCTAGCACCATTTATTGAAGAGACTGTCTTTTCTCCACTGTATATCCTTGCCTCCTTTGTCATAGATTAGTTGACCATAGGTGCATGGGTTTATCTCTGAGATTTCTACCCTGTTCCATTGATCTATATTTCTGTTTTTGTGCCAGTACCATATTGTCTTGATTACTGTAGCTTTGTAGTACAGTCTGAAGTCAGGGAGTCTGATTCCTCCAGCTCCATTTTTTCCCTCAAGACTGCTTTGGCTATTCAGGGTCTTTTTTGTCTCCATACAAATTTTAAGATTTTTATTCTAGTTCTGTAAAAATGCCATTGGTAATTTGATAGGGATTGCATTAATATGTAGATTGCTTTGGGTGGTATAGTCATTTTCACAATATTGATTTTTCCAATCCAAGAACATGGTATATCTCTCCATCTGTTGGTATCACCTTTAATTTCTTTCAGCAGTGTCTTATACTTTTCTGCATACAGGTCTTTTGTCTCCCTAGGTAGGTTTATTCCTAGGTATTCTATTCTTTTTGCTGCAGTGGTAAATGAGAGTGTTTTCTTAATTTCTCTTTCAGATTTTTCATCATTAGTGTATAGGAATGCAAGAGATTTCTGTGCATTAATTTTGTATCCTGCAACTTTACCAAATTCATTGATTAGCTCTAGTATTTTTGTGGTGGCATCTTTAGGATTCTCTGTGTATAGTATCATGTCATCTGCAAACAGTGAGAGTTTTACTTCTTCTTGTCTAATTTGTATTCCTTTTATTTCTTTTTCTTCTCTGATTGCCATGGATAGGACTTCCAAAACTGTGTTGAATAATAGTGGTGAGAGTGGACATCCTTGTCTTGTTCCTGATCTTAGAGGAAATGCTTTCAGTATTTCACCATTGAGAATGATATTTGCTGTGGGTTTGTCATATATGACCTTTATTATGTTGAGGTAGGTTCCCTCTGTGCCTACTTTCGGGAGAGTTTTTTATCATAAATTGGTGTTAAATTTTGTCACAAACTTTTTCTGCATCTATTGAGATGATCATATGGTTTTTCTTCTTCAGTTTGTCAATATGGTGTATCACATTGATTTACTTGCATATATTGAAAAATCCTTGCATCCCTGGGATAAACCCCAGTAGATCATGGTGTATGATCCTTTTAATGTGCTGTTGGATTTTGTTTGCTAGTATTTGTTGAGGATTTTTGCATCTATACTCATCAGTGAAATTGGTCTGTATTTTTCTTTTTTTTTGTAGTATCTTTTTCTGGTTTTGATATCAGGTTGATGGTGGCCTCATAGAATGAGTTTGGGAGTATTCCTTCCCCTGTAATATTTTGGAAGAGTTTGAGAAGGATGGATGTTAGGTCTTCTCTAAATGTTTTATAGAATTCACCTGTGAAGCTATCTGGTCCTGGACTTTGGTTTGTTTGGAAGATTTTTAATCACAGTTTCAATTACATTACTTGTGATTGGTCTGTTCATATTTTCTATTTCTTCCTGGTTCAGTCTTGGAAGGTTATACCTTTCTAAGAACTTGTCCATTTCTTCCAAGTTGTCCATTTTATTGGCATAGAGTTGCTTGTAGTAGTCTCTTAGGATGATTTGTATTTCTGCAGTGTCTGTTCTAACTTCTCCTCTTTCATATCTAATTTTATTCATTTAAGTCCTCTACCTCTTTTTCTTGATGAGTCTGGCTAATGGTATATCAATTTTGTTTATCTTCTCAAAGAACCAGCTTTTAGTTTTATTGATCTTTGCTATTGTCTTCTTTGTTTCTATTTCATTTATTTCTGCTCTGATCTTTATAATTTCTTTCCTTCTACTAACTTTGGGTTTTGGTTGTTCTTCTTTCTCTAGTTCCTTTAGGTGTAAAGTAGGTTGTTTATTTGAGATGTTTGTTGTTTTTTGAGGTAGGATTGTATTGCTATAAACTGCCCTCTTAGAACTGCTTTTGCTGCATCCCATAGGTTTTGGATCATCATGTTCATTGTCATTTGTCTCTAGGTATTTTTTGATTTCCTCTTTGATTCCTTTAGTGATCTCTTGGTTATTTAGTAGTGTATTGTTTAGCCTCCATGTGTTTGTGTTTTTTTACATTTATTTTCCCTGTAATTGATTTCTAATCTCATAGTGTTGTGGTCAGAAAAGATGCTTGATATGATTTCAATTTTCTTAAATTTACTGAGGCTTGATTTGTGACCCAAGATATGATCTATCCTGGAGAATGCTCCGTGCGCACTTGAGAAGAAAGTGTAATCTACAGTTTTTGGATGGAATGTCCTATAAATATCAATGAAATCTATCTGGTCTGTTGTGTCATTTAAAGCTTGTATTTCCTTATTAATTTTTTGTTTGTATGATCTGCCCTTTGGTTTAAGTGAGGTGTTAAAGTCCCCCACTATTATTTTGTTACTGTCAATTTTCTCTTTTATAGCTATTAGCAGTTGCCTTATGCATTGAGGTGCTCCTAGGTTGGGTGCATATATATTTATAGTTGTTATATCTTCTTCTTGGATTGATCCCTTGATCATTATGTAGTGTAATTCCTTGTCTCTTGTTACATTATTTATTTTAAAGTCTAATTTATCTGATATGAGTATTGCTACTCCAGTTTTCTTTTGATTTCCATTTGCATGGAATATCTTTTTCCATCCAATCACTTTCAGTCTGTATGCATCCTTAGGTCTGAAATGGGTCTCTTGTAGACAGCATATATATGGGTCTTGTTTTTGTATCCATTCAGTGAGCCTGTGTCTTTTGGTTGGAGCATTTAATCCATTCACGTTTAAGGTAATTACTGATATGTATGCACCTATTACCATTTCCTTAATTGTTTTGGGTTTGTTTTTGTAGGTCCTTTTCTTCTCTAGTGTTTCCCACTTAGAGAAGCTCCTTTAGCATTTGTTGTAGAGCTGGTTTCATGGTGCTGATTTCTCTTGGGTTTTGCTTGTCTGTAAAGGTTTTGATTTCTCTGTTGAACTGAATGTGATCCTTGTGGGTAGCGTAATCTTGGTTGTGGGTAATTCCCTTTCATCGCTTTAAATATGTCATGCCACTCCCTTCTGGCTTGTAGTTTCTGCTGAGAAATCAGCTGTTAACCTTATGGAAGTTCCCTTGTATGTTATTTGTCATTTTTCCCTTGCTGCTTTCAATAATTTTTGTTTGTCTTTAATTTTTGCGAGTTTGATTACTATGTGTCTTGGAGTGTTTCTCCTTGGGTTTATCCTGTATGGGACTCTCTGTGCTTCCTGGACTTGGGTGGCTATTTCCTTTCCGATGTTAGGGAAGTGTTAGACTATAATCTCTTTAAATATTTTCTCAGGTCCTTTCTCTCTCTCTTCTCCTTCTGGAACCCATATAATGTGAATGTTGCTGCATTTAATGTTGTCCCTGAGGTCTCTTAGGCTGTCTTAATTTGTTTTCATTCTTTTTTCTTTATTCTGTTGCACAGCAGTGAATTCCACCATTCTGTCTTCCATGTCACTTATCCATTCTTCTGCCTCAGTTATTCTGCTATTGATTCCTTCTAGTGTATTTTTCATTTCAGTTATTGTATTGTTCATCTCTGTTTTTTTGTTCTTTAATTCTTCTAGGTGTTTGTTAAACATTTCTTGCATCTTCTCAATCTTTGCCTCCATTCTTTTGCCGAGGTCCTGGATCATCTTCACTATCATTATTTTGAATTCTTTTTCTGGAAGGTTGCCTATCTTTACTTCATTTAGTTGTTTTTCTGGGTTTTTATCTTGTTCCTTCATCTGGTACATAGCCCTCTGCCTTTTCGTCTTGTCTATATTTCTGTGAATGTGGTTTTTGTTCCACAGGCTGCAGGATTGTAGTTCTTCTTGCTTCTACTGTCTGCCCTCTGGTGGATTAGGCTATGTAAGAGGCTTGTGCCAGTTTCCTCATGGGAGGGACTGGCAGTGGGTAAAGCTGGCTGTTGCTCTGGTGGGCAGAGCTCAGTAAAACTTTAATCTGCTTGTCTGCTGATGGGTGAGGCTGGGTTCCCTCCCTTTTGGTTGTTTGGCCTGAGGCGACCCAACACTGGAGCCTACCCAGGCTCTTTGGTGGGGTTAATGCTGGTCTTTGGGAGGGCTCACACCAAGGAGTACTTCTCAGAACTTCTTCTGCCAGTGTCCTTGTCCTCACAGTGAGACACAGCCACGCCCCGCCTCTGCAGGAGACCCTCCAACACTGATATGTCTGGTTCAGTCTCCTATGGGTTCACTGCTCCTTCCCCTGGGTCCCAGTTTGCACACTACTTTGTGTGTGTCCTCCAAGAGTGGAGTCTCTGTTTCCCTTAGTCCTGTTGAAGTCCTGCAATCAAATCCCTCTAGCCTTCAAAGTCTGATTCTCTATTAATTCCTCCTCCCATCGCCAGACTCCCAGGTTAGGAAGCCTGACGTTGGGCTTAGAACCTGCACTCCAGTGGGTGGACTTCTGTGGTATTAGTGTTCTCCAGTTTATGAGTCACCCAACCAGCAATTATGGGATTTGATTTTATTGTGATTGTGCCCCTCGTACTGTCTCACTGTGGCTTCTCCTTTTTCTTTGGATATGGGGTATCTTTTTTGGTGAGTTCCAGTGTCTTCCTGTCGATGATTGTTCAGTAGCTAGTTGTGATTCCGGTGCTCTCACAAGAGAGAGTAAGAGCACGTCCTTCTACTCTGCCTTTTTCTCTCATTCAGTACTTGTTATTCTTGACACAGTTTGGAGAAGAAGCTCTAAGACGGAGGAGAACTTTTGTACATCTCTTCTACTTAATGCTATCTCGCAATAGAGTTTAACTTCTGTTAGACTTGCTTCTCACAGCTCTCTTATCCCCAGGTGTTTTTATGAAAGCTGAGATTCTTACAAACAATATATTCTAGACTTCAGCGTGAATTTTCAAAACCCTGCTTAGGTGAGGCACATACAAAATGTGTTAGTATATTGCATTTTGTGTGCATGTTGCTTCTGCATTGTTTTGAACATTCACCCTTTCAGGTTAGCACAATCGTTAAAAAATATCTCATGAGTGTGATATGAACTCAAATTTGAGCACACAGATTTGAATGAATAAAAAGGCACTTACAGACCCAGATAATCGTCACATTCATAGGTTTGTGACTTTTCAACCTAGCTCTAGGTCATCATAATTTCACACAGTGGAACAGAATGAATAGTAAAATTATTACCTCATCCTTAAGATGGTACAGTATCAAATTCAGGAATTAAAAATATGAGACAGCTATATTTAATTATTCCCTCCCCTGATAAAGCTTTAATCATAATGTAAATAGAATATGAATTTAATTTAGGCCATTTTTTAAAATCTTTAACCTATTTCTGAATTTTAAGATGTTTTTCTCTGATCATTAGCAATTTTTTTAGACTAATAAATATCTGCTCCTTCACCACAGTTCAAAGAAGAAACTATTGAATGTCCTTTAGCTATTAATTACATAGTCCCCTAATATAATTATGCATGAATTATTTTAATTACTTATGTTTAATCTTTTAAAATTGTAAACTTCTGGGGTGAACACACAGAGTTCAAGTAAGGTGTTTTGAGGGTTTTATTTGGTTTGTTTTAGTGCAAGAGTCAATTTACCTACTTTTAAAGAATAACATTTATGTTTGTAAAGTAATTTAAGTCTCAGATTTGAAAAAAAATAAAAAATAAATATATTAAATATATAAAGCCCATGGCAATATATTACCTTTAATGTTTGCTTTGCAGTGTGTAGCTAAAATATCTGTTGAAAAGAAAAAAATAATTCTTTTTTAGAAATTTTTAAACTTTAAAAATTTTAAATTTCTAAAATTTTTAGAATTTTAGAATTTAGAATTCTAAAATTTCTAGAATTTTTAAAAGGAGAAATTTTATTTTATCGAGGGTTAGTAGAAAGGTTTTGGTATAAAAAAATTAGGTTAAGTCCCTGATGTGCAGCTGTCTCACTATATGACCCTTCACCAGTTAATTCGTATATATGGTTTATTATATTCCTCTATTTTCCTTCAGAATAATGACATCTACCTTTACTAATTCAGAGTAGTTATATTCAATTAAGATAACGTACATAAAGACACTGTGTATATTCCAAATAATCTACCTATACACATGAAAATATTACCATACTTTATTGTTGTTTTGTTAATAACATTTTATAGTTTCCCCCTCAATCTTCTCATACCCCTGAGCCCAACCAATGGAAAAATACAAATAGAATAGGATGGGTAATGCCACTAGTGAGTCAAACTACAGTGGGTGTTTCTGTAACAATTCATATTCATCATTGCTTTGGTTGAAAATGTGCATTTAGTTGTGGTTGAATAGTTCACATCAAAACAAAATCTCATCTGTATGACAGAAACTCTGTAGTGTTGGGCTTTGAACATAATCCAAGACACTCAAGACAGTAGCAAAATTAGGCAATTGGAAAAATCAGAGTAAGAAAGGCATTTTTCATGCTTATTTGCTTGAAAGGATGCTCTGATTTTGTTAATTGCCTTAAAGAGTGCTTCGATTTGCTATTTTCTGCAAACAGTATTCTAATCTAGTTTATCCTCTGAGTTTCAGCTGTGTTCAAGTATCTTAATAGATTTGGTGCATGCTGAACTATTCTTCTTCAGTTAATTCACTTGGTTCTTCACGTGAATGATTTACACCTATTTAGAACTAAATTGGAAACCATTCCAATATTGCTTAGGAAGTCATTAAGACAGCTTTTAGATGACGTTAATTTGCACTTAGTACCATTCACCTAAGGATCTCAAAGCACTCTATGAAAGTACATTATTTAATGGAGGAAAATGGAAAAATTCAATACTGTATTCAGGAATGATGTGCAAAGTAGAATGTAAAATTTAAAAAAAAATCCTTATGTTTGCGTGTAAAATAGTTATGGTGCTCGTTAACTTTATGCTCTACAACCACCAATTTCTCATTTTCTCTCCCTGTCTAGCTAGGTTTGTGGGTCTCCATCTCTTTAATGGCATTCCTGGTGGCCAGCCTCATACTTACAAGCCAACATTGTCTGATTCTTCTACCTTATGGTACGTCTTCTCCATTATTAATTCCTGCCTTTTAATATGCTAACCTAATATTATAATTAGCCTGTTCTGAAAAGTATTGAAAGGATGCGTATTTGATTTCAATAAATTGGGTTGAAGCTGCCAGGTCTGCTTCTTATGTGTGTTAGCTTCCTAGAGGTCCAAGTGTCTTCAATTAAAAAATGGTCAACACTAGAAAATGTGCGTTTTCATTCAGCAGCAAAGCAGTATCATAGCAATATGCCAAGGAAATGTCCTGAAGATACTGATTGCCAGGGAAACATTTGGTGTCCACAGCAAATTTTTCTTTTCCATATAAAATATGTTTTCACTAAATCATAAAAACAAATATGAATAAATTGATATGCTTTTACAAGGGCAATCTAGTAGACACCATTTTATAATGAGTTTTGAGAAAAATAAATCCTAGCCCCACCCAATTGTCATCCTCTTTATTGTTTATTTGTTTTAATTGTACTAAGGCAGGTCTATGATTAACAAAAAAAAAACTTCTTAAACTAAAACTCATAACTTAGTTGCAGAATAATCCTGCTTCTCTCTTGAAAAGCAGATTCTTGGTTATTCTGTGTCTTTGGAATTTAACCAGTTCATGCTATCAATAGCAGCAGTAGCAGTTGATTATGCCAATTGATTTCAACAGGGAGGCAAATCAGTAAGGAGTTCCATATAAAACTGAAAAGGTGCAGCCCAATGTTAGGGATTATGGTTTGGTGAGATATGGGCTGAATGAAGTCCCTACCTAGCTGTTTCAGCCAGGAATCTATAAGCAGTTGCATATTGAACAGTTGAACAATCTGAACAGTTCCATGTTGCAGTCCTGGTTTAGATCCTAGAGACTTGGAAACATCTGTATATCAGAGCACACAGTTTAACTACTAGACACAGTAAGTACCAAGGTATAATGAAGAACCTACCCAAATACCTGCACTAAATAGGACCCTCCTCCAGAAAATAACTTTCTCTATATATTGTCCCTAGATCTCTTCTTATTCCAAGCCACAACACAAAGATGGAAAGATTCAGTGAAATTAGACCATTCTGTATCAACCTCATGAACTTGTCTTGACCCAGAAGTAGTGCCTACCAAGTAAAGAAAGTTATACTGTCAGATAGGCTATTTCCTTATTTAGTCTTAATCTTTCCTCTACTTGGCTTCTATATTCTGCTTCTCCCTTGAAGTTGGTACTATGTTCTCAATTTTTTAAGCTAATGAAGATTACAAGAAATTCTGGCTTCTTTGGTGGAGGGGCATCCATAAGCATTTTAAAAAACATACTGGCCCTAAAATATATGCAGTTCTTGAATATAATAGAGTTTTTCTTTCTAGTCTAATACTGTTCTATACTATGATAATTCTGTGACTCTAAGCTAACAATATGAGAAACAAATCAGTTCATTATACACTGTTATATGAATGATAAAGTTAACATTATTTCAGAAGATGGAGCATGTGCAACAATTGTTAAGGAAGTTCTTAGGAGAAAGTGGGGTTTGAATTAGACCTCGAAGGGGATTTCTGTGTAGTTTTATCTTCTATTCTCTGTAGAGATAACAATTCATTCACTCATAGCTAGCAACCTGAGGATCCTAGATGTGTCTGATAATTACTTGGGAAGACAATAGGAGTCAGAAGTGTATTCGGGTAGGAAGGGAAAGCTCTTTGGATTGCCTGAGCATAAGTAGTATGTGGGGGAATGAAAGAAAGTGAAGTTGTTTTCTACAGGTCATGGTTCCAATATTAGGGCATTTGGGGTTCATCATGTAATCAATAAGGAATAAATCATGGCTTTTAAACTGAACACACTCTAAAATAGGAGGGTGAGTGATTTAATGAGATAAATCAGACCTCTGCTTTAGAACACTCATGCTACCCACATATCTGGGGCTAGGCTGGAGTAAGAAGAGACCTAGAGAAAGTGTACCTTATAGAAAGATTCTTACAATAGTTCAGAAAGGGGATGATGATCTATGGCAGTAATAATGAGGACGAAGGGAGCTCCCTGCTGGCATAGTGGTTAGGATTCTGGACTTTCACTGTCATGGCCTGGGTTCAAACCCTGGTCAGGGAACTATGAATCTGCAAGCCATGTGGTGCAGCCCCTGCTCCCTCCCCCCCCAATAAAACCCCCCAAAACAAAACAACAAACAAAAACAAAACAAAAAACAAACAAACAAAAACACCAACCCAGTGAGGATGAAAGATGAAAGTAACATATGAAACTCTAGCAACAATGACTATGTGGTTAAGGGGTACAGTGTGAGGGTGGTGAATGATAAAAGAATCAAAACACTTTCAAAGCCATGGCAGCATAACAGAAAGAGCCAAAGGAAAAAAAAAATAAAGTTCATGAGAGTAAGCAATAGCAGTAGCAGCAGCTCCATCTGGAGAAAACTCCAGCAGGGAACCAGAAGTAGCCATTTATGGCCTTAGAAGAAGAAGGAGTAACTACAATAATCACTAGTCACTGTATTAGTTTAATAGGGTTGTCATAACCAAGAACCACAATCTGGGTGGCTAAAACAACAGAAAGTAACTTTCTCTCAGTTCTGGAGGGTAGAATTCAGAGATCAAGTTGTCAGAAGGTTTGATTTTTTCTGAGGGCTCCCTCCTTGGCCTGCAGATGCCTGTCTTCTATCTCTGTCTTCACATGGTCTTTCCCCTGTGCTTGTGCCTGTCCTAATCATCTTATCTTATAAAGATATCAGTCATATGGGATTAGATTCTGCCCTCAAAATTTCACTTAAGCTTAATCACCTCTTTAAAGACCTATCTCCAAACACAGTCACATTCTGAAGTACTGTGATTGGGACTTCAACATATAAATTATTTTGGGGCAGGGAATTCACCGTTAATGACCAAGAAAGTACAAGAGACAATAGAGTAGAATTATCTGTGGTTTTAGTTTAATATTTATACATTTTACAATAATACACATTACTTTTACAAAACAAGAACAATAAAAAATTATTTGGGGATTATTTTGCCACAGCAGACAGTCCATATCCAATGTAAACATTCTGTTGAGCCTTGACAGAAGTGGCTTTATAAGTCTTATATTTATAGGAAAATATACCATGGTCTGTCATGGACTGAATTTCATTTAAACTTTATGTAGTGATCTCAGGGCAATAATTTACTGCTTTTGGTCTTCTTAACTCAAATTATAAATAACTTCAAAATCATCCTCTCCAGATAATTTCAAACATTCGAAAAAGTCTGGCCTCACTATTATATTTTCATTTGGTGGGTGGAAGGTAAAGAAATCATCGAGTAATTTTTAAATCAATAAATGATTTCAAATCACTTCTAACAATATCAGTAGTTAATGTATCTTTAACTTAAAAAAAACTATTAGGACATATAAGTTTAAATATGTTTCCCTCATAAAGTTGTTTAACAAAGATTATTCATCTCCGGATAAACTGCTTTCAATTATCCTTCCCAGCAGTGGTTCTTACACTTTGGCATAAATTAGAAATCACATGGAGAGCTTGTTATATCACAGGCTGCTGGGCCACACCCTGAGTTTCTTATTCATAGTCTGGGGTCAAGCCTGAAAATTTTCATTTTTAACAAGTTTTCAGTTATATTGATACTGCTGGTCCAGGGACTACTCTGTGAAAATCTTTGTTCTATGGTAATGTTTGTAACCGTAAAATCAAATTATCTCATTTTACTTTAAAAAAGTATTTTCCATTATGAAAACATGTCATTTTAATTAAATAAACTCATCAAAGTTATCATTGTGAATGATGAGAAATTGTTGGAAATAATCATGAAATGCATGACATCTTAGAAGATATAAAATTAATTGAAGTTAGAACCAAAAACCAATTCAAGGGATTAATAACTCTAAGAAGTCAGTGTATATTTAAAATATTTATTGCTTGACCATATGTCACCTTCGTCTTAGCCACAATAGTGTGAGGACAATAAAAAGGAGTATAGGATCAATATCATATCTATCAGCAAGTTTCTCTAAAAAGAGATATGCCTGAGTCAATGAAATAAATGGCTCTATCACCAGATAGCAATGTATGAGATTTACAACACAATCCTGAAGGTTTGAAAACAGCAACAAGTATAACATATGCACATCCTATTAGCCATCAAATAAATTATAAAAATGTGTAAAGAATGATGAGTGCTGAGAGTTATCTCTTTTTCTAGTTACCCTGGGATAAAGACTAAGGACCAAAGTGAGGATAAAAGATGGTCTCCCCACCCCCATTCTTTAATATAAAAAGAAGACTGAAAGGAAATAGTTTGACAGCCCTTAAGGAGTTTGGTATCTAAGAAAAGAGAATTGTTTTTAAAGACTTAGGGTGTCTTCAATAAGACAAGACCTACCGGCAGGTCAGCTCAAGCCCAGCTATTTTTAGTGAGGCCAAGCAACCAGATGAGACATTTTCAGAAATGGGGACTTTCCTGATGACCCTTACACTGACACTATAGGTGGAGAGATAATTAAATGCATCATGATAATTATACAACAAACCCCCTTGTTCAAGAGTTTAAGATCCCTAAACATGAAAAAGGTTCTAGTTTATCAAAAGTTATAAAGAATTTCTTTTTTCTCTATGACAAATATTGGGTTGGCCAAAAAGTTCGCTTGGGTTTTTCTGTAACATCTTATGGAAAAACACGAACAAATTTTTTTGCCAACCCAATATCTTAACATAATTTTCTTGTTCTTTCCCAAAACATTCCACAAAAATCTTAGACATATCAAGTTTTTAACATGGCATTCACAACATTTCTTTGGGCTATATATATATTTTTTCCTCTATCTTCAGATGGAATACTGAATTAAACTTCAGATTTTTTTCCACTGAAAATCATCTTTTTAAAGACAAAGTGTAAGAAGACTCAAATTCTCTTTTATTTTCAGATGACCCAATTTAGAAACATTAAATAGACTAATGTAAATCTCAATATGAAGTTATTTCTAAAACTTGCTTCAGAAATTGAAGCTTTCATATGAGTTCTATATGAAGATAAACCTTTTCATAACAGCCAAATATGTTAATTTTACTATGTCTTGTCTTGAAATATTTCAAGATTATCAAGGTAGCTAATAATATAAAATCAATTTCCTTTCCAGTTATTACAGTTTAGAAGTAGGTAATACTTTTAAACTTTAGGATTTCATAATAGAGGCATATTTAAGGTCATATTTCAAAACCCTCCCCAGATATCAAGGTGGAAAGCTTTGAGGATATGTTTTCATAATAAAAAATAACAACTTTTATATACAAAGATCTTATAATCTTTCATCTTTTAATTGATAGCTTTCTTAATAAAATGTACTTTTGTTCATATTTCAAAAAAGAATGACTTCATTTTGAAGTACATTTTATACCATCCTCATAGGGTTAACAAAATTATCACTTTAATCCATTTAAAAGTATATGTCTAGAGATAAAAATGATAATGTTCCCAATTACCCAAATGAATCCTTTAACAATATACACAAGCTAGTATTGGAAGAACAAATATTCTTTGCTGATTTTTTTCTTTTGTTGTTCTCTGTTCAAATTTGACACCCTTTGGTTCTAGGGAAATTTTTTTGCAAATATTTATTTATTTGTTTATTTATTTTTAAACTCCTTTGAAATGAGCTTCAAGCACTTTGATAGAGATAAAAAACCTCATAGTTTCAATGAAGATTTTCAAAGTACTCTTTACCATCTAGTAAAATATTATTTTGCAGCGTTCTACCAAGATAACCTACTGCCTTCAATTCTGGCTGTATGCATAAATATTTTTCTTTTTCCTACTCATAACTGCATCATCTCGAAAAAGGGTAAGAGTTTTGGACAAAGGCTCTATGCTTATGGCTGCTAGCATTTTCCTTAAGACCTCACATCTTCTTGCCACAATAAAGAATAAATAGTGGGTGCGGGGCAATTATTAGATTAGATTTCCAGCCTGAAATTAAACTTCTGGAGTTTCATGAGAATGATAGACATACAGTAAATATAATAACAACAGAAAATACTCATAATGGCAAAAGACGGGTGGTAATCTTATAAGAAATTTATTTTATGGACTCATCTTGCCTTTGTATCACACACTTTTTACCTATAAAGGATCCTCAAAAGAGTTCTCTTCAATTAGAATCCTTCTTACAGTGTAACATGATTCAAGCTTTAAGAAAATGTTTCTTCTAAAAAGTATATAGATAACAGGATCCCCAAATTTGCAGATATTTTATGAGAGGCTTTTGTTTGTGACGATAAGGGTTGGATGCAGAAAGGAATCAGAAAAAAAAAAGAGAGAGAATGATTAGAAGGATGGACAAGAAGGAGGATAATTAGAAGAGGAAACTATCTGCTTCACAGCAAATTTAGCTTTTAATAAGAATACTAGAATAATAAGAACTATAGATAGTTTCTTCTATAATTATATGTTGATGATATCACCAAAAATTCAGACTTTTGCATGCAAGTTCCCTACAGAATCTTAAATCTTATGCTAAAATAAATTGTAATTGCTAATTGTTCGGTAAGCTTCACCTTAATTAGGCCTTTGCACAGATTTCTACATTTACATTTCCCTAATTTGTTATTATGCCTGTGTATTTGAAAACATGGAATCTTTAAGTATAAACCCCAAATAAATCATTTTAAACAAAGATTTTGCAAGGTGCATTTGCTTGCTCAATTTATTTGATTATTGACTTAAATTTGAAGAGGTACGTTTTTGCTATAAAAATGTATGTGGGAAAGAAAATTGCTGTAAACATTTCTTGAATATAACGAGTATCATGTGACTTTCCTCTATTGAAATAATGTGGCAGATCGCAAGTAAGTTCCCTACTGAATTATTTTAGTACTAATATATTCTTTTTGAAAATCTTCCCCCTTCACCCAACTGCTTTTTGCTTGTGGTTTTGAGGGTTTTCACTTAATCTTGCTATTTCAGCTATATCTGTGTACTGTAGAAAGCAGCTTCTTAGAATGGCTGATAAACTAGTTGACCTCTGTAATCTACATTTTAGAGAAATACATTTCAGCTGCAGCTGTTTCCAAAGGTAGAAAATCAGTGAAGAAAATTAATTTGTAACCTACAGATGTTTTCATATTAGCACAGCTTGGGAATATTCTCTTCCAAACATTTTGCCTTCCTGTGGAATTCAAGAGTGCTGTTATCTCACTTCCTAAGCTCTTGGATCCTAAAGCATGGCACCAAGATGGACTGTCATCTAAATAAACAGATGTAAACCTTGCTTTGTAGTTAGAGGGTGCAATTTAAATCTGTTGACTTTCACATTTGCTCTTTTCCATTTAATTCAGTTATTTGAGTAACTGCTGATAAAATTTTCCTAAGTCCTATGGAAGGCACAGTGAGTTGCTTATATCAAAACTCAGAGTCAGTACAAATCTTGGCAGAATATTTCATCCTATTTGGGCATTTTATAGCATTTTAGGGAATTATTTTTCCCCTAAGGGCTTTATTATTAATGGGAACTGCCCACATGCTTTGAGGGAAGAATGCACTTCCTCAATTAGAAGACCTTTCAAGAGGGTTAACAGAGAATTTATTTTTTCATTTAGGGAAGAGAATGTTTCCCATAAGAACACTGAATCTTTCATGGCTGACTTTTCTTGCAAACTCAATGTGTAAAATTTTTAGTTCCTTAAAAATTAAACAGACACTGTGAAATTTCATAAGGCTTAGAAGGGACTATTTTTAGTACCCCTGTTTTCTCACCACCCTCCCCAAGATAACAGGTTATCTACTCCACATACCAAAAATAACTTCTTCAGAAAAACAAAACAAAACAAAACATGTTGAGCTCCTCCCAAGGAGTCAGTTTCAGTGGTTCTCAATCTAGATCTAAAGGAAGACCCAGGAATAATTTTTGCTAACATTTACTATGTGATTATGGATATTTCCTTTGCCTTCAGAAGCTCTGTTACTTCATCTGAAAGCCATATTACCTACTTCGCCAGGTTATAAAGATTGGAGAAAATTTATGTACAATACCTAGCATATGGTAGATACTTAAATAGAGGCTTTGTAACCATTTGTTAAATGCCACAATATTTACTCCTGTTTAACTCAATTCAATATATGTGAACTTAAAAATTATAATTTCAGCTTTGTTGTTGCTTGGTCTTGGAACGTCCATCTTTCTGGGCCTCAGTTTCTTCTATGTATAAAGCATTACTTCAACAAATGTAAACCACACACATTAATTCATATCATCAATACCACTACGGTAGGATTTATTCATTACAAAAATGTTTTTCCTCAATTACATTCCATTCAGAACATAAAACTGCCACCTTGACTTTATGTTATATGTTAGATGCAATAATAAAATGATTTCCATAACTTTGTCTAGATTGAAATACCTGATTTACTATTTAATTGTTACAAACATTAAACTTCTACTGTTGTTTGATAAGCTGTCACATTGGCTAATTTTGGAATTTTTGTTAAATAAATAGAAAAGTAAAAGGGCTGATCTTTTTGTTCAACTAGCAGTTGTATCACAGATAGATAATTCAAAACAGAATCACCATTTGATAAACTCCCCAGAATATATCATTTGTCTAGCATAGTGATAATTACAGGTTATTTCATTAAAATATAATTTTCAGTGAAACAAAGGAGATATTTCCCCTGAAGTAAAAATTGACTCAACTTGATAACCACACAGAACACAAACTGTTTGCTATTATTGTTAGAAACAACAACAAATATTCAAATAAGATAAAGTTTTGAAATGAATAAACAGAAGGGTTAACAACAGCTTAATTAAAGTGATTTTCTTTACTCTCCTGGATATTGTTACTCTTTTGTGTCCTTAACCATAAAACCATTCTGTCTTTATGCTTTAGTCAAATCAGTGAAATCAAATGGCTCAGTTTCTCCATGGGGCCCCTTAAAGGCTACTGAAAGTAATTCCATTCATTACCTCCTTACTGTATATCTATCCTAACACTGTCTTTAATTGGCTATTGTTTCCTCCACCTTGGCTTATGAGCAGCTAATACCTTCCTTTTCACTCTGTTGGTTCCTTTGTTTCAAGAGTTATATTTTGCTTCATTTCTTGGGTGACAGGAGTATGAAAATTGTTCAAAGGATTCCTATTGCTCTGCAAGTTATCTTTTATTCATCATAATTGGACTACCCCTACACCCACACATATGGACTCACCCACAGTCTAAATCCATACACTAATTGATCACTGCACATGTGAATAGAACAAATATTAATGCATTTGATCAATTAGTTTATAAAACACTTATTTTCGATTTGAAAACTGGATTATTGATAAGTGAATCAACAAAACCAAATCAAATTATTAACATCACAGAATTGAAAACTGAAAGATGTATAAAAATTCATCTAGCTCAAACTCAAATTTCATGCCTCCTTCCCCAATAAGAGGACTGAATTTCTTATTCTATATCTATGGTATGCAAAAACCAGTACTTGGCAAGTGAGGAATTGAGAACTAGATGACACACTTACCACTTTCATGAAACAAGTACACCAAGGAAAAGTTACATTTAGAAAAGTATTTAAAAAAAAGATATCCAAACTTGAAAAAAAAGTAATTATTGTTCATAATGAGACTGGAAGACCTATTGATAAGCAATCATATCCAATGAATCAAAGCAGTTTTCTGGTTATTGATTTAAATTCACATGGGGAAGGGCTGGGCTTGTCCTTGATCTTATTTCTTCTTACAGACATTTTTCTATGTATTTGAGCTAGAGATGCAAAAGAATCTGAAATAATTTACTGAAGGTCCCATTTTTAAGCTAAGACCAGTGTCAAGTGCTTCCTTAATGTTGTTCACAAAATTCAGAATGGCTTTTGAATCCCTCTGCCTAGGCCAAAATGTAGTTAAACTGTGGAAGGGTGAGTTTGTCTTAGCACAGATACTGGCAATTTTAGTCTTAGCACAGATACTGGCAATTTTAGTCTCACATCTCCCCACCTGGGTGATTCTAAGATGTCACAGAATAATGAGCACAGTAAACAATTAGCAGCATCCAAGAAACGTCCCTCAAATAGTCTGTGGCATCTGTTTGTCTCTAACTCTAAAGCTAATAAGAGCCAGGACTCTCCAAGGTACCTTCCTTTTCAGTTTCAAGTCTAATTACACTTCCTGCATTTGAAACCAGTGAGGTAGTTATGGCTAGGGAGAATACTCACATTATTTTTATAGTAGAAGAAATTAAGAAACCCTGCATAAGTGGGCAGAATGCCAACTTTCAATCCTTCCAGAACACCTGACTCACACAACAATGTTTTTGCAGATTTCTACTTGCTTTGATTTTTTAAAGATTTTTTTTTATTATAAGGAAAAATGTTCACATTAGCACTTTAAACTTCTGTAGTAAAACACAGAATTAGCAATGCAACTATAAGTAAGAAGATCTGGATGAATAAAAAGACATGAAGTTTATACATATAAGCTGAAATATGCAATAAAATCTACAAACTTTCTAGAAAATTGTTCACAAGCCATTAATTAATCACACTGAACGTTATTTTTTAATATGCACAGAAACACTAGAGAATAGGGAAGTACTCAATATTGTAGGGAATTATTTTTCCTTGATTATACACATTATTATGATTTATCCAAATATCTGGTAAAATATTATATGCTTATCTTTAAACTTTGATCTAGGTTTATTTTACCTGGATATTTTTCATAACAAACTATATGGGTATTTACATTCAGCATGAAAACATGTAAAATATGTTTTTCATAGAAATATCTTTATACTATAAAATAAGATATAGGAATGCTTTTAATAAGCAAGTAGAAGACTTATTTGAAAAGATTTATGCTTAAAATGCTAATTAAATCTTGTGATGAAGTTTCTATATCAAAAGACGACAGCTTTTTCACTTATGCACTTCTGAGAAATGACTATCAACCATTAATGACAAGCCTGAACTCTAATGTTTGCAAGCTTTCAAAGTCATTGCTAATTATACACAAAGGAACAAAAGGGGTTGAAAACTTTAACAAAAAGGCTTAGACTAGTCCAGGGAAGATTTCTGAAGCTAAAACCAAGCAAACATGTTCTCCTTTGAGAATTATGATTATTGTTTATACCTAATAAGAAGTAAATGAAAATGTTAGTGTTTACTTTAACAGTAATAATCTAAGAACACAAGACTTAGAGTTTATATTGCATTTTTCTTCCATGGAATTAACTGGGGTATTCTGTGAGAATGTTACTATGTATATATTGGCTGTCTTTGAGCCTGAGATTATACTGCAATAGCCTGTATACAGTATGTACTTAGTCAAGGCTTATGGAAAAAATGACAGAAGGAAGAGAGGGATGGAAGCAGGAATTGAGTGTAAGACAGGTAAATTAGTTCTAAGTTCTTCACATCTAACCAGGTGAGTAATTTACAGACTCACCCTCACTCTTTAACATCAGTCAGCTTCTGAAATGACACCAGAGGTGGTACAAGGCACACTATACATTCAACACCACACACCCACTTCCAAACATGCCTTAACAGAGAGAAATAGCTTCAATGATGATAAATCAAATAAACTATTTGAGAGGTATTTATTACATTTATATTTGTACACTCACTATACTTAATAGGATTCTGAAATAGGGAAGAGAGAGATGCAAACAAATGAGGTTGGGAGCAGTGAGTAGAGGCTGTGTCTACTCCTCTTGTCACTTGGTTATTTTGTATGGACTAGTGCTAAGAGTAAGATTCCATTTGAGGTCCAAAATATTGACTTAGTTATCTAAAAACTTAATATATTTTTAAAAATCCAAGTTGAGATAGAAGCATATATCTAGTCCTATTTCTTGTACTACGAATTTTTTTAAATGGCTTTTTTTTTAACTACTTTGTTTCTTGCTCCCCAATACTGTGTTCTACATCTTCTCTTTGTTACCTAAGAATAAGAGATATATATTCTCTTGGAAAGTCAGGTGGAAATAAACCTTCTAATATGGAATTTCTACAGTCTAACTGCTCCCACCCCGCTGGGTGTCCCGTTCACATGTCCAATGGTCCATTGCACCAAGATTGCACGTGTTGCTGCAATCTTGGTGCAATGGACAGTACTAAAGCAAGCCAGGGGGGCTCAAACTTTTGAAAGGCCACATGTTTACATGTCTTCAGAATGACAAGCACACGTCTGAATGGCCAGGTAGTTCTAGTCTTCATTTTGCCACTCTCCCAGAGTAGAAGTTAGCCAACTTGCTCTATCATTTTTATTTTTTTTTAATTTTTATTTATTTATTTATTTATTTATTTTTTTATTAGTTTCTGCTTTATAACAAAGTGAATCAGTCATACATATACATCTGTTCCCACATCCCTTCCCTCATGCATCTCCCTCCCTCCCACCCTCCCCATCCCACCCCTCCAGGCGGTCACAAAGCACCGAGCTGATCTCCTTGTGCTATGCGGCTGCTTCCCACTATCTATCTACCTTACGTTTGGTAGTGTATATATGTCCATGCCTCTCTTTCGCTTTGTCACAGCTTACCCTTCCCCCTCCCCATATCCTCAAGTCCATTCTCAAGTAGGTCTGTGTCTTTATTCCCGTCTTGCCCCTAGGTTCTTCATGACATTTTTTTTTAATTCCGTATATATGTGTTAGCATACGTTATTTGTCTTTCTCTTTCTGACTAACTTCACTCTGTATGACAGACTCCAGTTCCATCCACCTCATTACAAATAGCTCAGTTTCGTTTCTTTTTATGGCTGAGTAATATTCCATTGTATATATGTGCCACATCTTCTTTATCCATTCATCCGATGATGGACACTTAGGTTGTTTCCAGCTCCGGGCTATTGTGAATAGAGCTGCAATGAACATTTTGGTACATGTCTCTTTTGGAATTATGGTTTTCTCAGGGTATATGCCTAGTAGTGGGATTGCTGAGTCATATGGTAGTTCTATTTTTAGTTTTTTAAGGAACCTCCATACTGTTCTCCATAGTGGCTGTACCAATTCACATTCCCACCAGCAGTGCAAGAGTGTTCCCTTTTCTCCACACCCTCTCCAGTGCTCTATCATTTTTAATTCTTAATGATCTCTGAAGAGAAAAGGAACTAAATTGGAATACAGAAAGTCCAGTACACAAGACCTTTTGGTATTAAGAAGTTCTACAATTAGTTCCAAAACAAAACATCCTTAATAGTTCAAGAGTAAGAGAACCTACATCCAAACAGGAATAGGGTCCCTTTGAAAAATACTTCTTCTAGAATTAATAACAATTAATAATGACAATATTTCCATTTATTGAGCAGTTACCATGCAACAAGCACTACACTAATGCTTTGAATGCATGATATCACTTCCCCTTAAAACAACAGTGAGTCGTATGGATTATTATCCTCAGTTTACAGATACGGAACATAAGACCAAAGAAGTTAAGTAAATATTGGGACACTGTTTGACACTGCCAGGGGTCAAGGATCCTGATTACCAAAGTTAGCTAACTTTTTAAGGACAAATATCTTTCCTTGATAAAACATGAAGTCCTTTAATGAATTTTAATGAAAGAAAGAAAGAAAGAAAGGAAGAGAGAAAGAAAGGAAAGAGAAAGAAAGAAAGAAAGAAAGAAAGAAAGAAAGAAAGAAAGAAAGAAAGAAAGAAGGAAAGAAGGAAAGAATTAAGGAAGGAAGGAAGGACCTATACCAGGAAACAGACCATACACGGTTTACTGAAACGTATAAGGAATATCTATAAACAGTCTTCTCCAGGCATACAGATGGCCTGATTCTGGTATTAACTATCACTGGGTCCTCAATAGGACATTTTGGAAGCCCTTGGATAGGAGTGACTAAGGTAATAGGTAGATTTATGTTTTAGTTTAGATCCTAATGTGTTTCCTATTTATGTGCCTCAGTTGGTCCAAGTTTTTGCCATTATTGTCATCAACATTAATGAGTGCTTACTACTTAGTAGGTACAGTGCTTCATACTTCCCTTTTCATATATCATCTCATTTTATTCTCACAACCCTTTTAAGTAGATCATTTTTCATTTTTATTGAGATATAATTTAAATACCATAAAAGTCAACCTTCTATGTGTACAATTGAATGGTTTTTGAGAGTATTCACAGAATTTTGTAATCATCACCATAGTTTCATAATTACAAAAAGAAACACATTACCCCTTAGCATTAACTCCCTATTTCCCCTCACTCTGGCAACTACTAATCTATTTGCCAACTTTAGGGATTTGCATATTCTAAACATTTTATATAAATGAAATCCTGAATTATGTTGTTTTGGTGTCTGGCTTCTTACACAGTGCTTCAAGATTCAACCATATTGTAGCATATCAGTCTATTTTTCCTTGCTTTGGCCAAACAATGTTCCATTCTGTGCATGTATCACATTTGTTTATCTCTTTATCAATTAATGGACCTTTGGGTTGTTTTCACATTTTGGCTATTATCAATGATGCTGCTAAGAACATTCACGTACACATTTTTATGTAAACCTATGGTTTTAGTTCTATTGGATATAAGAACTAGGAGTAGAATTTCTAGGTCATGTGGTAACTCTGTTTAAGTATTTGAGGAATGGTCACCACCCTATATTTCACAACAGATACACCATTTTACATTCTCACTAGCAATGTATGAGAGTTCCAGTTTCTCTACATCCTTCCTTGCCAGTATTTTTATTGTTCATCATTTTTGTTACAGCCATCTTAGTCTGTGTTACGTGGCATCTTGCGGTTTTGATTTGCATTTACTTATTGATTAATGATACTAAAAAATGTGTATGTGCTTATTGGCCATTTGAATATTTTCTCTGGAGAACTATCTAGTCAAATTCTTTGACCATTTTCTAATCAGGTTTACATATCATTGTTGAGTTGTAAGATTTCTTTATATATTTTGGATACCTATCTGATACATGATTTGCAAATATTTTCTCCCTTTCTGTGGTTGTTTCACTTTATTGATAGGATCCTTTGAAGCGTAAACATTTTTTTTATTTTGATTAAGTATAATTTATCTATTTTTTTCCTTTGATGCTTGTGCCCTTGGTGCCACACCTTAGAAACCATTACCTAACCTACCGTCCTGAAGAGTTACTACTATGTTTTCTTGTTGGAGTTTTATAGTTGTAGCTCTTACCTTCATGTTTTTAATCTATTTTGAGTAAATTTTTTTGATATAATCTGTGGTAGGCGTCCCACTTCATTCTTTTACATGTGGATATCCAGTTGTTCCAGTACCATTTGTTGGAAAGGCTACTGTTTCCCTATTGAATTGTATTGTCATCCTTCTCAAAATCAATTGACCATAGTATAAGGGTTTATTTCTGTAGTATCAGATTATTATCTCCATTTTAGAAATGAAAAAAATAAGGCACATAAAGATTGAGTAACTAGTCAAAGTTAAGAATTTAGTAAGCTGGGATTCAAAGTTAGTTGACTTTGAATGCTATGACTCCAAAAACTGTGTCCTTAAGCACTGATTCTGATGCCATTTTACAGGTATTGTCTGCACTGATCCCCTACTGGACTGATTCTCTTTTTTAACCTCATAGTTGATAAAATAATTACTGAGTTAATCTCTGTTTATATTTCAAGCATAGAAATCTTTCTATATTTTATAACTCAACGTGTTTTCCATTTTGCAAACATTTGTAAATGGAAAAACATCAGATTTCCCCCCACCTGCCTGACATGAATACCTAGTAAGGATTAAACCCAATATAACACAAAGGTCAAATAAGCCACGGCAAGAAGGTAATGTTCTACACTGGATTTAAAATCACAAGAATAGGGCTTCCCTGGTGGTGCAGTGGTTGAGAGTCCGCCTGCCGATGCAGGGGACACGGGTTCGTGCCCCGGTCCGCGAAGATCCCACATGCCGCAGAGCGGCTAGGCCCGTGAGCCATGGCCGCTGAGCCTGCACGTCCGGAGCCTGTGCTCCACAACTGGAGAGGCCACAATAGTGAGAGGCCTGCGTACCGCAAAACAAACAAACAAACAAACAAACAAAAAATCACAAGAATAGCTCTCAGATCCCAGCTGTGCAGCTAGTTAGTTACTCATCCCTTGATAAATCCCTCAACTGCTTTGTCGTAACCTTTTCCACCTGCAAAAGGCAAAGTCTTAAATACTAGTCTAAAATATCTCAGCTCTTCTATATTTATAACCCTAGTTTGAGAGGTGTTTTTTAGAACTGGTAACAAATGAGGCCTGTAACTTTATATTTGATATTCATACAAAAGGAAGAGAAACACATATGAATCCTACAATCTTAAAGGTATTAACTCATACTTTAAAACAGGAGTCCCCAACCCCGGGGCCGCAGACCGCAACCGGTCCACGGCCTGTTAGGAACTGGGCCGCACTGCAGGAGATGGCGGAGGTGAAGCGAGGGAAGCTTCATCTGCTGCTTTCTGTCTTTCCGCATTGCTTGCATTACCGCCTGAACCTTCCCCCCACCCCACCCCCATGCGTGGAGAAACTGTCTTCCACGAAACCAGTCCCTGGTGCTAAAAAGGCAGGGGACCGCTGCGCTTAAAATACAGAGTGAAAAAAATATAGAGAGAGTAGATTTATTGCCTAGTGTGAAAGCTTGCTAGTGATATATAAAAAAAAGTAATTCTACAATACAAATATAAAAAGTATATAAAAACTTTAGGGTTTAAAATGCTTTCTACCCCAAATTTGATCAAACTCTTTGGTATTAGATCCCTTAAAAAAATTGAAGAATTTTAATCTACACTAATAGGTTTAACTATTTGTACATCTAGTAGTTTTGATTAAAACAGTTTTTTTTTTTGTTTTGTTTTTTGTTTTTGCTGTACGCAGGCCTCTCACTGCTGTGGCCCTTCACGTTGCGGAGCACAGGCTCCAGACATGCAGGCTCAGCGGCCATGGCTCACGGGCCTAGCCGCTTTGCAGCATGTGGGATCTTTGCGGACTGGGGCACGAACCCGTGTCCCCTGCATCGGCAGGCGGACTCTCAACCACTGTGCCACCAGGGAAGTCCAAAAACTGAATTTTAAAGAAAGATGAGACATAGCATATTCATGAACTCAGAGAAGAAAAATATTTCTAATTTAGAAATTTTAAGATAATCATTTTTACTCCTTTAGAAAGTCAATAGAGGGTTTGGCTTAGGCATAGTATTTTTTTGAAGGAACTGATACATTTTAAGTCTCATATGTCACAGTTACTAGTGTGTCATGGCTAATAATGAAGACTCATTAACTAGTAATGAATATGAGTCTGTAAATAGTACCTAATTTATTTTTCTTCTCAAATTTGGCTAAAGGTGCTCAATGACATTTTGAAGTCAGTCTGATTGTTGTTTATAATATCAGTCTTTAGGGAAGCTAATATGGCCTTTCTCAGTGGTATAGCTATGACTTTTTATTTTCTCTCCTTAATATATTTCTATGCTCTCTATCTGCAAAGGATTTATCCTATAAATTGTTTACAGACATCAAAATAATAGGTTTTTTTTTTAATGAGAAAACTGCCATGCAGTTTATGTGTATTTTTTCCATTTAAAATTTAAATAAACTTTTGGAAGTTTAAAACATATCTTGCAATAATTGAGATCTAAAATTTAGATTCTGCTTGGGCCAAAAATAGAGCAAGCTTTTACATATATGTCTAGGAATACCATGGAAAAGATGTCTGCAAAGGTAAAATTCCACAGGGAAGAAGTCCATTTTGCTATCAATTTCAGAAAACTGAGAAATCAAATCTTTGTCTCCTACACTGATGCCTGCTACACAGTTGAACAAAGGTATTTGTCATTGGTTTCTGAACTACCTACATAGATATACAAAAATTCAGAATGTAGACCTTAGACTGAAAACTTGGAAAGGGGTGGGCTCAGAGTTAGGACATTACTGATCTTTGAATTTCAGAGTAAGGAGGATGATCCAAGAAAGAGTGAAAAGGAATACGGGGCAAGCAAGGCAGACTATATGGGCTGGCCTAAAGGTGGGATCAATAAATAGTAGACAGATGTTCTTGGATACCAGACCAGGGCAAGGAGGTGGGGAAAAGAAGATAGGGATTTGAACCTGCGAGATTCCTTGAGCTGGGGTATGGTAACAATGTAAAGGAAGAAATACTGAGGAAGAAACTATTGAGAGAACAAATATACTAAAAGTTCTAACTTCTTGAGATGGTTAAACATTACACATCTGTATTTCAGTTTTTATAGTATCTGCATATAGCCCCATTTACTGAAATTAAAACTAATATTTCTAAGGGGGGAAAGCAGCGGGGGCTGGGGGTGGTGGTGTGATGAACTGGGAGACTGGGATTAACATGTATACACTGATGTGTATAAAATGGATGACTAATAAGAGCCTGCTGTATAAAAAAAATAAATTAAATTAAAATTTTAAAAACACTAATATTTATTATTCTAATTAAATATAATATAATTTCATTTGTAGAAATATTTTTGATTAGTGTTGGAATGTCTTTAATGCAAGGCCATGTTATTCATAGTAGGAACTACTTTATTCTGATCAGCTGCCATTTTATTTCTTCTAATAGCGAGTTTCTAGGAAATTTTCCATATTTGCCTTTTAGTCTCATCCAGACCTCATCAAACATGAACTATCATTTTCTTCATCAAGTGTCCAGAAGGTCAGTGTCATTGTTCAATGGCCCACTGTCACTGGTGCTAATTCTTCTCTGGCCCTTCAGCTCTCCCTATGTCCTTCCAATAGGATAGCCATTGGAGTACTTGAGGTCCTTCCAAAGGGCTACAGAGAAAACATGGCTAGTGAAGGAAAACATTTGAGCTATATACAACCAATAAAAAACCTTGCTGATGCACTGACTGCTTAATTAGTTTTCCATTTCTCTACTTCCAAACGAACTATACAGTATGCCACTGAGTGAAATCCTGTGGAAATCCTATGCTTTCTCTGATGTGATATATGGGAATTTCCTCACACAGTAAATAGGAGGGGATTAAGAACTCTTATACGGGATGCTACAGTAGAGTTTAATCACAGTAAAGTGTCATAACCTATGAACTAGAAGTTTAGAAGTATAATAATCTATGTTTTCCCCTATTAGTCTCTGTTTAGTATTCATACAATGCATCCTTTATCCCAATCATGCAAATAAGCACATTGCTTATTGTTATGAAGTAAAATTATTTATTGCATTCACTTTATTATATTGAATTGTCCAATTATTTTTGAGGCAATTTAACAATGTAAACATCCCTAAGCATATTTATTTAGTTTTTTGAAACAGAAATAGTTCATTTTCATTTAATAATATTCAAATTATCTTAATTGCCTTCACTGATACATGTAATGTTTTGAATCTTAATAACTAGAGTTATTTAACTTGCAGGGTTGCCAAGTATGTACTGGGAAATGAGGGCAGGGCTCCAATTAATGTGGGAAAAGAATGTTTGCATGTTTTAATAACTTTTAAGAAGAAACATAAGATCTAAGCTGTAACAACAATTATAGAAGCTAGAGATGGAAAGCACATTTATTTGCTTAACTCATCTCTCAATATAAACAGAATTATTACACACAAAATGTAGGTGTTTTATTTAATTAATATTAATTTGTTCTGGAAAAGATACATTGAAGGGAAAATATTCAAACTGAGAAACAAGATCTATTAGTAGGCTGTAGTTGTATATTAAGGTATAAAAGAGAGAACAGTGAAAGAAAATATATAATCACCATCACCATCATCATTATTATAGCTAAGTAGTGTTAAAGTGTTTTAAAATGTTTGCTATTTAATCTTCATATAATATATAAGTAAATGATTTTAACACAGCACCATCTGACCTTAAAGCTCATGTTTTCTACAGTAAAATCATCTGATGATCACATCTGTGTATTTGTTGAGGTATCAATGAAGCAGCCATATGGAATTATCCAAAGCATATTATCAATGCACAATTAAAGTTTGAAAATGAAGTTTGAATTTCATGCAATAAGTGGAAACAAAATGATCCAAAAATAAGGAATATCCTTGATATTTATTTCCTTAAGAGCCTATCACCATTCCTCGTCCTCTGCCTTCTCCTCTTCCTGCTGATAATAGCATGTACTATTTATTAATTACTTAAGACAGATTGACACTATTCTTCTTCTTATTATTTTTACTTATTATGCATCTCATTTCACTAGAATGTAAGCTCTGCGAGAGCAGCCTCCTGAGGCTATCTCTATAATGCTGAATCCCTAGCTCTTATACTATATATGGTACAAACTAAGTGCTGAAAACACTATTATTGAATGAACAATTAATTTCATTGATTTCTAGTATAGGCAATTGGTTATAGAAGATGAAATGACTATCATGATGGGATCCTGGGGTTAAAGTTGCCTCCTAGCCACAACAGACATTGTAGTACTCAATGAGTGTCTTTTCAAAGACCTTTTTCCTAAAAATGAGATATAAACTTCTTATATTTGATTTTTAACTATAACATAACAAAAATGGGAAAATAGAATTATAGTGTTTATTTTTCTTTAAAAATTATAAATATTTATATTGTTAATTGCATGCCAAGGGAAATTAAGGACGAAAACGTCTTCTTACTCCTATTTCACAGACTTAGATTTAAAAGAGGCAAGCATAGAGACACACACAAGTTTAAGGATCCAACAGTAATGACAAGACTGGACATCATCATTCCAGAGCCCACTGTCCCAGCACTTATTTCCAGATGATAAAATATGGTGCAGTATGTGATCAGTGTGATTTTAAATTTAACAAATTCTGAAGAATTCAAGACATGCATTTATTCATCTTTTCCCATAAGAATTACTTCTTAAATATAGTTGAAGTACATTTTAATTCACAAAATATTCAGAATCATTCATTCTTACAAGAAACCAAAATCTATTATAGCTACTGTAATTTTAGCATCTGCACTCTATGTGATGATTTGCTTGGTCAGATACTGTCAATTTTTTCTACTTGGAAATGCAGTGTCATTTAGGATCCACCCAGTTTTTGAATTCACATTTGAACTAAACACCTTATAAACTGTTATTTTACCTCAAGGAGAAATCCATCACATCAGAACTTAACACATTTTTCCTTTTCATGCTTTAACCCAATGTTTGTAAGGTCATGACCACAATTGTAATAATTTTTAAAAATATTCATTGCTAACTATTCTACTAGAAAACATACAATTTATAAATTATTTTAACAAACTTCTTTGGTATATAAGTACAATATGGGCATAAGAAGTTATTGCTAATTCTAAAATACATTTTCAAATATATATTAAATTGTAAAAAAGTTATTACTTTTTCTAGGTGAGCATTATTTATAGATTATATTTTTATGTGCGCTTGTGATAATAACTTATTAACAATGTATTGGAACAGGAAAAACTATTCGAGGCTAAGATATACCAATGAATTATTGAAATGCTATGATTAATCCTCTTTTATTAATTTTTCATTTTTAGACTTATCTATCTATGAAATTTAGTTCCATTAAGCATAGGGATTCTTTTTTAATCAAATAAAAATGAAGAAACTTGATCTAAAATATGTAAGCCTCCAGTAACCCAGTTAAAAGATCAGAAAACTAAGTTAAGTCTTCACATTACTACTATTCAAGCCCACATTTGCCTTTGAACACCAGCACAAGAATCTTTGACTTTTGATGCCACTGTGATGGTATATGACCATTTTCTAAAAGTATGCTTATATCCTTAGTATGTTTACTAAAATAAGAAATACATGTCATTTAGCTTAAAGTTGTTCTGTTCTCCAGAAAAAATGAAAGCATACATTTTATTTTCAAAACTATTTTCTATGCACTTCACTCTATAAAATATTAACAAAACTTGACAAAAGATTTTTATATGATGGTAGCATTTCAGCTAAGATATTTAATATGTCAGATATTATTAGTTTTAAATCAGTCCAGAGCACCATTGTGACCTCAATCTTTCATTTAAAGATGTCCCGGAAGTTCCATGACTAAGGTGATGTATTTAACCATGTGACAAGAATAATCATCTATGGATTTTGGTATATATCTAAATACATTTACATTATATGCTTTTTCTCTTTCTTTAAAGGATACTATATATATGTTTATAATAAATATTTTTATATATAAACATATATATGTTTATAATAATTATAATTATTTTCCTTTTCATTAACTAGGCTGATATATGCATGTTAATATTTATTTATTTTAATGTTAGTGTGCAGAAATGGATTTCTGGACTTATAATTTGTATGTCTTATTCTTTCATTTAATAACAATTGATTTATTACTTTGTTCCCCTATTTATATGGTACAAGAACTTATAGTGATGACTCCATGTTATCACTCTGTTATGTATTATATTAAAATCCTTTAGTCTATCTTTTATCTAACCAAAATGAAATCCAGTATGAAGCAGTGCCTCAGGGAACAAAAGCAATTGTGATGCCATTGCTAAGGAGAGCAACTGTATTTATCAGCAATACACGAAGGGAAAAAGAGGCGGCTTGGGCATGTTTATTAATAACGTGATTTCAAATAGACACTACTAAATAAAATTAATTTATATTACTGACAAAGAAATGTATTGTACATTATCAAATAGGATGATTAGTAACTTTTACATTCTAATTCTACATAACTGGACAGAATTGTTTGATATTTGTGGTATGATAGCCAAAAAATAATCAAATTTGCTTTATGGCACTACACAACACTCTCATTCTTAAATGAAAGATAATACAATTGCCATGGTAGAGACACAAAGTCTGATAAAGTAATATAAACTTAATGTAGTAGCAATATTCCTTAAACTTTTGAACACTGTCATTCAGGATTTATCTCTATGTCTCTTCCAATATAGGACTTGGCAAGACTAGCAGTCTCTTTAGAAAATAAGTAATGTCTGTCTCCATAAAGGTGGCTGGGAACAAATTTAGAGTTTTTATAAGCCTATCCTTATACAAGTGCCTGCTTCTTCAAGCAAACTCACTAAGGAATGGTCACAATTATTAGAGTTTCTACTCACTCAGTATCTACCCACTCAATCTGGTGTCCCGAAAGAATTCACAATCCAGATGACAGTGGCATCTGGCAATTTTACTATTGATAAAAACATTTATACAGAAGAACAAGGTTGTGTGATCCCACAGTCAGCAGTGTGGATTCTATTATATATCATACCCAAGTTGGCAGCTTGCATGGGAATCCTTGTTACATACAAAGTTCCTGATACAGATATCATAAGTCAATCTCTCTAATACAGCCTTTGAGAGAATGCTAAAGCAGCCATCTTAATTATTTGCATAATTAGAATGCCCTTAAAGGATTGTGAAGAGTTTTTCTTCTTTAATCAGGGCATTTTTGTATAATCGAATTTTTTTTTCTCACTTTGTAACTCTGTCTTAAGAAGAAAGATATTTGATCAAATATTTTGGTTGAGATATTTGGAAAAGACTCAAAGTATCAATTATATTATTCTTTGATTCTGTTTCTCAATTCAGTTTTTAATGCTTACTTGTATGCAAACACAAAAAAGTTAACACTTTCTTTCTTTAAAAGTTATGTTTGCGGACTTCCCTGGTTGCACAGTGGTTAAGAATCTGCCTGCCAATTCAGGGCACACAGGTTCGATCCCTGGTCTGGGAAGATCCCACGTGCCACGGAGCAATTAAGCCCATGCACTGCAACTAAGGAGCCTGCGCTCTAGAGCCCGCAAGCTACAACTACTGAAGCCCATGCACATAGAGCCTGTGCTCCACAATAAGAGAAGCCCCTGCAATGAGAAGCACTCATACCACAACGAAGAGTAGCCCCTGCTCACTGCAACTAGAGAAAGCCCACACGTAGCAACGAAGGCTCAATGCAGCCAATAAATAAATAAATAAAATAAAATAAATTTATTTTAAAAAGTTATGTTTAGATATGGTTCATTTATTTTAAAATCATAATATTTTGATTAACAACTTTTGAATGAATTAAATATAAATTATCTTCATACATTTTAAGATAAATGCTTTTATTTACATTTGTATATTATCCATACCAAGGAAATTCACTCTGTATTTGGAATTTTCCTCTTACCATAATCTAATCCTTGGATCAATGTAAATGTAATCAATAAAACTCAAAATCATGGAGATTATTTATTAAAGTTAATAAATAGTTAAACAGTATGAAACCTACTAATTAGTCCTTCAGTCTTGGGATGGGGCAAACAAAGTAAAATTTAGCTTCCGAATTTAATAATAGCTTGGGATAGTCACTCTGACCAAGAAAGGGTAAGAAAGCTAACAAAAAGAGAATATGTTTAAAACAGGATCCACTGATAATTGCTTTCCACAGAAATGAAGCCACATATGATAAGAGGTTTAACACATGATCTTCATAGGACAGGAACATTAAAATACACTTTTAAAAATTAAAGTATAATTGATTTACAATTTTGTGTTAGTTTTAGTTGTACAGCAAAATACACTTACAATTTAATAAAATAACATTTTGGAGGCTCACTAGAAATATATGGCCTATTAAATTTTTCACTCTGCCAAAATAAAAAGAAACAACAAAACAACAAAATACAGTATAAGGTGAAGCATATTCTTTGGATCCTGTTAACTTGGATTTCAGGTGTTTCTGGTGCTAAACTTAGCCCCTATCTCTTAGCTATACCTAACTCTTATCTAGCCTTGAGAAGAAATTAGTAAAGAGTCTTCAGGAAGTCAGTTGGAAATCGGGAAGACTCTCGCTTTATTTTCACCTCTAAGAATTTCTTGCTTTAATTGTTACTGCCCTCAGCCCACTAGTCAACTCCATTTGGCTCTAGGAAAAAACATTACAGATCAATTATTTTGTCTTTGCTCTGTCACAGTCAGTCCTTTAACTATCTGTACTTAACTTTATTTAAAAAAAGTTTAAACTGAAAGGGATGATTGATATTTACAACAGAATTTACTATTTCTAATATAGTGCAGATTAAGCAAATGGTCAAAAGAGAGCACTTTCATAAAGATTTAAAAGTAATTTCTAGGTCTGGTCTCTGTTTGCATTATTACACCTACATAGTAATTGTCTAGAAACTACATGGCACTTATTGACACCAATTTAAAGTGTTAATATAATTGGCCAAAACATTGACTGTAACTGTTGTTAGAAACATCAAATAATTGATTTGTAACAGATGGAAAATTATCAGAGCGAGAATCTGAAAAACACATCAGTTTAAGTTCTTATGAAACAGTCACTGGGTCTCTTCTATACAACATGACTAAGAATCTCTGCCAGCATAGCTTTCATCCTAATTTAAAGCAAACATTTCCAAAAGTTTAACCACAATTATAAGCCTGAATTTTGACAATATTTAATTGAAACACTGAACCGATTCTAGCAAATGTGTTATAGTTGAAGGAACTCCAGACAAAAAGTAAAGCAGAAACGGAAAGGAATTAATGAGATGAACACTTCACCTTTGACAGGAACCCAGCCTGATGCTTAAATGTCTTAAGGGCTGAACATCAGAAGGTAGACAACTCACCTCAAAAGGCTGAAGAAAGGAGGCTCTGAGAAGTCCTCCAACTAGGAAAGAAACAGATTTTAAACACATGTCTACGTGACTCCCTCCGTTACTATCTCTATGAGCTTCTGAAACCATTCAACTCCAGTGGGTCTCAGTGCCCTTATCTGTAAATTGAGACAGTTGATTTCTAAAACCTCTTCCATGTACAAAATCTATTCTTTTAAATCTGTGTAATCAATTGTCACAGTTATTAATCCCTCAGAGCAGCGTCTAAATCATTACTTCTCTTGATTCCAAACTAATGCATGTGTTATTCATTGTTACCAAAGTAGACCCTAAAGAATTTTGGGACTATTTCTATTTCTTTTCTTTTCTTAACTCTAAGGAAATAAGCTGACTTATCCTCCCTTATTTCTTAAATACACATATGTTCTTAAAATAGTGTAAAGTTTAACAATGTTGACAAAGGGCAAATCGTTTGAAAGCACTCAGGTTTTTAAACATGGAACTCCCAATAGTATTAATTGAAGTTTAAGGACTCTTGCTGCTGAGGTACTTGGAGAATTCCCTTTGGATTGCTTGTGAAGCTTTCAAAACAATTAAGTCTTTGCAACAGTGCTCTTTGGGCACAATCCTAAAGATGAAAGATGCACTGATCAATTTACAGAGAGTACACTTTAGAGACGGCATTGCTTCATGCTGCCATATAGCAGGGCATATCTGCAGGAGTCTATTTGAAATGGCTGGTGGTTTTTCTTTCATAAAGTATTGCACAAATCAGACAAAATAGGACTGGAAATAAAAGAGTGTGGAGAAAATGGGCATGATTCTGAAAATTCAATTATACATTATACATTTCTTCAAAGATATACCCTGGAATAAAACATGGCTTTTTAATGTTCCTTGTGTTTGTTGACTCTTATTGCTTTGTTATTGTTTGCTTAATCTCACCAAACCACTTCTAAATTCAAGAGAAATTTCTTCCATCTTGCTTTCTTTGTTCTGAGCTAGGACAAGATGATAACAGTGGTTGGCACTAGTGAGTTAATTTTATAACTGAAACTGACATCCCACTCAAGTATCCACAATGTAAGAGTAATGAATTGTCAGTTTTAAGTGAAAAGGGGTTTTTATGTGATTTTAGAAGTCTTTTGAATATTTATTTTGTCCCACTTTACACAAATCTGTATAAGATTTATCTTGTTAGTTCCAAATGTTAAGTCTCTCTAAGCCAGATTGGGAAAATAAATTAGGCTTCACAAACACTATGAATACTGAATCGATATATTAATATTGAGGAGGTGTTTGAAAGATTTATTTACCACAAAAAGACAGTAAATATTACATCAGAAATATTAAGCATGTTTAATCAAAGTCATCATTGTGGTTATGCATAGACTCTATAAAAATATAGATATTTACTTAAATGTTAGATTCAATTCATGATTAGTTGCTTACAGAAAAAGAAGGAAAAAACTAAAACAAAAATCAACAGATGGAATAGGACAGTGCATCTTGTATCTTTCAAAAAGTTTCTCTTCTCATCACTGATTTTTAAAAGTAACTACACAAAAGTAGACATTATAAGTCAGCCAAGTAATATTCAGTGAAGATTCTCATGTATTCAATAAATATTTAACAAGCGCCTATTGGAGGACAGACCACATGCTAGATGCTGATGATAAACTTTAAATAAGACATCATCTCAACTTTTAAGACACTTAGAATCCAGTGGATAAATAGGCAAACAGCTAAAATTGAAGTATGAACATTTAAATACTAGAAAACTTTGGAAAGGCTCCTAGTCCAAACCTGTTTTAGAGATATATGGGTAATGAGATGAAATGCTTAGATACCTATTAGGTGCTGAGAATGCTCAAAGAACACTGATTATACTCATTTTACAGATGATTAAACTGACCCTGATTGATTATATAACTTGAAATTGTCTACTAAAAGTTACAATGCTAATCAGGGTAGAGTGGAAATTGAAGTCCAGGTAATTTGACTTGGAAATCCATTCTATTTCTGTTTTACAGCTCTGCCTACTATTCTAGTCAATTAATAAATACAATTACATTCAAAGCTACTTTCAATTTATCTGACAAAATCATATGCTTCTAGAGGAGGTTAAGTGACCATATCTAAGGCTATTCTAGAGCCTTGACTTTTAGCCAGAATTTCCTGTAGTGCTTTATAAAAAAAAAAAAAAAAATCCAAGTTTAGCATCACCCTAGTAAAAGAAATATCATTATGTTGGTAATCTTTTATTGAACTCCTTCTCCAGATGTAAGCACATCAAACATGTTACAAAAGAAAACTAAGAAAGTACGTTAGTCAATTACATTTCTTTAAAGTTTTTGATTAGAGTATACACTGATGACTGGCAATATATTACTTTTATCAGTGCTTAGATTGGTATAGAAAATAAAACATTTTGTAAGAATTTTGAATTGCAATGTTTTTATATGTGTAAAACGGGAATAATGATACCTATTTATTGATCCTCAGGGAATTGTTGTAAGTAATGCAGTAAGATGATGGACGCAAAACACTTTTAACTATAGGCATGAATAAAGCTAAATAATGGATTCAAAACCCCAGGACAGCAGGCACTGTTCTGGGGACATGAATACCTGAAGGAATTGAGGCCAAGAAATCCAAGATTACTTAGCCAAGTTTATATGGGTATTTAGTAGCAAAGCTGGAATTAGGATCTTTTAGTCTTAAGGGTCCTCTCTTTCTACTGTACTAGGGTTTCCGAAAATAAAAAGCTACATTTGGAGAGAAATGAAAAGGTTTAGGGTCAAGCAAGTTTGGTAAAAACTGAATTGAATAATAATAACTTTAAAGCATAAATTTTGTAGTCAGTCTTTAATTTGAGCCTCAGCTCTTATAATTCCTATTTGTGTTATTTTGCATAATTTGCCCAACCTACATTAGTTCCTCCCCAATTTCCTTGTTCATAAAATAGGGATAATTGTAACATTTTATTGCCTTTTGGATTGATTAAATATAATATAATGGATATTAAGCATTTAGCATGGTGTCTGGCATATAGTAATCACTCAAACAGCCATAGCTAGTATTTTAGTTGCCTATGGCTACTGAAACAAGTTACCAGAAACATTATGGCTTGAAACAACACAAATTTATTATCTTACATTTTTGTAGGTCAGAAGTCTAACAGTGGGCTTAGGGGCTAAAATCAAAGTGTAGGCATGGTTGCATTCTAGCACTAGCAGTGAATGCATTTTCTTGTTTTTGGAAACTTCTAGAATCTCCTCCTATTCGTTGTCTCATGGCTTCTTCCTTTAAATTCAAAGCCAGGTCAGTCTTTCTCACATGAAGTCTTTCTGACCTCATTTTCTATTTTTCTCTTCCAGTTTTATGGGTCCTTGTGGTTACACTGAATTTACCCAGATAATCCCTAGAGTAATCTCTCTATTTTAAATTCAGGTGATAATAACTTTAATTCTGTCCACAACCTTAACTCTCCTTTCCCATGAAAGGTAACATATTCACAGGTTCCAGGGATTAAGACATAGACAACTTTGGATGCCATTATTTTAACTACCACAGATGCTACAATAAAAAAAACTTGCTCTGGGATTCCCTGGTGGCACAGTGGTTGAGAATCTGCCTGCCAATGCAGGGGACACGGGTTCGAGCCCTGGTCTGGGAAGATCCCACATGCCGTGGAGCAACTAGGCCCGTGAGCCACAACTACTGAGCCTGCATGTCTGGAGCTTGTGATAAACAACAAGAGAGGCCGTGACAGTGAGAGGTCCGTGCACCGTGATGAAGAGTGGACCCCGCTTGCTGCAACTAGAAGAAAGCCCATGCACAGAAACGAAGACCCAACACAGCCAAAAATAAATAAGTAAAAAAAAAAAAAAAAAAAAAAATTGCTCTTAGAGAATTCTATGTACTTTTTACTATGAGTATGTTTTAGAGGGGAGTACAGTATTTAAACTTACTCAAATCCCTTTTACTATGGAAAAAGGTTTAGAACCATTGCTCCAAATAATACATTTTAGGAAATGATCTGGTCTACCATATTCCCTCCAATATATTCGTTATACATACATATATGCAGGTATATTTATAGACATTTAGTTACTATTAGATTGAATATTTTCATATATATTGTAATAATTTCCACTTTTATTCTTTAAAATAATTTTCTCTTTCTCTGATGTATCTTGAGCACTAATTATAATTGTTTGATACATGTGATTCAGTACAAGTCTCTGGAGGGAATCCTCATATAAGTTTGAATAATATTAAAGGTATACTGTATACTCTAAATTCAAATATTTCTAGCCTCTCTTATATTTAGTAAAATATAGAAGCAATCCTTTTCTACATTACATTTTCTACTCTTGTTTACAATGGACAAGAAGAGAGGTCTGCATGATATCATTTCTAAACCCATATTTTTTTGCATGATATGCCCGTTTTGTTCTTATTTTTGGATTTCTCAATCTTAGAGGTTAGATTTTAAAGGAATGAGACAATATGTTAAAACTGAAAGAAGTTCCAATGCCAAATGACATGCCTTCATCAACTGATAAGAATTTTTTTCTATTCATTTTATCTTGATTTCATTTCCAATTATTTTCTTTCTAGTTGTCCAGCACTTTCTAATCTTTTATAACAAAGGAATGGATGACACATACACACAAAAGAAAAAAATAGAGCTGCCATTCCTGAATTTCATTATTTTACAGTCATTAACACATGGTTGCAAACCCTAGTAACACAAAGTATTTTTTCTGAAGAAAATAAGAAAAAAAAAAAAACACTGAGAAATAAGTATACCCCTTGGTGTATGCAATACAAAGGATATTTTTCCCAACATGTCTCTAATCCCTCAGTGGTAGAACTTTCTCTTTGAAGAGTTGATCACAATACCAACATCCTCTCCATTAACATAACAAATGCTAAATTTAAAACAAAGACATTCTAATTTCAACAATATGAGAAGATAGTGAGATATTTCTGGCTTTTGAGACCAGAGTTTATGATCAAACTAGGATATGATTCTGAGATACCAAACCTGAGTGAGAATTAACTCTTTCAGATCCAGCTCACATTACTATCTGTATCTTATCAGAACATACTGGCAGAGCACCCATGAAGACAGGACCCTGAAACTAACACAACATTGTAAATCAACTACACTTCAAAAAAAAAGAAAAAAAAGACAGGACCCTGGGGCCAGTCTCACCATAGATATACTTCATCCATCCTTTACTTAAACAATCAAAATTTAGGTGATTTTTACATTAATGCACGATCAACTTAATCCTTTTTGTTTTTCTTTCCCCCATTTTTTCTCCCACCTGTATTTCACAGAAGAGGTAAGTGAGGCATAACCTTGTTGCTGTGAATGGATAAATTAACTGTAAATACCACTTGCTCCTGAATTTCCAAAGTATGCCAACAAAGTCATAACATCTCCGTAGGCTGTCTCTCAGGAGACATGAGTATATAAAAATAATATTCATACGGAAATTTGATGACTTAACAAAAAAGGAAACTAAACCAAGCAAATAGAAACAGGTACATAGTTTCTCCCCATTAATCAGAACTTTTGGAAATTCATGAAAAAAATGAATCTATAGAGGTTCAGGATCTTTATATATTAAGTAAACATGTGCTTGTAATACACTATACTATGTTTTTTATCCCCTTTTCACCTATAACTTCTCAAGAGTCTGGGACATCTGCTGATGAGATGGTGTAGGTATAGGCAATGAAAACCAGATGCTCTAAATTACTGCCATTCATCTGATCATCCCACTTTTCATATGATTTTAAGTTTGGTGCTGTCACTTGGTACTTTTACTCTCATTTATCATTAATGTAAGCCTCTCTGTCTTTCCTATGGAAACTTATGGGTGTTAATTTATTCTTCCCATGATTTTATACAAGCATCCAAGCACCACAGCACTACCATATTTGGTCCTATGGAAAGATAGAGTGCTTCCTTCGCATGACCTCCTGATGGAGGGTAGGAGTTGGGAACTACCACAGTCAATGTAGTCTCTATCTCTTTCCCTTTCACTATCACTGTCTCTCTTTCTCTTTGTTTCTTACTTATGTTATGAGGAAGAAATAACTGTGAAATAATTGTGCCTCCCTTTTGAGTAGTTCCACATAGAAACACATGCTGACATAATTTTACTAGGAAATCAGTGCCTATTATCACCTATTTTAATTGATGGATTTATTTGCTCTTGTGTTCTTATTTTAGTTATTGGTAATGTTTACCATTTTGTATATAAAAGACTTTTTGGCGGCTCTCAAGTCTTCTTTTGTTTCCTTTAGTTGACAACAAAATTTTTCCAACAACATGGTCTACAATTAGTCTGTCGTTATGAAAGTTAGAGGCCAAACAATGAACTATATTTTTCTAATTGTTTTGTTTGTCAGGCTGGGAGATGACTGGTCTAAAATAAAAAGGTTGGCAAGTATCTCATTAGTTCTAATAAGCAACATGGCTGGGTGTCATTTTAACACATTTAGGTCTGACAAGAAGCCTTTTTGTCATTACAAATTTGAAAAATGGCTGGCTTGGTGTATGCAATTTTCTGTGTTGTGCTCTCATCCCCCTCCAACATAAAAGAAATAGAAAAACAATAAATTAGAGGAACAGGAAGCTAATGACTATTATAATGAATTTCAATACATCTGTTAAATAAGAAGTTAGGGGACAAAAACGAGGAGAAACTGAGGAGTTTAAATGAATCACTGATCTTTTCAACTGACTATAAATGCACATATAAATATTTTAATAGAATTTCATTACAAGTAGTAATAATAGTGATTTATAACAGTTTATTGAGTGCTGCCTCTGTGTCCAGTATACAACACATTTCACCTTTTAATTCTTAAAGTAAATCTAGGGATTAAGTATCTCAGTCCTGAGTTCACACAGATACTAAGATGCAGAGCCAAGACCCAGGTTCAGGTCCACCTGTCTAACATTTTACCCCTTTCCACTGTGTATGCGCATGGAACGGCACCAAAATGCTGGAGAAGCCATTTTCTCTACAATGCATGGTTCTATTAGCTGATTCATATCAGTTATTGTTAAGGCAGGCATGTAGCTAGGTATGGGCAGAGCAATGGGGGCAGGGGCCAGGTGACAGGTAATCACGCATCCTGTGAACAGCAGCGTCCATGGGCAAAGAAAAGCAGGAACCTCCAGACTGACAGGAAACCACACATTTTGGGTGATAAGTGAGAGGCAGACAAAGAAAGGTGAGGAAAGGTGAGAATCTCCTGCATCAGAATGTAACCTATTGCTCATTATGCTCTCATTATAATAAAATTAGCCTTGCAGATAAGAAGTACCCATTATGCAAGGACACCATGACACTTGGGATCTAAGCTCAATAAGAACAAAAATCCCTCCTCCCCTCTGGAGGATGGAGCTGGGAAAATCAGGGAATACGATCCCCAAACTTCTCCTTCCCCAGTGAATATTCGGCCCCTTCATTTGCGTGCCCCTCATAACACGCTTGCCAAAGAAACCCAGAGCAGCAGCTACTCGCCTGTCTGCCCACTCTCCCTCTGAGAACATATTCTTGCTTAAATAACTTCTCACTTTATTTTCTTAACCTCCCTGTCTTGTCTCCGAATTCTTTCTGCAAAGATGCAAGAACCTTAAGTTCACCAGGAATATCTTGACAGCATACATTAATTCATTATGAACATATTCATTGAGAACTATAAATAAAACACATTGCCTATCCTCATGTGGTTTACATTTTAGCCAGAAACACAGATATATTTACCAATAATGGGCTATGACAGAAGAGTGGAAAGGGTCAAAGAGGACTCAGAGAAGGGGTGATTAATTCTGCTTAGAGGGCTCAAGAGAGAACAAAAATGCAAAGGTGTAAAACACCAAGGTTCTTTAAGGGCACAGCAAGATAGTCAGTACTCCCATAGGGTAAGAGTGGACAAAGATGAGAAGGGGACAGAAGGGACTGTTGCATTGGTGGAAGCAGGCAGTGAGGGGTTTGCTTGCCATTCTGGCCATACTGCTTCTTAGAGAGAGAGCTTCAAACTCCAGTCATTTATTTAAAAGCTTTTTTATACTATTTGATGTTCTCATAAGTCCTTGTTAATTTTGTAATTTGTAAAATCAAATAAAGTATAAGGTGAAAAGCATAATGAGTCTTATTAGAAACAAAGTGTTTTATATTCTTCTTACTAACCATCAGGATAATAAGCAACAACCAATTTGGTGGCAAATTTCAAGGTGGTATGGAGATCCTTAAAAAGTACTCATTCATCATGAAACACTGAAAATGTGAAGACTACGTGTAGAATCATCAGGTCAAAATACCAAAACCTGGAAATGCTTCAATTCCCAATACACAGTTCTTTTCATTAGACAGACTCTTCTAAATGATAGGCCTAGGGTTTTATTCAGTCACATGTAATGTTTTCACTGGGCTCAGGCAAAAAGGATGTATGTGATGGGCAATTTTTTGATTATTTGATTGACAATAGCAGTCCAGGAAACAGAGAAAGTTGGAGGTCGGTGTAACATTTTCTTCTCAGTGTTTCATGTATATGCATATGCCCGCTATAGCTCTTGCTGTGCCAATGTTGTTGGTTTTATGTAGTAGCCAGAGAGGACCGTGGCCACTCTTGGCAAAGTGCACAGCACCTGGGCCCTATGGCTACTCGTAAATATCACTTTATGGTGATGATATGGAATATTAAGTACTGCAGTCAGACAAGGACAGAACTGAAAAATTATGAAGCACATTAAATCAAACTGGTATAGTTTTCTTTGAATGGTAATATAACATTTTAATAATAAGTATCACAAATAACTTTTGTTCTTTCAGAAGGTGATGGACCAGAAGCCTAACCCCTTCACTTATCTTGAAGGGACAAAATAAGAGATAATTTTGCTTCTGAAATATATAGGTCTTCCCATTTGATTAACTCCATATTTTAAGCCTTAAGTACGTTCCAAAAACTTTCTGTGAATTCAAAGGTCCAGGGATTCATGCATTCCCTCCTTTTAATCTTGATAAGGCCACACCAATTTTTCAACTACATGCAAATGCAAAAAGTAAGTCATATCATATTTTGGCAGCAGCCAACATGGATAACAAACCACACTTCAGGAAGCACAGATTCAGTTAGGTTGCCTTTAAGAGAGACCTCACTGCTGTGTAGTGTGGAGTTAAAAGAGGAACATATCATACTGTCAAAGACAAGTGGGCTGTGTGAACTGCAAGCTCAAAAGCCTCGCAGTAATCCCAACCACATGCCAAGTCTCAGAAAGTGGGGCAGTGTCTCCTTTGGAGATGGGAAAAACACTCCAAGGTATGCAAAGCTGACAACTCTCCACGAGAGACGGATGAGCTGTGGAATGTTTTCTGCCTTCAAATAATTGTTCAAATTCTCTGCAAGGTGTCTTCATCAGCTAAATAAATACCTTTGAGGACAATTTTTATTCGTCCAGAGCAGACTTAGAGTAACTATTTCCAGGACTCTTTAGGAGGTCAGGCACTTCAAGGGTAGATTTATGTTACTTTGAAAACTACACATAGCTGTTCTGTTAAAATGCTCTTTTTATAAAAGAGAGTATAGTATGCTGGACCTAAAAAATTGCATTTTCTCCTTTGTGTTGTTATTCTGACATTTCATTCTTGGTCACTCAAACCCCAATTCACTAATACACTCAAAGCCTGACTCACTTCACTTTATTTCACTGTTTGTTCAGAACAGATTGTATAACAGGCAAAGATTGAAGGTCAAGTTTATCGATTAAAACCCACAGCAATGAAGTATCTATTAAAGCCAGGGTAACTGACTACCATGTGGCTCAATCCACATGGAATTTTTCTAAATGGAGTGATTTTGACAGAAATCAACAGCACTATAAGATTGTAACAAAACAAAAATATTATTAGATATATTAAAATTTAGAAATCAAAGTGGTCACACTTACAAGGTAAATATCTCTGCCTCCATACCCTTCTTCCATTTCCATGGTATCCACACTAGTTCTCAGAAGCTCATTCAGGTGTGGACCATCATAATAGTTTTCCAACTGGATTCTCTTTCTCAGGTCCTTATACCAGAATTTTGTTCCATCCAAATAAAAAATTTAAAATCTTTTATTCTGCCCCTATTTCCCCCATTTTACTGAGCCTTTTTGGCTCAGCCTATATACTAAGCCAAAAAGATGAAATTCAATCACTAATGCACCTAATGTGGTATATTATCCCACACATTTCAAGAGGGAATTCTCATAGTAATGCTAGATACTGTTCAACATGATGATTGCATAAATTCATCAGCTAAACAATAGTGTCTTTTGTGGTTAAGTTGTTGACAGATGTTACCAAGTTCCCCATTGGCAGACCTTTTCTGTCTTCTTAATGCAAAAAAAAAAAAAAAAAAAAAAATCTTAACCTATTTTAGTGTCAGAAACTTTGAGAACAGGATAAAAATGATAGTCACTCTTCCCAGGGGAAAAATATCAAAAAATACCAAATTTCACACATAGTATTAGGGGTCCTAAGGCTAAAGAATCCCTCAATTTACAATTGTATCACCTTGTTTTGGTCAGTATAATAGCTACTCTCTAAGGTAAAAATGTTCCTCAATAAACAAACAAACGAAAACAAAAACTCCTACCATGTCAGCCAAGGAAGCCTGTGGCAGAGTTTGAAGAAACTTGTTATTTAAAAATCTCAAAACTATTTTGTCAGTCTTGTCAATCTTTCATCATTTCTTTATATATGTAAGACTGTGTTTCCACCATTGCCAACTGCCAAGATGGTGGAGCTGGATGGATAACCCTAAAGTTCCCTATGATGACACTCATAACTGCTGCTTCCTGTGGCAGCTTCTTAATCTGAGGAAGTTCCCAGCCGTGGCTCCCCAGGGCTCCCTGCTGAAATTCGTGACAGCTGCTCCTCTTGGCAATGAATAGCTCTAGTCAGCAGTTAAGCCCAGCAATTACAGCCTCCTACAGCTGCTCCCCAAGAGTCCCGTTGCTTCTCACATGCTCAAACAACCTCCAGCAGTATCTTGATCTCTCGGGAGCTGCACATTTGAGCATTACTTTATCAGCAGCACTTCTAAAGAATGTCTTATGGCAATGCTCTAATGGAGCCATTCTCCTAATCTGAAGAGCTGGTCTTGTTTTCAAACCACCTATTCCCCCAACCCTCACTTCACTTTATGGAACAAGACAACGTGGCATCCTACTTCTAACTGTTTCTTCAGCACTTCTTGGATCTTGAAGTAGCATCTCATTTAGCTCTGAATGATTTATTATGCATACTAAGAGTAACTTCCAAGTAGTTTCCTATAGCTAACCATTATTTCCTGCCTTGTAATCAAACCTCAAGCCCCTCTCCCCACCAACCGTTTCACTTCAAAAGTTAGCTGTGCCCCTCCACAAAAAGAGGACTACTTCTTTCATATGTACCCTACGTATACATCTGTTCCACCTCCTATCTAACTTTAGGGCACTCATTTACCTCATGTCAGTATCACCCCACTGGTTTGTAAGTTCCTTGAAGGGAAAAGCTAATTCTTATTTGTAGAACTTTGTTTTATTTTCCTAACTCCTAGAACAATGCTTGGCCAAAGGCAAAAACTTAAAGAATATGCCTTGGTTGCATTAGACTTAGTGTCCAAAGTCAGGTAACTGGTTTACTGGGAAAGACTCCCAAATTGCTTTTCATTAGTTTTCCCACAAGGCACAGATGCAGCTGTAAAGATCAAGCCCCGGAATATTGCTGGACAGCTCATAGCTCTCAGGGTAAATATACAACCACAGCTCTACAGCCTCTCCTTAAGTTACTTTTCTTAAAGTTGCAGTCTGTGTGGATAATAAAAGACTGCCAGTTACCACTCGTGTCACTCTGTATTTGTAGTTCTAATATTCATTAATGATGTAACTGAAATGTTAATGATAATTGCACCCAAAAAGCTAATAAAGAGAAGCCCAAAGCTCACATAAATGCCAGCATTTAATAATTATGCATACTTTTATCTTTTCTCTCTAATTTATCTTACTTTTGATAATTAGTTTAGTAAATATGAGATCCCAATATATGTGTAATTAATTTTACAATTTGTTTTTAAATTTGCTTTTTATACTCAGGAATTATATATAGATATATATTTTTCCAGAATGTAAAGAGGTAATTATCATTATATAAAATGGTTACCTATATAGATGGTAGAGCATAAAGCATACTTCTTAAGAGTACTTACAAGTAGGAAACACTTGACATTACTGGAAAAAATCTGTATCAGTCAGGATCCAGTCAGGAAAACAGGAACAAATCTAAATATTTCAAATAAAGGGGGTTTAATACAGGGAACTGTTTACACAGGTAATGAAGGGCTAAGACAACAAAGGATATGAAGATGAGGCAATTCAGAGATCTGTAACAAGAAGCCACTAATACTCCTACAGGCAGGTATCATTACCAGATACCAGAGGTGGGGACTGCTCATCAGGAGCTAGATCTACAGAAGGGGACTCATTGGTATGAGCTGTGCCAGTGGGAGGATGGGCTGTCCAAGGGAAGCTGGAGCCAAGGAGGAGAAAGGCCTGGGGCAATGAGAGAGCAAAATAGCCTGACTTCTCCCTTTGGTCCCAGCTCTTGCCAGTGTCTGTCACTGGGTGAATGCTGCTAGAAAACACAGAAGCCTGAACCGTGGGGTTCAGCCAACCCCATGATACAAAACATAGCAAAAGAGTTGCAAAGAATGGCTCTGAGATCAAATAGGCAAAATGACTGCCACCATATCTTTTCTTTCATATTAGGTAGTAGTTCTTTTTTTTCCATAATGTAGAATATTTTTCCAATTACTGTAGCTCAAAACCCTGACATTGGTATAAATTTATTATATCTTTTCACATGGATTTTCTCCACAGGAAAGAAGAGTAATTAATTTTACCAATATTTTACAGATCAACTTCATTGTCTAATTCTTAAATAAAAATCACTTGAAATCAATGAGAACAATCTCAATTACATCCCTATTCAAAGGAAAAAAGAGGAAAGAATCTATCTGTACATTATTAGTTCACTGAAAAAAGAAGGTAAAATCTTTTGAATACCTACTCTGAATCAGACACTTTGAGAAATGTCTTTTATATCTATTATTTTTTTTTAAATTTTCATAGTCATCCAGAAATTTGGGTATTATTTTTCACTTCTCAGTAAATGAAATTGAGTCTTAAAGAGATGGTGTCTCTTAGAACGAACTTCATATATTTTATAAATATAAGAGCTGGATATCACCTGAGGTCAATCCAACGCCTATGCCACACTAGACTACTTAGGAGAATATTGGTTTTAACTAGTTTCGAAGGGAGATATAACCCAAATAATTATGGAATAAGAAAAAAATTTCAGAAGAATTTTGTCTGGTTATTGGCTGGCTTGTATTCTTAAAGGGCTTCACTCATTCATTCTATCATTGATTAAATATTTATTTTAGCCCCAATTACATGACAGCCCCTATTGTATTCACTAAGGGTAGGGCTTTCAGAGATAAGATCCGTACTTTCATGGAACTTGTTACAACCTGCCACACAGTGGAGAATTAAAGCTTGTGTCTATCTTTTCTACTAGTCCAGTGGTTCTCAACCTGGGGTGATTTTTACCCCAGCAGATGTTTGTTAATATCTAGAGATACTTTGGAGGGTCACAACCAGAGAATTCTACTCTTGTCTTAGGTGCTGAGGCCAGTGTAGTAAGTCTGTTTGGGCTGCCATCAGAAAATATCATAAACTGGGTTGCTTACAAACAGCAAATATTCATTTCTCACAGTTCTGTAGGCTGGGAAGTCCAAAATCATGACACTGGCAGATTTAGTGTCTGGTGAGAGCTCACTTCTTAGATGGCTGTCTCTTCACTGTAACCTCACGTGGTAGAAAGGGGGAGGAATCTCTTTGGGATCTCTCTTATATGAACACTAATTCCCTTTTTGAGGGCTCCATCCTTGTAACCTAAGCACTTCCCCAAGGCCCCATGTCCTAATATCATAACTTTGGGCATTAGGTTTCAATATATGAATTTTGGTGGGGTCACAAATATTCAAAATATAGTAGCTGGGGATGCTCTTAAATATTTCACAAGGTACAGAAATTTTCTTTCCATCAACCACATACATACACACACACACACACTCATATGATCCAAAATGTCAATAGTGCCAAGGTTGGGAAACCCTGTTCTAGATAGGTATGAAAGTATTTTATATTTTTGAGAGAGAGAGAGAGAGAGAGAGAGTGTGTGTGTGTGTGTGTGTGTATTAGTTTCCTATTTGCTGCCATAATAAATTACCACAAAGAGTGGCTTAAAACAACACAAATTTATCTTATAATTCTATAGGTTAGATGTTCAAAATAAGTGTCTCTTAGTGAAAATTGAGGTGTTGGCAGAGCTGTGTTTTCTTCTGGAGTCTCTAGTGGATAATCCACTTCCTTAACTTTTCCAGCTTCTAGAGGGTCCCCATATTCCCTTGCTCATGATCCCCTTCCTCTATCTTTAAAGCCAGTGGTGGTGGCTTGAGTACTTCTCACATTCCATCACTGTGATCCACTTCCACAGTCATGTCTCCCTTTGATTCTTTTCTCCTGCCTCACTCTTTCACTTTTAAGCACTTTCATGATTTCATTGGACCCATCTGGTTAATCCAAAATAATGTCCTTATTTTAAGGTCAGCTGATTTGCAATCTTAATTCCCCTTTGAGACATGGTCATCTTTGGGGACCATTATTTTGCTTACCACAAGGAAGAATACATGTGCAAATTTTAGCAAAGTTATTTGTACATAGTAGGTATTAAATTAAAGTGGGGTATTGAATTAAAGTGGGACTACACAAGCATTTTTAAAAAATTAAACTGAGTTAATCCTAGATGTCTTTTTAAAACAGACTACCTTTTACAAGGTAGGGTCCTAAGTAGATGAAAACAATATACACGTGTTAACTTTGCACAGACAAATAGCTCTGAAATCTCTCCTTCCTCAAGTCTTCAACATACCATTTTAAAACACATCCTCACACCCACTTGCTCAAATCAGTATCTGAAAGAATAAGTGGAATAACTGAGAGGAAATTCTAATTATGTTATTCTTGGCCCTTTTAAAATGTTAGCCTCTTACCTGGGTTTGGCATTAGGAACACTTGCCTATAATCTTTGTAGTAACTCTGTCCCATATAAAGTATATTTTTATTCTCAAAATAACATTGCTAGGCGAAAATACATATATATATTTTGTAAAATGCTGGTATCCCATTTATTATTTTTTCACTACAACATTCAATCACTATTCTGCATTTGTGAAAACATGGGGATTAGCAGAGGATAAAGGTGCTATGACCTGCAATAAAAATAAGCAACTTAAGCTATGAATGCCTAACTAATCCTTTTAATTTAAAATTTTTCCTGTTATGTCAGCATTCTTGGTGTTATGCCCTAAAGATAGCATCAGTACATTAAGTCACAGCTTAAGCAAAGTGATTGGCATGAAGCCAGGGAGAAAGAAGTACATACACATGTACAACCAATAAGCCTCTACTGAGTCCTTAATATTTGTCAGTCACTGTCTTAGATGTTTGGGAGTCAAAAGGGATTAAGACCCAGTCCTCACCCTCAAGGAGTAAACTGAGGTTCTAATTAGAGTCCATGGATAAATTTAAGGGGTCCATGAGCATTCTGCTCACATAAAGAAGTTTGTAAAATGTAGAGGGTATGTATACTTTCTATAGACCAGATCTGCAGGTTTCATCAGATTTTCAAATAGGTTAATGAACACAAAATATTTAAGAACCATTGGTCTAGATTCAAACCTACTAATGTGGGTTAGCAAGCTCTGACAGCTTAGTGCAGGTGCACGATCCACCTTTCCTGTGTCTCTCTACTGCTCTTACTAGATCACTAAAGGAATGCTGAAGGAATGGGAGGGAAGTGGTATGGGGCACAGAGGTGTCTGGACATAAAGTGGCTCTGATTCTGCAAACTGAACTTTGTCACCAGTCTTAATTGTGCCAATTTTCCTCTTGGCACTAAACATAATTAATTCTTATTGTTCTGCTACAAATCATAAGATAAACAATATCATTAGCAGATTCAGATTTTCTCTTCTGCTAAATTTTATCTTTATCCTACATAAAGGTTACAAGGGGTATGTCATTCAGAATTTAGTTAATGAAAATGGCAAAATCCTAATTGTCTTGGTAGTAATTGTACACATAATTTGGAGAAGAAAACAAAATTATTTCATAGATCAAATCCTATTGTAATGACTTCCTAGGAGAAGACAAATTATTTCACCAGACTTTGATTTTCTTTGCAGGGTTTCTCAAAATAAGTGGACCAGCTAAAGCTTGGTAATCTTTTATTTATAGAGAGATTTTCATACTGATGGTGTACATTGCACTGGGATTTGACAGGTATTACTTACACAGTTGTTTTCTTTGGTTATTTTTTAAGAAAAAATAAAGATACTCTAAGATAGGCAACAAATGTAACTGTTCTGAAATACAACACACAAATCCAAAACAGAATTACCAAGAAAATAAAAATATGATCAGTCTGAGCCTTGAGATACTTATCAAACTATGTGCTTCAAGAACCAGAATGAATACACATCAATCATTGAAAGGACTTTTAAAGGGCAGCAAATCTTGCTTAAAGGGTTAAATATTTTAAAATACTTTCAAATTGCGTTTTTAACTCTATGTTACCCAAACCAGAAATATTGATTTACTCAGTTTCAAAATGAGCAATAAATATTGTTCCTTTCTTATACACCCCTTTCTCAGGTATCCTTTTACTTAATACTTGCCAACATGATTCAAAACTTAAACCTTTATGAGAAGGACAAAGGAAAGCAGAATTGCTCCTCAGCAACACTGACCACAAACTGTAAAACTTTTTGAGATTTCCTTGTCCCTCTTCTGCCACCCCTCAAAAAATGATTCAAGTCATGTGTAGAACAGATGTACTGAAGTACAACCTTCCTTGCTGGCACAATTCACTAGTAAAAAAAATACTTATTTAAATTTTAACACGGTTTCTCTTGTTGTTACCAATTCACAAAGTTCAGCAGTAGTTTTCACAAAATTCCTTCTATAGGAAAAATGGGTGGTTCAGATGGAATTCAAGAGTATGCAATATCTATAAATATTATTTTTTCTTGCACTCCCCCATCTCTCTCTCATTCACAAAGGGCAGCATATTGAAAGTTTATAAGAAAATATCACCAACTTATTAATCCCCTCTGTGTACAGTAAGCAGTATTTTGGATTTTGAACAGTTTTGATCTACAATACTGTTCTAATACATCTCTTGTATTAAACAATATATATATATAACTTCATATACTAAGTTTTGGTTAGGAATATATGATCACTACACTTAACAGAGAAAATCTTTTTCAAAGAGGAATACTATTTAATGAAATCTACCTTCTCTTTCTGCTAATGCTTTTATCTCAACTACACAAAAGTAATGGCCAATAATCTTTTCTAAAGACTATAAAAGAAAAAAAAAAGAATATTTAGAAGAGAAGAAAATGTTCATTCTGTAAGAAGTACCAATATTCAAAAGAGAAGTTCACTAAAAGTTAGTTCAATTAACTTTATTTCTTATGAACCCTAATAGCTACACCAATAACCTAATCAATGTCAATATAGGCACAAATAAAAGTGAGGTAATGCTTTCCAAGAAGCTGGCCTGATATGCAGTGCCATGTAACTATAACATTCTAGTCAGACTGGAATGTCTGAAATGAAAAATGAAATAGTCCACCTGAAAAATACATTAATTTTAAAGGTTTAGGCATTATTTTACTGCCTAAAAAGGCTTAACTCATATTAAGTTCAGATGAGTGGACCTGAGTTTTTCTGTGAAGGTATGTTTGAGTGAATAATTTTGCTGAAGTCTAGATCACAAATGACACCTGAAGGATTTATTTTTTCCAAATTTCAAAAATTAGGCATAATTTTTCTAAACTGTTTAGATACCAAACCATTATCTTTCTGGACATAAATACTATTACCTCATATATATTAACAGATTAAATGTTTCCATTGGATAAACTATCTGGGGAATACAATGACAGTCCTATTAACTAATGAGGGATATGCTCCAAAAAGCTTATAAATTATTTTCTTCCAAAATTACAAATGTACAAGTCTGTATATTTCAGACCAACATAAATAGAAAAATGGCAGGGAGGGTTAGGTAAGGTTCCACTCTTACTAGTACATCACTGTGGGAAGAATCTGCAAGAACGAATACAACCTTATTTATATCATTTCTCCTACTTAACTGGTCTTTGAACCAGTGATTGGTATATTCAGGTACTGATTAGTCTGCACAGACTCAGTGAATGTTGCCATCCACAGGACCTTTTCCATAATGTGAATTGGGGTAAGCAAAAAATGATTTATGATAGAATAGGTAGGAATTCCCTGAAGAGGGAATGACAAAGAGTATGTACACCCCTACCCATGTAACTTTGATCTCAATGATTTGATATCACTTGTTACCTACTTGTAGAGAGTAAAGGATTAATATTTTCTTATAAGCAGATAATATATATTTAATCATCATATATAAGGTGATCTTAGAAATTTATCTCTGTTATCAAGTTAATGAAATAGACAGATGGATCCTGTACAAAAACTAAGTTCATTTTTGGTGATATTTTTCCCCTAAAAACAACAACAAAAGTGAGCTCATAAATTCAGAGAACAGATTGGTGGCTGGGGGAGAAGAAAGGTAAAATAGGTGAAGGGGATTAAAAAGTATAAACTTCTGGGCTTCCCTGGTGGCGCAGTGGTTGAGAGTCCGCCTGCCGATGCAGGGGACGCCGGTTCGTGCCCTGGTCCGGGAAGATCCCACATGCCACAGAGCAGCTGGGCCCGTGAGCCATGGCCACTGAGCCTGCGCATCCGGAGCCTGTGCTCCGCAATGGGAGAGGCCACAACAGTGAGAGAACGACGTACCACCAAACAACAACAACAAAAAAATGTATAAACTTCCAGCTTAAAAGAAATAAGTCATGAGGATATAATGTACCACATGGTGACTGCTGGAGAAGGTCATGGAAAGGACATGACAGCAGGTTGACCCTTCGGCTGGACTCAGGCAATCTGAGGCTCCTCTCCCCATCCCCCCGTCCTGTATGGTCTGCCCACAGTTTCCACTCTAGGAGCCGTTTCAACGATGCAGCCTTGAGAGAGCAATGTGTTGTTAGGACCACCTGAACTGAATACATGACTGAACCCTGTTAAGGCCTCTATATAAACTTTTAAGATTCTGGCAGGTCAGTTTGGAGGTCTACTCTTTTTGCGATCACTCAAGACAAGCCTAATATATAAGCTTCCTTGTTTCTTAAAGCTGCCACCTACCAATCTGAAATGGTCTGCCTCCTTCTTAGGTCTCTCCTCGCCCTCTGTGTATGGTGACACAGTTTGGGATTTCACCAGAGGAACTCCCAAGGTTGCAAATCAACAGTGATTACAGTTAATAATACTGGATTGCATATTTGAAAGTTGCTAAGAGAGTAGATCTTAAAGTTCTTCTCACAAGGAAAAAGAAAATTTGTAACTATGTATGGCGACTGATGCTAACTAGGTTACTGTGGTGATCATTTACAATATATACAAATATGGAATCATTATGTTGCATTCCTGAAACTAATATAATGTTATATGTCAATTATATGTCAATTAAAATAATAATTTTTAATGTAATATGTTTTACAACTATTGATAATTATACTATGAATTTACAACCCTTAAAGCTAAAGGTTCTTTGGCTGGGATAATGAAACATAATTATGTTAAGGAACCATGTTTATTTTGAGTGGTTTATTATTTGTTTCCCAACTAAAAATATTAAGAATATATGCTTTGGGTCTTTATCACTTCTTTGTGTTTTAAAGTAGGTCCAAAATTGGGGTTCCTATATAAAATCTTAATCTCCCCAACAGGTATAAATAGAGCTTGAATAAAACAGAGTGGAAGCCAGTCTGAGGGCTTTGTCCTAAACCATTATTGCATTCAGACATTGCCTATTTTGACATCTATGGGCTCTGTTAAACTTTTCTTAGTGTTAATATTTTTCTTTGGTTTCCTTTTGTAGCTTTTTGAAAAGTTTGAAGTATTTACTGTTGCAGAACAATGACTTGAGTTTTCTAATGGATGTGGTATTTTACCATACTTTTTTGACCATTATAGCTTTTCTCCCCTTTGGGTCTTTTGAGGAAGGCGGGCCCATGTCCTGTGATGCTGCGTTATTGCCAGCCAGCTCAACTTGAAGCGGAAGAGTGGTGTCTTTCTCTGCCAGTGTGCTCCTTGTGTGGGTTTTAATATTCATAAAAAGGATGTTAACATTTGATTAAGATATGCTGGTCTTTAAAGAATATGGCTCTAAACTTGTGGCCACATAGAATAATTGCTCTCCAGATACTCATTGGTAAGTATAATTTTGAACTATCTGTACCTGAATTCCTATTCAAAGACCCACTGAGAGAAATAATATTTGTGAAGGTTTGACTCAGGAAGGATAAGCTCTAAAATTTACTCATAGATTAAGCAATAATCAAAAAGCAATCTCACTGTTATTGAATTAGCATCTTGTTAAATTTATTTTTAGATTAAATTTTTTTTTTATACTTCCCTACACGTTGGGTTATGTTGAGAGTTGTTATAAAGAACAATCCTATGAATGAGTTCTGTGCATGCCATACAGTTACTGTTGAAATATTCCTTACAGTTCACAATGATATTCTGAGATGACTCACAGTCAAATTATTTCCCTAAGTAACAGGACCAGAGCATTAAGAAACAGAAGTTTTAACCTTCAGGGCCATGGAATGAATAACTGATTTTGTTTCTCTTTCTGTGTTGGATGCTAGAAATCTTAGAACTAAAATTTTTACCAAGCTCTAAAAATATATAGAAATCATGGCAACAATTTTATAATCTATTACATCTGACTGCATCCTATTCTTCTTACCTTATCTTTTGCTTCTGATTTCTCCTAACTGCCTTGGTGTACTAAATACTTTGGTATAAGCCACTTTAAATTCCCAACCAATGTAAAACAATGTTAATAATGAACGGTATTTGAATGTGTTGTCTTTCCACTTTACGAAGATTTTCTCTAAACAATGACTAAGCTAGAGGCAAGGATCTAACATGGTCATAGTTAGGGATCTTTGAGTTGAAAGGAGATGGAATTTAAAATTAGGATATTTATTAGGGAATAGTCTTGTGATAAATAGTTGGAGAAGGAAAAAGAAGAAGGTAGGATTGAACAGAGCAAGAAGTTGAGCTGTAGTGGATGCTGTTCAATAGCTTCAGCTGCTCTCAAGCCGAAATAACCCATCAGAGTTATCCTCCTCGGGCTGGAAGGGAGAGGCTTTTATACTCATGGCTTTAATCAGTCATCAGACATTGTTGCTCTAGGCAGAACTAGGCTTTGCCTCTCTACAGCTGAGGCTAACTTTGAAAGGACTGACCACTATATGCTGTTTGCTGATGTCACTCCCAGCAGCTAGGAAAACAAACCCATCCTTGAAAAAGGAAGCATAGCACCCCGTCTATCACAAATATTTTAGGTAAGTAAAATACCCTGAGGAAATTAGAACACACTCAGCAAGTTAAACATCCTTGAGAAATTATTTTGCTCATAGGCTTATGTGCTAGTCATACCTCCTTCTATCCCGTCTAGAGAAAACCTAGAGTATGTCTCCCTGGAAGGGCACGAGTTGAATGATAAACGTTCCATATATTATGTGTGTGTGAATTTGTTTGTGTATGTGTGTGTGTGTGTGTGTGTGTGTGTATCTTAAAACAATATACATTTATTATTTCAGTTTCTGTCCTGGCACATCTTAACTACTCATAGTCTCACGAGGCTGCAGTTGAGGTGTTGGCTGGGGCTGTTGTATGTATATTCAGTTATTATACAATATTTTGGGGTGTCTATTTTGTGCTGTATACAACTTAGACTCTAGACATGGACTTAAAGTAGAAACCGTTGTGTTATATTTTTGAATGGAAAGCATTTACATTTTATGTTTCGTTTCAAAACAGTATTGTAATAGGGATCTCCCTTCATAACAAGTATTCAAGCTGCATACATTTTTATACTTATGAGCAAGAAAGATACTCTTAGTAAATGCTACACCACATGATTTGAAACACTGGAAAATTAGGTAACTTGATTTAACAGCATTATATACAGGTGATGAAAAATTTATTTTCTTACTAAATCTATCAGCCAGTTTCCACCCCCTTGAACCAAAACTCCAGTTCACCACATTCTTCAAATTTGTGAGTACCTACATTGTTCAGCTCAGTTGGTGAAAGAAAAACATGGAGATAAATAAAGTGCACTTGCAGAATAATTACTAGAAGGTGCTACTGTGTAAAAATTAGTTTGCATGGTTCTCAATACAAGTGTTATACAAGTGTTATGAAATTTCTTTTCATTTTTTAACTTAAAAAACTTTTTCCCTTTCAAATCAAAAGCAAACAGTCACAGTGGATTTTTTTTCCCTGTCATTTGTCTTTTTGCTTTTGACTAGAACAGACCTTAAGATTTTCTGATCTGAATCCTCTTCCTTCAAATGAGAAAACTAAAGTTTAGAGAGGCTTGAGAATTACCCATTTCGTGAGGGAAAATTCAGGATTGGAATCCAGGTTTTCCAACTCCTACTCCTACTTTTCTCCCCCATTATTCCATTTATTGATATTAACAGCTCTGAGAAATCAATAACATAAATAAATTTCCCATGCACAAAGTCTGTGTGGGCAAGATATCCTTTTGATTATCTCCTTTCTAAAATGACTTTTTAAAAATAGCTCCCTTGGGTACATAGTTTCAACAATTAAATATGAGCTTTGTTTTTACCAGCCAATGTGTGTTTGACATTAGTGAGTAATAAATAGCTTTCTCTCACTTGCTAAATTTCTTTATCTTGTTGAATCAAGGCTTGACAAATTATTAGGCAACGAACATATACTTCAAAACTATCCATATACTCCTGAGTATCAGACAACCTAACAAATTTAGAGGCAGAAGAAACGTGCACATCAGTTTATTTTTGTTCATTGAGAGGAAATGTAGCTTAAGTAGGGTTTGACTTTTTAAGACATTTATTTAGTTCTTGAATTGACTGACAAGCCTATTAATTTGTTCCCTGAACTTTATTAATGTAATTGGAAAAATGTCCACATGTCAATCAACTTCTAATAAGTAATTATGTTAATAAGTACTGTAAAATTATTAGATTTAATTTGACCCAACCACACACATCAAAACAGTAACACAAATTATATTTTTCTAGAGGAACAAATTATTATACTGATAAAAATTTCAATAAGTGCATTTGTAAAATGTACTTCCTAAAATGGTGCCCAAACGTTTATACTGGCCAGCAAAAAAGAGTGCCATGTAACAGTTTTAAAACTGTGTACAGTATTAAACAACCTATGTAATATAAAGTTATGAAGAAATTCTATGGAAATTAACATTTTCATTAGCAGGGCATATATATATATATATATATATATATGTCTTTGGGGTCTGGTTAAAAAATATGGGCCTAACAGGGAATAAGAGAGAATGGAAAAAAGGAAAGAGGGATATTTTTAGTGTTCAGAAGTATATTGCATAAACATATAAGAAGCAAAATGTCTTTATCTCAAGTGACTCAAATATATTACCATCAAAGTGTACTTTTCCTCATGTAATAAAATTTTTTGTAGTGTTTGAAATAGAAACTCAAGTCAAAAGGCATTGAACGAAACAAGAGAACAGAATTAGGCTTGGATAACTGAAGAAATGTGTTTGTGTCTTGTAATCTCATGTCATTTTTTGAAGCTGGATAAACTGCCCTCTGGAACCTCTAGATAATCTTTGAATGAAGATGGACTTTGATGAAAACTTTATTATTTTCTTATATGCTTTTATATAAGGAAAATCACTAAAGTCTTCAATGATTTGTAATTAGGAAAACCACTGAGGAAATTCACTGCCTTACTCTTCAATTTATACCTTCCTTCTTAAAGTTAATTGTTTAATAAGTTTAATCATTATCACAAAGTTAAAATGTTTACTAATAATTGAAGATTTGTTTGAATTCAATTTTACCTTTATATGAGGAAATAAAGCTCAATTAATAAAGTAGAATAACAATCTTTTCTGAATGTAAGCCATGTACCTAAATTCATATTTACTGTTGATTTTTGAAGGGTAAACTCAGAAATAATACAACTAACTTGCAAATTCAGCTTTACTGATAGGAATAAAACATGCATTCACTGGCACTACATTATCATATAATTTGTTATTAGTTTTACTTAGAAATGCTGCAATGTCATTTTGAGTTCCACAGTATACTATTTCTATGCAACCAACACATGATTTATCTCTAAAGCATGAGGATATAATGCAAAAGGGCAAAAATACACGTTTTCTGTTCTACTAGCATTATAATTATATTTTCCTTGAAAAGAATTTGTGTTAAGGATAAATATGCTCTTACATTTTAGTATGCAAGAAAAGTAAAATAATTGTATGATTCTGTTTATATTTGGAGATTATAAGTTAGCTAGCATGATTTATGATCTACTGAAAGTAAATCAAAGTATAAAACATTGTGAACCATATTTTTTCAATTATTCTATATTTAAATAAAGTAATTCTAGAAGGCTGCTTCTTTTCATTGTGACTTGAATCAAAGTAAATAGAAGCTGAATTGAGACGGAGTGTTGGAAAGCTTGAGCATTACTTTTAAAGAGTTATTAATCATATTTCAAAAAGTACTAATATTTTAATGTAGCCATCATAGGCTATCAAAAATTTAGTTTAATGTACCAATCATGGGTTCTCAAAGATTTATTGAAGTGGTGACTCGTAGGAAGATACAAAATGAATGATATAAAAAATAATCATAATGTGATGTTAATGGATAATTTTTGATCTCAGTAAGTGTGGATTTGTATGCCTATAAAAGCCATTATACTTAATGGAATCTAGAAACATAAATCCCTGAAGACAATGACAACATATCTTTCAACATTGTCAGCTACCTCTCAGTCATTTTGATATCTAAATATTGAACATTTCTAAGCATAGTAGACATGGAAATGCATACCTTGCACAGTTAGATGCACCTGCATTGTTCTCGGTGTATGTTGAGTCTGAACAGAACATGTGTATGGGCCATCATCTGTCACATCTACATTCTGTATCTGGAGGCTGTAGTCCCTTTTATTCAATGTTGAAATTGAAACTCGAGGATCCACTGACCACTTATCACCTCCCGCAAAAATAATACTTGACCGGTTCAGCCAGGCACCCTTTGAAGCTCCATCTTCCAAATAACACCTACAAATTACCAGAGACAGAACATTATTAATCAAAATGAAAATGAGAAACAATATTATCTTTGTTCTGAGTGTATTTCCATATGCTGAATTACGGCACTGCCTCAAATGCAAACATCAGCTATAAACACAGGAGACATGAACACACTGGTACATTTTTCATTCCCAAAGCAAATATGAAACAATACCTTCCTACAGTTTGGTTTAGTTTTGTATTTTAAGTGTGTGTGTGTGTGTGTATGTGTATTTTAATTCAAAGCCAGTCAAAATCCTTTTTTATTCTGTCTGGATGACAAGTAAATTTAAATAAATTTAGATTAGTTCAAATAACAATTTCAACATTAAAACACATCTCTTTCTTTGAAATTATAAGAAGTAGAATATGTTCATGAGCTAGCCTGGTTTAACCTAATCCAATTCTGAATATAATGTGCCAGATACATAAAGCACAGAATGGCACCATATACATGTTTATTCTTAAAATTACCTGCATTTGCAGAGCGGTAGACCTGTACACTGAAACTATGAACTGCATTTCACTGTTAATATTGCTGTTGTAATTAAATGTAGCGAGGCTAATATAATACTTTTAGTAGCAAATTCTTGCTGTCTTTTCAATAAACTGACCAATAGTTTTTCCAGAAAGCATTCATTTATCCAACAAAAACACGTATGGAGCATCTACTATTCATGGATTCAAAGGATATTGCCTTTTCTCTCCAAAACTTTTTTTTTTTTCTTTTTTTTGCGGTACGCAGGTCTCTCACTGTTGTGGCCTCTCCCGTTGCGGAGCACAGGCTCCGGAAGTGCAGGATCAGCGGCCATGGCTCACGGGCCCAGCCACTCCGCGGCATGTGGGATCTTCCCAGACCGGGGCACGGACCCGTGTCCCCTGCATCGGCAGGCGGACTCTCAACTACTGCGGCACCAGGGAAGCCCCTCTGCAAAACTTCTAATCTACTAAGGAGGACAATCTAATTAAGTCAGCCAATTAATACTATACAGAAAGAAGAATATTTTTATGAAATCAGGCACAAGGTACATGAGAGAAAAACGAGGGTTACTTGACTTAGAAACGTTGTTGTGAGTACAGAAAAAGACTTTCTAGAATAGAAAAATGCCTGAGATAAAGAGATGAGGAGTGGAAGATGTGGTGTTCTAGACAAAGGTGCTATATGTGGATAACTCCCGGGAGAGGTGAGAGAAAACAACCAGACATTTTAAGGAAGTACAGAGAAACATGGGATATAAGGTAGGAGGGATGAGAGACAAAATTGGAAAGGTAAACTAGAGCTAGATGATAATAGCAAGCATGATGACTACTATTAGATTTTAAGTCCAAATTTGAAGCCATTTATTCAGAGTTGTATTCTATAACAAAATTTAAAAATATAGCTTTGTATCTAATAGGAGTCAGTCACGTCAAGATTTAGAACAGAAGGCTGTGGTCATATATCAGTGATTTTGCTGAGGACTGGAATTCTAAGTTTCAACTTGAAAATGTTCTGATACAAATTAAAGACTGGTTCTCTTAAATGAGTACAAAGCACAGATACAGAATGAAAATACACATACATCGAAATAGTTTGACAACATTTCTACAGAACACCTTGGGGGACTGAACACAGTGTTTTGAGATTGCTACAAAATTGCAAGCTGAAAGCAACAGGGTAGGCTGCTGCCAACTGTATCAAACTAATCAGTGGGTAAAAAAATAAGGAACAAGGTACATTGCAGAATCTAATTTGCAGTCAGCTTCAGCATCTACAGAATACAAACTAGTAGAAGTCATAAAGGTCATTGTTAATTGAAAAGCTTTTCCTGATGTATTTAATGAAGAAAATAAAACCCACTTTAATGACATAATTAAACAATTATAGTATATTGTCATTCTTAATAACATGCAGAAAGAAGATACAGAGGACATAGTTCCCATTTCACAAGATCACATGTGTACTGGTATAGCATAGAACACTGAAGTACCACTACTAGGATTATGATAATTCCGCTGTCTGTATTTAAAATCTGGGTTCATCAAATGTTTATTGTGTGACCTCTGCATTTGTGGCCTTCACACTTTATCCTATCTGGTGCTCATAACAGCCTTGTGAGGTATAGATTGCTATGCTCAATTCATCATTAGACTATAAATGGAATTTTGTGGTTAAATGACTTGCCCAAGCCACACTGTTAGTGGGTGGCAAAGTTGAATTCATAATCAAGCCTTTTACTTTCACATTCAGTGTCCTTTTCACCATAATGCAGATCAAAAACTTTTTTTTTTTTGCTGTATGTGGGCCTCTCACTGTTGTGGCCTCTCCCGTTGCGTAGCACAGGCTCCAGATGCGCAGGCTCAACGGCCATGGCTCATGGGCCCAGCTGCTCCGCGGCATGTGGAATCTTCCCAGACGGGGGCACGAACCCGTGTTCCCTGCATCGGCAGGCGGACTCTCAACCACTGCGCCACCAGGGAAGCCCTCAAAGACTTTTAAAATAGTTTTCAGAATTGGGAAGATGATTAGAATGTTGCAGACATTACTGCAAGTAATTTCTTATTTACTGAATGTGACCAATTGCTTAACCTGTCCTATTCTAAAGGAAGCAGAAAATTAATCATTAATGGATATTTTACCATGAAAGTCTGATTTAGAACACTCTGCCTGACATTTCCCTTTCCCTAGAGACAGCAGCAGCTTTATCTTTATTTGAGGGGCATCAGGAAGACCACAGAGAGTAACTAGTATTTAGATACTAGAGCTTTCATAGACCTGATCTGGGTTCTAACTCGTAATCTTAGCATAAGCATTATTCCTCTGTTCTGGCATGTCAGGGACCTTCACAGAAGAAGAGATTCTAACTTCTTTACTAAGAAAAATGAAAAAAAAAGGGGTGGGTGGCTCTTTGTATCTCCTCATCTTGGATAACTATCTTCCATAATTATTATTGGTCCCAACCCAATGCTTTTCAAGACATACATTAGGAAGACCCTTGAATGAGACTCAGGGAAAAAAAGAAAATTGGGGTATTATTTCCTTGGACTTCTGTAGAGCAATTCTCAGATTACACTACTTAAGTAGAACCTAAATAACTCAAATTACCATATATGGAATTTTACAAATTGGGAATAGCAAGGCCTAGGGATGCCTTTCTATTTTGATAAAAACATAAGATACTTATACATACTATATGTAGTTTTAAGCTCAACTATAAGATGATTATGTAAAATATATGAAATAGGTATATACACATACGATTCCTTGAGAATAAGGACTATGTCTCCTATCTATCTACCTCCTCTTTGTTCTCCACTTCCCCCCTAGTTTGTTTTTGTTTTTGTTTTTTTCATGTACACAAAGAGATACTGCTAGATATGTGTATGCTGTATTAAGAAGAAATTCTGGAAAGAAGGAAAGTATTTAGGGTATGATAGAAGGGAGCGGGAGGGTGGAAAAAGGACAGAAGTGGTGAGAATTTCATCTTGTACTCTTTGGGCATCAAAAACTTTTTTTTTTAGTTGAAGAACACTAATGTGTAAACATATAATCTGTTGGAATCCTTGCCCACACAGAATTTATAATTTAGCAAATATGATAAATTATATTCATGACTAGCCAGCATAAAGAACAGGAAGTGAAAATATAGTAATTAAATTGTTATAATGGATTATTATAATTGTCTGAGGGTCTCTAGCTTCTGCCCTTGACCCCGTTCTTCCCATAATAAACAGAATGAACTTTAGAGTTTAAATCAGATCATCGACAACTCTAAACCTTCCTATTTCACTCATAAGAAAAACTCTTAATCCCTATAGTGACCAATCGTCCTATGTAATCTGGCCCTTCGATGCTTCTCTGACCTTGTCAGTTCCCACTCTTTCCCATTTACTCTGCTCTAGACTCTGGGCCTCCAGCTTTGCTTCCAACAAATCACACTTGCTCTTGCCCCAGGAAGTTGGCATTTCTTACTGCTTCTTCTGCCTGGAACTCTCCTCCCCCAGAGGTCTGCATAATGTATTACACAGTAGCAAAGTTACACAGAAGCAAAGGTGAGGGGTTATCCTGTTTAGGATGGAGAAATTAATATGTGAGAGAGAGGTTGGTAAAGCAAAGATGATCAGATCACTGATGAGGGTAGGATGAAGCAATAGTTCTTGGGTCAAAAACTTGGATCATTTTTCATCTCTGGACTTTCAAATAGAACATTTTAACAGCTAGTTATCTTAGGATCCCTTTGAAGTCTAGATAATGAAATAATCTGAATAAAATGTTTAATAATGACTATATCCTTTAATTGAGTATGGAACAGCATTTTTTGAAAGGAGTTTCCCCCCCACACTTAAAAAAAATCTTCTACACTACCTACTTTATAGGGAGATGACTGAAGCAGTTCCAAAAATACACTCCTCAACATAAGGTGTGCTAACACCAAGACAAATATCATGACAAACACTTAAATTTTCAATCATCTGGATGTTGTGTAACATAGTTCCAAACATCTGGTTGTTGGAAAATGTATAGAAAATAGCTTTTAATAGTTCACTTTATTCAAGATTGTTATTTATTTAAACCCAGATTAAGATAGTTAATGCTCTTCTAATAAGACTGGCACTGCTGTTTCTGAAATCTTTTAAGGAGCTCCTTTATAAATGACATTTGTACATATCAGGCAGGTCCTTATTTTGAGGGTATAAAGTCCCACTTGGTGAGGTGCTAGTTGAACAAAATGATGTTGGAGCAATTCTAACAGACTCTGTCTGTGACACTATCTCCTGTGGTGATTAAATCTGAAAGGTGGACATCAGAGAGCTTAGTGGAAATTAGCATATTTGGTTATTTATTATTTTTTAAACTCGATTAAGAAATTAAGTCTGTGGCTGCTGAAGAATGATTTTTTCCTTTCATATCTCTAAATTCCCTGTAACATATTCCAAAAACATAAGCCTTAGCACCTTTACCATTACCCCACACAGCAGGATTTATTTCACTCGATGGAAAAAGACCAGCTTGATTAATGAAAGCCCCTATTAAAGGTACTAATTAATAAGAGAAGAAAAGTACAATTTCTCTTGGATTCAAAGCTAAACCATGTGAAAATGATCTACCTATGAAGGGGTTGGCCAGCTACCTTCACAGCTGTCTTTTCACTGTATCACAAAGTTCTAAATTTGACAGAAGAACTTTCAAAAGCACACAGAAAAAATTAAAAAATTCAGAACATCATACAACCTCCATGCTAATTCTGCATACAAAGAGAGCTTTGATATCCTGGTTTCAAGGCCAATATGAGGTAAGAAAAGTAAAGTAGAGATTAAATAGAACAGAACAAACTCTATCTCCTCACCCACTTGCTTTTGTTTTTAAGGTGTTCTCTTCTTAATGTCTTTCATCCCAGTTATTCCTTGGGTAATATAATAGATATTGTTATGGGTATAGATATGAATATGGAAATGGATACAGATAATTATACACATACATGTATACATGTATATATAAGTGATATTACATAACATGTAATAATTACTAGACAATAATATCTTTATATATAATATTATGGGTGAAATGTTCCCTATTATCTTTCTATTTTGGCAAGTGTAGGGAGTGCATGACTTTGTCAAGGGAAATCCATAATTTGAATTTCAAATTGTGGATTTTCAAAGAATCATCAATTTGTCTAATGAACTTCTTTAATGAAGCACTCACCCTTATAGATGGTGAAAATTATATTTTAAAATATATTTAAAGAGATTTCTAAGTGAGAAATGCACTTCTGCAGGTAACAGTTCAACACTGTTGTGTAGATAATAATATATATATACTAACATTATTATCTGCCAGATACTGTTCTAAGCACATGATATCTATTTCTCATTCAATCTTCACAACAACCCTTTGTGATAGGTACCGTTAAGTTATCATTTTGCCCATTTTACAGCAAAGGAAGTGAGGTACAGAGAGGTTATGTAACTTATGACTTGCTTATTGAAATTTGTAATGCATCATAATAACTTTATTATGACATAATTTCATTAAACCTCCAGGAATAAGTATGTAAGTAATATTAATGACACATGTACATTTATTTTTAGAATGGGAAATATGCCATGTTGGGTGCATTTTACTTTTTACATGGTAGCACACATACATACACACACAAAAAACATACCAAATAACATTGATTTCTTATTTTGTAAGAGAAAGAAATTGACTTCCTATACATTTACTCTAGTACATCTTTGTAATAATAAAGCTATATTAAAAATGTCTTGGAGGGCTTCCCTGGTGGCACAGTGGTTGCGAATCCACCTGCCGATGCAGGGGACTCAGGTTCGTGCCCCAATCAGGGAAGATACCACATGCTGCAGAGCGGCTGGGCCCATGAGCCATGGCCGCTGAGCCTGTGCATCTGGAGCCTGTGCTCCGCAATGGGAGAGGCCACAAAAAACAAAACAAAAAAACAACAAAAAGACAAACAAAAAAACAAAGTTGGACAAGAGATTGAAAGTTACGAGCTACTATGTAATTATAACAGCAAATTCTCAAACATATGTACTTTTGATATTGTAAATCAGAGAAAAGAACAATGAAAATAATAAAGCTTTTTAAAAATATTTTATAGCTTTTTCATACATTCTACACCTAATTAATAAAAGAAGTGAACTTTAATGTGATCAGGCAATGGTATTAATTCATACCTTTATGTCTTATTTTAATGCAAAGTTTATAGTAAGTCTGTATTTTTTAAAACATATATATACAATATGTATATATATACATATATACATGTATGTGTATATATATGTATATAAAACCCAACATTTTAAATGCCTAAGAAATAATCAAAATTTGGTTTAGAATTAATCTCTAAATTCCAGACATTGAAATCACTCATTTTAACTGATAATCAAATCATGCTTTTCTATAATACTACAAATTGCTTTATCTTTTTCTTTTCATTGTCTCATTTAAGTCAAGCTTCCATTTTAGCCTGTCTGACCATGTTTACAAGAGGCAATGCCAAGGAATTTTTACTTTTAGGGTGTTTCAATACATTATTTGTAAATCACTCAACATATGAATTAACATTTATTAAGTAAAATAAGCATAGATAGAGTGAAAGAAAGCCTATATATTGACTAAAGAAAGTAGGAAAGTCTTTGTGCAACGTACTGACATTTTTGGCCTATTACTAAAGTCTAATTATGATTGTCTTGTCTTGATAATAATAAGAAATTCCATTTGCTGAATGCTGACTATGGGTTAAGTGGTATGGAAAATACGTTCATATATGATCTCATTTAACACTCACAAAAGCATTTTGAGAGGTAGATAGGTCTTATTATCTCTACATTAAAAATGGTGCATGTATGAATTCAGGATGGATAAATGAGGCAGAGAATGTAAAAAGGAAGAGGAGTTACATATTTGAAAAGTGAGTTTAAGACTAGCTCTGTTCAAATGGCTTTACTCAGGAATCAAACTGGAAATTTCTTTGTCATTTCTACTTTTTAAATTGAACTAAACCACTTGCTTTCTCCCACATGGACTTAAATGTGAGATATTTGGATCTGGAAGGGCTTCAAGACTTTTGTTAACTGGCAGGGCCTCTGAACTGCTGTGGGGAGAATTCTGTCTGCAGTGCTGTCTCCCTGGCAGATGCTTCCTGGAGAAGTTGGACTTTCACCTCAGGAGCTATAAAGGGAATGGACACTACATTCAGAATGCATGCAGGAGGTGTTTAAAATAACAATATCAGAGAAGGAGAATGCAGCCAGGTCCAGAGAAGTGAAGAGATAATGCTCTAGGCTCCAGGCAAGCCTCTCTATCCCATCTTCTTAGGGATGGAGCTGGATACAGACACCTCACTCTTAAAACAAGGGAAAAAAACACATGGAATTCTGTACCAAAAACAATATCAGCAATTCTACTCCCTTCCATCAAACACCTACTTCCTTCCAGTAAACATCTTTGTGTTTTAATCATTTGGAAAGTATTCTATTTGCATATAAATACAGATGATAAAATAAGAGACAGCAAATGGATATATAGAAATGTTCTAAACTCAACTGTTTTGTCAAATTAAGTATATGCCACTTTACAGCATCAGTAAATACAGATATTTAAAAAAACAAAAATAATTATTTCCTCTTTCTCTCTCTGCTTAATGTTGACCTTTAAACTTTCTACTGGTCACCGATGGATTTTTCTTCTTGCCTTTTTTCTAATAAAAGGTATTCTGAGCACAAATTTTACTTTATGAATAAAGAATGGTGACATAACACAATTAATTAAAACCAGCCTTGTGATCATTAACTAAAGTAGCCATTAATCCATATTTACCTCTCCTCTCTTGAGAAAACTAAGCCATATTTCAATATGAGATATGCCTTAAAATACATATTAGGGAACGTATCCCAGAGGGAAAAAAAATGTAGTTTTTTTTCTTCATCTGCTTCCTGAAAACAAATTTAAACTGATTATATTTTCTCAAAATATGCTAAAAGTTAAAAATAGTATCATATTTAAGTTTTTGTTAGATCACAGGGACAAATTATTTGTCCTCGAGAAGCAGCATAATGTAATGATCAATTATAGTTAATATTGGAGTTCAAATATTACCTTTCTTGTGTACTAGCAGTGGAACCTAGAGCAAATTAATTTACCTTAGTTTTCTCACCTGTAAAATGGGTTTAGTAATATTATTTATTTGATAAGATTGTAATGAGGATTTGTTTGTTAAATGTGTTCAGGATGGAGCCAGATACACGGTAAGTACGTAATTAAGGATAATTATTTTCAATCCACCTTCCTATGGTTAACTTGATGTTTAAAACAAAACAAACTACCACCATCATCAATGACCAAAATCCCTTTGTGCTATAAAATATAATTTGAAGGACGGAAAAAAAAGTCATTCATAGAGCCTGGCTTGATAGAGCAAAGTGTTATTATTTACATTGCCATAGACCAGGACTTGTTCACAAGAAATAATTTTGCAGGTAAATGAATGTCATACCTTAAAGTACTTCTCCTATTTTACCTTCCTTGAACTTCCAGAAAAGCTTTTTTTTTTTTTATTGTACTTCCTCCTCTTATAGGCAGAGCATGTTAAGAAAAAGAGTTTCAGTGTTACTGTCCTTTTCTTAAGTTATATTGACACTCAAAACTTATGTTTAGATACCAAGTCACTGGTTTACTAGCAATTGTTTTGGGCAAGTAACTGGACTCAATTAAAGTAACTCTATTAAAGCCTTACTCACGTATTTGCAAAATGGAGATAGCACCACTTGTACTAATTCCTATTTTGGTATAAGATTAAATGAGACTCTGCATGGCAGATAGATTTATAAAGTTATAAGGAAAATATACATGAAAATACTTTGTAATTATTTTAAGGTTTTATGAATCAATTTTCCTCATAACTCTAGGACATGGTTATGAATCTCTATTTGCAGATTGCATGAGCACAGTGATCTTCCCAAACTCAGCGAGATTAAGTAAAGGTGAGCAATTGTTTTCTTTTTGCTTTTATGGTCCATAAAATGATTTTCTATATAAACTATGTAGAAACTAATAGGTTCTATGTAAACTATTGCATGTTTTTAAATTGTCACCTAAAATTTTTATTGTAAGCTAAGGTCTTTGCAAAAATTATAATTTCTGATTACTATAAACATGGATATTTAAAAAAAAACCCTGTTAATCCTCACTTTTAAATGTGTTAATTCTCACTTTTAAATGCATCCAAGAAAATCTAAATAACATAGTGATTTGATATTCACTATCAGTCATTTTTTTTAAAAGACGAACAAGATCTGTTTTTTAAAAAATGCTACATTGTTGCTCTTTCTCCTCAAACTCATATTTTCATTCCACTTGCGCTATATAATTTGATAATAATCTAAATTTTAAAAAATTAAAATCTTTTGATACCTTATCTTCTCTGGAGTAAAATTAAATCTGTAAATTGAGTATAAAAATTCTTATGACTGGAAGGATCTAAGTATAAAAAATATTATGGAGGAATTTATTTTTACAATCATTAATAGTATACAATTGATTAAATCATATATATCATACATTTTAATAAATGTTGAACGTTTTTATTGCTTTACATAGATAATAATGGATGTCTTAATGAGGTGGCTTTAGACACATGCAAAAACCTTCTTGTGCAAATAAGGATGCTATTGGCTCATGTGAAATAGAGTTTAGAATCAATTCTATGGAACCTTGTTTTCTTAAATCAAACTATGATAGAAAGAATCCTGTTTTAGCAGCACCACTCAATTTTTTAACTCCATCAGAATGATATGATTACAGTAATCTATCATCAAAAACATTCCCAATATCTTTTATAACTCTATTATATCTTCATGTAGATGTTCATGTAGATGTGTTGAAAGAAAATTTGAAACTGCCTAAATTGCAATAGAATTTAGCAGACTCTAGAATTATTCGTTATATTAAATCAACACCAATATTTTATTTTATTTTTTTAAGTTAATCTTTATTTTATATTGGAGTATAGTTGATTTACAATGTTTTGTTAGTTTCAGGTGTACAGCAAAGTGATTCAGTTACACATATATCCATTCTTTTTTAGATTCTCTTCCCATATATGATATTACAGAACATTGAGTAGAGTTCCCTGGGCTATACAGTAGGTCCTTGTTGACCATATATCCCATATATAGTAGTGTGTATATGTCAGTCCCAAACTCCTAATTCATTCCCCGCACACACACCTTCTCACTTTGGTAACCATAAGTTTGTTTTCAAAGTCTGAGTCTGTTTCTGCTTTGTAAACATGTTCATCAGTATCATCTTTTTAGATTCCACATATAAGTGATATCATACAATATTTGTCTTTCTCTGTCTGACTTAATTCACTTAGTATGACAATCTCTAGGTCTATCCATATTGCTGTAAATGGCATTATTCCATTCTTTTTTTTATGGCCAAAGAGTAATATTCCATCGTATATATGTACCACATCTTCTTTATCCATTCTACTGTGGATGGACATTTAGCTTGCTTCCATATCTTAGTTATTGTAAATACTGCTGCAATGAGCATTGGGGTGTATGTATCTTTTTGAATTATGGTTTTATCCAGATATATGCTCAGGAGTGGAATTGCTGGATCATATGGTAACTCTAGTTTTATTTTTTTAAGGAACCTCCATACTGTTCTTCATAGTTGCTGTACCAATTTACATTCCCATCAACAGTGTAAGAAGCTTCCCTTTCCTCCACACGCTCTCCAGCATTTATTGTTTGTAGATTTTTTGATGATGGCCTTTCTGACCTCTGGTGTGAGGTGATACCTCATTGTACTTTGACTTCCATTTCTCTAATAATTAGTGATGTTGAGCATCTTTTCATGTGTTTGTTGGCCATCTGTATGTCTTCTTTGGAGAAATGTCTATTTAGGTTTTCTGCCCATTTTTTGTTTGGGTTGTTTTTTGATATTGAGCTGCATGAGCCATTTGTATATTTTGGAGATTAATCCATTGTCAGTTGCATCACTTGCAAATATATTCTCCCAATCTGTAGGTTGTCTTTTCATTTTGTTTATGGTTTCCTTTGCTGTGCAGAAGCTTTTAAGTTTCATTAGGTCCCATTTGTTTATTTTTGTTTTTATTTTCATTACTCTAGGAGGAGTATCCAAAAAGATATTGCTAAGATTTATGTCAAAGAGTGTTCTGCCTATGTTTTCCTCTAAGAGTTTTATAGTATCCAGTCTTACATTTAGGTCTTTAATATATTTCAATTTTATTTTTTGTGTATGGTGTTAGAGAAACTTCTAATTTCATTCTTTCACACATAGCTTTCCAGTTTTCCCAGCACCACTTATTGAAGAGACTGTCTTTCCTCTATTGTATATTCTTGCCTCCTTTGTTGTAGATTAATTGACCATAAGTGTGTGAGTTTATCTCTGTACTTTCTATCCTACTCCATTAATATATAAGTCTGGCTTTGTGCCAGTACCATACTGTTTTGATTACTTTAGTTTTGTAGTGATGTCTGAAGTCAGGGAGTCTGATTCTTCTAGCTCTATTCTTCTCTCTCAAGATAAAAAAAAAATTCAGGGATCAGATCATGTAAGGCTTTATGGACCATTATATAAGAATTTGCGGGCTTCCCTGGTGGCGCAGTGGTTGAGAGTCCACCTGCCGATGCAGGGGACACGGGTTCGTGCCCCAGTCCGGGAAGATCCTACATGCCACAGAGCGGCTGGGCGCATGAGCCATGGCCGCTGAGCCTGCGCGTCTGGAGCCTGTGCTCCGCAGCGGGAGAGGCCACAGAAGTGAGAGGCCTGCGTACCGCAAAAGAAAAAAAAAAAAGAATTTGCATTTTGTTCCAAGGACAATGAGATATCTTATGGCCAAGGAGAGAGTGAATGGTTCCTAGAGCTAGGATATTTCTGGGTTAGGGGTGGCCTTACAATTAATATCCATGTGGAACCCTCCTACACTGTGGGAATGTAAGTTGGTGCATCCACTATGGAGAACAGTATGGAGGTTCCTCGTAAAACACAAAACAGAGTTACCTAATCATCCAGCAATCCCTCTCCTGGGCATATATCTGGTGAAAACTCTAATTTGAAAAGATACATGCACCCCAATGTTCACTTCAGCATTATTTACGATTATTTACCAAGACATGGAAGCAACCTAAATGTCCATTGACAGTGGAATGGGTAGAGAAGTGGTACATGCATATATACAATGGAATATTACTCAGCCATAAAAAGAATGAAATAATGCCATTTGCAGCAACTTGGATGGGCCTAGAGAACACCAACATTTTATATACTCTCTTTGTTTCATTTCCTGCGGGTTTTACACTTTGGACTATGCTCCATTATATGATTCTGTATGTTTGAGAGATTTAGTGAAAGATGAGTGCAAAAGTAAGAGGTAAGAACTGGAAGCAATTCAACCACAGACCTACACTCTCAGGCAGGTCAATTTTAGGAAATAAAACATATGAAAATTTAAGTCAAGAAATTTTAAAAAAATTATCTGTTCCTGCACAGACCTTTGAAAGTCATCATATACCTTTAGGGTATTTATACCACATTTGGAAAATTTTTGATACCTGAAATGCAGTATTTTGTATCTTTTTCTACTATTAAGCTATTTAACTCCTTATTTAAAGCTATCAGCATTATTCACCTCTATTTTTTCTCCTTTTCAACCTTCAGCTTCTATCTACCTAGGGGTAGGGAATATAGACAACTGAATCTATGTGAGAATTATTAGAATATTAGTTTTCAGATTGCCTGTACTGCCCCAAAGACATTCTTCATGAACAACATGGGCTTGTTGAATAATTGCTTAAAAAGTCTGAATTCCTTCTATTTCAAGTGTATGTTTAAAGTGTATGTTAATGTTGCTGGAAATCTGAGCCAGGCTGCATGATAATCATCTATTCATCAGTAAATTAAAAATATTTAGCTAGTCTTTTAAAACTGCTGATAATAATATCTTAATTTTGCTAAAAGTCCAGAGCTTAATTATTCTTTTTTTGTTTTCTCAGTATTAAAATACACTTGAAAAATTTTAGCTAATACCTGTGTATTTTAAATATATGTGTTGGTAGTCTTTTGGGTTTCTTTTCTTTTTCAGAAATCTAAAATATACTTTTCTTTGTGATCAATTCATTCATTATTGTTAAACCTTTGTTGCTTCAAGAGGTATGTGTGTGCTTCAAGAGTTGTGTGTGTGTGTTGTGCAAGAAGGGAGGAGAGACACATTCAGTGTAAAAATGCACAAGAAGTAAAAATGAATACTTATAATTACAAGAATAGCAAACAATGGCAAAATCTGAATATGTAACCAACATATAATTTATATTAATTTCATCTGAGCTCTTTCTTACAGAAAGTACTAGAATCTCTCTAAATATTAATGCTTCTCTTGCTAGAGGATCCATCCAGTAGTAGCATCTAGTGGACAGCTGGACCTGTCATATCTCAGTGCCTGGCTGACTCAGGAAAGCAAATGCCTCCAAAGGACATAAAATTCCACTGTGATTTAGGAAAAGCTGAAATTTCAGCCATGACTTTCTGACTGGATCTCTCCTTACTAGACTGCTGCATATTTTCCTATCTCCGTGACTGAATCATCTCCCAAGGTCAGAATTCTGTGATATTTGTCACTACTTCCTTGAGTCACTATAAAAAGCAAACCTGAAGAGTAAAAAAGAAAACCATCACTATAATGTTCTCTAAAAACAGATGAATTGAAATCTGGGAAACATACTGATATAGTTTCTCCAAGATAGTTTTACCTTGAATTCAGAACAACATGGAGTTGAATCACAATTCTTACTGACACTAACTAGCCCTAGGAATTTGGGCACTACTTAATTTTTCTAAGCCTTCACATTTGATTCTTTAAAATGAGGATAGTAATATGTACTTGAAGAAGCTATTTTGTGAAGATTAACTAAATGTTCCAGGTGACAAGACCTAAATACCTCACCTTAGGTGTCATTTATTTGGAAAGCCCTCTGTGACATCTCTGCTCCAAGCCCCTAGACAACTTTAATGTACCTTTCCTAAAGCTTGCATTTTCCCCCCAGCATGTTAACTACATTGCTTTATTACCCTGCACTGCAAAATTCCTTGCTTAATGGTATCACCCCTGCTAAACTGTAAAGGACCCTGGTTGACTTATTCACTATGATGACCAGTAATGAGCACAATGTCTGTTACATAGTTGGTGCTTTAAAAAAAATGTATTTTGAATAATATGGGGACTTGAAATAAGATACTGTACAAATGTTTTATAAAAGGGAAGAAATCGAATCCTTCTGGACACAGAAAAGGGTGGGACTAAGTCAGAGCAGGTTTAGTAGAAGAGGTAACACTGGCATTCACCCTACTCCCACTGTATTTTAGAGCTTTTGTTCCTCATTATTCTAAATTAAAACATACACATGAATCTCTGGATTTCCTCTATGGTTCCAAAATGGAATATATCATTTAGAACAAACAGGAATGCCCACCATCTACAGAGTTTGTTTTTACCTGCTGTTCATTTAACTATAAAAATTACATAGGCCAAATTCTAGGTCTGATGCACTGAAAGTAGAACAAACTCCTATTTATCTCAGAAAAAACAAATGGAAACCACTCACATCATGGTATTTTCTTTCCTAAATTTCTGGAACATGTGAAAAATGCTCAAGGGCTGGGTTAAGTAGATAAATAGTGAGTAAGGAGGAGGCATAAAGAAAACTCAATAAATGAACAAATATTTTGTTAAACATGAGAAACTTACTTATTTGGTCTTAATTTGATTGGAGCAATATAATATTTTTAATTGTTATCCTTACACATACAAAGATAGGTTTTTAAATTTTTATTTGATGATCTACAAACATGTTCTTGGCTAAATATTATCATTGTTTATGTCATTTACTTTGGACTTCCAACTTTAGGTTCCTCCTACAGTAATTCTTTCATTTCTCAGCAAAAGATAAAATTTTCACCCACTGTCCTTAAATGTATCTGCATTTTCTTGCTGAACACACTAGCAATTGCTTTTAGTATAGCTTCTAGTTAGCATATTACATATTTGTGGAATGTAATTAAACATGATAAACATGTGGTCATAATTAATTAGAGACAGAAAAGAAGAATGGAAATTAAGTGCTTTTTAAATTAGAAATTTAAAGTGCAGTGCTCCCAGTAATTTTAAGGATTGCTATATTTTTAAAAAATATGTATTTATTTATTTGGCTGTGTCAGGTCTTAGTTGTGGTATGCGGGATCTTTCATTGTGGTAGGCGGGCTCAGTAGTTGCAGTGCCCGGGCTCTCTAGTTGTGGTGCATGGGCTCTAGAGTGCATAGGGTTAGTTGCCCTGGCATGTGGGATCTTAGTTCTCTGACCAGGGATCGAACCCACGTCCCCTGCATTGGAAGGTGGATTCTTAACCACTGGACCACCAGGGAAGTCCCAGTGTTGCTACATTTGAAATTCGTTTTTTACTTGAAATATTTTCACCCTCGAAGACCCTGTTTTATTCTTGAAATGGTTTCCTATGTAAGAAACTCCTTAGCATTTACTCTACAGTTCTCTACCTTAGCCATTAATCTCCCACATAAAGCTGTCAAAATCTTTTATGAAAATCGAAGTGTACAATATCCACTTTTCTTATCTTTCACAATGCATTATTTTCAAGCATCCCAGCAAGTTAGTTAAGCACAAACTGCCTTGTAAAAATCATGTTAGAAATATAGCCACACTTTCTTCAGCTTTTCTTCTGTTACTAACATTTCACAGTTGTCTTTGCAATCAATACTGAACACACACGACTGTTGTTTCCTGGCTTGCTTGTCTACTGAGCTCCTTAGCTCATGACTCAGTTCTTATTCAAAAGGACTTCATGGATGTCATACTATATACACACATGCATCTTTTTTCTCTCTCTCTCTAATCGGACTTTCTAATTATTAGCCTTTGAAAGAAGCTATCATATCTTTCTTTTTGTTTTCTCTAAAGTACTAGTTTATCATGTGTATGTTTCCGGGATTTCAAGTCAACACTGCACAATTCTTTAATGGCTCACGTTATTTTTTATGTACTTAGTACAAAAGAAAAAAAGATGGGTTATAAAATAAATATAGGACTTTATGGAGAGCTAATAGATTTTAAAGTGACATTTTACCGAGTTACAAGCAAGTGAATGGATTAAATTTCCTTTGAAGCACACACCAGTGCAATAATTAAAGGAAACCATTTCTGGCAAAGTATATGTTTTATTTTTGCCAAACTCCAAATTGTCTTATAAATAATGAGGAACATTTGTCTTTCATCTTTAGCAATGGCTGAAAGTCATCATTATCTAACAGATGCTCAGTGACCCTTGTGAAATAAGTTTGTCATTCAAATCAGCTATTAATGGGCAGGCAGCTATAGCAGGCAAATCACTAATATTAAAACTAATTAAATTCCACTTTGTATTTAAACAAAAAACAAGGTGAAACTGAGACATACCTGTCTAATCTTACTGAGAAATAACCAAACTTCAAAATGAATTCAAGATTTTTATTTTGAGATAGAGTCTGAGTCAATTCCCATTTCAATTCCCTCAATAAATTAAAAGACAAAAACTATTTCCTTGTTTTAGATACGCTTACAATCAACAATGGAGGATATGCAAAATATTTACACCATGACAGATGTGATAGAAGTGTTATAAGCTACTTAATGGTTTATAGAACTTCAAGAAAGTAGCAATCATAACTCACCACAGTAGAAGAATTAGGAAAACTACCTAGAGAAACAGAGATGTGAGACGGCTCTTTATAGACAGGAATTATTTAGAGAGTTAGATAGGGGGATGAATAAGAGCTGTCAACAGAACAGTTCACAGCAAGAGAGAAGAAGAGAAGCACAGGTAAAGAGGTACAGAATATGGAATGATGTTGTAGTGTAGCATGCAATCTGATATGATTAAATAGGAGTGTAGGAGAGAAGTGGGGAATACGGTTCCAAAATTCATCTGGAGGTGAAAGATAAATGATTTCAGATGCTGACCTGTGAATTTTGGAACAATTTCAGTAGGCAATAAAGACGTTTTAGAGTAGATAAGAGATATTTTTGAAGGAGTTAGGGAGGAGGGCTTTTTTTTTTTTTTTTTAGCATACCCTATGAACTGGATAGTAAGCTAAGTGATTTCATATATACTGTGTAATATAATTTTCATAATAACTGTCTGAAATATGTGTTATTATTCCTTTTATATACTGAAAAAAGAGGCTCCAGAGGTATTAATAATTTCCCCAAGGCAGTAGAATCAGAAAACAACAGTACTTTAAAAGTTCCTTTCATTCATCCAGGCATTATTTTCCACAAGAAGCTATTAAGCTCCCTACTTGTTTTCAGCACTGCCCTATTGGCTAGGGATACTGAGTTGGAAATATATGGTCCCAGAAATTCCAGAAATTCTCAGAATAGTAAGGAGACACAGGGGTAAATAGAACAAAATGATATACTGTGATAGGTAGCATAATGCACATAGGTAAAAGTCCAAATAGAGGATAAAAGAAGGAAAGCATAAATCCTCCTTGTGTAGTCTGAATTGAAATGAGGATTCTTAAAACAGGCAGAATATTTAGTTAGAAGCTATGATCTTAGCCTTGACTTGATTGGCTTGTCAACAAAGAAAACTTAAAGGAAAAAATAGTTGGGAGAGTCATAGTCAAGGTGGAATTTTTAGTCTTGAAAGAGATGAGGGATCTAGTAAAAAAGCAAGACCAAACAGATGACATTGTTTCTAATTGTTTGCACTTAGATATCTCAAAAAATACAAGTACTATTTAAGTCTAGGGAAATTAGAAAAATGACTTGGCTTAAGGGCAGAGATAATAATTACTTTCTTTTAACATATTGCATTTGAGGCACTGATGGAATTGCCAAGAGGAGATGGTCAATAAATGATTATAAATGCAGTCATTAGGAAAAAGACATATTTGGAATTTTTAAATAATTTATGTGGGTTTGATAATGCTATGGGACTTATATGAATAAAGAGGAGATTAAAGGACAGAAACTTAAGAGATCTTGCATATTTCGGTATTGAGAATAGTAGGAAAAAACATATTTGAACATGAAAGTTCTTTATTTTCTAACACTATGAAGTCAAAGAGGAATTGATAAATACATCATTACCTTGAAGATCATTTCTCAGTGACATTACTGAGAGCAGTTTCAGTAGAGTAGTGATGATGTAAGGATGTAAGTCTTTTAAGAGGTTTTATTGGAGAGGAGGATAAACAATAATCTATAGTTTCAGCAGTGTTCAATCATATTCTTTTTATAAGAACTAGATTTATGTAAAATGGGAACTTCTAATAGCTTTCCGAATCTTCCTCCTTTTCAACCTCACTGCATTTTAATGTCTCTAAATATTCATCCTTTACTACTTATATACAGTAGGCTTTAATTAGAGATAAAACTGACCAAATAGTTGATCTTATGCATCCTCAAGCCTTTGAAATTATAAAACACAAACTCCCTATTTGGTCATTGTTGAGCTAGCAAGCATCATTTAATTGCCAACAATTTTATTTTAAAAATTTTATTCAAAGTCTGCCTTCAGTCAACTAACATTTTTACATTCAAGTTTCTTTAGCATCTAATCAATATGTCTCTCCTTAAAGTAATATAATTACTGGATCCTTTATTTCCATCTTATTTAACTTATTTGGATAATTTTAGATGTATGGGTGTAGGACCAAATTACGACACTGTTTCTTACTCATTCAGCACCTTTTAAGGTAAAAATACTTAGATTGCTTATTTCCTCCTCATAATTACATTTTCAATTAGTATTGTGGAGGGGTATTTTTAACCCTTAAACTTTTATATTCCTCCCTGCTTCTTGCTTGTTGAAATCAAAAATGGTTATTTTATAGCCAGCTGTACTGGGTATATTTGGAGAACAAAGACAAACAAAGGAAAGAAGAAATTACTTTCTTTAAGAAAAAGGGCTTTCACATAAATTGATTTGCTGTATACTTATTATCATGAATCAAAATTCTCTATCTTCCTGAGACACCATGAACTACAGTTCATAAATTTAGGCTTTGAAAAATTGAATGAGGTTATTTTAAAGTTGGTTGGATATAAGCCTAAATAAAATGGAAGACTTTAAAAATCTCACTGACCTAAGCAATTACTGGGATAATTCACATAGATAATAACCTCAAAATTAATGAACACTAAATTGAAGATGAGGAAAGTGCTGGAATAGTCATCATTTTCAACGACCTATGCTTTTCTTACTTCCAAAAAGGAAATTGGAAGAACAAAGATATTAAAAACAAAAATCCATATAAGAACATTGCTGAAAATACACAGTGCAATAATACGATCCTAATAAAAAGTATTGCAATCTTGTAGTTGTCAATCATAGATAGTAAATGATCAAATAAAGATTACAATCTTTTCATCATTTGTGATATTCTAAACACTAATCATACATTCAAAAGTACTTTATAAAGTTGCTGCTGTTGCTATATTTTACAGAAGAATAAGATGAGTCTTAAGGAAATTAATAGTCTTAAGTTACAAACTAGAAATAGTAACAGCAGGGATTTGAATTGAAGGTCCAACTGAATCCAAATTCCTTGCCCTTTCTACCATACTCTCCAGACTATTACAAAACTCTAATTTTCTAAAGTATCTCTCAATTTACCCATATGTCACTGAGCACCCTTTCTTATCCTAGTATGTTACAGAAAAATGTCTAAATGAGAGCAGGAAATTAAAAAAAAATTTTTTTTTGTTAGGCTATGGTCAGATCTTGCCTGGGCCCAAGAGCACAGTAACAGAACAGGAGGGAAAAATATATTGTACTGAAAGTAATTCCCTTATATAGTAGTGGATAAATTCTTGAATATTAATATTGTTCCTTTCCTAGCCTACAGATATAAATGGCAGTGAACTCAGGGCTCTGGAATCATCTGACACAACAGATTGCAAATTCCCTGAAGGCAGCCTTGACCACCAAAGGTTAAGCAGGCCTCCCTATAGAACAAAAAAAGAAACTGCGAAAGGCTGTATTCACTTATACACCTGAATCTTACATAACCTTCCAAATTGCTTGTTTGTTCACTTGTTGTTACACCAGGGACCATGAATAGAGACCAAGTCTTTACTCTCCCAAAAGAAGCAGTATCAGCCATTTGTGAGTTGCTCCAGATCAGTTTTCTGCTTCAGCATTAAATGAAGAAAGTTTATTAGTTTCCTGATTTATACATCTGCATTGACTTTTCCCAAAACAGTTTAGAACTGGAAGTTATGAGAGTAATGTTTGTTAAACTATCCAAACCTGAGCTGTAGGTCAGCAATGGCACAGATCATGATACACATCTTTCATGTGAGTCCCTTTTGTTTTTCTGTGGTTGAGAGCTTGAAACTTCTGCAGAAATTTCAGCTTCAGTTCAGTTAACTATGCTGTTGCCAAGGAAAGAAAGGGCTTATAAACAAATCATAGTTCTGTGTGGAGGCTTATGTTCACATCTGTCTATAAGGATATTTGCTCTGTTTTAATAATGAAGATGTGCTGAAGACAGCATTAAAGTGGATAAACTCAATTTCTTTTCACTTGAGTTTACCAGTAAACCAACTATATCTTAAGAATATAGGTAAATATTTTAAGAAGGCAGAGCTAATATGGAGTAGTTTGGGTTACCAAATGATATGTCAACAAGTTGAATTTTTTTTCTGATTTATTTCAATACTAAATACAGCTTCAACATGTAAACTTGATTGCCAACTCCTTGAGGACAAGAGTTTTCTTGCTGTCAATATATTAATAGAGCCTAGCACAGTGTCTGACATCTACCAAGTGCTCAACAATTATTGGGCAGATTACTAATTGAATAAGTCTTCTTTCAGCATGATTATTAATGACATGTATTACTTATATATCACATCAAAGTTTATTAAAGTGTATTAAAAACACATCATCGGGCTTCCCTGGTGGCGCAGTGGTTGAGAGTCCGCCTGCCGATTCAGGGGACACGGGTTCGTGCCCCGGTCCGGGAAGATCCCACATGCCACAGAACGGCTGGGCCCGTGAGCCATGGCCACTGGGCCTGCGCATCCGGAGCCTGTGCCCCGCAACGGGAGAGGCCACAACAGTGAGAGGCCCGTGTATCGCAAAAAAACAACAACAAAAAAATAAACCTAAAGAAATAATGGTGAAGTAGCATCCTCTTACAAAATTAAATTCTCACCTTTCAATTTCCTCCTTTAAGTATACTTATTGATAAAGCTGCAGGTACTCTGGGGTAGGTGAAGAACTCTTTCTATATATCATAACAATAATAAGAAATAAGTAACTTGATTAGTAAAAATTTATTACTAAAGTCAATGTGAGAAACAAATAACAATGTTTTTAATGCTGATACTTTAAAAGCCATAAAATGTTTGTGAAATTCTCTGTCAATACACATCAGTCACATCAGTAGGAAATATTCCTATGTTACCTTCTGTTCATCTTAATGGTCATGTAAGTTCACTGGGTCTAAATTCTAACTGCAGAGATTCGTAGTAACATAGCCTAGTAAAAAGGGCTTGAAAATAAAATCTGAAGAACTGGACTGTAGTTTTCATTTTGCTACCAACTAACTGTTAATCAGGATTTAGTCTCTGAATATCTAGTTTGCCTTATCTATGAAGTAAAATCAGCATTTTCCAAAATGGGTTGCATGGAGCTATTTCCTTGGGATGTTTAAAAAAAAATCTATTCAAAATGTAGTTCTGTGAGCATAAAAATTAATTAAAATAATCAGGTTTCCTTACTGCAGAAACTCTCAGAGCATTTAGTATATTAATGTCCATGAGAACTCTGCCATAGAGGTAATACATAGGTATTCCCAAAATGATTCATCTCTGAATATGGTGTTCAAAATTAATCTTACAGAATTAATGTTCCACAGAGGGCACAAAGGAGGCCAAACTGAAAGCCATGCCCATATCCTAGTGCATACTTCAGTGAGTTTTGCTTTGTCCACTCTGGCTCATTTAGAGGCTTAGTCCAAAGTGCAGAAAACTAAATGCCAGTAGCCATAGCACTAGTATTAAATTCAAGGGTAAGCATGATACCATCAGGTATTTGCTCTACTTGGGTACTCCAAGTCTCTAAAATCTAGTTTTATAAGCACTAAAATTACATGAAACCAATTCTGGGTGGAGAATTTCACACTATATAAAAATGAACTGAAACAAATAGATATAAAATTGGTATTTTTGTCAATAAATACCAATCAATACAGTGATTCATGATCAGTGAAAATAAAACTGTTGAAGATGTATAGCAGGAGAATGCTTATATTTTTTTCAGTTGGAGGAATAAAGCATATTCTAATTAAGCTTTTTGTAAAACAGTGTCTTTTATGTGACCAAAATATTTCTCAATAATCAAACAGTAACTATATTTAAGTGTCAGTTGGGTTTTGGAACCAATTCAACACATCTACCCACCTCACTGGTACCGTAAAATTGTTTAACATAGACCAAATGTCCATATGAATAAAAACTTATTGCTGGCAAATCAATAAGGCCCCTTGCCATCAGAGAACTTACAGAGTAACCTTACTACCTTACCACCATTCTAGGAACTTTTATTTGATTAATTATTCTCGAATTCTATTTTGATTATGTAATTTTATGCTTAATATCATCAAATAACTCTTCATTGTCCTTAGAATCAAGTCCAAAAGCATTATTATGGAATTAAAGATATTTTATAACGTGACCTCTATCTACTTTCCAGACATTTCATCTATAACATTCCAATATGACTGCTCTGTAACAGGCAACTTGTTTTTTTTTCCCTTTTCACAAATAATTTTATTAAACTGAGCTGTTAATGATAAATTTGTCTAAAATATCCTCATTTTATTACCACATTTTAGAACTTCATCCGTCCTTTAATGTCCATTATAAATTCCCTCTTTCATGTTCTCCTTTCTTATCATCCCAAATGAATAAGGTTTTTACTAAACTGCATGCAATTAGTATAGGTCATGAAGGACCTTTTTAACATTTTCTATTTGCCCACATCTTCTGAGTATAAATGTAGCATTTTCATGACAAAAATGTGAGATGAAATTTGATGCCTCTAGCTTTCTCTTTCTACTATTTTCCTACTTAGGGACATCCCTTCCCTTAGCACCTACATTCTAATTTTCTAACCTCTTTCCCCAAAGTGGAAGAGAATGGATTTCAAAATGTATATTTATTCACATCTGTATATTAACTTAATCAGACATTTTCACATATAACTTTTAACTGGAAAATGAAGAAACTTTTGTCTCTCCATAAACAAATCCAGAAAAAAAGCTATGAAATAATGGAGATAAAGGAACAACTAAAAGGAGACTTTCTCACAGACCAGGGAATTACATTGCTCCCAAGACTGACTCTGAATATAACACCGATTTATCATTTTCAAAATTTTGATGAGTAGAGTACTTAGTCTCAGAAATTTCAGGGGCATCAACGCACATAATATTTATCTCCCTTTAGTCCTATGCTAGCACTACAAGATGTAATTAATCTTTTAGGACCAAGCCTTTTGGTCATAATGTTACCATCTATATGAAATTTTCCTTAACTCCTCCCAGACAGATTAAATTAATCCTTTATTGATACTACTTCAGTATGTTTTATGTTTATATCATTAAAATCTCATTCATTATGTTAATGCAAAGGACAAACGACCACTGATTTTCCTCCTCTGAGTGATCTAATGCACTTGCATTCTTCTGTATTCAGTTTTATAACATGATGATTCCCAAATCTATACATGTAGTCAACATCTCTCCCTTGAATTCCAGAACTTTGGAGCCAAGCATCCACATCTCCAACAGAATATTTTAAAAAACTGAACTAATCATTATTCCAAATCCTATATCTCTTCTTATTTTCACTATTTTGCAAACTGGTACCACTATTCACCACGTTGAACAATACTTTTTTTTTTTTTTTCCTGGTCCACACCAAAATAAATTTCAAACTTCGATCAATCTAAACTTTCAAAACATCTCCCTTCCCAACATATCTTTTTCCCACAATGTCCCTTAATGTTTAAAGATATGTGTTAGGTAAGTTATTTTATAAACATGTATGGCAAAGTATTTTAAATACAATGTTACATATGGGCATGCTAGATACAGTTTTCTGTGTCTCTGGAGACTAATCTATTTTTGGTCTAAACAAACTTAATTGAATATTTAATTTTGTCATCCTCTTCCTAACATACATACTTCTTAATGGTTTAATTGCCAATGATTTATTTTTCAGGTTGGCACAAAGTTTCTAAAATTCATACCTATTTCTTCATATCTAATGTTTTCTTTCTAATTCTTATTTTAATTCTTTTCATGGCAAGAGCTCATTAAGTTATCTAAGACATTACTTTTGACAGATACTTTGTGAAATGAAAACCTTTACACATAGGAAAACATTTTTTTTTCCAGTAGGTTCCACTGACAATTTGCATAAACAAATAAGAACCCCAAACAAGGTATTATCAAGAGATGAAAATTCATTTCAGATTACACTATATATTTTCTTTACCAGCTATGTCAAAAATCACACATCATAGAAATGACATCAAGGTACATTCACATAAACATTCCTTGATGCCCCAAATCTCAAATTAAGAGCTTTCATAGGTAGGCTCTAAGGTAAATATGTACTCATTCTGAAAGGCACCAACAGATGGCATTAGCATTAGTGTTTGGTACCCTTTGAGGTAAACAAGATTGACTTAAAATATTAAAAAATAATCTATAGAGTATTTTCTAGGTTTATATAAATGTTGAAATCTCACACATCTCTTTCAATCAAATTAATTCAGTGACATTTACTGCTTACCTCCTTTGTAAAAGACACTGGGGCTTGCCTATGAAACTACTTTTGTAGTTGGTTCTTGAATAAAAACGTTCTTCTAATTGTCCTACTATAAAAAAAGTTACTAGTTTCTTTGTGCTTTGTTTTATATTCTATGATCAAAGTTACAAGAAGACATTTGTTAATAAAGTTGATCATCCTTAAATGTTTATTGCCACACAAATTCGTATTGGATAAAAAGCAGCTACATATAATTTTACAAGGGTTTTACACTGTCTAGAAAATTATCATAGCATAAAATGGAAATGTAAGTTTCCTTTATTTCTTATTAAAGTTGAATTTTTAATGGCTAGAACAGATTCTCAAATTAATTATTTTACTGTTATTAGGTTTGTATTTCTTGTCTCCAACCTAAATTTTGTCCAGCATTCCCATGAATATTACTGGCTCATTAGGAGGCCCAGAGTTAATTTGCTGGGCTAAACATTTGTTCTATCATTAAGGCTTACTTCTTCCAGACTTAGAAATACACAGGAATCTAACTTTGGTTAATTTTATTGCCGAGGTCATAGTAGTAAATTCAACTCAGTCTGGAAACAGTTCTTAGAAAATTACCTTTTATTAAAATGTACTATATATTTTGTAGAAATGCAAAAAAAAAAAACAAAAAAACATTAAGACAAGATTCCTTGAATGCCAGAATACAAAATAAAATCATGCTCATTTTCTTCAGGTATCATTTAGCATAATATTAACTCCATGGCTTGTATAATTTGATGACTCAACTTTTGCATAAACAAATTATGATAATGCTCATATATCATACTTTTATCAAACATGCACAGAGGAGGATTTCATCATATTCTCACAGTGCCTAAGCAATTTCTTGGCAATATTTTAGGCTCACTGAGAAGCACCATTCACTTATTGCTATACACTGAAAGTTTATGTTTTCCCCAAATTCATATGTTGAAATCTCATCCCGATGTGAAAGTATTAGAAGGTAGGGGCTTTGGGAGGTGGGATTAGAGTCCTGATAAAAGAGGTCCCAGAGAGCTGACTCACCCCTTCTGCCTTGGGAGGACACAACAAAAAGATGGCTGTCTAGGAACCAGCAAGCAGAACCTCATCTGACACCAAATCTGGCAGCACCTTGATCTTGGATTTCCCAATCTCCACCACTGTGAGTAATGAATTTTTGATTTTTGTAAACAACCCAATCTATGGTATTTTTGTTATAGCAGTCCAAACAGACTAAGATCCTCATGAAGTCCATCAATTTGAACTGAACTTTAGTTATGAGTGAGCAGAAGATTATGCTCAAATCCAGTAAGTGCTTATTATTTTGCACTTTCATCTCCAAAGTTTGTGTCTGATTCTAAATCAAGAATTTCCTCTTCCTATCTCTTGAGGTAGAAGGCTTGAATCAACTCTGATACATGTTTTATTGAACACTATTTGTGCTTGTCTTGAAAGCAGAGTTCCAAAGTGAAATTCTACATTTTTAGACAACATTAATTTTGTCCACTGGGTAAAATGTCAAGAGGATTTAAATAAGAGGCATTCTTGTGAGAAGTGATTTTGGAGTCAGTAGATATGAGATCCAGCCCCTGGCACTGCCACTTATAATTTCTAGTCACTTAACCTATTGGACATGTTGTATGACTGAATGAGATGTTTATAAAACTGTTTGATAAACTATAAAGAACTTTGCAAAGATAATATCCTTATAAGTAAAAGGTGTATAAGAGCAGAGATCTGGAGTCAAACAGATTTAGGCTTGAATCCCATTTTGCCACTTACTAGTTCTGTGAGTTGGGAAAAAAAAATCACTTAATGTCTCTGAGCTCCAATTTTTTTCACTTGTAAAACTGGGTTAATAAATCTGACAGCAGTTTTTATAAGAATTAATAAAATAACCTTAAATTTGGGGGCAATATCTAAACATGCTATTTTTTATTAATATTCTTACTCATCTTAAGAATTTCTTGGGAATGGAGGAAAATGACAGACAAACTCAACTATTGGCAAGTATAAAGTAAGGCTTTTATGAAAAAAAATCCAATATAATCTTAAAACTCGATGAATGCCAAAATGTCAGAGAAGACAGATGGAAAAGGATCTATTATTACAACCTATTTCCTGAAGACAAGTCCAGTGTTCACTTGTCAACACTAAAGGTCAATAAATTGTGGGCATCACTTAAGAGGTTATAGGAAGCAAATCAGAAAACATGATTTCTTTTTGATTTTACACAGATATGTCAGGGGATGATGGTAAAGGGAAGTGTATAATTATTGTGACAAAATTCCACAGCATTGGCTTTTACATATTCTCCCTTTAAAAATGATTTCTTTCCTTATTAAACTACCGTTTTTCTTGCTGTCATGTAAGATGAACAGGAATGAACATTTACAAAGGAAATTAAACTCTCTTGATCTAGCGTGGTCAGTGGTCAGACTGTATAAGTGGGGAATTAGCCTGCAATCATTGGTATAATGATATCACTTTGTAATGAAAATCTGCCCTAGTTGGCTCTATTCAATATACTTAAAAATCCTTTAGAAATTAAGATGCACCTATCTCTTAGTTAATTATATGTTAAAGCATATCTCATTATTGCATTTACAAATGCTAATTTAGAAGAATAAAAAATGTCTCCCATTGATTTTCCTCAAAGAATACACTGTTAAAAAATCTTGGACTTTTACTCTGCTCCTTCTAAATTTTTCAAGTATTTTTCTTTAAGTACATTTTTCATTTTTCTTACTCTCACCTAAAAAAAATGAATTACATTAATGACGGTTGTTCTCAAGCCTGGATGGGCATCAGAATCACTTTTGTAGCATTTTAAACACCACCAACAAAAAATATACTAGTAATTTAAAAAAATAAAAAATAAAAAAAATATTTTTAAATGAATGCCCATGATTAAAAAAAAAAAAAAAACCATACAGAAATAGTCACTCCTGCTCTAAAAGCTCCAGTTTCACGCCTCCAAGAAATTGTTAACTATTTCTTACATTTCTTTTCAGAAAGTATAGAAACAAGAATATTTTATACTTATATTTATTTAAGATTTTTTGTTAACATAAATAAGATCATCCTATACATAATATACTATAAATTGCTTGCTTACCTTTACAATATACCTAAGATATCTTTCCATAATGCATGCATGTAGATATATCCTCCTTCTTTTAAGTGCTTGAAGAGTCATCCAGGAACTATTTACGGGAAAAGCCCTAGATTATTCATCAACAAAAATGAGGGGTGTATTAAAGAGAAAGCAGCCTACTTGCTCTGAGAAGTCGTCGTAAGCACTCAATCTGTTTTACAGAGGGAATGCAGAGCACTGTTAACCTTCATGTCTTTTAGGTGGAAGTTGGTTACTTATCTCCCAGTAAATAGATGTTTTGCTAATCCAGTGCTGCAATGAAAAATGGTTGTGCTAAGAATGTAAATATAGCTAAAGCATAAATTCATAGAAGTGGAATTGCTGGGTCAAAGGTTATGTGCACCTTCATTTTGCCACATCACCTTCTCAAATGTTGTGTTAGTTAATACTCCCACAATCCCTATGTTGGTGGGAATATTTTATATATATTTTATGATTGTTTATATTGAATATATATTCATTTTTTAAAAGCTACCAAAGATAACCCTATTGATTAAACATATTTAGAATCACTTCTTCTTTTGAACCATAATAGATTTGTTACAAACATTACTTGTGGAAATTTATAACCAGAATTTGTGATGCAGTAAATATGAATTGAGATCCAAAAACAATATATTGTGAATCTCTCTGGTGATTTAGACAGCCATGTTGTTCGGGAATTATGGTTCTACATTACATCTGACTCTATTCTACATGAAGAATATTGAAAATCAACATTATGAGGAGTAGTGCTCCCTTCTCTCCTCAAAATATATCTTGAGTTGAAAGTTCAAGTTATACAAAGATTGTACCTGAAAATTTTTAAGATCATTCATAGTGCCATTACCAGTTCCATCTCAATTCCCATCACCTTCATCTTATACTTGTGGCTGATGGTATTTTCTAAAGATGGCAGAAACAATATCTTGTACGCCCTATGCTCTTCTGCATTAAGACCTTGCCATTCCCTGATCAAACTGTGCAGTTAAAAGTTCCCTTCTCTTTAAATCTTGGTTAGCCTTAGTGATTAGATTCTTTCCAATAGAATGTGGTAGAAATGATGAAACCAGAAACCTAAGCCTAGGTCAGAGAAAGCCATATGGACTCAACTTTTTTTTGTAATGCTCACTCTCCAGATTATTCTTCTTAGAATGTTTTTTGTTTTTTGGGTTTTTTTTTTTTTCCCTCACAATTCAGTTACTGGGAAAAGGCCACGTATAGATGACCTGCTCAACAGTCCTAGCTGAGGCCAGCCTTTGACCCCTACCAACAGAGGTGCCAGACATATGAATGAAGAGGCCTCCAGATAATTCCAGTTTCCAGTCATTCAAATCACCCCCAGATATACAATTCTTCCCAGCTGAGGTCTCAGCCATTTCTGAGAAGACACAAGCCAACCCCATTGTTCCCTGCATGAATTCATGATCCACAGAAACTATGGGCAAAATAAATGGTTACTATTTTATATCATTATGTTTGGGGTGTTTGTTATGCAGTAATGGATAGCTACATCACTGAAAGACTGTTTTATATATGAAGAAAGTAAAAAAAAAAAAGAATATTTACTTATTTCTTTTACATATAATCACATGAAAACAAAAGAAAATATTCTCCAAAGTGTGTTTCGTGATTGAGAGTTTGTAAAAGAGGGTCCCATGTTCACCCTGAGGAAATACTGGATGCAGTGGACACTATTAGTTGTCTATCCATTAGCCCTACATGATGATCAACAATTGGTCTTAATCAAACATGGTGATTCTATTCCTTTTGCTAGTTGTTGGTTTAGCAGTGGGCTTGTACCCTTTAACTTGAATCCAAGTTCTGGCCAATAAAACCAGATTCAGACCCAGTGGAGAAATTATTCAGACAAATGATTTCCTTCCCTGAGAAAATTATCAAAGGTCTCACACAGAATTATTTCCCAATGTTCTGGCCATCACTGCCTTTGTGTTTTTAAAATTTGCCATAGGAAGACTTGAGATTTAATGCTAGAAGCAGGAGTGGCCATCTCGTGACTATAAAGCCAGGGCAAAGGGAACTATAGAAATTCTGAACCAAATCAAATGTATGATAGTACTGATCCACTAAACAAAACCTAAAATCATGTACAGTCAGCCCTCCCTATCTCTGGATCCCACAGACAGAGGGTCAACTTTACTATGTCATTTTAAAGGAACTTGACGGCCAGCAGGTTTTGTTATCCCAGGGAAGTCTGGGAACAAATCCCCTGCGGATACCAAGGAACTTCTCTATCGCCCATCTTAAGCAAGATAATGTATGCCTGTATGATTCAATTAGATTTAGTGAGGTTTTGTTGCCTGCAGTTGAATGTATTATAAATGCAATACTGGGTTTAGACAAAGTTACCCTCCACAGATGGCTACTTAGGCAATTCTTCATAATCTGTGATGTGAACAATATACTGGATTTGTGTGAAGCAGTGTCTTTGTCAATATGCATTCTAAATCTTCCATGTGGGTGTCAAAAACTAATTTAATTGTAGAACTGCCTCAACCCCCAACATTTTTCTTTGGAGAGACATTTTTCTCTGAAAGATATCTTTTGGGAAAGTGCTTTGGAGTCTCTTTCTTAACTTCTAAAGGGTGTGATTTTCCTTAAGCTTTTCCTGACTGATTACACATCCTGGACCTAGGATCTCTGCTTTGAATGGAAGTTTGTGAGGATCAGGGTGATGTGCTTTATTTATTCACTGAAAAGGGCTAAGGAAAACCTAGGTTGTCTGTCTAGCCATCCTTTCTTATAATTTGGCATTTTACATACCATTTCCTATGTTAGAATGTAACGGTTCATTTTTTATTAAGAAAATTTTAACCTTCCCAATAGAACCCAATATAATAAATTAGCATTTAGAAAGTTACATTTGGGAACTGAATATTGAACTCAGATCTCAATCACCTGGAAAATGTTTGAGAGGTTACTCTTTCTCCCTTCCTTAAACAACAGGTTCATTTGATCCTGGTAATAATAATAATAATAATAATAACAATAACAATAATAATAATAATTAAAGTAAATATTCATCTAGCACATTTAGAGAGTAAGAGGTTATAAATGAATCAATGTTTTTCTGGGCTTGTGTAGTATGCCATGTGATAAAAATGGCCAATCTAGGAATAATTACATCTCTTGATTCATTCATTAATTCAGTAACCATGTGCAAAATATTGATGTAGAATGCTAATATTTATGCCATCAAATATTCAATAATTCCCCTCATTCATTCAACTAATATTTGCTATTTGTAGAATCCTGAAATAATTTATAGGCTTAAAATTTAAAAATATATCTCTGGGGTTCTTTTTTCTTAAGTTTAAAAATAACTACACTTCATGATTCTTAGCACTTCATCAAATTTAGATACCTCTTATTTCATTATAGCACAGCTACCTCTTCAAATGACAACTAGTTAATCTGACAAACTTTATTCAGTTTAAGGTTTTAACTATTAACTAATTAACACAGGTCCTTTGTCCAACTCAGCAATTTTCTTTTAATATGTGCAAGGATCAAAACAAGGTATTAAGTGTTGAAATTTCACATACTATGACAAAAATAGAATATGACCTAGTGTTCCTTCAACTGAACTGAGTAAACAGCTGTTTATGCCTCCCATATATATTTGAGCTATATTCTCCCTTTCATATATCTACTGATAGTTGCTGTCTGCTAAATTCCTCAAAAGCAGGTTTTAAAATATGTCTTATACTTGGGTTTCCAAGTGTTTTTGCAAGTGATAAACTTCTAATTTATTACTAACTCATAAAAAATAATCAAATGGCCTTTTAAAGAGTTAAAGTGCACACAAGAACTCACATACTGAGTTCTCAGAGAAACAAAAGCATTATTTGTAGTGTGCTGAAAATCAACCATGCCTCAATCACATCAGCAGGCAAGTCAAAAATTCCTGCAGCTGATGACAGCCAATGCAGATGGTAACTTCTCCCCTCTGATTTCTTGCTCTGTGGCATAGGAACAGATATTAAAGGAGTTAAAAAGCAACATACGGTTTGAGACCATAGAAAAGTGGTTGATCGTGCCTAAAAGACAATAAGCAGCTTTTAATAAATATAAAAATAAAAAAATAAGCAACTTTTAAAATTCTTCATAATATTTAACATGCTCACAACTTGTAAGAAGGGTGCAAGTCTATTTTATTATAATTTTATATTCAGTAGGCTAAATCTGGGCTCCACCAGCTGGGTTGTTAATACAGGTCAAGGAATAATTAGCTGCATTTGTTTCAGTTTTAGAAAACCTAAATGAGCTCTGAGTATGTTCAAGGCCTAGAAAGAAACAAAGATTTCCTCACTGATGTAATAGGTCCTGACAAAAACATGAGAACAGAGAACAGAGGATTATTACAGTAAGATGCACTTATGAAAAAATAATGAATGGAGAACTGATATTATACTTGGAAAATTCAAATAAATGTTACAACTCTGAAATAAATGGATTATGATGGTGGGAAAAGTCCATGCTGGGTGTTCCTACTCAGAGTAAGCAGGCAGGGAAAGAAAATAGAGCAATTTAACCAACCATTATCCGAAGGCACCAATAGTTTTCTTCTATGGTGCTCCTAGACAATGGTGAATATAAATTTTATGTCACCATAGGCGTTTGTGGGGAAGGAAAAACTGTAAGCTTGAATTTTTAAAGAAATATGATCCTATCTTACCTGGAAATCTTTTAACAATATATGGACAAGTTGAATAACTAGAAATCACACATTATTATAATTTTTAAATTTATAAATCAATTATAAATTATAAAACAATCAAAGAAAATTCATCTGCTATTATAATTATACATATAATAAATAAAAAGCATTTCCATACTATCAACAACTCTGGTTTGGTAAATTCCAAAAGAGATAAAATAAAATGAAATAAATAAAATAAAATAAAATAAAATAAAATATAAAATAAAATAAAATAAAACAATGTATCTAGGGGATAGTACTAGCCATTATTTCTCCTTCATTTACATGTTTTACTTCAAATGCAAATAATCTATTAGTACTACATTTCTTCATAAAGTGGATGAAGAAAATACCTGGTGGTACATTATATACTTTTCTTAAAAACCATATGACTGGAGAAGTGGTTGCAAAGGCTTATGGCAAATGCTTATAGTCAATGTTCTCTAAATTACATCATAACTTTGTTTTCATGTTCTGAAATGGGAAACCATTTTGTAATAACGTATGGTGATTAGTCACATAGAACACTTGGAAAATAACCAGACCACATCGTTGTAACTATGGAGAATGGCATTGAGGAAGCCAAGCAATTTTCTCAGATTGTCATGTTTTAAACAAATATGCCTTAAAGGATATCACTTTCCCTCTTCAGCCTGCTATCATATCACTTCAACTATCTGCTCTCTGTAACAACTCTGAAACTTTAACAACTTTTCCTTTAGAAATCATATTTGCATAATTATAAGACAATGTACAAGTTGCACTGGGAAGAGGAAACAGGAAAGTGTCCCTTAGATTTCCATTCCAATCCTTCACTGTAGCAAAAACTTCTGAAGGGACTCACTTCCTCCATCGATGTGAGACACAATACCCCAATGATATACCTAATGATGGGTTTAAATGGTAAAAAATAGATTTTGAAGGTGACATGAAAAATGAAGAATTTAAAAAACTTCCCTGCTGTGGTCAGTGCATGAGTTAAAGCCAAAGCACATTTCTTTTATATATGTGTATTTTTAAAATATTTATTGAGTATCTACTATGACTGGTTTTAGACATGAGGGGGTAGATCAGTGAAGAGAACACCTACAAATCTTCTGGAACAATCAATTCACAAATTCCCAATTTTCATTAGAGGGGGAATAATCCTTAATGAACTTAACAATGCTATTAGGAAGAGAGATTTACCAAACTTTGCATAGAAAAACTTTTACAAAGTATACTGCTAAATAAAGACTGAATGTTCTAAAGGTATTCTTTTTTCCAGCAAAGTAGGTTACCCCTCTATAAATGTGATCTGTTATTTTCTAATTGGAAACAATTAGGTTGCATTATGTACATTAGATCTAGAGACAGTCTACACAATGACAAACTGTTTTTGGCTGGGTGGGGGGCAAGAAATAAATTGATCAGAGGCCCTGTTTGTAGGTGGTAATGTTTTTCTCAGGGAAAACTGCTTTCTGAACTACATATATCATGTTGTTTCAAAATGGTATACTCTACCATAGGGGAAGGTTGCTTCCTGGTAAAAATGTTTTGCATGGATTCTAAATGAGTGCTACCATGCTGGGTGAGTGGAGGTCACATGTCACACATAGAATACTGCAGGTAGTATATGTACATCATCATGTTCTAACAATTGAGATTCCTCAGTTGAAACTGTCAAATAGCACTTCTCTGCCTCATCATCATATAGTGCTTCCCTTCCTATTCATTATGTGATTTGGTGATCTCTGAAGGAAGCATATGGTTGAGTTTGGGTTTTGTGAAACCCCAGAATGCAGGCAGCGCCATGACCAAGCAACAAACTCAATCACCTTCTCAGTCATGACTGTCCTATCATGCAAATTATTCCTTGTTGTCATACTTTTCTCACTGTATTTCAACACTTACTAATGAAGTGGGGACAAATGGAGTAAGAAATGTGACTATTCCATGTGAATTCTTAAAGGATGATTAGGAAGTTCTAGACACATGAAGAAAGAGCAGGAGTAAATGACACTAAGGATACATTGATAAGTCACCTGCTTCCTGGAAGCCCAGATGCGTTTCCTTCTTGAGGAGCAAGGCACCAAAAAGTCAGAATAAGCTTCTTTGAAACAAGATGAAGATACTGTGTTGTGAATTGGTAGGCAGTTTTCTACCTCCGCTTTATCCCATGCATAAAGATATCATGCCTTCCATTTTTAATTCTCTGCATTCATTTATTCTTTCCACATACGTTTGAGTGTCAGTCACTCTACTTAGGTACTGAAAACGCAGCAGAGAATATACAGTTGTGGTGCTTGCTCTCACAAACTGACAGACCATCAAATAAGCAATCATAGCAAGGCACAATGGGTTAAGGTAGGTGCAGCTTAGATTGCTATGGGAGCCCACAGCAGATTCATGGAGCCTACTTTAGGTTGTCAGAAGAGACAACACAGCAGAAGTGGCAAAGTGAGATGGGCAGAGTAGGCAGAAGAAAAATGTTGTCAGGAAGTGCTGTAGGCAGAGGGAATAATATGAGAGAAAACTTAGAGGCCAGGGTGGGTAGGACATAGAGAGTAGTGGGAGGGGAGAGGAAGACATGAGTTGAAGAAGAAGGCAGAGACCAGATGCTGGTGGACCCTAAAAATTACCTCAAGGAATTTGATTTTTATTCTAAAGAGAGTAGGAATGTATATTAAAAAAAAAAAAAAAAAACTTTTAAGCAGGATAATGGCATCTTTTAGGTTTTAGAGAAATTGCTCCAAATTGAAATGATGCTGATCTGTGACACATGACCCTGGGCATTCTAACATGTAAAAGAGAGAAAACATGTACCCAGAGGATTAGAATGGATATTAAATGAAATATGTTCTGAGCACAGTCTGTGGCACAAACATACATATTTAAGGGAACAGACTCTAGAGTATGTTTGCATTTGAATAGAGCCTCCAGCTCCATCATTATAGCTGGATGAAGAGCATTCCCCCAAAATTCAATTTCATTCAGAACCTCAGACTGTGATCTTATTTGGAAATAGAGTCTTTGCAGATGTAATTAGTTAAGGATCTTGAGATGAATCCTCCAGGACTTGGTGGAGGAGAGGTGGGCACCTAAATCCAATAACTGGTGTTCTTATAAGGAGAGGAGAGAACACAGAAAGACACACAGGGAAGGACCTATGAAGGACGGGGCAGAGATTGGAGCTGTGCTGCCACAAGCCGAGGAATGCCTGGGGACACCAAACCTGGAAGAGGCAAGAAAGGATTCTTTCCTCGAGCCTTCAGAGGTAGATTGGCACCGTCAGCACTTAGATTTTGTACTTCTAACCTCCAGAACTCTGATAGAATAATAAATTTCTGCTTTTCTCAAGAAACTCAGTTTGTGATATTTTGTTATGACAGCCCTAGGAAATGAATACAACCATGCAATCTTGGTGTGCTCTTGGGTAAGCTATGCAACTTTTCTGTGTCTCATTTCCTTCTTTGTACAACTGAGATATTAATACCTAACTCACAGGGTTGCTATGTGAATTAAATGAAATTACACCTGTGAAATATTTAGAGCAGAACTTTGTTAGACACAGAGTAAATAATTAATGTTAGTTCTTATAACTACTGTGAAAATATTACTAGGTAGATATTGTTAAAAAGATTCAAAACATTTTGATTCGTGAAAGACCATATCCAAATTGCTAATTACTTTTTAAATTTTTTCTCAGTATCCATATCATACTCCATGATCTCTAATATTAAAATATTTACTTTTACTGTCAAGTTACTAAATAAATCTGTCAGTCTTTAATCAAGATGTACTCATACTAAAGAAATATTCAAACTCTGTCCTTAAAGTTGCTCTTTCATTTTTATCAGAATATTTTCAAATACATTTGTTAATACTACGTCTGCTTCTTTCTCTGAATGCAGTTTCCCCCTCTTCATGTAGGAACAACATTGACCCAATAATCTTCCTTTAAGAAGGTGCTCCCATTTCAATATAAATCTCTTGAGACTGTTTTAAGGAAAATAGAGTAAATGACAGAAATGAACTATCCACTACAGTACAATTTGTCATGGAGTGTTGCATACCACTATCTGGAAAACATTCAGTGTAGTAATTACTTGGAATAGTGATAACACATAATTGTATGCTAGTCATAAATTATAGGTGAATGGCAGTTTCAGCTAATGAGTGCCAAATAGCAGTGCAGGCACTGTAGTGATTAGAGAAGATGTGGTTATGAATGCATTTATTATGAGTGTATTACAAAGCTTTTCAGGTTATAAATGGCAGGTATATAAATAGACACCTAGACACCATGCTGGAATTTTATATCTATAAAGTAAGATATAGACATAAAAGGAAAGAAAGAGATGAGTGAAAGGCAGAAGGAATTAAGAAGAAAAAAATCCTCTACTTATACGCCCTTTCTATCACATTAAAGTCATTCTCTACTACTTTAGGAAGAACTTGGGCATACCTAACTTCAGCTATATTTTTCTCTCCTTTTACAATTTATATGTTATTTGTGTTGCTTTTCTGATGTGTGTAAAAGGTCACTCTGATTGGCTGGTAGTATTAGTCTCTCTAAGAGAAGATTTCAAAATCTTAAAAAACAGCTACAATTGTATTCCCTGCCCCATAGATAGCATATATTCAACCAGTCCCTATTTATATTATACATGGGATGCTATGAAATTTCTATTTATTTTGATATAGGAGAAATCAAAGTTAATTTATGAGGTAAGACTGAATACATATGATTTCAGTAGTAATAATCCTTCCCAAATTGACTCTTCACTTTAAGATATACTGTACACTTTAGTTTATTGTTGCTTTTTGGTTGGAAAATGGAAATACAGTAAACATATTTTTAAATTGTAAGACTAAATAGTACTGTTTCCCTCTAAGTTTCATATTAAGAGTTATGATAAGATTCATTTGCAGAAGTGAGTGAAGAGATAAATACATATTGAACAGTATAGGAAAGGATAAGGTTTTAAAATATAAATTATGTAATTTTCCCTCAAATTATAATAACATGAGAACACACACAAAGTTAAAATTTTAATTATTCTTACAATTATTCTTGCCTGATTTTGTGCTATAGTCCTTACATTGTTTCTCATAAACTGCTTTACTATTAGATTTCTCTGAGTAGGTTTGGTTATTATTTGGACAAAAATAAATAGCCATGTGGCAAAGTGAAAATTTGGTTTTTGCTGGGAAAGCTTTTATTTCTGAAACTTAACTTTAAAACTTCTATTCAAGAAATCAATTGTTCACACAAAAGCTATCATATTTTAAAGATTTTTCCCAAATGTGTGTTTGCAATCCTTACTTTTTTTTTTTTTTTTTGCATTATGCAGGCCTCTCACTGTTGTGGCCTCTCCCATTGCAGAGCACAGGCTCTGGACGCGCAGGCTCAGCGGCCATGGCTCATAGGCCTAGCCGCTCCATGGCAAGTGGGATCTTCCCGGACCGGGGCATGAACCCGTGTCCCCTGCATTGGCAGGTGGACTCTCAAACACTGCGCCACCAGGGAAGCCCATGCAATCCTTATTTTTAATCAAAATAAAATTCAAGTGTATTCTTTTTTGGTGTAAATATTTCCCTGCTCAAAAAATATTTAAAAAATTATAATAGAACTTCAGGTCTCCAGTCCTACACGTAAGGAGCTGGGAAGTCACCACTCCATCAAAACAATGAGTAACAAGCTGAAAAGACTGAAAAATCAACTATTCTTCCTGGATTGGAATAAAGGTTAAGGATACAGAGCAAACTGCTACCCCCAAGATTAGAGAGACAGATGAGCAAATATTGGGAGTCCCAGCTTACCAAAGCTGATACTCACAAGTGGAAACTACTGCCATGGTTTGAAAACCTGAACTATAATTGATGATTTGTTATAGGCTTAGTGCAGAAAAGACTGAGGTTAAAAATTTCATGAGTACCCAGTCAGAGAAAGGCCCCCATGCTTTTGTGAGTTTTATCTGCAGGAGCCTGGCCAGATTCTCATAATATTGGAGAAAAGAAACAAAACTGTTTCAACAAAACAAAACACCAAATTCTATGACCCTTAAGCTTTCTCAAAAGAGAAGGGAAATACCCAGTTCCAGCCCACTCTAGCCTTCTATGTTGGAGAGGGTAAATATTCAACTCTTGCTACTCTAGATATTCTGTCCTACATAATTGGAGAGGTGGAGGTGGGGAAGGGGGACACTGAGAAGCACTGGTGAAGTTCAAAGTCCAGAGTCATAGGCTCTCTAAAAGACTGATATTAATTGTTGGACTAAAAAACACGTCCCTGCCACCCACACAAACACACACACATACACACATACCTCACCACTACATTACTAAAAGCCAATTTAGAGCATTTCCTTTACATCATGTCTGGCTGCCAAGAAAAAATGATAAGAAATGATAAAAGGCAAAAAAAAAAAAAACCTACACAAACACAATTTATGTTGGATTCAATTTGAAAACACAAAGCAAGCTTCAGACTCATATATTGGCAGGGATGCTGAAATTATCAGACAGGGAATTTAAAACAATAATGATTAATATGCTCAGGGCTTTAATGGATAAAGTAGACAACATGCAATAACAGACGTGCAACATTAGTGAAGAGATGGAAATGCTAAGAAAAAACCAAAAAGAAATGCCAGAAAAACAACCCCAAAACAACAACAGCAACAAAAAACACCACTGTGACAGAAATAAAGAATGCTTTGATGGACTCATTAGTAGATTAGTAGATTGGAATGGTGAAGGAAAGAACGTCTGGGCTTCAAGATATATCAATAGAAACACCCCAAACTGAAAAGCAAAAAGAATAAAAACTGATAAAACCAGAACAGAATAAGTTGCTGTGGGACAACCACAAAGGTTTAACATATTTATAATGAGAATACCAAAAGGAGAAAAAGAGAGAAAGAAACTATCTGAAACAATAATGACTGAGAATTTCTCCAAATTAATGTAAGACACTAAACCACAGATCTAGGAAGTTCAGAGAACACCAGGCAGGATAATGCCAAAAACAACACCTTGGCATATCATTTTAAAACTATAGAAAATCAAAGGTTAAGGAAAAATCCTGAAAGAAGCCTGTGGGGGTGGGGAAAGCAAACTTTAAACTGAAGAAAATTATCAGGGCTAAAGAGGGGCATCACATAATGATAAAGGGGTCAACTGTCCAAAAAGACATAATTCTTAATGTGTATGGGCCTAATAACAGAGTGACAAACTACACAAAGCAAAAACTGATAGAACTTCAAGGAGAAATAGATGGATCCACTATTGTAGCTGTAGACTTCAACACCCTCTCTCAGAAATGGAAAGATACAGAAGGCAGAAAATCATTAAGGACATAGTTGAAATCAGCAGTACCATAAATCAACTGGATATAATTTACATCTATAGACTACTTCTCCAACAAGAGTGAATGCACATTCTTCGCAAGCTCACATGGAACACTTACCAAGATACACCACATTCTGGACCATAAAATACACCTTAACACATTTAAAAGAATGGAAATCATACAGAGCAAAATGGCATTAAACTAGACATTAATAACAGAAAGATAACTGGAAAATCCCCAAATATATGGAAATTTTAAAAAGCACTTTTAAATAACATGAGTCAAAGAAGAAATCTCAAGAGAATTCTAAAAATATTTTGAACTAAATGAAAATGAAAACACAACTTATCAAAATCTACGGGATGCAGTAAAAGTAGTATACTTACAGGGAAATTTATATAATTGAGTGCATATATTAGAAAAAAAAGAAAGATCTAAAATCAGTAATTACATTTGCACCTTAGGAAACTAGAAAAAGAAGAGCAAATTAAACCCAAAGCAAGCAGAATAAATGAAATAATACAAATTAGAGAAAAAATAAATGAAAGTCAAAAATAGGAAATTGATAGGGAAAATCAATAAAACCAAAAGCTGTTTCTTTGAAAAGACCTATAAATTTCATAAGCCTTTATCTAAGCTAACTAATAAAAAAAGAGAGAGAGAAACCAAATTACTAATATGAGAAATAAAAGAGGTCTATCCCTAAAGGTCTCATCAACATAATAGGATAATAAAGGAATTATATTGCATGGAATTGAAAAATGCTATGCTCACAAATTTGATAACATAGAGAAAATGGACCAATTGCTCAAAAGACACAATCTACAGAAATGTCCAAAGGAAGAAACAGACAAGTCCTGTATGTATCTGTACTTGAACAGACTTGTATCTATTAAAGAAGATGAATCAATAATTAAAATCTTCCAAAACCAAAAGCATCTGGCCCAGATGGAATCACTGATAAATTCTATGAAACCTTTAATGAATAAGTTATAGCAATTTTCTACAATCTCTTTCAGAAGATAGGAGTAGAGACAATACTTCCTAATTCATTCTATGAGTTATCCTAGTACCAGCATTACACTGATACCAAAACCAGACAAAGACACTGAAAGAAAAGAGAGTCACCCAACAGTATCTCTCATGAACATAGATGCAAAAATCCTCAAAAAAAAAATGTTAGCAAATTGAATCCAGCAATGTATAAAAAGAACTATTAAACCATGACCAAGTGGGGTTTATCCTCAGTATGAAAGGCTGGTTAACAGTCAGTGATCAATTAATATAATCCACCACATCAATAGGCTAACAAAGAAAAGTCATATGATCATATCAATAGATGTAGAAAAGACATTGGACAAAATCCCACACACATTCATGATAAAAACTCTTAGTAAAATAGGAATAGAGGAGAATGTCCTCAACTAAAGCATAACTACAAAAAACACTCTGGACAACATCACATTAAATGTGAGAAACTCAAACATTTCCCACTACAAAATCAGGAACAAGACAAGGCTGTTCCCTCTCACCACTGCTTTTTCAACATTGTACTGAAAGTCATAACTAATGCAATAAGACAAGAAAATGAAATATAAGATATATAGATTGGGAAAGAATAAATAAAGTTGCCTTTGTTTGTAGATGACATGATCATCTAAGTAGAAAATCGGAAGAACTGATAAAGGAACTCCTGGAACTAATAAATGATTATAGCAAGTTTTCAGGATACAAGGTTAATATAAAAAGTCATTTATTTTCCTATATACCAGCAATGAACAAGTGGAATTTGAAATTAAAATCATAATACCAATTATATTAATGTCTCAAAAAATGAAATACCTAGATGTAAGTCTAATATAGTATGTATAAGTTCTATGAGGAAAACTATAAAACTCTTATGAAAGAAATCAAATAAGAATTAAACTAATGGAAATATGTTTCATTTTCATGGATAGGGAAACTTAACATGATCAAGATGTCAGTTCTTCGAAACTTGATCTATAGATTCAACGTAATCTCAATCAAAATTTCAGCAAATTATATAGTGTATATCAGAAAAAATTAATTCCATAGTTTATATAGAGAGGCAAAAGACCCAGAATAGTCAACACAATATTGAAGAAGCCCAAAATTGAAGGGCTGACATTACCTGACTTCAGGACTTACTGTAAAGCTATGGTAATCAGGACAATGTGGTACTGGTGAAATAATAGAAAAATAATAGATCAATGAAATATTGCACAGAAATGGACACATAAATACAGTTCATTGATCTTTGACAAAGGAGCAAAGTCAATACAATGGAGGAAAGACAGTCTTGAAAAATGATATTTTACTGACCAATTTTAGTGTCTAGACATAGATCCAAGAGCTTTATATTATCTTATTTAATTTTCACCATAATTACATGAGATAGGAACTGGAACCAGGCTAGCCACAGATCCATTCTCAGGTAGATGACTTCTAGGAAAGAATACATATGAAAATTTAAGACCAAGAAATTGCTAAGTGCCTACATAGTCCTTAGAACATTACAATGGACCTTAATGGTATTTGTACCATATATGGAGCCTTTGGATTATTGTCATGGTGCCTGGAATACTATATTTTATATCTTTTTCTATTATTGAAATTATTTACCTAATGCCACATAGCGATTGAGTGATGGATTCTGTAATTCAAACCTAGGCCCATATGACTCTGAAACTGATCTTTTTAGTACTTTTGTTCTACTGCTTGCTACAGTTATAGTGAATACTTCTCATTGGACTGCATACAGAAGGAAATATTTTTAAATGACCAAAACAAAATCTGGCCCCCAAAAGATGTGTGTGTATCCTAATTCCTGGAATCTGGTAATGTTACCTTATTTGGAAAAAAAAAAGTTCTTTGCAGATATAGTTAGGTTAGAGACTTTGAGGTATAGAGATCATTCTGGGTTATCCAGGTGGGCCCTAAATCCAATGATGAGTGTTAGGATGAGAGACACACACGAGGTATTTGACATACAGAAGAGGAGGAGGCAAGATGACAGTGGAGGTAGAGATTAAAGTGATGTTTCCATAAACCAGGGAATTCCTGGAACACCCAAGAGCTGGAAGAGGCAAGGGACAGAAGAATCTCTCTTTGAGCCTTGGGAGGAAGCACAGCCCTACTTACATTGATTTTGGACTTTTGGCTTCCAGGCTGCAAGAGAATAAATTTGTGTTGTTTTAAGACACCAAGTTTGGAAACTAATACAGATTTTAATTTTAATTCAGAAAACACTGGGATTTTTAATCTACCATGCAAAACAGAAAGGACAAAGATTTATTTTAAAACATTTTTAAGCAATGTTTGAAAATTACTTGTGAAAATAAAGCGAGTGATCATTATATTTTCCCCCATTACTAGCAAAATTAATGTCACAGGAGACGATAAAAACAAATGCCAAATGTGCCAAAATATGAATGAAAAAACAATTTAAATTTTTATTTGGAAGAATATGCACAGAACATAAGAATAGGGCATTAGAAAACTAAAAGGACGCCACGAAGAGACTGCATGGACTCTGTGCCTGCACTGTTAACAGGATGATTTTCTTTTCTCTCCTTTCTTCCTTTCCTTTTCTTTCCTCCCTCCCTCTCTCTCTTCCTTTTTTCCTTCTTTATTTCTTGCTTAACTTTTTTTGAGCAGCCTGGGAGCCCATTCTCACTTTCATGTTGTATTTCCAATTGATTCATTCATCACGCAAAAGAAATTTTACCACAGGAATTTAGTCTTTTACAGAATTCAGTCAAGGAAGCAGAATACTTAGCAAAGCCATCATCTCTACTCACCTAGAGGTCTTTATCTTCTCACTGCAGGTACTCACACCATTGCCTCAGTAATCCAATCTAAAGAATATGGCCCATGAACATTAACCACATTACCTCAGGATATTCACAACTATTGATTCTGAAATACCGATTTTTCTCTATAAAACAGCTCACTATCTGTTTTGACATAAAGGAGGTCTGAGGTTTTCCTATATTAATAATAGTTCAGCCAAATTAGGCCCTGATTAATAACATTTTTTCTTGTCTGAGTAAATAAAATGAATAAAATAAAAATCATACTTCTATACTTTGAGGATATTAAATGAATTTCTATACATTTTTTAAGCTGTATTGTCAAACAGGTTTTCTTCCTTTGAGCTTTTTATAGAACATTAAATTAAACTATTTTAATAGACTTGCTCAAGATAAAATTATTCCACAAATTGATCATGTATAAAATTTTAATTAAACACATCACTTATTAGTTTTGCATAGAGCACTAATGAAATAACCATTAAAATTTAATGAAAGTAACAGTCATATGTCCAATCTGCTAGCAATATTTAAAAATTATTTAAAGGCGAGATATTTCTGAACTTTATATAATTAACAATTATTTTCATTTTAAAATTAGAGTGTTTTATATCCAATGATGTATTAATTATTTTTGCAAATGCCCACATATAAATTAATTTAATCAACATCAGAGATGAGCATCTCTTGCTTTTTCCATAAATATGACAGAATAATACAGGTGATCTATTAAAAGATGTATATCTTCATCATGATGTCTCACCTTTTTTTATTCAAATTCCCACTGAAATTAATGGAAGCTTTAAGTAGCTCAAGAATAACACAAGACTGAGAATGAATGTTTTCCTCTTTATGTCAATGTTTCCTTCACTAATATACTTAAATATTCAGTTTGGTGCTCACAGAAAAGACTTCATGCTAATAGGAGTGTAGTGGAAAAACTTAACCTTGGGAGAAGACATATCAACTATCTTCTTCAGTCACTGTTCTCACTTCCAGAAAGAGTTACCTCTACTATATACATGCCAAATCACTGACTGAACAAACTTTACAAATGTCAGAGAGGAATTCAGACTTTTCCTAAGAAGTATTCCAAACGTATTCCTATGGCAAGGCAGAACACAGCATCATTTCAGAAGCAGAAAAGCAATGTAAGTATTTTTCTGGAGGTACGGGGGACTTGATAGTGTCTATGTTCTTTCTGGCCTTTTCTTCTCATTTCTTTTGTCTTCTTATATTTATTTTTGCATTGTTTACAGTCCTCTGAAAGTGTGTCTAATATACGGAGGCTATCTTAAGACCTTAAAAATACTGCAACTTAAAGAGGTACAGATAAATAGAATGAGAAGGATGTGATACTGTGGAATAGAAGCAGTATTATGGAATCAACCTGAATCTCTGTCACTTCTATCAACTACTCTTTTGTCCCATTTCGCATGCAAAATTTGGAAATCAGCCACATTTTTAAAGTGAGGTCTGACACCATTTGCAGGAGCTCCTAGATCTTCACAATCGAATCAACACAGGCACAACCTAATGTTAGATAAGTGTCCATAATCTTCCTTAAAACTCATCCTGTGCAGAAGAAAATGGGCCTGACCTCTGAACCTGTTATATTTTTCACTGTACTGGACAGAGTCCTAATCGCAGGTTCCTATCAGCCGTGTGAGTGAAGGCAAGTCCCTTCAGTTCTCTGGCTTAGTTTCTTTTCTATAAAACAAAGGTTTTAGTTAGAATAGATCACCTCCAAGACTCCCTCCAGTTCAAAACTTTTAATTATTAGATTTGTTTTACCATGCAAATTCACCTATCATTTTGGGAAGATAGTATCAATAAATTTAATCACTCAATATTTGGAAAGAGAAAACTACGGATTTCCAGTGTTTCCCAAGGGCAGAGCCTTTGACTCTCCTGTGTGGTCATCATCCAGCACAATGCTTGGCATGCAATAGGTCCTCAGTAGATACGTTCTTAACAAATTGAGTCCCCATTAATGTTCCAGTATTGGGCTCTATAATCACATTTCTTCATTTTGAAAATGGAACAGCTTAGATATATGACTAATGCATAGACATACAAACTAGAATGAATTAATCTAAAACTCCCAAAAGGGAAGTTTATGTTTCCATGGGGTTTTCTGTTTTTGTTTCTTCTTCACTTCAAGAACTCACATCCCTACATCAGTAACCTTGAAACCACTGTTGTGAGATTCCACCCAAATGTAGGTCATCAATGCAATGTAGATCCCATCAGCTTATGTAATATGTACATGAACCAAGAGATAGAAGAGCAATGAGGTGGGTGCCTTTGACAATACTCTGAAATTTCAGTGCTATTATTTTATTTTATGATTTACTGAAAGAGTTCCTGTGTATATGTATACTTGGAATACATCGGATCCAGCCAGAGAGATTCCATTCCATTTATTTTTAACACCTGATAAGTGAATCTGGTTGAGGGAGACTGGGTGGTGGCTATAAGAGCCGGAACAATTTTTTTGAGTGATCTCAGCTATAGACAATTATCTATATTTAAGGATCTGGAATTTGGTATAGGTTTTTTTGTTTGTTTGTTTTTTTAACATCTTTATTGGAGTATAATTGCTTTACAATGGGGTGTTAGTTTCTGCTTTATAACAAAGTGAATCAGTTATACATATACATATGTCCCCGTATCTCTTCCCTCTTGCGTCTCCCTCCCTCCCACCCTCCCTATCCCACCCCTCTAGGTGGTCACAAAGCAACGAGCTGATCTCCCTCTGCTATGTGGCTGCTTCCCACTAGTTATCTATTTTACGTTTGGTAGTATATATATGTCCATGCCACTCTCTCACTTTGTCACAGCTTACCCTTCTCCCTCCTCATATCCTCAAGTCCATTCTCTAGTAGATCTTTGTATTTATTCCCATCTTGCCTAGGTTCTTCATGACTTTTTTTTTTTTAGATTCCATATATATGTGTTAACATATGGTATTTGTTTTTCTCTTTCTGACTTAACTTCACTCTGCATGACAGACTGTAGGTCCATCCACCTCACTACAAATAACTCAATTTTGTTTCTTTTTATGGCTGAGTAATATTCCATTGTATATATGTGCCACATATTCTTTATCCTTTCATCTGTTGATGGACACTTAGGTTGCTTCCATGTCCTGGCTATTGTAAATAGAGCTGCAATTAACATTTTGGTACATGACTCTTTTTGAATTATGGTTTTCTGAGGGTATATGCCCAGTAGTGGGATTGCTGGGTTGTATGGTAGTTCTATGTGTAGTTTTTTAAGGAACCTCCATACTGTTCTTCATAGTTGCTGTACCAATTTACATTCCCACCAACAGTATAAGAAGCTTCCCTTTCCTCCACACCCTCTCCAGCATTTATTGTTTGTAGATTTTTTGATGATGACCTTTCTGACCTCTGGTGTGAGGTGATACCTCATTGTACTTTTGATTTGCATTTCTCTAATAATTAGTGATGTTGAGCATCTTTTCATGTGTTTGTTGGCCATCTGTATATCTTCTTTGGAGAAATGTCTATTTAGGTCTTCTGTCCATTTTTTGATTGGGTTGTTTGTTTTTTGATATTGAGCTGCATGAGCCATTAGTATATTTTGGAGATTAATCCATTGTCAGTTGCATCACTTGCAAATATATTCTCCCAATCTGTAGGTTGTCTTTTCATCTTGTTTATGGTTTCCTTTGCTGTGCAGAAGCTTTTAAGTTTCATTAGGTCCCATTTGTTTATTTTTGTTTTTATTTCCATTTCTCTAGGAGGTGGGTAGACCTCTCTTGGTATTCCATAGGTCTTTGGTGACCATATATTTCATATATATTAGTCTATGTCTGTCAACCCCATGTCCTTATTTATCCATTCATCATGCCTTTCCATTTGGTTAAATATAATTTTGTTTTCTTAATCCATGAGTGTCCTTCTCTTGGAAATAAGTTCATGGGTATCAGTTTTTAGGTAACACCTATATATGATATCATAGGATATCTGTCTTTTGGTTTCTTTCTTACTTCAAGTTGTGTGATTATCTCTAGGCCCTTCTATGGTGGTGCAAACAACACTGTTTCATTCTTTTCCTTGACTAATATTCCACTGTGTACATGAACCACTTCTTTCTGTATTCATCTGTTGATGGACATTTTGGTTGCTTCCAAGTCTTGGCTATGGTAAATATTGCTGCAGTGCAGGATTGCCAGACTGGGTCTTTTTGATTCTGGTCTTCTCAGGTGATAGGCCCAGCAGTGGGCCTACCAGATCATATGGTAGCTCAATTTTTACCTTTAAACACTCCTCCATTCTGTTCTCACTAGTGGCTGTTTCCAGTTTACATCCCAGCAGCAGCTAGAGGGTACACAGTTCTCTAAAACCCTTCAGAGTTTACTGTTTGTAGATTTTTAGCTGATGATCATTCTCACTGTTGCCAGGTGAACGTTTTTTGTAGATTGAATTCGCATGTCTTTATTAATTCCTGATGTTGAGCATTTTTCCATGCCCTCTCCATTCTCTGATCAAAATATAAAGTTTTCCTTTGCTTCTGAACCAAACTCAGTCTCATGCTGTTGGCTCCAATGATGCTGGGCAGAGGGACACTTGTTGGGGCCCACTCTATTCTGCTTAATGAAGTCATATCTCTCACAGCACCCCATCATCACCAACACAACCAGAAAGTTCAAACAAAAATGACAGGTATTATCAAGTTTGACAAGAATGTGTATAATCCTTGAATCTCATTCACTGCTGCTGAGGATGTAAATTCATACAAATGTTTTGAAAATATTTAGAATTATGTGGCTGTAGGTAGGAGGCCTCAGTTCCTTGCCACATGGATCCCTCCTTAGGGCTACTGAGTGTCCTCATGACATGGCAGCTGGCTTACCCCAGGATGAGTGATCTGGCCCACGGTCCCCAGGACTGTCACGGCTTCGGCTGCTGGGGCCCCTCCAGAGCCAGCAGCCTCAGTGAGGCCTCCCTCCCCTTGGGGTCCAGGTCAGTTCAGTGATGGTGGAGGAAAGAGACCCTGAGCCAGGAGTTCCTGCTCTGTGGAAACACGGTCTCCATTCTGGGCACAGGGGGTGGGACCACTTGGTATAGTTTTTTAAAAAGTTACATTTAAAACAAAATGCTTTCAGAGTTTGTAAGTAAAACAAACAGATATTTTACTGTGCAAATTTACTTTTACAACTTGTTTTTGTCTTTGCCGTAGGACGTTTTGAGTAGAAATCTTTCTTTCCAAATACTTTATCTTGCTGCCTCTAAAAGTAACAAATATGTTTTGAATGAAATGTCAGCAGGAAAGAAAATATATTTTCAGTATATCCTTCAATGGATTTAATTGCAGACCTTGCTCACATAAACCATTTAAAAACAGAGGCAACTTTAAATTTAGAAAGTTTTGTGCCTCATTGTCTATTTACTCACCCACTGGAGATATTTTTTAAAGGCAATTTAAATCTGGAAAATTTATATAATGGTTATAGAATGCTATGCAGTATAGAGTATAAAACTAGAAAAACCTTGTTTGTTCCTGGATTTCAAAGATTGTAAAACATAAAAGATGTTATTTGTTATTGTTGAGATGCATTCACTGACTGAAGGAAATCTAGGGACCTTCAAAATGGTCAAAGAGTATATCTCAAAATTTATTTTTCTAGCTGACCATTTTAAAGACTCCATAAGACCTGAATCTAGACAACTCTCATTTTTAAAGCTACCTCTATTTAATTTAACATATATAATGCAGGGCACATATTAAATTTCATGCTTTTACTGTATTGTCACTACTGAAAATTTCACAAGAATATTTTCCTTTCTAAAAATCATAATGGACAAAGTACTAGGGAAAATAGTGACCAGATAGAACTCAAAAGAGGAATCTCAAGGAACAGAACAAAGAGAAAAACAAAACAAAAAACAGAAGAAAGAAGACAATAGCACCTTTAAAAGGTAAAATTCAATATCTAATTTCACTATCAACCAGAATAAACTTTGCAAGTAGTGTTTCCTCAGTTGCTGCTGCTGTTGTTTTTAGGTAAGATGGGACAGGTATGAGGGATGAGTTACCAATAGCACAGTGCAGGCAAGCTGCCTATGCTAATCTTATTGGTGGTGAGCATCTCTGAAATTGCTAATCCAACATTTTCAAAGGTGTGTTTAACACAGGATGAGATCTTCTTAGAGCCTTTTATATGAGCTCTACCATTTAAGAAAATAGGAGCCTTTGTTTCATAATCAAAGGTTTCTACATAATGGTGAGAGAGATGCAGGTTATACTAAACCCTGTCACACAAGTGCTTCCTGAAAAACATGTGAGATTCAGCAACAACCATCACTTAGTTTAAATATGAAGAGTGTTCTGTCCTCTTTGAGTAAGCAAGAGTTGTATGTAAAAATTCAGTAATGTGGACTGTTCTCCTGATATGTAAAAGACCATTTATTTGTGTCACAATGCTAAAGTTTATTTCCCCATTTCCTATATTTATTTCTGAGGTTCTAATAACGTGACATGTTTTCTGTTGATTTCCTATAAGGAACACTAAAGATAAAACCAGACTATGGATCTAAAATTGCCACATAACAACTACCAAACCCAACTCAAGAAGCTGTTTCCACAAATTATAAAACAGAGATAATACCTACACCAACTGTAAAGCATTCCAGATGTCAAATCAGATGATCAAACTAAAAGCATCTTGAAATTTTCAAATGAGTGGTTAAGATTCTAGATTGAAAGCATTTATATCTACAATTACTCCCACAATCACAGTAAAACATCAATCAAGAATAACCCACGAGGACAATGAGAATAAGAATAGATATGACAATAGATGAGAAGAAACTTTTTAGATGATGGAAAGCTTATGGATGACTGGTCATGAACTTAGTAGAGAAGGTTGAAACCTAAGTTCCTTCTGAGGTTATGACCAAAAAGAAGCAAGCCAATCTGAGCCACAGAACCTTAGAAGGGCTAGAAAATCAGAGGCACCAGCTCATTTACAAAGTGTGAGTGAGAGGTGGAGCTGAATACTTGGTTTAAATTTGATATAACTTAGACACTTTTCCACCTTATGCTGTCAGGGAAATTATACCAGAGACTCTAAATTCAGTGACACCTAGTCCAACAGTGGATAAGACTTCATAGTGAACACAGAGATAAAATCTGGAAGTTTGCTTTTTAAACAATGAAATGCACAGCTCCTTCAACTGTGCATCTACCAGAAAGCTGACAGACAGGCTCTCAACCCGCCCCCCCCACCCACCCAGGGAGAAGATAGGACACTTTTTCTTTGAAGAAAATTTTGGGTCATAGCCCAAAGACATGACTAGGAGATACTGATATTTGGGGGTTCCCAGAGAAACAATTTGATTATATACACTGAATTCTTCAACAGTGAAGCCAAATAGTCCTACACACTGCTCTACCAGTCATTTACCTAGAGTCTTTTTCTTAATATAATTAAGCAGAAAGGGTCCTCAAGCCTTTGAGAAAGCAAATGAACCTAACAAAATAAACACCCAGAAAAGATGTAGATGCAAAGAAGCAGAACATCATTTAGGAAACAAAAAAAAGGAAAAAAAAAAAAAAAGCATGTATCGCTAATGGCTTCAGAGAAGTGAAAGAAGATACTGCAGCCATGGAAAACAAAAGATAAGAAAGAGCTACTGGATAAAAACAATACAAGTACACAAGAAAAATAAGCAGAACATCTAAAATGTTGTTAGAAAACCTTCAGAAAACTTAAATATAGTTATAAAATATTATGCTTGTAAAAAATAAGGACATTTATTAAACATAGTGTTTTTAAAAAGCTGTAAATGAAAGAAAATGTAATTATGGTATAGTATGTAGTTCAGGTGTAAATAATCAGCATAGTAATGATATTCTGGTTAATGATTATTCATTTAATTTCAAAATGTGAAACAGTTATAAGAGGGAGATAGGGAAAGGAGTGGGAAAACACATACAAGTGGGGAGGGGGCAATTCAGCTAAGTTTTCACCTTCCAAATTTATAACACATTAGAAATGCCTCAAATTGAAAAATCCTCAAATAACAGAATATACATATTATTCAGAAAAAATGGAAATACATGCTGGAAGCAACAGCTGCAAGAGTTGTAAGAGGTTGCTTCTGAGGAGACAGATGTAGTAGTGGGAAGCCCTGTATTAGTCTTTGACTTTTAAACTATGAATACATAGTATTTTGATTTAAAAAAATTCAATTAAAAAACACAAGAAAAATTCAAATGTAAACCTTTACTAAATGATGACACAGTATCAACAAAGGACTCTTTCTCTCAGGCACAGCATTGTTGTTCATTCAACAAGGATTATTGTAAATTTTTCATGTGCTAGGATTTATTCCAGCCAATAGGGGAAAATAACAATATCTAAGTACTATTCCACAGGATGTTATACCTACGTTATCTCATTTAACTCTTTTAACAATAAGCCAAATAATAATCCGCACATTTTAAAGATGAAGAACCCTCCCTCCACACATATACATACATACTAGCACTCAGCATGTGGCAAAGCTGCAATATAGACAGCACATGTCTGCTTTCAAAGCCCCTATGTTATAACCAATCTGCACCTTAAACCTTTCGGTGGCTTCTTTTCATTTTCAAAATGTTCAAGTCCAAGCTCTTTAGCATATATATATATTAATATCCAAAGCTCAATTCCAATATCACAAACACATAGCATTGTGATAATAAATCAACTCAAGGCTCAAACTCTCTAAGTTGTTTGCCACTTCCTTCCCTATGTACTCAGCTCTGTCAATCAGTCTTTACTAGGACATCATGACTCAAGGCTCCTGTGTTCTCTCATTATCCCTCTGCCTAAAATGTTCTCCACCCTACTTTATTTGGCTTCTCCTTTTTCATTCTTTATATATAATCCAGTCTATCTATGTGTGATCCCCTCCTAGAAGTTTTCCCAAACTTTAAGGCTGAGTTACCTGTCCCTCTCCCATACTTCTATAACAACAGTATCCTCATCTATCTCACCTCTTACACATCAGATGCCTAATAGTTTGTGAGAGACTTTGTCATATTCATCATTGTACCTTGAGAGCTACTGGGAAAAAATGACAATGCTCTCTACCATAAACAACTTAGAATCTAACAGTAGAGACAGAAAAATTACACGGAAAGCTATAATTCTGGACAGACTTTGAGAGATTCTATGAGAAATAGGTAACATTTTTGAGGGTTTGGAGGAAGAAGATATCTCAGAGGGTTTGTTGCATGAGGAAAGCTTGGTTAGGCTGATAACATAATCAAAACAGAGGATGAAATGTCCAGTGAAGGATACAAGAAGGTCTTAAGCAATGACAGCAGAAAACATCAGTCTCCTTCCAAGGAAGAACAGTTTACTTTCATACATGTGCCGGGTAGAAGGTTTACTTCCAGAGTTTAGAGGAACAGGACTTGGTATTTGAAGAAGTGTTTGACATGTGCGTAGTTGATGGAAATGGAGTTACTGGTGGAAATGAAACTGTTGAAAAAAGTATTTGTGAAAGTATCATGACATACAAGCAAAGAGGAACAAAGAAGGACTATGGAATACCTATTAGGTGATAGGCTCTACAAGGTTTAGTGGGAACTATAACGTGAGTAAGATGGAGATGTCACTATGGATCCAAGATTTTGAATCTCAGTTTCTGGAGAATACAGGACTATAAAGAGTATAGGGCTTATGTCTGGTTTCCCCAACATTACCAGTCAGTAGAAAGTGAGATCATCCACTGAGATGTGGGGAGGCTTACAGAGGTTAGAGCCTTCATGGATCACAGGAAAAAAAAAAAAGAAACTTGCTCTGCAGTTTATATTTATGATGTGAACTATTTAAGGACTTCAGCTACACACCTAGACTAGAACCACTCCACTCTCATTGGGAATAATGAATCATATACATCAGCACTGTATACATTGTAGAGATACCAATAATATTTAATGACCTTTGGTTTTATGCATTTAATGAGCAATATCCCATAGACAAGTAATTTGTAACATTGCAACTATCTGATTCTTTCGATTTATAGAAGAAATAAGAGTTTCAAGATATATGATTTAAAAAATATGATGGGAAATTAAAATCTGATTGTTAAAAAATAAATCTTTCAGGCTTACCTGGTGGCGCAGTGGTTGAGAATCTGCCTGCCAATGTAGGGGACACGGGTTCGAGCCCTGGTCTGGGAAGATCTCACATGCCGCGGAGCAACTAGGCCCGTGAGCCACAACTATGGAGCCTGTGCTCCACAACAAGAGAGGCCACGATAGTGAGAGGCCCGTGCACCGTGATGAAGAGTGACTCCCCGCTTACTGCAACTAGAGAAAGCCCTCGCACAGAAACGAAGACGCAACACAGCCAAAATTAATTAATTAATTAATTAATTAATTTAAAAAAAAAGAAAGAAAGTCATTCTCCTACATACCACAATACCATTATCACACCCAACACAATTAAAAAAAAATTAAATTTCTTTAGGCCTTACAAAATTCAAACTAAGTCCCAGCTATAAATATGGGCTTGTTTGAACCTGTAAACATCCGAGTTCAATTTTAACCCCCTGTGCATTTACATGATTCTTTGTCTTCAAAGCAACTTTCAGCACATCACAAAGAATCTCTCATTAATCCCCACCAATTCCTGGCTCAAAAGGGTCAGATTCCTTTTCCCTAACTGTTATCTGCCACAGCACAGAAAACACAGCACCCTGATGGCTCAGTACTGCTAGCCTAGAATCCTAACTTCTTTAATTTTAGTTCATTCCTCTCTTCACAAAAGAAATGACAAATTTATTCATTTCGAAATTTCTGTTTCCTGTTTTCTAGTTGTTTTCCCAGTTGCATAAAGTTAGCAACTATACCGATTATTTCCTTCAAACAATTCCACAATACTTATTGCATTCCACTGCATACAGCAGGGGTTCAATAAATGTTAACTGATTAACTTGAAATAGGCTGCACAGTGTTCAGATACATTTAAAACTCCAAGTGGATTCAGACACCCAGACAGAGGGACAAACAAAGCAAAATTATTTAACTGAATTTGGTTCAATTAGAGATTGCCTGCCACCAAGATTAATTAAGTAGGATATGAACAAGTACAAATGAAGTATAATTCACAAAAATCTATTCCTAAGGGGAGAAATCCTTGAAGGGCTAAACATCCAAGATTAAGAAAATGCTGAGCTTCCTTATAACAGCACAGATGGAAAGATAAGTGCATTAGACTTCACATATGCACAATTCACTGGGAATATTTCTCTTCCAGTAACTCTCTTTGGTGTTTATGTGACTTTGCATCATTGTAGTTCTTAGTAATCCTATACATAACACAAAACCCCTAAATATGCTAGATGGATTTGATAATTTTAAAATAATAATATACTTTTAAAATTATGTTAATAGTTTAGCCATAGAGAAAACAACATGAATCATAATCATTTGTTAATCTTTAAGATCACTTTGTAATTGAAATTATTTCACCTCTTGTAGGCAATATGTGTAACACCTTAGAAAAAATACTGATTCAAAGTTAAACTTCAAATAATTAAAACTATTAATCATTATAAAACAATAAATAAGTTAAACATAGCAATTTCACTTACATACACTGATAAAGATATAAATATTTGTACACAGTGATATCTGGAAAATGAAATAATAGAACACATTTATTTCCCCAAGGGAAAAATCAGATTAAGAAGTTATTTTTTTTAATCTAGTGGCAGAGACAAATAAAATGGGATTTTTAACTGACACACTTTACTCCTTTGGACCATGTATTGGAGGTTTTGCATTTGTAGAGCAGAGTGTAATTCACCACCTTCCAAAAATTTTTGTACCCTGCACAGGAGCTGGACTTGAGTTAGTTTTACTTTCAGCAAATAGAATCAAATTGGATACACTTTACTCTCTCCAACTGTTCTTGCCAAAAGTTCAGACAGCTTCGAGGTCAAGTAAAGCCTCAGAAAGAAAAGATGTACAAAGAATAACTGACTGTGAATCTCACAACTGGAGCCTGGACAAAGGGATACGTATGCGTGCAAGTGGTGCACATGTGTTCACAAACATGGAATCAATTGAGCCGAATAGTAAGTATGACTACAGGTGAGGCACACTGGAGTAAACTCCACTTTCATTATAACTGATCAGTTTAATTTTTCTATCCATAACTTAAAAACATACTCAGCACATTTTTTATCAGCTCTCCTTTTTCAAATGATTGTGATTTAAAACATTTGTGAAAGTCTTCTATAAGTCATAGAATCACAACATCAAAGGAATGGCAATGCTTTCATTATTCCAAGGATGATAAAATGTGTCTCTTTGAAACATTCTGTGCATTACATTCTATGATATGGACATAAATCTAGCCCTGTGTAATAAAAGCTCTGAGAAGTTAGTTTGCCACTTCAGTTATCTTCTTGTGCCTTTTGGTTCTCTTCCTCCTCTCTCCTTTCTTCCTCTTTAATGCCTCCTGCCCACCCATAGCCACCTGAACCTAACTTTTGCCCGTTCTGCAACTTAGTCATCACAAACAATTCTCTCAAGTTCTATTATTTGACTAAATAGTTATTCTGTTGAAATAACTTTTAATGTCAATTTTACCACTTTTAAAACTAACATATGTCCATTATGAGAAATTTGGAAACTACAGAAAAATTATAATATTTAAATTTGCATAATGTTATGCAGGCTCTGGAATTAGGCTACTTTTGTAGGAATTCTGGTGGCCTTGGTCAAATAATATAACCTCTCAGTCTCAGTTAGATCATCTATTAAAGTGGCATAAGGCTTATCTCATACAGTTGTGGTAGGAATAATTGAAAGAATCCATGTAAAGTGCATATAAGAATTCCTGGCATATAGTAAGAGCCCAGTAAATGTCCTATTAATATTTTTCAGAGAAACTCTGATATTCTGATAGCAACTTAAATATTTTTAATCACAAGGCCAGAATTCTAGGTCTGTTTACTGCTTTCCAACTGTGTAAACTTAAGCATGTTTTTAATAGCATTAATGATACAAAAATGACAGTTAACCCACAAAGAGTATTTACTACGAGCCAAGCATTTTTGTAAGCCCTTTACATATATTATAACTAAATTAATTCTTATAACAACCATAGGTGATAAGTACTATTATTATCCCCATTTTACAGATGAGGAACCTGAGGCACAGAGAGGTTAATCACTCAATATCAGCTAGCTTGTAAATGGCAATGAAATGCCAGAATTTGAACCAGGCAGTCTGTCTCCAGGATCTGGGTTCTGAACCTCAGCATCACATTGTATTAATGTCTGTGAGCTTCAGATCCTTCTTTATATGATAAGAATAATAATCTCTCCCTCACAGGAGAAATCATAATCATAAATATAAAGCAGCATAAATCATGATAACATGTTAAGTATCACATACATTAAAGTGTTTGTAATACTGAAAACATATGAAGATCTGCTGCATTTCCCTTGAATTCTCCCTTTATCATACCTTTCAAGTTGTGAAAATATTACCCTGCAATTCTATATAATAAAAATATTCAAAGCACTGTGGTAAACACTTTGTGTGTTAAAGTTCATTTAGTCTGCATAGGGTTGTTGTATATGAAGAAACTGGAGTGTAGAGAGAGGTTAAATTATTTGCCCAAGATTCAACCATAGGTAAATCTCAGAATTGAGATTTGGAGGTGGGCAGGCAAACACTGGAGTCCACATAGCTGTATGTTGTGTTTTACACAGTTTCTATAGGAAATGGGGAGAGTATATTCATGTCCTAGGTTTTTCATGTAATAGCTTTGAAAATGTATGGATAAATATATTAAATTACACAAATATACAGTTTTATGGTTTCTAGAAATAGTAACCATATAGTAATGCATAGAAAAGAAGCAAAAGTACTTTATCTCTTTGAATCCATTAAGAATTCCATTTATTTCACATCAGTGGCTCCCCAGACTATCTAGGATATTAGGGTATTTGGTAGACTTGTTTATTCACTCTCTAATTGGTAGACAACTCACATTGCTCCACCATACTTGGAAGTGCATTATACTTGATGAAATAATTTTCTTCAACCACCAGGGTTTCTCATGTTTGAAATGAGGATAACTTTGCTCGTGACAAAGAGATTGGAAAATAGACCATTCGAAATATGTTAGCAGAGAAATTATATAAGGAAATACTGTAAAAGGGAAGGGCAAAATCTTTAGTACACATGAAACTGAAAAATATATTTATATTTATTTGTTCTCCAATCTCATCTAGAAAGACATAGCTAATTAAATTTGGTTTCAGTGTGAGAATTCTATGTGTGGTAGAGTAATTGTTTTTATCATTTCATAAAATATATCTTAGCTACTAAAAACATTTAAACCTCTAAATCCAAGATATTTATCACTAGCTTAAAACTGGGCTCCAGGCCTTCACCACAGCTGGTCATTAATCTACCAGATACATTTCACACAATAGTGCATTATGAGACTTTAAAAGAAACGTTTGTCTTGGCTGAGCAAATGTTTCAAAGTTTTCTTCTCCAGTATTTTGGGCCCTACACCTCGGTAACTCTAAGATGTCCTGCCACATCTGGCCTGGCCCTATGGACCAGCCTTCTTCCCTATACCCTTTTGCACTTTCCTGCTGACCTACCTGGTCCTGCTCATACCCCTCCACACACCTTCAATGTTCTCCTCCAAGAATACATGCCATGAAGGGATTGCAAAGTCCAGATACATGCAGAGAGGCTCATGAGTTGATCCATGGTATAAAGGTAGTATAGGTAGAAGACTGCTGTTTCAAACTAATTTCTAAGTGCCTGGTCTCCCTGTGACATCTGTAATATGACAGACCTTCCCTTGACATCCTGACCTACCATACATTGCTTCATTGGACTGTATCAGACCTGTTGATTTTCAGAGTCCACTCGCACAGTGTCTCTGAAGTGCTGCTTTCTAGTAATTCCCCTGCCAGAGATTTCTCAGAGTCCTTCTGTACTTTGACTCTGCCTTAGTGCAAAGTTCCTGACAGCAAAAAGGGAATGATAAATTTGCAGCAGGGAATTGCAGAAACTAGAGATCATTATAATGACCTATAAAAGTAAAAATTTGCAATGTCTACCTTGATACTGATATTCTGAGGCAGAAACATTTAATTCAAGGCTTCAGTGCTTTAAAGGCAGGATTTTGAGTGTTTTGTGAGCAAGAGATTTCCAGGAAGCAGCATTTCCTTGCTGTCTCTAGAATCAAGCTGCTTGAAAAGTAACTACCTTGCTTTTTCAACAAGATGGGCTAGTCAGCCACACTAGAATTCCTAAACAGTTAATGTCCAGTTGTCTCCCAGACCTACTTAATCCTGTATGTTCTATAACCTTCACTTACTGAATCTAGATAAAAGAAACAAGATGTAGGAATAGCAAGTGGTAAAAGAACTACTCGAGGGTTTCAGTGAAGGCCTGGTGTCAGCTTCTTGTCTGGCAAACAAAAAAGAGATAAAGAGATAGGCAGGAGAAAGAGTGAAAAGCAACAGCTACCAGGGAGAAATACAAACCACTCACATGGTAGTGATCTATGGAAAGGGTAGGCAAAGGGGGAGACAGTACAGAAATAATACTAAATAATGTCAACCAAATAGTATACTGCTGAGCAAAGAAAGAAAGGGGCAGAAACAGAATGCAGGGCATTGACCCTCTCACTCACTACTACTGGAACATGAATGCACCTAGTGGTGTTCAATGGTCCAATTTATTTGACTGCACAGGTATAGAGCACATTGGAGAAGATACCATGAAAGCACATCCACCACAGCATTTCAGCTACCATTAGCAGTAGGAAAATAAAAAACCCATTTGTGATACAATAGGACAATTACATCCGTTCATGGCCAGGGGAAAATCTCTGGAAGAGTATGATGAATTGAAGAAATCAGGGGATTTTTATAAAATCTGCTCTTTCAAAGCTGTTTATTTTCTGTGTTTCTTCTTAGTTCCTTGTCTATACAATTAACTCATTGAAAGGATGCGGATGTGTGTAAAATAATCAGTTTTACCACGTGGAAATTGAAAGAGTAGCCTTTCATAAAGGATGCTTTGGGGACTGTTTTAAACATCATTTGGAGATTCTTCTCCAGCTCTGAATGTCTCATGAAGAGAGATACTGTGTCTTGTGTCCAAGACCACTCCAAGGCTACAGATGAACATGCAGGAAAGAGGCCTAAGACTCTTGTGGTTACTGCCCTATTCACACCAAGAGGAGTTCTCCATGCTGCTGACACACCGTGGCACGTGTCAGTTGTCATGCACGTGCCAGTTGTCTTTTTGGCTACTTTGAATTCTTTTTGAATTCCCTAAGGGAGATGAGTCATCCCCTTCGAATACACAAACACACACAAAAAGGATAGAGGCCAGAGACATAGAATAAAGGAGGAAGAAAAAAATACAGTGTCCTGTGGATGATCTGAACAGGAAGAGGGGAGAAAATAAGAGGGAAAATAGAATTATAAATATTTCAGTTGAGGAAAATATAAGACGGAAGGAAGTATAAAAAGTGAGGAGGCTAAAATGAAAAGGGGAGCAAAGTACTGAGTTGAATATGTGTATGGATTTTACAACTGCCCACATAAAAGGAAAGTCTATTATAAAGAATCACATGGCCAGAGAAATCACAGATAATAAAATGGCTCTGATAATGTAGCTTAACATACATGATTTGGAATGCAAGAAAATCCACATATCCATGTCTTAATCCCTTATTACCAATGATCTCTGAAATGACATCAGTCATTTCTTTGTGTTAAGCCCTGCCTGCCCTCTTCGGAGGTCTTGGTTTGATTGTCTCAGAGTCTTGTAACATATATCAAGGAACTAAGCCTGGTGTAAATTAATTTGGGAGATTGAAACAGAATATTGGGGATTGGAAGGGAAATGGGATAGAGTTGACTGGCATAGCAGAGGGAAACACTGTGTAAGGGAAGTGAAGTCCCTAAAATGCACAGAACTGTCATCCTGTGCCCTGTGACTCTGATGGGGGAGGAACTGAACACGTGGAATGCAAGTTCATGATGTCAAGGCATTGAGCTTTATCATGGTGGGTGGGAAAAGGCTTTTTTGTGCACTGACAAAAAGATTGGGGAGAAAAACAAGACTAAGAAGGGAAAAGAGTATTATTACAAAGTTTTTTCATCTCAAGCATTCAAATTACTTTGTTTCTCTGGGAATACCAAGTGGCAGGAACAGAAAAAAACTAAATGCTTGGGTGTAGGTGTTGAAAGAGAAGGGAGAAGTGGAATGCAAACATGTAAAATGCTGAAGAGCTGTTTTGCCATCTAAACAAATTTGCCTAAGACGATTCTGCAGGAATGTACACAGAGGTGCTATGAGTCCCAAAGTACATGTAAATGTAAACACATGTTTACTAGCTTTCCTCTCCCACAGATGTTCAATGAGAACAAAATTAATTAGATCAACATTTTAGAAATGCATCCAGTACCTATGTGCCCAGGGAAAGAAGACAAGTGGCTATTTCAAAAGCTGACGTACCAGGTCAGAAGACTCAATATATGATAAAAATTAATGAGCCAGTAAGTGATCCAGCTGCAGATCTGATCAATCCAGCAACTGCATTTTGTGTTGCCTAAGTAGAACAAATGAGTAATGACATTTTATGGCATGTGCTTACATAACTGCAAATGTTGTTAATGATTTTAATCCATCTTTAAAAATGACCCAAGTCTATTAAAAAAAAAAAAAAACTGCCACCATGCTTGTTCTGTACATTTTGGGAAGCTAAAGCCCATAGCTGACCATAAACTGCACCATTAAGTACATTATTGAAATCACAACTAATTATTTCTATCAAATCGTGTTGGTCAGTATATTTCTAACAAAGTTAACAACCAAAAGGCTCCACTTTTCTTTTTAATATATAACTTTTATAGGAATAATGGACACTTTGGATTCATTTCCTATAATAGCTTTCACATTTGTGACTTGCTCAATCAAAACTCCTTGTCTAAGATTTTCTCATTTATATACCTTTGCAAATGTTGTTTTCCAGTAGATCAGATGTAAATCCTAATGTAGTTCTATCTTGGCTGTTTTCTCTGAACCTTTTTGATCTCTGATATATATCTTAAAATGAAATAATCTAACTTGGACCATGTACAATAAGGATGCATCATTTGATATGGAGTCATTATGTTATTTTACTATTAAAGATTTTCCTTTTCTTTGTGCACAAAGCAATTTTGTTAACACTATTGAAGTACAGCAGGGAATCGTCTTCAGGATTTAAGTGCTGCTTTCCTCACAGAATCCAAATTGTTGAAATAGAAAAGTTTCAATAGTTTTATCTATAAAGAACAGGTTGGATTTATAAAATATGTTGATCTTACATAGAGAAGTTGAATTCCATCTATCTCAGCTGATTCCCCAGAATGCTTCAACTGTGTTGAATCATCTCAGTAGTTTGGGATTCTTCAATAACATCATTATTTAATATTGGTAAACAAAAACACTACTCTCTATGGTATATATACTGTTTTTATTCAGATTTTTGCAAATGATAGTTAGAATTGAGAATTATATATTTTGATACCCTTTCCATGATTCCAATCTGTCTTCTCAGTCAGCTTTAAGGGACATCTTAATACCTGATGTTAATATCAGTTATGATTTGCTGGGGAAATTGTGGGTCATAGTCATAAAATACATGCCCATAAATATATTTTTATATTTGATTTACATAATTTTGAATAATAGTATGGGCTCCCATCATTTATCACTGGTATCATGATGATAATTTAGTGAAATTACAAAACATCTCTCTTTTAGAACAGTCCTGGGCTACCAAAGCCACAGATTAGTAATTTTGAAAAATGCATAATATGAATTCTCTCTGGATACATCTCTAATATCTCCTAATTTTCAACAAAAGACTTAACTAGTCCCTGGGCCTCTGTTCTTGTCACTCTGCATTTTGTTTCTGAGAGAGCTCAACCCACAAACACATTAATGGAACTATTTTTTAAATAGTGACTCTTCCAGTCTGTATCTCCAGGCCCATATATATAATTAATGACTAGATGGTCACAGAAACCTCAAATTCAATGTGTTCAAAATGAATAATTTTCCCTGTACCAATTCTGCTTGTTTCCTTGTATTCTCTATCTTTGAAAATGATATCTTGTAATCCAAGACAGAAATCTAAGTGCTATCCTAGATGTCTATATTTTATTTATTCCCTGCCCTGTCTCTTATGGAATGCAAATTCATTAGCTGAGGTGGTCATAGACTCTTGCCTAGACTACTGCAATAACCTCCTAACTGACTCCCTCTTCTCCCCTTGAAATCTACCTTCAAGTCTTCCATCACAGTTAGCTCACAAGGAGCAAATTTCCCTTCCGTAATACTCCTTATATTATATAATAGATCTTCTACTTTTAGAGTCACATATTTTAGCATCATCTGTCACAATCTCAGCTCTTGCCACTATTTCCTTCCCTTTCAGCCCCTATTCCCTCTCACCAGTAACAAATTCTCCCTTTGTGTAAGCCATAGAGAATACATTTATTTCCTAAATAGGTCACATTTCATGCCTCAGTGCCTTGGCTAATGCTGTACCTGGACTCTTACCTTTTCTCACCTGATGAACTTTAATTGGCCCACAGAGCTTCTACAACTTAGCTTCAATTCATCTGAGAATTCATCTCTGCACTCTCATGACAACTTATGTTTACTTCTATCAAAATGCATTTCTTTACAGTCTTATTAATATTTACCTGTCTATTTCATCTACTATATTGTGAGGTATTTGAGAAGAACTAAGTATTACCTAACTTTATATCCCAAATGTAACATATTATAAGCCTTGTTAGAATGTCAGTGAATGAACAAATGAGTATATGGCACTATTAAATATATAACATTATGATCTATCTATTACCTATATAGATGGCATAAGTGTCATTTTTTGAAGAAAGATAATATCATGATCAATATTATTTATAGTTTATATATATTATTTTTGCTATAGAAATTGAATTACTGGAAATATTTTAGGAATATATAAAAATAAATATAAAAATAATTTATTAGACTTGAAATAAAAATTACTATGACTCCAAATCTTGCACCAATAAAAATTTCTTAAATATCTGAAAGAATCACGAATGCATGCTATTCCTTAAGTTATCCATAATTGCATGCCTAAAAGAGCAATGCCCAATAGAAATATAATGTGAACCACATATGTAATCTAAAATTATCTAGCAGCCACTTTTTAAAAAGTTTAAAAAGGTGAAATTAATTTTAATATGTTTTATTTAGTTCAATATATCAAAAATATTATCATTTCAGCATGTAATCAATGTAAAATCATGAGTGAGATATTATACAAACATTTTTTATATTAACTCTTCAAATTCTGGTGTGAGTTTTACAGCCACAGCACACTTAAATTCAGAAGAGCTACACTTTAATGTTTAGTGACCACATGTTGCTAGTGGCTACTATATTGGGATATTCACCAAGACTGTTAGGTTAAAATCCACTCCATGACAAATCAGTTAAACTACAGCTCTTAGTGAAATCTGAATTACAGTTAGGAATTTCATTTTTGTTTGTTTGTTTTTTTGAGTAATAACTATGACCAAAGTAAAGTTAAAGTTATTTTAAAAGAATTAACCTGGAGGGATATCTTCCATAGAAAATAATGCCTCACAACGTCATAGATGGGGTTTCCCTGTCACATTATCATAAGTTACACCGAAGAAACAAAGCATACTGATTGCAGATTTGAAGGCAAATTAAGACGGACCAGCTTTCTCTACTAGAGATTTCCTGAGGCAGTTTTTAATATAGTACGTGGTTTATTCTATGAAGAAAACTGCTCAGCATGTTACTTCAAGGCCCAACTTGGTGTGGCTTACTTTGGTAGTTCATACTCTTCTCAATCAGGAACTCGGTCTCCACATGCTCCTTAGTCATGGACCTAAGTAACTTCCATATTATTAGTATATTATGTATTTCCTTAACAACTTTCTTAGAATGTCTAAAAGGACTTTGCAGTTAGCAAAATAATTCTTCTAAGCCAGTGTGCATGATATAATGGACACAGAACAGAGAGGGGAGTTAAGAGGGCCAATTTCTGGCTGGAGTGGACAATTGACTGGCAGTGTAGGTCAGCAATTTACCTTCTCTGCACCTCACTCTAAACATGACTAAACTTGGGAAGAGAATGCTTCATTTATTTACTTGACAAAAATTTACTTGTAAAAATAATATAATCTGTAAGACTCAAATCTCTGAAAAGCCAAATGTTATATCAAATTAGATTTTATAGATAAAAAAATAAAACTAGATTATTTTACCAAGATAAGTATGGATATTAGCTCTGCTTATAAGAAAATGGAAGCTGGATAACATTTAAGAAATAATAACAATAATAGTGATAATGATAACAGCCATGTGTCGTGTTTTCTTTCACAAAATGTGTTAAATGCATTATCTGACTTAATCTTCAGAGCTACACTATAAAGCAGGAATTATTATTATTTTCATTATACAGATAAATAAACTAAGATAAGGGAGCATTTCCTCCATGTCATGCAGTTATCAAGTGGCAGATCCAGTATTTAACTAACTCCAATGTCATGATCTTAATCATAGATACTATCTAAGAAAGTCTCCCATAGAGACTTAGAGCATTTTCCAAATCTACATTTCTTAGTGGTTCTTCTTTTCTATCTGGGCATGTCCAATTTAGCCACTAAGACTAGCTATTATAATTTCTCCATTCTAAAATTTCTACCACCTAAAATGTGAAAAAATCTGTAAGTAGTAGAGAGCTTGCCTTTATATCCTCAATAGCTAACAGAACGTTCAGCATGATTCTGTAATTAAAAGAATGTATGAACAAATTAATGAATGAGGCCCCCATTGAGAGTATCATCAATTAACTCCAAAAATGGCAACCTTCAGTTTGCTATTGTAGAAATATCAAATAAATGAGACAGTACCCATTTCTTTTAGAGTCATGTGCCTAAATGCCATAAGACATTAAATATGATGTATAAAACTCATTAAAAAACTCAAATGTCTACATGTCTTATTTGTTAAAATCTACCATTTTTTCACTTGTTCAGAGCCAAGAAGTTGAGCAGCAAAAGATTATTAATATTATTATAGAACTTTGGGGGTCACTGTTTATTGGCTTCCACCTAGAACACTTGGAGGGAAGAAAGAAGACAATAAATTCCCCACATGACACAAACTTAGCTGAGTGCTTATTTCAATGTTTATACCTAGAATCATGGTATTGCTCTGTGAATTTCCTTTTATGACAGTGTCAAGGTCCCTCAGAAGCAGAAGGTATCATGATTCATTTCTTTCACCCTTACCTTGAATTCTATAGCAGCATCAGCAGCTAACACTTAACCCTTACTGACAGACATCACTATGCCAGGAGTTACAGCAGAAGAATATAGGATTTAGGGAGTTCCTAAATCCCCCAAATTATAAGAAGAAACAGCTTTCCTACTTAAGGAATCCTCCAAAAATAGCTATCATTTTCTAAAAGAAGACTACCTAAAGTCAAATCTAATTCATGAGCTCAATGTATAAGAAACAGATCCCAGGAATGCCTTTACCTGCAGAGAAAACCTTCAAAGGTAGTAACTGAGTCACATCAGATTTAAAAACTGGCATTCGTTTGTGGTTGGAAAGGGTAAGCGTAGATGTCAGAAGCTTCAACTGGTGGTACAGTTCAAATCTATTTAGTGGAGATTAGTGGAGAAACTGATGTCTTAAATCCTTTGTACAGTGCCCTTAAGGAAGAGCCTATGAAGGATACCTGGAAACACAATCCCATGCCTTTTGATTAAACAATGAATAACACTGTTATTTTACACATGCCTAGGGAGCCATGGTCAGAGAAAAACCTTTTGGAAAAATTCAGGATATAGGCAAATATATTAGAGAAATAGTAACAGGCTAAATAAACATGGATCTGAAGAATAGTGGAAATTCTCACATGTTTAATCTTTTCCCATTACATTTTCACTGTACTTAAGGACCAACTGGAATTAGTTTATTTAGAGTGTATCACTATAGACCTTAAATGCATTTTGATTCCTTTCCTTTGTCCTACTTTATCATTCAGGCCTGAAACATTTTCAAGGAAATGCTGAAAAGATACTACCTATGCTTTCTATGTATGCATAATTATGGTAAAAACCTAAACTCATTTTTTAATGCTACAGGCAATCGACATTTTATTTCTTTGATCACTTCATCAGTCACTGATTGTAACTCAGATGTGATATTCTAGAACAATTTTCCATATAAAATTAATTGAACTTTTGTTTTTAATAGCACTCATGAAATTCTAAAAAAATCTCCTTTGCTTTTTCTAGTAGCTGGCTTTGTTAAAGATGTTAAATGATTTGACATTATTTTAGAGAATAAATTTCCTCAGAATTAGGGATATCTATGTATGTACATCTGTTAACTCTGCAATTGCAAGAAGAGTTAGGGATAGCAATTAACTTGATGGAAAAAAAATAATACATTGGAAATTTCCTGGAGAAAGCTATTTTCTATATAGGCCCTTGTAGATATTTTCTACCTTTGGGTGTATAATAAAAATGGAGTGACAATGACAACATTATAAAACTATGGGTGTATTTAAAAATCAAGCCAACATGCTCACATTTTATAAAACAAAATATAATTTACTTATGTTATATATATACATATACAGCCCACTTGCTGCCAAATATAACTGTAAGAAGTCACAAAATTATCTTCATTGAAACAGGTTAGGATCATGCTATCCTACTAAAATAGACTGTCACTATTTTTCCTGCTTATTCATCTGTGCCTATCTATTATTTCCTCAGTTATTTTCAACTCTTTTCTAAACCCCCAAATCTAATCAATTCCATCATTTTCAATTGATGACTACTCTTTCTACACCATGGAAAATAAATCAAAGTCACTGAGGTGGACACTTTTACAATTCGTCTTTCTAACCACCTCAAAAATATTTCTGATTTTTTTGCTCAATTTTTCTTTCAGGGAAACTATCCTTAAAGGCTACTTTCTCAACATATGATCTTGATTTCATCCCTTCTCCCCTTCTTTCATCAATCCTCACCTCTGAGGAATCTTTAATCTTTCATTCTTACCAAGTTCCAGGAACTATGAAAGGGTCAAAAGACATAACAATAAATAAGATGATCTTTGCTTTCAAAGAGCTCGCTTGCATTGTCATAAGCACCTCTTACTTTTGACCCTTATACTCTGAATAAAATGTTTTCTAAACATACTAAAGATCTCTGAAATGACTTCTTCCCAGGTTTTGTTTGTTTGTCCTTGATCTTCTTTTAAGCATGTTGCTTCTTTTATTTCTATAAAACTGTATTTTCAAAAATTCCTTTTCTTTCTAACCTCCATCTGCTTACTACAGTCCACCAAAGGGAAGTGTGCTCCATTTCTTTTTTTTTTTTCCAATCTGTTTCTAGACAATACAACTGCATCATATTAATGTCACTTGTATTTGATATCTCTTAACACTAAATATCCAGCCCTCATCTCTAGCCTCAGCTTCAGTTTTGTAACACAAACTACCTGTTGAATAACCTGCCATTATCTATAATTTGACATGGCTAAAATTGATGTTCTCATTTTACCCCTAAAATTATTTGTTTCTGAAGGGGAGCAGAATTTGTCAACCCAAAATACACATGAGGATTATTTTAGGCTGATTATTTTTAAGAAACACCAGACAAAGGAGAAGCTCCATAAACCTAGTAGAGGTTACCCTTTTGTAAGCAACATTTACAATCAGTGCTTTCCATGTATTTTTAGTTTCTTGTCTGTTTTGCTTTGTTTTTGCACCATTTTGCTGTCTGTTTATTTCAAGTTTACAGAGAAACTTGAACATCTGTGGAAAAACACCAAAGGTTTACTTCCCTTTTACAAATCTCCATTTGTAAGGGTGTCTTCCCCTCTTTAACAGAAAGAATGACTAAATTTCTAGAACTTTATCAATGGATAAGGTTCCTACCTAAATCTGCATAACAACCTTACACTTGTTCACTGTGTTTTTCCCCATAGTTACCCCAAACTGGCTCCCTTTCCTCAATATCTTTTGCCTTTAGCTAAAGATGGTATTTAAGGTGGTGTTTGGGTCCATTTTGGAGAATTACTGAGTATTCCTGGGTACTTCCCATGAATACAGGAGACACACATGCTGTTAAATTCCTGTTTGTCTTTCTCCCATTAACCTATCTTTTAACCTAACTACAGGGAGGTCTCAGCCAAGAACCTGGAAGGGTAGAAGGGAAATTATATTTCCTCCTCTATAGTTCTATGTCTCTAAATGTAAAAAAAAAAAAAAAAAAGAAAAGAAAAAAATTATCCTACTCACCCAGCCTCCAAACTCCGAAGTCATCCTGATTCCTTCCCACAAACCAGTTAGATAACACATTTCATTGTTTTATTCTCCCATTTATCTCTTGTACTTCAGGATCTCATCACTTCATGCCTAGCTTAATGGAAAATTCTTCCTTTTTTTTTTTTTTACCTCTAATATCTTCTCTCATATTATGAATCCTCTACCTACTGACAGATTAATAGTCATAAGCCATCTATCAGGTGACTCCAAGTTCAAAGACCTTCTACAGATCCATGGAGGCAAAATATTTAATGGAATAAAATCCAAACTCCTTAGGAGGTTATTTCAGGCTCTGCGTGATCAAATTTCAATTTGCCTTTCCAAGTCTAAATCCCATAATACCTCCTCATTATTCTTCCTAAACTGTAGACCACAATCGACCACTTTCTGCTTTCCAAACTGTAAACATTTTGGTCAAAGTCATGCCTCCAATCACAGTGTAATGCCCTTCCCCCAACTGTCCAAGAACAAATCTTATCCATCATTTAAACTCATGTCCTTTCCCCATGAAGTATAATATATCTACTGTAATACTGCTTTAAATTCTTCAGTAGTGCTTATAATTTTATACCCTATAGTATAGATCTTTGGAATAGGTCCAATGTTCTTGTCTCCTGTGAACTTCCTGAGGACAGAAACCACATGATTTTTGTTTCTCCCTGAGAATCTATTATAGTTAGTACCTTGCATACATTAAGATCCAACAAATGTTCACTTAATGTATTTCATAAAAATAGCATGGCACCAGAATTCACATATTAATAATCTATATTTATGTCTCTTACATTTTCTTTTTACATGTATAAGTTATCTATTTGGTAGCATTCAATAATTTCTTCCTATCTATTAAATTAGGTATTTTGTCTCAATAATCTCTAACATTTTTCCAGTAATAAGTTTCAAGATTTACATAAGGTTTGACACTGTACCACCCCCTACCTGTAGTCATACCAGGTAGAATTAACTTTTTTAAGATTTTGCATTAACATTTCTTAACATTAATAGATTTATCTTTTGTTCATAAAAATTCATAATTTTGAAATGAGTTCTTAATTTTCCCTAACCAAGAAGAAACTTTCCAGGAGTTGTAATTGTGAATGGTTAGGCTAAGAGGCTTGACATAAGGGATAAATACTAGGACTTTTAAATCAACAACCTGTGTTTGCAATTTACTTAAATTCCCTAAATTTCTCTGTACTTATCTGTTAGATGGGGCTAATATTACTACTATCTCAAAGGTTTTTTGAAGGTTAAACCAAATAATGCATATAAAGTGTTTCCATGATTCTTGACATGCAATTCAATAATTGATGTGTATCTTTATTCATTAATTTTATCTTACTCCCCATCTTCTAGACAGGAGGCTGTTTCAATGAAAATAATTTTATCATATACCTGTATAATAGGCCAGGTCATAAAAATTAAAATTCAAAGAATACCCTGAAATTTTTTCTTAGCAATTTCTTCTGTCTTTGTCATTTAAGTAAAGCCCCCATTTATATAGTGCAACATTATATTAATAGTATATAAGAAGTAAAATAAGCTAAAGCTATCAGAGTAACTGCTAGGTCTCCTGTAACTTTCTGAATTCTTATAATTAACAAAGGTCCGTTTTTAAAAAGGAAGAGATCTCTATGAAAATTTATGAGATCTTCAGTGACTGAGTTCTCAGTTTCCAATTCCTATTGCCACTCCCCTAGTACAGACTCCTATCTCCAACCTGGACTGTTGAGAAAACTTTCTAAATACTTCACTCCTACCTTTTCCCATTGTTGTCATATTTATCTTTAAAACACAAATTCTTGATCACGACTCTACTGCTCAGGAAATTCACATAGCCACCTACTGCTCACAAAATAAAATCCAAAATCAATGGAATAGAATTCAATACCTCCCATAATAGAATTTTAATCTACCATTCCAGCCTTATAATGTTATTGTTTATCTCACACACAGCACACTAAAACCAAATAAAAGTTGTTTTTTTTTTCTTCTGCACTTTTAAGATAAGACTCATGTTTTTTTCTTTTCCCTACAATGCCCTCCCTGGCTCCTACTCCTTTCCCTATATAGATTCTTGCTCATACATATTATATATTATGTCTTTATAATATGTTTTAAATATACATATACAATAATGTATATATTTACAAATAAGTTTATATATATTATAATCTCAAGTGTGTATATATATATATTATATATAAATAAATTTTTATATAGCACACACACTAGCATTATAATAATTCAGGTACATAACTTTCTATTCCATTAGGTCATAAGCTATGTGAGATATATATCTTAGCACAGAACCTGGAACATATTAAATGATCAATACAGTTTTCTTAAATTTGTGAACATGTGATTGAATTAGTTACCTTCTATTTTATCATCTATGACACACACAAATGCCAGGCTTTAGTGATTCTCAGTATTGTCTCACTGATATATATCAATTTTTAAGATGTACTTTCTGAGTCTCATTATTTCCACATTACAAAATTAGAGGACTGAAAAGGAGAACAACAATGCCCACCCCAGAATTCAGTGAGGCCATCATTACTTAGGAAAACATCTTCTATTTTAAAATAGCTCAACTTTGAATAGGATTTTATAACTTGCTCCTTTCACTCAATGCTTTCATGTTTAATAATGTCAACTATTAGTTCCTGCAAACAGTCTTGAGATTATTTTTCAAGGTAATGGAAGAATTATTGGGGGTATTTTCCTCCTTTTTTCCCCTCTCTGGGAAGATGACATAACACCAGAAGATTTTAAGAAAGTTAAATGTATCAGAATATGCAAGGACTATGACAGATGGGTCTTGGCTTCAGAACTGAAGCTCCTCATCTATTTACAAGCATCTATTTTCATTCAGGTTTATTGATTTTTTTCTTTTGAAATATTCAAAGATACACTCTTTCTCATTCCCAAGTTTCCAGTGTATTTGCATTTTAGCCAACACAACTTTCTTTTCCCTTCAATCTCTCGGCCTTGGCTTTCCCTCACTCACTTTTAATCACTGAATATATGTAGAACTTTCACTTCATTTACAGAATACTAATGATGCTTATTGACCTTTGAAGGCATCACTCTTAAGACTTACCCCTAGATAGGTGTAGTATTTTGATTATTTTGTCGCCAATTAATCTGCTTTAATTTTCCCTGTGTTCAAGTTGTCCTTTTTTTCTCTCAAGAGACTTGGAATACAAAGATAGTATCCATAATCAAGCTTCTAAATTGTTTTGGTCACCGTATTGTGAGCTAAACATACATCATCTTGTTTAGTTCTTAAAATAATACTAAGATTGATGCTAAAACCAAGGCTCCTGAAAGCTAAGCAACATAATCAAGGTTCTAGGTGTACACTCAAATCTGACTTCAAAGCCTACATTTTAAAATCCCTACCTTATTCTGAAAACTGGAATATCATGGTGATGACTGTTCTAGAAAAGTCATCATTTATGATGATATTTCATGTTTTCTTATTTCTTTTTAATTTTGAACACTGGAGAGAGGTAATAACTATGCTTATAATTAAAATGAATACTATTTATTGAATACACACTATGTGCTAAGCATATTAGTCATATAATCACATTTTATGCTAACAATAATACTGTCTCCATTTTACAGATGAGAAAATAGAGTTGGAGGGAAATGTCCAAAAAAACCTGGTTTAGTCTAAGCTTTAATAACTTTGGGATTATAAATACTACACCCTTTACAAAAAACATAATTTGAAAGTTTTTTTAAAATTTCTTTTAAATACTTAGTTTTATAAATTTAATAATAATACATTAATTGTTATTTGTTTTAGTCAATATTTATCATCTTATATTCTTTTCATCATGTGTCATGTTTTTTTGTTTTTTTTCTTAACCTTTTATTTTATATTGAAGTATAGCCAATTAACAAATTTGTGATAGTTTCAGGTGTAATGTGTCATGTTCTGAAAAACAGCTTATTAATTTTTTTCTACAATCTTATGTCACAGATCCTCTTTCTTTGAAATAGTATCTAACAATGAGCCAATGAACAATTTCCCAAGCTATCCTAAGGTGAGGGTGCTTTGTAGCACCTGTTGTTTATTTTATTGTATCATTTCTACCATTTATTCTCTATTTTTAGAGCCTAACTACTCAAAATTTACATCACCTGGGACCTTATTGAAATGCAGAATCTCAGGCTTTACACTAGACTCATCAAACCAGAATCTGTATTTTAGCAAGTTCAGCAGGTGATTAGTATACATATTAATATTGAGAAGCACCCATTTAGGCATCAAATTTGATCTATAATTACAAGAGCATGGCAAGTTAATGTACTGGACTTGCCACAGAGAAAAAAACGTGCTGAATGTTAAAATATAAACGTTAACATCAGACGCTATCCAAAAAGGGCAGAAGGAAACAAAATGAATGATAGGTAGGCAACTAGGGATTAGTCAAGTCCTTTGAAATTAAGAGGGCACTATAAATATTGCTGGCAATCCTATGCATAGTAGTTACAACAAACTAGCCCAGTGGTGGGTTAGAACTTCAGAGGGTTGAAGAGAATGAAAGAATAACTGGCAAAAAAACATACCAGGGAAAGTGGGCATAGAGGGAACCTACCTCAATATAATAAAGGTCATATATGACAAGCCATAGCAAATATCATTCTCAATGGTGAAAAATTGAAAGCATTTCCTCCAAGATCAGGAACAAGACAAGGGTATCCACTGTTACCACTATTATTCAACATAGCTCTGGAAGTCCTAGCCACAACAATCAGAGAGGAAAAAGAAATAAAAGGAATACAGATTAGAAAAGAAGTAAAACTGTCACCGTTTGCAGATGACATGATACTATACATAGAAAATCCTAAAAATGCCACCAGAAAACTACTAATCAATGAATTTAGTAAAATTGCAGGATACAAAATTAATACACAGAAATCTCTTGCATTCCAATACACTAACAACAAATGATGAGGAAGAGAAATTAAGGAAACAATCCCATTTGCTACAGCAACAAAAAGAGTAAAATACCTAGGAATAAACCTACCTAAGGAAGCAAGAGACTTGTAAGCAGAAAACTATAAGACACTGATGAAAGAAATCAAAGATGACACAGATGGAGAAATATACCATGCTCTTGGATTGACTGGAATAATCAGCACTTATGAAAAGTACTATACTACACAAAGCAATCTATAGATTCAATGAAATCCCTATGAAATTACCAATAGCATTATTCACAGAATACCAACAAAAAATGTTTTACAATTTGTATGGAAACACAAAAGATCCCAAATAGCGAAAGCAATCTTGAGAAAGAAAAATGGAGCTGGAGGAATCAGGCTCCCTGACTTCAGACTATACCACAAAGCTACAGTCATCAAGGCAGTATGGTACTGGCAATAAAACAGAACTATAGATCAGTGGAGCAGGATAGAAAGTCTATAGATAAACCCACACACATATGGTCACCTTATCTTTGATAAAGGCAGCAAGAATATATAATGGAGAAAAGACAGCCTCTTCAATAAGTGGTGCTGGAAAAACTGGACACCTACATGTAAAAGAATGGAATTTGAACAATCCCTAACACCATACAAAAAAATAAACTCAAAATGGCTTAAAGACCTAAATGTAAAGCCTGACACTATAAAACTCTTAGAGGAAAACATAGGCAAAACACTATTTGACATAAATCACAGCAAGATCTTTTTTGACCCACCTCCTAGAGTAATAAAAATAAAAACAAAAATAGACAAATGGGACCTAATGAAATTTAAAAGCTTTTGCACAGCAAAGGACATCATAAACAAGACAAAAAGACAACCCTCAGAATGGGAGAAAATATTTGCAAACAAAGCAACTGACAAAGGGTTAATCTCCAAAATTTTCAAGCAGCTCATGCAGCTCAATATCAAAAAAAAAAAAAAAACAACAACCCAATCCAAAAATGAACAGAAGACCTAAATAGACATTTCTCCAAAGAAGATATACAGATGGCCAACAAACACATGAAAAGAGGCTCAACATCACTAACTATTAGAGAAGGGTGAGTCAAAACTACAATGAGGTATCACCACACACCAGTCAGAATGGCCATGATAAAAAATCTACAAAGAGTAAATGCTGACGAGGGTGTAGAGAAAAGGGAAGCCTCTTATACTGTGGTGGGAATGTAAGTTGATACAGCCACTATGGAGAACAGTACGGAGTTTCCTTAAAAAAAACTAAAATAGAACTACCATATGACCCAGCAATCCCACTACTGGGCATATACCCATAGAAAACCATAATTCAAAAAGATACATATACCCCAATGTTAATTGCAGCACTATTTACAATAGCCAGGACATTGAAGCAATCTAAGTGTCCATTGACAGATGAATGGATAAAGAAGATGTGGCACATATATACAATGGAATGTTACTCAGTCATAAAAAGGAATGAAATTATGTCATTTGCAGAGACATGGATGGGCCTAGAGACTGTCATACAGAGTGAAGTAAATCAGAAAGTGAAAAACAAGTATCGTATATTAACGCATATATGTGGAATCTAGAAAAATGGTATAGATGATCTTATTTGCAAAGCAGAAGTAGAGACAGACATAGAGAACAAATATATGGATACCAAGGGGGAAAGAGGGATGGGATGAATTAGGAGAGTGAGATTGACATATATACACTACTATGTATAAAATAGGTAACTAATGAGAACCTACTGTATAGCACAGGGAACTCTATTCAGTGCTCTGTGGTGACCTAAATGGGAAGGAAATCCAAGAAAGAGGGGATATATGTATACGTATGGCTGATTCACTTTGCTATACAGCAGAAACTGACATAGAAGTGTAAAGCAACTACACTTCAACAACAACAACAATAAAAAAATACCAGGAATGCATCTCCATAGAAGCTACCTTAAAATGAATATACTCTTGATTCACTTACAAGTCATATTCCAAGGAAACTATCCCCTTGTGCTAAATAGAATATGGGATTCGAATTACTTGATAATTCATTTTAGATTTTTCCCAGGGGGTGGCATAAATTTTCAGTTTTTAAAATCAAATATATATATATATAATTTGTTACTATATATGTGTATATACATTTTTTAAAGTGGGGTATGAATCAAATTCTAGTTTACTGCTGTTTTTTTTTTTGACACTGCTTCTCAAAGTTTAATGTAAGCACTTCTTTGATCATATGTGAAATTTCTTAACTGCTTTGTAAGAAAATTAGTTTCACCCTGGACTTACACTCATTTATTTCCTTCCTTTAAATTGTGCTATGATGCAGTACAAGGGGAAAACAAGTTGGGAGTCTGGTAATGTAGTCACTTATTTTTTATTATTATTCTTGTTTTAATAATGTTTCATATAAAGGTGTAGGAAATTTGTTATAAAATCAGAAAAAATATAAAATAGAAAATTTAAAAGTACAGCAAGATGATAACTATTGACCTTTTTCCAATGCATACTTTTTAGTTCCCCCCATTGAATTCCTAATAGTCCCCTGACTATAGAGAATGAGTAAAGCCCAACTCGACAGTGCTACCTGGGAAAATAAAAAGATGATTCTAATGTCAACTTATTAATAAGAGCTGCTCAACACCTGGGCCAGGATAGCAATGTGATAGAATCTCAAGGAGCCCATGGTCCAGTGAAGTGATAGATGTGATCATTAGAGAGCAAGAAAGGAAAGCATACAGTTGTTTGATAGAATTTTATTATATAGCCTATAGACTAAATGTTCCATAAAAGTTTAAAGAATTTGGTGGAAGAGTGTTAGAATAATGAAACCATATTACATGAGGAAATTATATTTCAAAATTTAGTATTCATATTGATAATCAATAATGTCATTTGCATTGTCCACTCTTAAATGTAAATCAATACTAACTTTCAAAAATGCAATTCAGCAATTCATTAATTATTCTTTACAAATTGCACCAAAGAGTTGACCACAGAACTTTCACAGTTTCCTTAAATCAATGTAAAGGACACATCAAATGTAAAATGCTCCATACTCCTAAGCTTACTAAAAATAATTGCTGTTAATGGGCTACAATTTAAATAGCATATGAATAAAAACATTTTGAGAGGTAACACCTGTTATTAACCTGTAAAGTTACTTGAAAGTAGCACGTAAAACTAAGTAACATTCAGATGGACACTTTCAAGGTTAGCAAATCACAACAGAAAAACAGAGATTTACAGAAAAGCTCGAAAGAAATTCAATTCTGTGCTTAGATAGCTGCTCTTTTTAGAAACTTCCTGATTCAGGAATAACCTAAAATACTTATTCAAATGATTAAGGTATCCTTTTAGCCTCGATGTCTTTAAACCTACCTGAAATGTTGAACCTGCAAGTTAGTCTTTACAACCCTGCTGCTATTTTGCCCTTCCTGGTACAATACTGACTTGTATAGGATGCTCTGTGAATATCAACATTTTGTACCTAAACTCAAACTAAAGCAGCACAGCAAAATGCAGCCTGCCAGCAAACATTCAGTGTTACTCTAAAGGGATCTTGGCAGAATTTAATGAGAAAGTTAAATAAGCAAAGAGGAAATACTGGTGGGAGGATAACACAAGAAAGAAGAGAAGGATGGCAGTGCAAAACTAAAGACATTAAAAAAAATAAAAAAGTTAATATTTGGGTACCTTTAAGCAGGTAGGAAAATTGGGAACTTGAAAACAAAAAAAAAGCCAAGAAGGAAGGCAAGAAGTTATTGGACTATAGGATTAAATTTTGTTTTTAGATCATATTAACTGAACTTGGTTACACTAGTAGACGTTCCTTATTGTGTTGGGTTTATGTAAACAAGCATGATACAAAAAATGATATAAAATCTTACATAGGAACATCAAATTGAAGGAATATACACTGCATTATTTTTTCCAGAACTAACTCAATATAGGCAAAACCTTGAAGATTGGAATGAACATAACTAAACTGTTTTATTCCACTTCATAATACTATAAAGTTTATAATTTACCTTTGTTATAGTACTGTTTACTCAACTTAGTAAACAGACATAGTTCATTTACAGGAGCCATTTCTCATGTAGTAAGGGAGAAATTAATAGATAAATGATTGAGAAATTAATGGGTAGAAAACTAAAGGTACAATTTCCTCCCAAGTCTTTTATTTTGTATGAGCAGCATCTCTTGTTAGTTGAGGAGGAAAAAAAGTTTAGAGAAAATAGATGACTTAGTGCTCTTGCTAAAACAAATGCCATAGATGGGGTGGCTTAAACAATAGAAATTTATTTCTCATAATTTTGGAGGTTAGAAAGCCTGAGATCAGGATGCCAACATAGTCGGGTTCTGATGAGAGCTCTCTTCCTGGTTTGCAGACAGCAGTTTTGCTGTGTTCTCACATGGTGGAGAGAAAAAGGAAGCATGCTCTCTCCTGCTCTTCTTATAAAGACACTAATCTCATCATAATGGCTCCACTTCCACAACTTAATTATCTCCCAATGGTCCCATTTTCACATACCATCATACTAGGGATTAGTGTTTTAGTGTTTCAACATATGAATTTTGGGGAGACCCAAACATTCAGTCCATAGCAACAGAGGTACATGAACTTCCCTTAACCAACAACCGGTTTAAGCCACAATTTGATTAGTTCCTTTTCTTTTCCCTTCGCCCAATTTACTATGCATGTATATAACAAAATCAAGAATTCAATTACTAAGATATATACATGCTTCTAAGCCAAATACAAATCCTAATTTATGAGATACTTATTTGATATTAGAAGCAACTTTCACCTATATAATCTCTTATAATTATAATTATTAAAGGATACAGTAAAGCATCAAAAGTGTTAATGGGGGGCTTCCCTGGTGGCGCAGTGGTTGAGAATCTGCCTGCTAATGCAGGGGACACGGGTTCGAGCCCTGGTCTGGGGGGATCCCACATGCCACGGAGCAACTAGGCCCGTGAGCCACAACTGCTGAGCCTGCGCGTCTGGAGCCTGTGCTCTGCAACAAGAGAGGCCGCCATAGTCAGAGGCCTGTGCACCGTGATGAAGAGTGGCCCCCGCTTGCCACAACTGGAGAAAGCCCTCGCACAGAAACGAAGACACAACACAGCAAAAATAAATAAAAATTAATTAATAAACTCCTACCCCCAACATCTTCTTTAAAAAAAAAAAAGTGTTAATGATTTTTTTAAAGTAAGCATTCATGTTTTATAATTAAACATATCTAGATTTGTATGTATTTGAAATTTATAAAAAACTTATTCTTAAAACTTGGATCCAAATTGCTTTAAAGAGTTTATTTGAGTTATAATAAATACATGGTATAATAATATGTTTGTTATTTTTATAAATACTGCTTCCATATTTATTTTATTTAAGTAGTAAGTTTATCATCTGTAAAAGGTTTCCAGTAACTTCAATATTTGAAAACATTCAGCAGCAGACTATCATGGAGAGATTCAGGAAAAAATATTTATTTAGAAAAAGGAACTCCTGAGGAAAACCAACTGTATAATTTTATCTATATTTTCATTCAATTTATATTTTAATTCTCCAAAAGTATTAGTAATACACATAGTAATTCTCAAATATACCTTTCAGTGGCCAACCTTTTCCAATAACATTTCACTTACTATTACAGGACAGATACCTTTTTTACCAAAAAAGTAACAAGGATTTAAATTCCTATGAAAAGAAAAATTTATAATAGGCTATGAGGTATGCCATTGCTATGTCTGTCATTTAATTGTGGTGTTTATTTAATTTCAAAGCTTCTTCAGTGTAACTCACATATATTTGAAATAAAATATGTAAATAAATTCAGTCTCTGGAGAGGGTAAATTCAACCGTGAAGCAGAATAGATTTCCATTTTCCTAATGCACTTTGGCACTTGTGTGTGTCCACTTACATTAGTCTATGAAAGTATTCCGGCTCTGTCAGCCCCCAAGAATGTGTTAAAATGACATGGTAAATTTAGGGTTCTGAGAGTAAATAAGCCTTATGTAAAAAAAAGGCCTTTCAGACCACGTAGGTAAAGAGGAAACAGTCCATGCATTTTAAATGCCTATAATCATAATTCTCCAACACAAAATGTAATATATGTTCTATCAGAATAATTATTTCCCCCTATAAATATCCGTGGCACTAAACCTACTGTCTTGTTCACATTCTCTCCTGGTCAGTACACAGCCTAATGCTGGCAAGAGGGCTCCATTCAGGTATATTATGTGTTTGGACAATAAGCACCCAGTGATTAGCCAAGTACCTAAGTGTACAATGTGCTGAGGGAGAATTAATACAGAAGAAAAGTGTTTCCAAAAAGATCCACTAAAAATAATAACATTAGCAACTAAACTAACGTGGAGGTAAATCCATTTCTAAAGTATTGTCATGACTTACCATGGTAAAAACTATGCAAAAATAAAGTGGTTTTTAAAGGCAAGTTTAGACGGCCTTTAACAGGATTCTTTGACCCAGTGTCAAATTATCTCTGCAGCATCCTTACATTCCTTACAGAGCACAGTGGAGATAGGTACATTGTTAACTGTTTTTTGATGAAAGTGTAAAATGAGAGACCAAGGTCAAAGTTAATGGTGCAAATCTTTTTTGGTTTGTTTTTGTATGTTTTAATAAGCCCATATTTCTCCGCATATGTCTTTATGTTAGTGAGGTCTAATTTTTTTTCCTTTTAAAGGCCCAAAATCTCCATCTAAAATAATTGCTTCCTTTTCACGAGAAAGGAGAGTAAACAGTAACACTGGGGCAATTAAAAGAAAAAGCAGAGAGTGTATCATTTAAATACCTGGGTTTATCCTAGCTAAAAGGAAATTCACTTGCGATCATAAATGTCTTTGGGCTGTTTTTTTTTTGTTTTGTTTTGTTTTTTGTCGTACGCGGGCCTCTTACTGTTGTGGCCTCTGCCGTTGCGGAGCACAGGCTCCAGACGCGCAGGCTCAGCGGCCATGGCCCACGGGCCCAGTCGCTACGCACCACGTGGGATCCTCCCGGACCGGGCACGAACCCGCGCCCCCTGCATCGGCAGGCAGACTCCCAACCACTGCGCCACCAGGGAAGCTCTGGGCTCATTTTTAAGATTCACTATTTCTATCATAACTTCTCATACATTTCTCACAGTTTAGAGTTTTGTTTTGTTTTAATTAGTATCCCAGAGTGAATTCAGGCATTAAATCCTTCTAAAACTTTTTCTCTAAGTAAAAAGGGTAAAAAAAAAAGAAAAAAAGAAGAAGAAGAAGAAGAAATTTTCTTCTTTCCTATCTAACCTAACCAATTTTCTGGGTCAGGCTCACTGGGAACTGAGTTGATTGGCAGAAGTGGAAGCCAGGGTGCTACTGAAGAAGGTCATTTCTCTCCACCAGCTCTGACATTTTTTCTGCCACTGTTATGCTTTTATCCATTGTCCTATGGCCAAGATTTGAATAAATGGATATAAGAACTCAAGTACTACAGACAGTACAAAAAGAAAAGTAGAGAACCAAAAGTATAGCTTCCTATATAAAACTGAACAAGTTAAAAACAACATTTATTTTCATTTTCTTCTGTTCAAAATCTACATGTTTTAAGTTTGGAAACTTAAAGAAAACCTAATTTCACTTTTCAAAATACACTGTGAGGATAAAGGTGATCTTCTATCATTTACTAATTTTAACTATTTCATTAAGTATATTAATATTTTGCTGAAGACCTGACTCTTACATTTTCTTTGTTTCTCAAAGAAAACATGTCAAGTGAGCCATCTTAATCTAATATTTGGGTAATAATGAGTCACAGGAGGACAGAGGGACTGGTTTTGGACTTTGAAGAAGAATTAGAAGAGATAAAATGAATTTTTTAATTTTTAAAAGGTAAGTCTATGTGTCAGTATTACCTGTTGCTTGAATGAATACTGAGGGATTTTTTTTCCTCTACAATATTACTTAAAAAACACAAACATCACTTTTGTAAAGATGAAGAAATATTGATGGTATGGATATAGAAGTTCATTGGTGGTTTTTATAGTATCAGCGTCAATCATTATTATCCACATTTTCATAGAATAGGAAATTGAGTTTATTAATGATGTGCCCAAGGTCACATAGTTGATAAATTAATCAAAGCAGGGTTAAAAATTTCCTTCCAGGAGTAGATCTAGACATCTACTCCTATAGGGCCTCTTTTAGTTGTTATAAAGAGACATTTTTTAACTCTAATAAAATGTATGCACTTTGTGATCTACTAGTATGCATCATTACATTTTTCTAGTCTACATTTAGAGTTTCCCATATATAAGTCTAGAATACAGGGCAAATTGCTTCACTGTACCAAGCTCATACTTCTCATCTGCAAATGGGAATAGAAATAGTACCTACTTCACTGGGATGTTTCAAGAATTAAGAGATAGTCTATATAAAGCACTACTTACTATAGGGTCTGACACACAGTAAATGCTCATATATTTTAAATATTATTACTCTGAATTTCCATAACCATCTCTGATAGTAAACTCACAGAAAGTCAAGCCTTGGCCTATATAATTCTCTTTGTACAACACTTTGTACAGTCTCATGATTAAGGCAGTGCTTTAATATACCTTGTACAGAATGGTAGGTGATGATACTACAAAAGATAAATCAAAACACATAAGTGCAGTGTTTCACCCTGATATCATCTTCATTAGACTTACCTATACTATCTGTTAAATGCACAATCCTGGGTTATACCACTGATGTTTTAGAAAACCTCTTTGGATATTACTCTAGTGAAACGATTGAAGTCAAACATATCTGCATTAAAATCCAGTCCTAGCATATACCAGCATTAAGAACCATTAAGCCTATTTGAACCATCTCTCATCTGAAACAAACAAACAAACAAAAATCCAAACCCAAAGAGGGTAGTATAAATAATATCGGGCTTCCCTGGGTGGCGCAGTGGTTAAGAATCTGCCTGCCAATGCAGCGAACACGGGTTTGAGCCCTGGTCTGGGAAGATCCCACATGCCGTGGAGCAACTAAGCCCGTGAGCCACAACTACTGAGCCCGCGCGTCTGAAGCCTGTGCTCCGGTACGGGAGAGGCCGCGACAGTAAGAGGCCCGCGCACCGCGATGAAGAGTGGCCCCTGCTCACCACAACTGGAGAAAGCCCTGGCACAGAAACGAAGACCCAACACAGCCATAAATAAATAAATAAATAAATAAAAAGTGGAAGTGTAGCAGTTACATAATAAGAATACAATATAAAAATAATAATAATAATAATAATATCAACCTCACAGAACTGTAATATGGATTAAATGATTAATATGGATCACATATTTTGTTTGATGATATCATTAGGTAACAGATGACAAACAAGTCTAATCTTTCCTAAAACCTTCTCTTTATCTTCTATAACAGAAGTAATCAAAATTCAAACATAAGGAGATTCCTTTATTGTCAACTACAGAATCCAGCCTGGAAATCCCCAAAACTATCCAATTACCCTCTACATTTCAGGGACAGTTCCTCTTCTAAGTTCTCCCAAATTTTGTGAAGGTTAGCATATGGATCCTTATATAATAATGTTCTAATTTTAATTTCATTTAAATCCAAAATTAACATAGTTTTCCCCAACATATTTTTTCTTTCTTCTTTTTTTTAATCATTCTCTTTTTAAAATACAGGGTTTTTTGTTTGTTGATAAAAAGCACAATCTCGTGATAAAAATATTCCTTTGGACAAAGTAGCCCTCAAAGACCCTACTACAATCTACAAACATACAAGTAGCATCCTAATGCTTAGGGCAGGGACTATTTCATGATAGTTTCCATGTAACCTAAGGGGTTATCCATTCAGGACTTCCAGGTTTGTCTCCACACATCGCTACACACTACATATTCACCTGTGTTGTATCTAACTGGCCATTACAGTCTGAGCTATTCAGTAACAGGAACCATGTGTTATTCATACCATTTGGTCCCAACACCCGGTAGCAGTGACATATTATAGACACTTACATTGTCAAAGAATGAATAAAATCCAGGGTAGATATTTGTAACTTTGGGGACATAGCTCAATATGGAGGTCAGACAGTTATTTTAGGCTAGTTGAATCTGGGAATTGAAAAAAAAAATCTTAGCTATTAAAAGCACAGATTGGCATGTACAATAAAAACAATTCCAGCTGTCAAAAGCATACATGGAGGAAATGACAGGTAGAGAATACATTGGCAAAAAAGACACAAAAATAATTTGACTGAAAAGTAAGTCGCCTCTGCCACTGTCCATCCAGCTTGTCAGTTTAATTTGCAATTGAAGAAAAGGGAGATGAGTCAAAACAGGTGTTTGTTTTTTCCTCTTTTTAATGGGAGAAAATCAAGTGAAAGCACGCTCTGCCAGCTGTGAAAAGCTGAAGACACCTGTGGTTGCCACATCCCATGCTTGTGACATGGGTCAGAAGCAGTTAAAGACACCTGATAAAATGAGGTGAGGATACAGGTAGGTGAAGCAAGTCAGAAGAAAAGTGGTGCTGGATAAAAACAGAATAAAAAGAAAAAACAAATGGTGCCCATAAAATGTCCAATTTCAAAATGTCCATTTTCATCTTTGTATTCTAATTAGTACAAAAGTCATACTCTTTCTATTTCCTCCTTCTGTTCACTAAAGAAGATGTGAGAAAATGGATAAAATAAAAGTCTTGGCTTATGTTCAGTATACAACTCTATATACCTGCCAGGCTCAACTAAAGCATTACAATATTCTATCCTGGTTATTTATATTTCTTTTTTTTTCCCTTCATTTTCCCACCCTCCCACCCACACCAACACAGTAAAAATAAAGGATTTATTCTCTGTAAGCAGAAATGTGTGGAACTCAAAGGAATCTTGACTTTGGCTACAACTCTGAGGGGTCATGTCGGCACAAGTGTAGGTGGACATGAGCATTTACTAGCTGCTGGAAATCTGGGAGAGAACTGGGTGGATGGGAGTGGTTTGGGGGGCATAGAAGCTCATAATTTGTCATGATGAAGTTAGATTTTAAAGGTAATTTCAAATAGTTACACATGGCAACTCATGATAATATGTGCTCTGGCCTTCATCAGTATCTTCATCCTGTGATATCTTGTTCTAAAAGAGGCCTTAGACATAGCACTTCAGTGCAACTGACAATGGAAAATAGAAAAGTGATACCATGAGAATGACTGATTTAAGCTAAAGAATAAAGGAAGATGAGAAAAATTAAGTATTTATTTAAAACTAATATTCCTTTCAAATTCTTGCTTTTTAATTATCTAATATAGTACCCTGTGCATGATTTTGGTCATGTCGATGAAGACCAACTTGGGCACCATGGGGGTGGATGAACACTCTGAGACTCTACCCAGAAAGAGGGCTGAGGGAGAACATAAGAATTTAAAGGATATTACTGGGCTCACCACGTCTAAGTTCATTACCAGCAAGTGCCTGAATAAGATGCAGTTGATATTAGAATAATTCAGAAAATCAGTGGGTGAGCCGATATCTTTGGGAAAGGGAAGTTTAGGGTTTGAAAGGACAATCTTTCAATGTTATACAATAGCATGTACATAGGAATAATGACTTAGTAGATCAAACACTTGCCAGATACTAGATGGAAAATTTGGAGGGTTCACACATTTTTAAAGTTAACATGCTTAATGGAAATATTTCCTAATACACAGTGAGGTAGATCACAACTAACAACTGTAGACTGAGCAAGGTACCAATGAGATGCTAGGAATTAATAGGCCACAATATTTGCCCTCAAAAAACTGATATTCTTAGGAACAAAAAGGCACTCAAACAATTTATTAAAATACAGCATGGTCACTGCAAATAATAGAAATAGTAGTGTGAAATGGGAACATAATTGAATGGTGTTAAATCCAGTTTTTGACTCAGGGGTTAGAGAAGGCTTCCAGAACTGGTGGTATCTTAGTGGAATTTTAAACAATGAGTTACCTGCCAATAAGAACAATATGCACAAAGGCACAGAGGCAAACAAACAAAAAAATACATAAAGTATGCAGGGACCTATAAAAATCTAAGCGGTGAGAGAGCATAAAGTGCTGAAGTACATAACAGGACTTGTGGTGATGGGGATGGAGAGTGGGCAGGTGCAAGGCTGTGGAGAATCTTGTGCTGTGTCAAAGAGCTAGGAGTTACCTTGAAAGCAAAAAATAGTCAACTCTTTGTTAAAGTGCATCCTTCTGGTGCAATGTGGACAGTGTATTTTCCAAACTGTAGACAGGCAGACCAATTACAATAAATATAATACAAAGTGAATACAGTATTTGAGATTCTAAAACTTAAATTTCAAGTTTGTATACAACTAATAAACCTTTTGAACAGCCTGGTTTTATTATTGACTATATTAATAATCCATGAATTTTTTGGAGGGAAAGATAATACTCATCTGACTATTTCTTAGTTTTTATAATTATTTCTCTACAAAAATGTAAACTGTTGGAATATAAATATAATTGTACACAGTAAATAATCTCAAGCACTATAATGTAATACTTTTGCTAACATAAAGTAACTATAAATAAATAGTTTATTAATAAATAATTATTAATAATAGAAAGCATTGATGGACTATTATGCTCTGGTGATTATGGGCACTTCTAGAATGGAAAGACTAATTTTGGTACCACTGAAAACTTCATTTCTAAAAATCTGGTTATCAGACTGTCATGTTCATGAAAAAGTTTTTAAACATTCACTATTCTGACATATGACATTTAGTATTTAATTTTTAAAAAATTCAAGCCATTGAAAACCTAAGCAGCATTAATTTTACATGAATTATGATTAATAGGTAGGTTTTTACCTAAGAAGTCATTTAAGAAAGTGTGTGGGAAGAATACTAGTCCCAAGAGAAGCTCTGTTAAAAAAAAAAAAAGTAAAGAAAAAGCAGCTCCAAAGTTAATTAAACTTGGGAACTGTAGAATTTTAAGGGATTCACAATGTATATTAGCATCTTAAAAGCTCTGAGGAACACCAAAGGGAAAAAAAGCTGTTCGTCTTTTTTGCATGCAGTGTTTCCAAAATTTCTTTAGCCATATACTTTATTTTATTTATTTATTTATTTATTTATTTTTGTGGTATGCGGGCCTCTCACTGTTATGGCCTCTCCCCTTGCGGAGCACAGGCTCCGGACGCTCAGGCCCAGCGGCCACGGCTCACTGGCCCAGCCGCTCCGCAGCACGTGGGATCCTCCCGGACCGGGGCACGAACCCGTGTCCCCTGCATCGGCAGGCGGACTCTCAACCACTGCGCCACCAGGGAAGCCCGACTGCTCCCTTTTTGCTAAGAATTTTGCAGTACGAACATTATCTTGGTTAAAAGTCTTGTTATTTATGGGTTATTATACATCTGCTCAAATGAGGAACCCAAGGCTCATACAAGGAACTGTCTTGAAGTCCCACAGGTGGTAACTGGGAGGACAGGGATTAAACCTAGGACTGTTGAGTTCCATGAACTATATACTTAAGCATGTAATACTACTTTACTTACAAAGAAGTTTTGTTCCTTAACTCACTTGAAAAATGCTTTCTGAGATAGCTTATGTAACATTTCCCAGTTACATTATTATTATTATTTTACTACTAACCTCACTTTAAAATTCAGATGATTTAATGCTTTTCTAAGTTATATTAGTCAACATATATTCCTGTACATAGCATAATATATATGTTATTTAAATATTTATGAAAACTTTAAAAGAGTGAACTTTCATTAGATATATTAAAAATATTTATATACCAAGGTTTAGTTTAACAATATATTCAAATAATTATTTTCAGCGTATAAATGCAATATCAACATATTACATTCTCATTAAACCAGTGTGGATATTGGGCTTTTAAATGTAGTTCTTCACTTAATTATGATGCATCCATCAAGCCATTAATACTTACTTATATATTCTTTGCAACAGATTTCTTAACAATTATTCACAGCTGTTGGAGTGAGCAGAAATGCAACAGTTAAGAGGCCTCTGAAATATGCCAAATGAAGATATTCTTTCATAAAGTAATGCACCAAAAGTTCAGGCACTTGGTTGTCATTAAAAGTGTATTACAGGGTATTTTTCACACTGTTATTTTCTAAGGATCTATTTTAAGAAACTCAAGTAAATAAGACTGTATTCCATATAATACCATAGTTAACACCTTATTTGTTCCAATTATTGTCAACATGCAGGAAACATATTTTAGAAAGACACACTAATATAAGTTAAACTATAAAATAGAATTTAAGAAAGGAAATTCAATACTTTAAAAACTCATTGAATTTGTCATATAAACATATTTAGAAGAAACATACTGAATGAAAGGACATCACTGTTGTGATGCTTTTAAAAGCGTAAATGAAATTCGTTACTTGGTCTTGCCTTGTATATATTTTTTTAATCTGAAGTATTTACTGTGACATTTTTTCTTCTCTAAAACAAATACATTGATATAATAAAATTCTACAGTCACAAAAAATGCACATTTTATTGTCTCATGGTCTTGTGTATATATCTACACTATTCTACTAAAGCTGTTATGTATCTAAATCCTGTAAGTCATTTACAACCTTCTCCTTTAGATTTTTTACCATGGAAAAAATGACCATTAATATTTTTTTTAGCTAATTTGCTCGTAACTCCAGTGTCCATGACCAAAACAATCTCAAAGAATATCAGAGTGAAAACAGGCCTCCAAAGTTATCTAGTTAGTTCTAAACATGAATAAGGTACTAGGCTGACATTTTCTTTGGTCCAAAGAGAAATGAGAACAAGAATAGTGCAGTGACTTTTATATAAAGCTAAATTTTCTCAATTTAAGATATTGTCCTTCATTCTGAGTGCATGTCATCTTATATTTTTGTGTTTCAGTGCCCTTTATTTATTAAATAAAGTTCTTGTTGTGTCACTGATAAGTATGAATCCAATCTTTGAGGAACAATAACCCAGACTATCCCAAATGAGAACAGGAGATTAAACTCAAAGTAACTGATGTAATATGCAAAATAATAATAATAATAATAAGGTGTAAGAAGAAATTAACATTTGTTATCTACCATCCTTTATAAAAAATGAATAATGCAATCATTTGGAAAAACCTGTGATATAAAGATTGTGTTCCTATTTTACAAACAGAGAAACTGAGATTTAGAGAAGTTCATTCTTCCAAGGTGGAAAAATCATGAATGACAGAACCAGATTGGAAATTCAGGCCTGTGTGCCTCTGGAGCCGATGCTCCATCTTCTACACTCCTCTGCTTCCCCAAATGAAAAGGATGAGAAAACCATCCAAGATTTGATAGGACAGGCAGTAAGTTGGGAAACTTATAAAGTTCCTGGAACTTCCCCCAAATACTTCCATGATGAAGGTAGAAGGACTGAGCCCAAAATACTTTCCTCTTTCAATGTTGAGATTTTGCTTTCATGCACAGGGAAAATACTAACTGGTAAGCCTGGAGGAAGGTATACAGCAATTTATAAAAGCCCACTTTCCAAGAGCTCTGTTGCTTAGATTCACTCTGTCCTTATCTTAGAGGTGAGGCACATAGTTTACCAAACTATGTTTAATATAAAGCTGCAAAGATTTTAATCTCTTCGGAGATTCTGGCTTTGTACCCAGTTAATTACAACCTAAGGTTCTTTTTGTCTTATACCTGAGCACAGTTATTTATTTGCATATATTTAGTTTCTTTGGAAGCCTTTCAGGATGATATGCATTTGGATTTACTGAACTTTATTCTAGATTTTTATAATTATAACTCATAGTCATTTAAATTTATTCTATATAATTTGATAAAATATGTGTATTGAGTGAATATGGAATACAATGAAATATAAATATGTTTATATATAAGTATAATATAAATGTAATACACATATGCATAAGCTAAAAAGAGTTAAAGGATAGTAATATGAGTAGATAAACAACTATAATAAAAGTAGACTATGTCAGTTGACACAAAACAAGCTGAATGTTATAAAACATCAAAAGAGGGAGAGATTTTTGTGAGCTTGTTAAGGGCAAGGGCTAAGTTCAGTTCTATATGCTTCTTTGCAATGTGCAATATTTATTTTATCTTTGACATGATATTTGCTATTATTTCTTTACAAAATTAATATGATAAAATGAGCTTTTTAAGAGCAGAGAACACATATTATAATATAACCCTCTGACCTGACAAAAAGCCTAGAAATGTTTACCACCTGGGGATGTTTGTTGAATAAATGGATGAAAAAAAATAAATGAATGATCAGTTTGTGCAAAACTCAAATGCACTTTTAAATGATTCCAACACTTTTGCCATTGGGATATCCCAGAGCTATCATTCCAGCTGTCTTTATTCTGCAGACTATGAGCTTTTCTTAACACAGATGTAGTGGATCTTATAAATCTGTTATGATCTAATTATTTTCTTTTTCATAAAATTGGTTTTCTTAATTAGTCATAGTTTAAGAAAGAAAGAATCTTCTGAAATTACTTTGGAAAGTTTTTTTTTTTTTAAACAGCAGCATGAAAATAACAGTTCCAATTACATTGAATTAAAGGAGAAAGATTCTTTAAAATAGTTTTAGGACTAGTCCCAAAGAGGTTAAATGGCTTTTCAACGTAACACACCGGATAATGAAAAATTATTTAAAACAACTTAAGTTTTCTTATTCCTAAAACTACAATTATCTACAAAATGTACCACCAAGATAAGAATGTAAGTTCTGCAAGGGCAAAGATATTTATTTATTTTACTCTTGATTTCTGAGAGCCTATAATATTATCTGATTCCTTAACTGCACTAAATAAATATTTCTTAAATGAGTGAAAAAACTGAATGAAGGAATGAGAGGTGTAGAGCTTGTTGAATTATATGGAGCCAATGATGCATATTTGTTTATATATTCTAGATGAAAATAACTATTTTTTTTATATTATGAACAAATATTTATGAAAAGTTTGCTATGTACCAGGTACTATTCTGAGAACTAGGAATAGAGCAGTGAACAAAATAGATAATGTTTGGTTTTATTGAACTTCTAGTCTATTGAGAGGAGGAAAAAAAAACAAAAATAAATATACACTGGTTCTCAACTCTGGCTACAGAGTTTTTAAATTACCAATGCCTAAGCTGTCTCCCTTCCCCTACCCCACGAAAAGATTCATATATATAAAATGTCTCAGGTAATTCTGGTATATGTGATAAGTCTTGATTTTTGATAAGTTCTCAGGTAATTTTGATGGGCAGCTAGGGTAAAGAACATCTACAATCAATAAACAGAAAATATAATGTCAGTTAATAAGTGTTGTGAAGCAAAATAACACAGGCTAAGGGAAAAGAAACTGGCCAGGGCTGCTAGAGAGCCCTCAGCTTATCAGAGGAGAAAATTTCAGGAACACAAGAAGGCGAGTAAAGCTGGAATGAAGCAGAAAGAAGTATGGTGCATTTTTTTTTTCAAAGGAATAGTCAGGGACCACTACAAGGATTTTGTACTTTCATTTAGGTGTAATGGGAGGACACTGGAAGAACCTTAGTGAAAAATAACATTATCTAACATAGATTTCAAAGACATCTGTCAGAGTGCTCTGCAGAGAATATGCTATAGAAGAGCAAGAGTAGAAACAGCAAGACAAGGGAGGAAATGCAAGAGATGACGGTGGCTTTGGGGAGGATGGTGGCACTAGAAATAATGAAATATGATTAAATATGTATTTTGATGTTAGAAATGAGAGTATATCTCCATGGATGTGGTGTAAGGGAAAAGGAGAGTATTCAAATATGATTCCAGGTTTTTTAGCTCAAACAATGAAGTGGCTGGCAGTATTGTGTTCATAACTCTTAGAGTTCACTCATATATTTCCATCTAACTGAAGAAATAAAGATGGGTCTTAGTGTCTTAAAGCAGGATGGTAAAACAATCTATTCAAGATTCTCTTTCACATGTATATATAGTCCTAATCATATGGACACAGCATACAAGAATATTTGCATTAAGTAATACACAGCTGTAAAACACTCTAAGTCTAAAGAGCTTTTTCTTGTTCAACACTAGAAAATAGTGACAGAAAAAAAAAAAAAAAGGTAGAAGACAGTATTGTGTTATAATGCAGTTTTACCATATCCTGGTTCCATCAGTATGAATCTGAAAATTCTTTCAGAGTAATAAAAGCTAGGAAGAACAAATAAAATGAAAGTATCAAAGATGGACATGAATTCTTGATAAGATCAATGAATAAATTTCAACCCAATAGAAGCTTTGAGACAGTAAAGGGATGTTTAAATTGGCTGTGTATAAATTTTGAAGTTGCCACTTCTTTTTTGATAAAAGCTGAATAATGGTTGAGCTCCATTACTGTGCCTAATTTGCCATACAATATCACATTTCCTTATTTTGTTTCATGTATCACTGTAACTTTGAAGCTATACATTTTAACCTAAAATCATTCATAGTGTCATTAGCCGTTTATATTTCATCACATCTAGTTCTCCTTTAAAGGCATTCCTCACTTAAATATTCTTTTTAACATAATAGTATTCATGACTACTAATAATATTAATTACCATTTATTTATATGTGGCTATTGATGAGCCAAGGGTTTCACATATTCTAATTATAATAAAAAGAACTAATGTTGCAAAACAGGTATGAAAATTCCTATTATTTAGATGAAGAAACTAAGGGCCTAAATAAATTAAAAAATTGACTAGGACACTTCAAAAGTTTCCTTTGGAGTCTAAGATTTTGAGTCCATATATATATATACTTTTTTTTAAAGTAACCCTTTTGTTTCTGGCAATAAAGCGTAACAGATTTTGAGAAAACTTGTCCTGATATAGATCACCTAAAAATAATATATGTGTGGTTGAGATGGCAGAAAATTCAGGGAAAGAAAATCTTCAGGGGCCAAAATTATAAGAACGCCTGAAGAAAAAGAAGTAAATCCTAAAAAATTTCTTTTAAGTAGCATAGTTTGGATATCTCAAGCCACTCTCAAAGGTAACAGACAAAACCTGGAACCCAGAAAAGGTAGCAGGTTGAGAGAATTAGTTCCCATAATACCAGACTTCTGAAAAGCAATACTCTTGGTAAGTAAGACAGGAAAAACACTCCCAGAAAAAAAATGTAGTAGGCATACTTGCTAAACTGGGCCTTATAAGTAGACCAAACAAAGACTGTTAGACTAGATAAATGTAAACACAGCCCAGCTTTATGCCATTTACAAGAAAATACCTAAAACATAAATAAGTACACTGGATGTTAAAAGGTGAAGGACAGAAAAAGATATGTCAGGCAAATTCTAAACAAACAAAAGAAATCTGAAATAGTTATATAAATATCAAAGTAAATCATGAGACAAAATAGTAAAACAAATAACAAGAAAAAAAACACTAGAGATAATAAGAGTCAGTATAAATTGATTTAAGGTTCAATTCAGCACAAAGATAAAGACTGCTTAATTTTAGATGGACTGGTGAAACAGCTACAAAATATTTAAACAAAAAATTTACACAGTTACTAGAATAAAATGACAAATATATCATTATAGTGGAAGATGTTTAACAACTCTTCTGGTAATTGTTAGATGATGCAGTCTTAAAGAAAAAAATAGGAAAGTACACAGAAGATGTGAACAAATTAAGTAATGAGACTGACATGACAGTCATAAATGAACTGTGCCCCCAAGAACACAGATTTCCAAGAACTCTTGAAATGTTTACAAATATTAAATGCATACTAAAAAGCCCCATCAAATTTTATAATGACTGTACTCTGATTACAATGAAATTTTGAAATGAAAAATGGAAAATTTCATTTTTAAAAACCTCATTTGTTGGAAATTTAATAACACACTTCTAAGTAACTTATGAGTCAAAGAAAAATAATAATGACTGGTTAAAAAAAAAGAACAATACCAACAACTAAATATACTATGTTATCAAAACTTGAGGAATATATACTACATACACAGCACATAGAGAAAAAACTATAGACTCAAATTATTATATTTTGACAGAAGACTGAAAATCAACACACTAAGCATTTAAATTTATGTCAGAAAAAGAAAAGGGGAACAAATTCAAAGAAAGTAAAAAAATAATAAATTAATTTTAAAAAGAGCAGAAGTAACATAATAGAAAATCAAATACAACAGAGAGGATCATAATATTCCAAAGAATTAAATGATAATTCAAGAACATTAATAAAAATAAAAAAATATCTAACAAATTTAATACAGAAAAAAAGAGAACTCATAAAAACCATGTTACAAATGAAAAAAGGAACATAATTATAAGTGTGATAGAAACTGACCAACAATAAAATAATATTTTGAAAAAGTTATGCCAATACATTTAAGAACATAGGCAAAATGCTAACAGTCCTGGAAAAATTTTCTTAAAAGCTCAAAAATTAAAAGAACTTTTATAATATTCATCTAGTTATTAAAGGAATAAACTGTGCCCTAAAGACCATCAAGCTCAGTTTTTACTGAAAAATTCTTTCGTTTATTTGAAGAACTGATAATCCAAAGTTTTACTCTTTCAAAGAATAGAAATGAGGGAAAGACTGTATACTCATTTGTTGAGATAATTACACATTGGATACCAAACCAGACAATGAAATTATGAGACTGGGAAATTATAACCAAATTTCATTCATAAATACAAATGTAAATATTCTAAAACAAACTGAATCTAGGAGTTTATAAAAAGAATAATGCCACTTGACCATGTTGTGTTTTCTTATTTAAGGATCTATTTACTTTAATAATGATTTTTTTTAAGTATAGGATTATCCCAATGGATGCTAACCAAACATTCAATAAAATTTATATCTATTTTTGCAAAAAGGACATATACCAGAGACTAATAGTACTGTCAGTAATGCAAAAGTAAATTATTTCCTTTAGAACTTGACACAGTATTTGCTACCATCACTTCTTTTTAAAATCTAACAAAAATTTGAGCCAGTACAATGTGACATGACAAAGAAATAAGAGCTATAGCTTGTTAAAGAAGTATCCAAATGGTCATTATTCAGATAATATGATTATCTACATGGAGGCACCAAAAGAATTTTAAAATTCATAATTATATTCAATAATTATTTGGCAAAGTTGCTGTTTGTAAAATCAACATAACAGAAAAAAATTGCATTTTTACACACTAGTAGTAATTTTTGAATTATTTAATTTTAAAAAGATACACAAAAACAAAATTGCAGGGTATCTAAGAATAAATTAGGCAAGACAACATTTAAAAGTTAATGTGTTAACAAGAGAAGGAAAAGACCTACAATAACAAACCCCAAACAATTAAGAAAATGGTAATGGGAACATACATATCGATAATTACCTTAAATGTAAATGGATTAAATGCTCACACCAAAAGACACAAACTGGCTGAATGGATAGAAAAACAAGACCTGTATATATGCTGTCCAAAAGAGACCCACATCAGACCTTGGGACACATATAGACTGAAAGTGAGGGGATGGAAAAATATATTCCATGCAAATGGAAATCAAAGAAAACTGGAGTAGCAATTCTAATAACAAACAAATTAGACTTTAAAATAAAGACTACTAAAAGAGACAAAGAAGGACACTACATAATGATCAAGGAATCAATCCAAAAAGCAGATATAACAATTGTAAATATTTATGCACTAACTTAGGAGGACCTCAATACATAAGGCAAATGTTAACAGCCATAAAAGGGGAAATCAACAGTAACACAATCATAGTAGGGGAATTTAACACCCCACTTTCACCATGGACAGGTCAACCAAAATGAAAATAAATAAGGAAACACAAGCTTTAAATGATACATTAAACAAGGTTAACTTAATCAACATTTATAGGGCATTCCATCCAAAAAAAATAGAATACACATTTTTCTAAAGTGCTCATGGAGCATTCTCCAGGATAGATCCTATCTTGGGTCACAAATTCAGCCTTGGTAAATTTAAGAAAATTGAAATCATATCAAGTATCTTTTCTGACCACAACATTATGATACTAGACATCAACAACAGAAAAAAATCTGTAAAATATATGAACACATGGAGGCTAAACCATACACTACTTAATAACCAAGAAGTCACTGAAGAAATCAAAAGTAAATCAAAAAATACCTAGAAACAAATGACAATGAAAACACAATGACCCAAAACCTATGTGATGCAGCAAAAGCAGTTCTAAGAGGGAATTTTATAGCAATACAATCCTACCTCAAGAAACAAGAAACATCTCAAATAAACAACCTAAACTTACACTTAAATCAATTAGAGAAAGAAGAACCAAAAAACCCCAAAGTTAGCAGAAGGCAAGAAATCATAAAGATCAGATCAGAAATAAATGAAAAAGAAATGAAGGAAACAATATCAAAGATCAATAAAACTAAAAGCTGGTTCTTTGAGAAGATAAACAAAATGGATAAACAATTAGCCACACCCATCAAGGAAAAAAGGGAGAAGACTCAAATCAAAAGAATTAGAAATGAAAAGGAGAAGTAACAACTGACAGTGCAGAAATACAAATGATCATGAGAGATTACTACAAGCAACTCTATGCCAATAAAAATGGACAACCTGGAGGAAATGGACAAATCCTTAGAAAAGCACAACCTTCCAAGACTGAACCAGGAAGAAATAGAAAATATAAACAGACAAATCACAAGCACTGAAATTGAAACTGTGATTAAAAATCTTCCAACAAACAAAAGCCCAGGACCAGATGGCTTCACAGGTGAATTCTATCAAGCATTTAGAAAAGAGCTATCACGTATCCTTCACAAACTCTTCCAAAATAGAGCAGAGGGAGGAACACTCACAAACACATTCTACAAGGCCACCATCACCCTGATACCAAAACCAGACAAGGACGTCACAAAGAAAGAAAACTACAGGCCAATAACTCTGAAGAACATAGATGCAAAAACCCTCAACAAAATACTAGCAAACAGAATCCAGCAGCACTTTAAAAGGATCATACACCATTATCAAGTGGGGTTTATCCAAGGAATGCAAAGATACTTCAATATATGCAAATCAATTAATGTGATACACCATACTAACAAACTGAAGGAGAAAAAACATGATTTTCTCAATAGATGCACAGAAAACTTTTGACAAACTTCAACACCCAGTTATGATAAAAACCCTCCAGAAGGTAGGCATAGAGGAAATGTGCCTCAACATAATAAAGGTCATATATGACAAACCTACATCCAACATCATTCCCAATGGTGAAAAACTGAAACCATTTCCTCTAAGACCAGGAACAAGACACAGTTGTCCACTCTTATGACTATTACTCAACATAGTTTTGGAAGTTTAAGCCATAGACATCAGAGAAGAAAAAGAAATAAAATAATCCAAATCGGAAAAGAAGTAAAGCTGTCACTGTTTTCAGGTGAGATGATACTATACATAGAGAATCCTATAGATGCTACCAGAAAACTACTAGACCTAAGCAATGAACTGGTAAAGTAGCAGGATACAAAATTACTGCACAGAAATCTCTTGCATTCCTATACACTAATGATAAAAAATCTGAAGGAGAAATTAAGGAAACACCCCCATTTACCATTGCAACAAAAGTATAAGATACCTAGGAATAACGCTACCTAAGGAGATGAAAGACTTGTATGCAGAAAACTATAAGACACTGATGAAAGAAATTAAAGATGATACAAACAGATGGAGAGCGAGAGACCATGTTTTTGGATTGGAAGAATCCACATTGTGTAAATGACTATACAACCCAAAGCAATCTACAGATTCAATGCAATCCCTATCAAACTACCACTGACATTTTTCACAGAACTAGAACAATAAATTTCACAATTTGCATGGAAACACAAAAGACCCCGAATAGCCAAAGCAATCTTGAGAAAGAAAAATGGAGCTGGAGGAATCAGGCTCCCTGACTTCAGACTATATTACAAAGCTACAGTAATGAAGACAGTATTGTACTGGCACAAAAACAGAAATATAGATCAATGGAACAGGATAGAAAGACCAGAGATAAACTCATGCACATATGGTCACATTATTTTTGGTAAAGGAGGCAAGAATATACAATGGAGAACAGACAGCCTCTTCAATAAGTGGTGCTGGGAAAACTGGACAGCTACAAGTAAAAGAATGAAATTAGACACTCCCTAACACCACACACAAAAATAAACTCAAAATGGATTAAATACCTAAATGTAAAGCTAGACACTATCAAACTCTTAGAGAAAAACATAGGCAGACCACTCTATGACATAAATCATAACAAGAACCTTTTTGACCCACCTCCTAGAGAAATGGAAATAAAAACAAAAATAAACAAATGGGACCTAATGAAACTTCAAAGCTTTTGAACAGCAAAGGAAACCATAAACAAGACCAAAAGACAATCCTTAGAATGGGAGAAAATATTTGCAAATGAAGCAACTGACAAAGGATTAATCTCCAAAATTTACAAGCAACTCATGCAGCTCAATATGAGAAAAACAAACAACCCATTCCAAAAATGGGCAGAAGACCTAAATAGACATTTCTCCAAAGATATACAGATTGCCAACAAACACATGAAAGAATGCTTAACATGACTAATCACTAGAGAAATGCAAATCAAAACTACAATGAGGTATCACCTCACACCAGTCAGAATGGTCATCATCAAAAATTCTACAAGCAATAAATGCTGGAGAGGGTGTGAAGAAAAGGGAACCTTCTTGCACTGTTTGTCGGAATGTAAATTGATACAGCCACTCTGGAGAACAGTATGGAGGTTGCTTAAAAGAAGTAAATATAGAACTACCATATGACCCAGCAATCCCACTACTGGGTATGTACCCTGAGAAAACCATAATTCAAAAAGAGTCATGTACCAAAATGTTCATTGCAGCTCTATGTACAATAGCCAGGATATGGAAGTAACCTAAGTGTCCATTGACAGATGAATAGATAAAGAAGATATGGCACATAATATATATATTGGAATATTACTCAGCCATAAAAAGGAACAAAACTGAGTTATTTGTAGTGAGGTGGATGGACCTAGAGACTGTCATACATAGTGAAGTAAATAAATACCGTATGCTAACACATATATATGGAATCTAAAAAAAAAAAAAAAGGTTTTGAGAAACCTAGAGCAGGATAGGAATAAAGGCACAGACGTAGAGAATGGACTTGAGGACATCGGGAGGGGGTAGGGTAAGATAGGAGGAAGTGAGAGAGTGGCATTGACATATATACACTACCAAATATAAAATAGCTAGTGCGAAGCAGCCGCATAGCACAGGGAGATCAGCTAGGTGCTTTTGAACACCTAGAAGGGTGGGATAGGGAGGTTGGGAGGAAGATGCAAGAGGGAGGAGATATGAGGATATTTGTATATGTATAGCTGATTCACTTTGTTATAAAGCAGAAACTAACACAACAATATAAAGCAATTATTCTCCAATAAAGGTATAAAGAAAGTTAATTTTCAAATATTTTGAATAAAGCAAAGATAAGAAGTTCATTGAATTTGAAATGTTCTTAAGAAGAAATGACAATTTTAAGGTCTTTTAATTTTATTGTATTTTTTTAAAGGACTTGTGATATAAAAGAGTGGAAACAGGAAGCATTAAGAATACAATCTTTACATATCCTACTCCTTTCTTTTTTTTTTTTTTTTTTTTTTTTTTTTTCTTTTTGTGGTATGCGGGCCTCTCACTGTTGTGGCCTCTCCCGTTGCGGAGCACAGGCTCCGGACGCGCAGGCCCAGCGGCCACGGCTCACGGGCCCAGCCGCTCCGCGGCATATGGGATCCTCCCAGACCGGGGCACGAACCCGTATCCCCTGCATCGGCAGGCGGACTCTCAACCACTGCGCCACCAGGGAGGCTCCCTACTCCTTTCTTAAATGTTATTTTATTTCCATAAGTCATTGCATTTCATTTCAATGAAATGCCCTCAATTAATACAAATATCAGAAGAAGTAAGAATAAAATATGTACATATCCAACTCCTTTTAATTGAAGAGTGTTTCATTCCCTCAATTCATTGCATTTCAGCATCATATTCATTGTCATTTTTGTGACAAAAATTTTTGGAGAGAATCTAACATAACTCCTAACTCCTTCTCTGCCTTTGTCCATGAGGAGGTTATTGGGTTTTTATTGTAGTGTGGTGGCAGTGGCAGTGGTGGCATTGGAAACTGAGCAGAGCCCTTGACACTTTTCTGATTCAAATTAAACCCAAACCCTTTACGCAAATAAAATTACCTCATTTTAATTGCTTATGTATCGGTAACCACTTAGCTAAGTGTTTACAGTTTCTCCCCACACCTATTTGCTGGATGAATCCTGAAAGCTAATTTATCAAGGGGATATTAAAAAGGCTTAGTGCTTTAAAATGCAGATGCAAATTCCCTCACATAGAGAGGTCAATAGGCCTGTTTCTGTGTAAATATGAGAGTTATGCTGCTAAATCCCCAATAATGAGATTAAAAAATATCTTATAAATTAATGCAAGGGATTTTTAAAATTAATATAATGCTTCCCTGCTAGATTACATTCCATGCTTAAAACATTTTAGTGAAAAAAAATCTTAACAAAAAACAAAGGAATAATAATTACTAAAATAACAAATTAAAGAGGTGAGCTACATAAAGGCTTTCATATTCTCTGGGGATCAATAAAAATTATAGTGAAAGAGAAAACCCTTTAATGAACTAACAAAATAACATCGTGGGGGTATTAGGGACTAGTAAATGTCATTATATTTTATTACATTCTATCAAATTATGTCACACTGCTGTCTTGATACACTGTACTGTTTAAACAAAAGGGTAATCATAGTCATAGACAATGGCAGTGAACTCAACCAGTTGCTTGCAACTAGGGTACATATCACTTACTTCATCATATAAAAAAAAAACAAACCTTTAAAAGCACCATATAAACTGTCATATTTCCAAAGAAAATCACCTTTTATAACCCAGCTCTTATATAAAAGTTATTAATTCTCTCTTAAGTCATGGAATCAGCCCTGCTAAAATTTAGAATAAAGTGTTTGACTTGCACAGGCAATTTCTCATATATAGCCATCTGGCTACATGACTTATTACTGAAGATCATACTAGAAATTATTTGAGAAAAAATCCACGTACTAAAGATTTTAACCATCACATCATTCACTTTTATCTCCATTTAAAACAAAAAGTGAAAAGTCTGTAGTGTATAGTATATATTTTCTCATGCTTCTGTTCCAGTTGAAGGAAGAGATGCAGGCTTTACTTTTGTTTACTCAATTTTAAAGGAAATTCTTCCTGTTAAAACTTATGATGAGCTATAAAGTAACTAAATAAAAATCCTTGGTAAATGGTGTCACAAATGCACTGCAACATTTTTGAGCATAAATTACATGCTCCAGGAAAAATTATGTATCCACTGGTCCATTTTATTAGGCAATGCAAACAAAATGCTTTTCTTCAAGGCTCTTAATGAGCAAATTCCCAAATAATTTTCCTCAGATTGTTATGAACTTTACATAAAGATGCAAAAAGCCTTTCCCAGAATGTTTCCACAGCCATGTTATACTTAATCAAGGTTATCTCTACATTCAGTCTGTATTTACTGTCAAAGGAAAGATTCAGTCATTATCATGAAAGACAAGTATGCTTCAAGCTCCCTAAACTTGACAATAGCTCATCTTTAAAACCTTTCTTTACACAACACTTGACATCTATAAGCTCACCTCTTGAAAAAGACAATACATTGATGTATTCGAATGGTAAATTCCGATTTCTGAGCAAAATATGCACATTAGCATAATATAATTGGTTTTGCCTTTAGGGTAGCCAATCAGATTGTGCAAATGCACCTATTCATAGAGCTCTTGAAATAATTTGGCACTTGGGAGTTATAGTGAAACAATCCAATTTAACTTTTCTACAAATGATTTATGATGGAAAAATCAAGAAAGTCTATTAAACTCTTAACACTTCAGTCTAGACACCAAAATATAACTCATAAAACATATTGCTAAGTTTTTATGTCTCATATAGTATAACCTTCACATTGACCCCACCAAAAAAAAGCCAGACACTGCTTAAATTCCAGGTATTTACAACATTTTAAAAATAGAGAGGTCTATATAGTTACTGAACTTCTCACTGAACCCAAATTATTTCAGAATATTCTTACCATATTGGAGACCAGGTATTTCCAAAATGCCCAATTGGCCTCACAAAACTTATTCACAAAATGGTTTTTAACTAGCTTAATACTACTGTATCATGGTTTTTAAAGCCCTTATTGAGGAATATGTTAATTTATTGGTTGAGTCAGTAAATGTCTAGAGAACATCTTCCAAGTTTCCAGACATTATGCTAATCCCTGGAAATCCAAAGTTAACAAGATATTATCCAAACTCTGAGTTCACAATCAATCTCAAACCAGTCAGTAGCACAAAGACAGAAAAAATAACCAAGGAAGGAACAAACCTAGAGTTAAATTCAGTAAATAAATCAAAGTTTTAATGTCTGTGATACACCTGGAATCATGTACTGAATTATGATTTTCACTTAGCAGCATTTAATAATATTACTGATGCAAAGCAGGGTAATTTTTATCTTTCTTTGTACTTTCTGCCCAAATCTAAATTCTGGAGAAGGTAGCCTCACTTTCCAGAAGTGATATAATTAATGCAGAGGGTTCACTGGATCAAATAAAGTATTATCCCTGTTCCACCAGTGAAGTCATTCTCATTTCAACTGATTTACTATTAAGAATTAAAAGATGGGAAAGAAATGGGAATACAGCATTTGGTCTGGTTGCTTTTAGCAGTTATATTCCAGTTCTAGTAAATGGATTATTAACGGCAGACTGAAGTTAAAACCTTTGTTTCTACTTCCAATCTATTGAAATCCTAAGGTATTGATTGGAGTCTCCCACACCAAGAAGGAGTAAAAAGTAGTTGTCTGCCATACTGAAATGAAAATGCAACTTTAAAAATGAGATTTTTATGAACTATTCCTCTCTCTTTTATACTGTTCACAGTGAAATTCCTTAAACCATCAAAGCACTGTTTTCCCTTCATTCCTTCTAATTTCTCACCTCCCAATTCAATCTTCAGGTCACAGATCTCTGGCTTCTTCTGACCTTCCTCCTCTGCTGAAATTGACTGGAAATAGCCACCAACTGCATAAGTGCAAAAATTCTTAGGACAATGATTATTGTCTGCTACCATTCTTACTGCCATTGACTGCGAGTTACAATATTTTTGACCACTTCCTCCCAGAAGCCCTCTTTTCTTTTGCTTGCAATAACTTGATGAATTCCTGCCTTTATTTGTTCTCCATTTGCTTAGCTGGCTTTTCCCTCTCTACTCACCTTTCAAACAGGTTTGCTCCACAGGGAGCAGCCTTATTTTTCTTCTCATTGTTTATACCCTTCCTTGATTAAAGTACTATAGGTCTGAATGTTCGAGTTCCCTCAATTGCCAATTTGTTTTTATCATATTTTTAAAATTATTTTATTGAAGTATAGTTGATTTACAATGCTGTGTTAATTTCTGCTGTACAGCTATATATATACACACACACACACACACATATATATATATATATAATATATATATACATATATATTATTTTTCCTATCTTTTCCATTATGGTTTATTACAGGATATTGAATATAGTTCCCTGTGCTATACAGTAGGACCCTGTTGTTTTTATCATATTTTAAGAAAAGTTTCACTGATTGGTTTAAGAATGAGATCTTTCTCATTGAAGAAGAGGTTGGCCTTTACTGGTGCCATATTATCAATCCATTAGTTCATCAGAGTCCATGTAAAATATGTTTATATAAGTTTCTTCCTAAATAAACTGCAAATATGAGCTTCTCTGGTTGATAGGTTAAATGAACAAAAGGCAGAACTGAATAAAAAAATACACTTTAAACAAAATCTTAAGTCTGTCAAAAATAGCATAATTTGGTTATCCATTTTATTTTTGTTTTATTTTATTTTTTGGTTATGCATTTTAAATATAGCAATGTGTACATGTCAATCCCAAACTCCCTATTTAAAGTGGATAACCAACAAGGACCTATTGTATAGTACAGGGAACTCTGCTCAGTGTTATATGGCAGCCTGGATGGGAGGGGAGTTTGGGGTAGAATGGATACACGTATACATATGGCTGAGTCACTCTGTTGTGCACCTGAAACTACCACAACATTGTTAATTGGTGATACTGCAATATAAAATAAAAAGTTTAAAAAAAATTAAAAAAGAGTGAAGTCAGACAGAGAAATACAAATACCATATGCTAACACACATATATGGAATCTAAAACAAAATTGTACTGATGAACCTAGTGGCAGGGCAGGAATAAAGATGCAGACATAGAGAACGGACTACAGGACACGGTGGGGGGGGGTGAAGGGGAAGCTGGGATGAAGTGAGAGAGTGGCATTGACATATATACACTACCAAATGTAAAATGGATGGCTAGTGGGAAGCTGCTGCATAGCACGGGGAGATCAGATTGATGTTCTGTGAAGACCTAGAGGAGTTGGATAGGGAGGTGTGAGGGAGTGTCAAGAGGGAGGGGATATGGGGATATATGTATATGTATAGCTGATTCACTTTGTTGTACAGCAGATTCTAAAACAACATTGTAAAGCAATTATACTCCAATAAAGATATTTTAAAAATGCTGTTAAGTGAAAAATGCATGATATGGAACCATGTGAAAAGTATGCTTTTTGAGTAATAAAGAAAGGAAATTGAGAATATTAAAAATAATAAAATAAAATAAAATAACACTAATCACAACTGTAAAAAAAAGAATAGCATAATTGGCAATTTTTATTAATCTCTCAAATTTTGGCTTTACATTAAAGATTTTTTAAATTGTTAGTCTGCATCAATAATCACTAACCTGGTTTCAGCTGCACCAATATGCTGAGAACCTGTGAATTTACATGTCCAGCTTATATCTCTTTGTTGAGTATTAAATCCAACTATCTCTTAGATCCTTGCTATGCAAAGTATGGTCCATGCACAGACAGCATGGCCATCTCCCAAGTACTTGTCAGACTGTAGAATCTCAGGCCCCAACCCAGACTTACTGATGCAGAAACTGCATGTGAAGAGGACTCCCTGCTCATCTATATGTACATTAAACTTTGAGAAGCTTTATACTAGATTTTACCACCTGCATTTTCCATCAACACTGCACATTCATAAAACACTACCTCCAATATATTTCACGTCCCCTCCCTGCCCTATCTCCAACTAACTCTTTCTCCTGAAATTTCTATCCTAATAATTGGCTCCACCAATCCCCTCAGCTATCCAAACCAGTTATCTCAGTGACTTCCTCACCCTACACATCCAATCATTTAATCCTATTTAATCAACAGCTTAAATAGTCCTCAAAATCTTTCTTCCTCTCTTTACCACAGCATAGCAGTAATCCAGCCTCCAGCCTTCATCATCTCTTAACTTGGCTATCTCACCAGCTTTCAAGTTGATTCCGTCATCCTTGTTCTAATATCTTTCACATTATATTGAAATTGTTTTTCAAAAGCATAAATCTTATTTACACTCCCTTAATTAAAGTCTTTCAAACAAAAAATATCTATTTTCACATAGGAATAAATAAAATCCCCGTGAAAATATATACTATTGAGCAGGAGATCTGATAAATGAATTTAAATCAATTTATGCACTTATTTCTCTCTGCCCATCAGATAAAAATCAAACAACCCTCTGTCTCCTGGTATGTACCTATCTCTCCAACCACTTCACCCACAAATCACAGTTTCCTGAGTCTGAAGCATTAAGTCATTGTAAACACTGATACTTTACTAGAATGCCTTCTCCCACCCTTTTAAATTGGAAATATGCTACTCAATCTTCAAGAGTCTGCTCAAATATTTCTGCCGTTGCCAATTATTTGACCTTCTCCAGATAAACTTTATCACTTTCTGCTTTTTATACTGTATGTTACTCTTCTCTTTATTATAGCACTTTGAAAACTGCAAGAGTTTCAAAGTTTATTTCTCTTATTAAACCATGAACTCTTTGAAGGCAAGAACCATGTCTTATATCCCTAACTTACAGCCTGATGCTCAACAAAATGTTTAATAAATGAACTAAATAACATGAAAGGTGCAAAAGAATTGAGCAATCATAAAAATAAAAAGTTTAGAATATTAAATAGTATAAACACCTCTAAAATGTTCAGGGGCAAAGAAAATTGAATCAAATGACTGGTTAAAGAAGATATCAGATCAATTATTTAGATATGCATATCAATTATTTTGATATGCAAAGATTGAATCTTAAAGTCCACAAACACAATGTGAAAATACAGAATAGACTAGTGTGAAGGAGAAAGGGAACAAAATGAGAAAGACATCTATTTAGAGGTGGAAAGAAGAAAAGGGAAAGGAACAGAAGCAACTTCAGTACTGCTTTGTATGCTGATCAAGATATAAGAAAAAGCAAGCAAGGGGCATGGCTAGTTAGCAACTGGAATGGCTGTGTGAGTAGGAAGCTCTGGATCATTATATCTGTGGCACTCATAGAATGGATCATTAACACTCTATCAAGTATTGTGTGTCTATAACAGAGTCATTGTGATGAATTTTTTGACAAGTAATTCTATCTCTTATAGAACATAAGCATATTTCACTGGAAAATATGGGTTTTTAAATAGAAAACAATGTGCCAAGTTAAAAAGAAAATCACATTTTATACTCTGTGCTTCAAAAGTTATACGCCACCAAATGGAAGAGAAAGAAGTATTTGAATAGTATGGAATAATTCTAAGGCTCAAAGCATATTCCAAGAAATCCTCCATAATGTGCAGAAACTTATGCTTATGGATGATCTAATTAAGGGAATAATATCTTAAGGAGAAATAAGTCAGAAGGTCAAAATATAGTAACCCTATTCAGTCTTTATGCCCTGTGTAATTTGGAAATTGAAGTACGTTTATGAATAAAAAGTATGTGAATAAAATATAATTATAATCATATTACAAAATATAAACCAGCTATAAAAATTGTTACTGATTTCCTTCTCCCTTCTAAAATTTCTAAATGTTAAGAAATGTTAAAAAGGAGATGAAATGCAGAGAAATGCTTATGATGATTTTGCAAACAGGTGGTAAAAAAATATGAAACCAGTCCAGATATAGCTGCAAAATATGTCAACTCAGCATTCTCTATTGTTCACTTGGCACAAGTGAAAATCTGGATTTTAAAATTCGCACATGTAAGGTCACTACTAGGGATACTACTGAACTACTATCATCTGTTTAAGGTTTAAGAAACATAGACAAGTCTATGGGGAGACATTTTTAAACAGAATACCATACCCTAATACTTGATATATGAGTCTCATTAGAAGAAACATACTTTTATAATTTAAAAATCATAATAGTATATGATGTGTGGTTATATTTACTCATAGAGTAACAGAGTAATCCTATCAATTATATAAGTAAGATAAAACAACCAGGGCTCTTCCTAAATGTAATCATTATATTGTACTGACAAAAACTAAAGATAAATTTTGTTCAAAGAAGAAAACTGAAACCACATGAGAACACTAACTAAAGCAAATGTAGTTAGAGTCATTGAAATTGTCAAGTCATTGGGGTTAACACCCATACCCTAGGAAAGGATGACAAATATTTTAATGTTCAAAAGAATCATACAAAAATGATTGAAAATTCTACACACTTTCCTGGGAAAGACGACATTGACCTCAGACACAGGAAGAAAACCAACAGAAGGAAAGGCTCTTCACATAGTGCTCTTAAAACAACCATATTTTGTACATTGTCTCTTAAAATTGCCTTAAATTTTTCTTTCGCATGTTTGTTTTCTCTGTTATTTACATGGAGCTTTTACCACCCTAAAAGGTTTTCCTATTAATGACTAGGATAATCAGTTCTTTGAGAAGTAGGAGAGAGAAAAATAGTAGCCTGAGGCTGCTTTGAAATTAGACCTTTCCTGGGCTTTAAGCCCCTGAGCAGAACAGGTAGCTTACTTTAGTTTACCATAGTTATTGAAAGACCCACCATGAGAACCGTCCCTCGACTTAAAGCAGTGGTTTTTAAATTATGTTTCATAAAATTCAAACTCTCAGTGGAGTTACTTTAAGAGCCACTGGTTATAGGGAAGATGTGGCAGTAGGATAAATCTGAGACCGAGAAAGCAAGAAGGCCAAGCAGAGAGGTGTCCTCTGTATTTAACCCTACTTTATTCAGGAGCTATTCCACTTGTAATTGTAATGGATATTGAAACTCAGCTTAAGATTTTGCTTAAAAATGAAACGTATTTCTGCCTTAAACATTGTCATCAGAATTACCTCCTTAAAATTGACCCCCCCCAAAAATGACAAGTTAGGGGGCAGGAAAATATATTCACATTGTCGCTAGCTTCACAGTTACTGAGCAGAAAACTGGGAAAGACTTAAATATGAGAGTGTCACAAAGTATTGCCGAATTTTATAGATAGAAAGGGCTGAAAAATGTCTCCTATGAAATCCTTTCATTCAGGTGAGAAACACTGAGGTCAAGAGAGGTTCTGGGATTTATACCAAGTTACATGAGTCAGAGATCCTGCAGGATATGGAATTAACCAGGAAAGGGCAGACAAGATCTGAATATAGAAGGGCTGAGCCTAATACAAGGACATTCAATGGAATGAACTGCCTCATAATGTCATATGTTTTCCACCACTGGAATGTTCAATTAGAGAAAGGGAAACATTGTTCATGAAGTCTCTACCATGAGGTAAGCACTTTACATGCACTTAAAAAAGAAAAAAAAAATCAACCCCCTTGCTCAATGAGGAAGATACTATTTTCTCCAATTTTACATATAAGAAAACAGACAAATTGATAAAGTAACTTACCCAAACTCACAGAGCTAAAACCATAGCAAAGCTGGAAAATAAACTCAGGTTTGTCTGACTACAAAACACTTGTGTGTCTAAATTAACAAGAAGTGTCCTGCGAGCAAAAGACTATTATTACTTAAATATGTTTTTATAACTGATTCAATTATTTTAAGATAGTTGGGTTTGATAACTCGAAAACCGCTAACATCTAGATTCTGTGGGTATGGGCTAATCTGGGGCAAGCCGGCATAAGAATTCTAAATAACTGAGATGCAAATGAAGAAGACTAGAAGCTTAGGAACAGAGAGAGCAGGAACCACAGAGAACTTAGTGCACAGACTAGAGTGGGAAACTGAAAGGTGGAAAAAGTGGGAAAACTCTGCCAATTTTGAAATTATACTTGATCTGTCCTTGTTTATAGTTTCTCTGACCTTGCAATGGCAGAGAGAAAGCTAGCAATAAAGCACTTCAGGTAATTCTTCAGCTTTTCTGTACTCCCCTTAGCATTAATGAGTCATTTCTAGACTATAAGGTAAATGTTGTAAAATAGGACACCAGGACTCAAGTTCATAGTTGACTTTCATCAGTTTTCTTCAGTTTCATTCACACTTAGAATGGAGAGGCCATTTCACACACATAAAATGTTTTCACAAAATGTCATTATTCACATAGTAATATTTAACATCTGTATATTTTCTTTTAAAAAACATATTGATTATTTCATATTCATCTTCATTAAATAAATTTTAGCAAAAGCAGAAACTATGAAATCTGGCCACATGGACTAGGTTCTTGGCTTAAACATTTCCCAACTGTGTGGCCTTGAATAGTGCACCTAAACAATCTCAGACTCAATTTTATCATTTATAAAATGGGACTAGTAATAGAACCTTCCTTATAGGTTTGTTACAAGTATTAATAGCGTTAATAACTTAAAAGTATTTAGAACAGAGCCTGATATAGAAATTACTATATAAATGTTAGCTATAATTATTATTATTTAAAAAGATATTCTTAAGATATATTTGAGTTTCCAGAACTAAAAATATAATATAAAGTTTCAACAGTTAAATTTTTACCCACAGAATCACATTTCTTTTGCAATGCACTAGATAAGTTCAAATAATAATGGGAAGAACATTTCTAAAAGCCCAAAATTAAACTTCAGGCTTTGCCATTATTATCAATTAATATATTTACTTAACTTAAGAGACTATGATATCTGTTAATATATGTATGGAATATGCCTGACATAATAAAAGGGACTGCACTATTTCAGTAATCACATATTTTATTGAAGAGCCTTTGGGCTATTTTAATATTCAAATCAGTTGAATATTTAGCAGTAATAATGTAAGATTAATATTTGTACAGGCACTTGCTCCTTTAACAGCAGACATTACAGTTAAGCTATTACCCTACAATAAAGGAAATATTTTTTAAAGCACTGTCAAAAGGGAGACTTTTGCAGGTTAGAATTTTATTCTGATACTATGTATTACCATAAATGATGCCATTTCTTAAAGTATGAAACGTTAATCATCAACTTTCACACTATTGCACTTTCAAGTAAATTCATACACCTTGAATTTTAAACACATTAACAGAGACAATCATCTTATGCTCATTTGTCTAGTTTTAATCATTTAATTGATTTTAGGAAATTCATCAAATTTTTGAGACATCAACATTATAAGACATCCAACTGGGTTTATGAACAAGACTGTTTTTGCCTTCCTTTTTATACTCTACTCATCTTTTGCCATGTGTATATCGCCTAGTAAAAGCACAGATTTACACGATTTCCTTTTTAAATAAATAAATTATATTTCATAATATTAATATAATACCCCAGGCAGTGCTTTTCAGAGGGATTATTACATGTCCCTGAAGAGGATAAAACCACTTGGACTCAGACTTTAAAATACCTCCTAAGGTGTGCTACAATCACACAGTAACACTGGTCTGCCATGATCTATTGCTTAATTTTCATAGTTTTACTTTAAACAAGATAAGCAACAAAACAATCTCCTTTTGTTCAAGAATGCAAATCCCAATTACTGCATGTGTTTCAGGAAGGTGGGAAAAAAACTGAAAAATATTATTTTCTTTCTTCCTTTCATATAATGAAAATAGCACAGCAGCCATGCAACAGAGGTAGCCTTGAATACAGACAGAGTGAAATAACAGTTTTTAAAAAAAATTGTTTTTGGTTTTTATATACAATTAGCTTCAGAATGCTCTTATTTGCAAACATTTAGCCAGTTACAATATATGGTAGTCCTAGACAAAAGCACTCAGGTGCATTACTTCCTTGTATTACTGTTTTATTTTTTTGGCCCTTGGAAAACACCAGAAGGGGTTCTATTGTGCATGTAGGTTTGATCACCTACTGTGGAGTATAAATTGTATCTCCTTTTAGATGAGCAGGAAAGGAAAGGGAAGAGTGTTTTTGAGTATTTACTTCCTGGCTTGTCACTAATTAACACAGTGGTCCATTTTGGGAAAATCAAAACCTCTACATATCTCTGTTTCTCTCTTCTGGTAAACATATTCCATTTCCTTCTCATCCACAAAACCTTACTTTGTGATATGTTATTGAACAGAATCAAATAAAGGAGGTAAGAAGTGTTTCTTGTCCATAAAGAACTGGAATATTAGTGGACAATTGCTGCTACCTCCCTGAGTCCAAGGCCTATTAATAGGCTTTTTCTGGACCATACTGGGAATGACAGTAAGAAATCATAGAGAATTGATGATAGTCTGTAAATGATCTTCACATTACCAGGACTGAGAATTACATCTTCCCTGTGAGCTCACTGGATTAAGCAGCAATTCCCCTTGTTCATAGATAGAGAGAAGGCTCAAGAAGCTTGACTGTGCATCTAATACATCATGGAGTACAGACACAAAAGCCTATTTTTTAGAACTTATGTCTAGAGTTATTTCTGAACACCATGACTTAGAAGTGAGAATGGCTGGGGGTGGGCTAAAGAAGCCAGTGGCACCATTGGGAATGGGTACTCAGAAAGAAAATATTTAAAAGGTCGACATATTCTATAAAAATGAAAATCACTGCCATAATTGAGAAGGTCTATGAACCAGATCCTGTGCTTGACATGTTATTATTTCATTAATCTTCACAAAAAGTCCATATAAGCTTAGGTCTTTTTACAACCTCTTATTTACTTATGAGGAAACAGAGACCAGAAAGTTAAAATAATTTGTGAAAGCTCATGTGGCCCTTGCTTGGTAGAATTAGGATAGTTTTACCTTTCTCCTGTCTCTCAGGAGAGTTCTTCTTATGGCCCCATTCACTTTTTTACAATAGTTTCACAAATCACAGATAGATTTAGGAGTAACTTTATATATAAGGAACTGCATCATAGTTGAAAATTTTTAAGGTAAATGATTCAAAAGTTGTTCTCTCAGATACTATAAATGTTTGATTCTTTCAAATACCATGAAAACAATTCACAATTTCTAAAACTGTCCCCCTCCCCCATTCTAAAATGTACTTGTACTGACTTAGTGAGCCCTGATGGAATACTGTTAAAAGAGAAATGTTTACAGCAATTTGTCTTCCTAGTCTGACTACTTAGATATTCCATATAAATTATTTATTTATATAGAAATGAATTTTGTCTTAAAATGCAAAACCTCTACAAAAAAGTATGAAGCATCCCAGTAAGCATTTAACATTTCTGAATGTCACAAATATTCATATAGCTCTGTGTCCTCCAAGACTATGGTAGCAAAAATTATGCACATCTACTGAGTCACAATTAAAGACTATATTAAATTTTACAGATGGAAAATTAAATATATACATTTATTTAAAAATTGTGTCCTATTATGCTATTATATTAGGATGTTCAAAACAAACAAAATACATATATATATTTCTAAACTCTTTCTCTCAGCTTTAAAACTAGTTATAAGAAGATAAAAATTAAGGATATTGTAAATAAGGCCAAATAATTGCAAATAGCCAACACAGTAATTCTCTTTTCTGCTTATTAAAAAGTCAGAGTTGGGCTTCCCTGGTGGCGCAGTGGTTGAGAGTCCGCCTCCCCATGCAGGGGACACGGGTTCGTGTCCCGGTCCGGGAAGATCCCACATGCCACAGAGCGGCTAGGCCCGTGATCCATGGCCGCTGAGCCTGCGTGTCTGGAGCCTGTGCTCCACAACAGGAGAGGCCACAACAGTGAGTACAAAGCCAGCATACCACAAAGAAACAAACAAAAAAAGGCAGAGTATCACAAAGTACATATTAATTTAAAGCTTATAACACCAAAGTAGAGGAAAACACAGTAAAACCAGAGCTTTTTAAAATGGATGACGTAAACTTTGTATTTTTTTACTTACCAGGGAAATCACTACTTTTTCAGACACACATCAGATCCACTTAATGGAACAAAGCTGATGGTGACCCTTGGACTTTGTGTTCTTGCCTATGACAGTGTCTTGCCACTCCAACATGAATTTGTATCTGGATATTTATTTTAAATCTATAGATTTTTTTAAATTTATTTTATTTATTTAGTTTGAGCTGTGTTGGGTCTTCCTTGCTGCTTGCGTGCTTTGTGTAGTTGCGGTGAGCGGGGGCTACTCTTCCTTGCGGTGTGCGGGTTTCTCATTGTGTTGGCTTCTTTTGTTGCGGAGCACGGGCCCTAGGCACATGGGCTTCCGTAGTTGTGGCTCACGGGCTCTAGAGCACAGGCTCAGTAGTTGTGGCGCACGGGCTTTGTTGCTCCGTGGCATGTGGGAACTTCCCGGACCAGGGCTTGAACCCTTGTCCCCTGCATTGGCAGGCGGATTCTTAACCACTGCACCACCAGGGAAGCCCCGAATCTATAGATTTTTTTAATCACCTCTGATAAGCATAAAATCCAGGAAACAAACAATGAGACTGACTCGAGTACAAACGATTTGAATGAAATATAGGGATAGATATTTAATAGAAATTCAAAATATAGTTTAAGACCACCTGAACGTATTTTCATCATGTGTGGCACACATATTACTTAATTTTTATATAATACTATGCAATATGTAATGATGTAACACAAAGTGTAATTCCAGTTTGTAATATTTACCAGGTCACTTATTTTCATTTGCTCCCTGAACCATCTATAATTAACAAAGCGATGGTTTTGGTGTTTGATTACCACTCAAAGTTGTTGCCACGTGCTGGTGGTATTCCATTATTATAAAAGAGCTAAGGTGTCTTTTGCTAAGCATATTTTCTAGCATAGTAATTCTTTGTCATTTTCTAAATACTAGGTTTTCCCACATCAGACCTTAGCAAAGGTGCCACATAACTGGTAAGTAGTATATCAAGGTTTAAAAGGTTTAAAGTATGAATCTAACTGAAGCTGTAAATCACAGTGGCTTCCCTCTTAGAAAAACCTTTAATTGAGTCTGTTACATCCATACCATCAAACGTCCTGTGGTGGCAAATAAGGATAAGCTAGTTCTACACACACAAGGATCAATAACCATGATGCAGCATTAAGATTTAAAAAAAGCAGTTTGCAAAACATTATATACATAAATAATATGATTATATTTATTTAAAGAGCAAATTATAGATTAATATGCTTAAGCTGAGATTGGAGCTGGTCTATTCCCATGGGAAGTTCATATACCTTCCACTAAACCATGATGCTTCAACAAAAAGTAGTTTTCAAGGTCAAGGGAACTAACTATTCAGTATGTTAGGAGACTCAGCTATGGCATTGTGTTCTGCCTTCTGCCAGTGAATGGACAAGCTCAGTCATTTTTTTAAAAATCTCTCATATAATATCTCCATCTGAAAATGGTTTCTGCTCAAAACACATTGGGGTACGAAGATTAAAGAGATCATCTCTGTATTCAAAAGCTTGTAATCTTATAAAATAATCACTTCATTAGTGAGCACTGATGATAATTAAAGTAAAGCTTACAAATATCTTTGTGTTCCAGGAAACATTAGAAAACTACAGGAAAGATGTTATTATAGATATTCCATGAGTCAACATATTTTAATAAAATAAAGAGATTCCAATGTAACACCAAACAGAAGGCACTGAATACCAGACACTGCTAGATTCTTGAGGGATGCAACATTCAGGTCCTTGAGTGGAGGATAAGGAGAACACTCACATCTAACTATCATGTGACTCAGAATATGACACATTCTTTAATATGACTATAAACAAAATAAATCGGGAGTACATGAAAGGGAAATTTTCCCTAAGAATGAAGGCAGTAGAATCTGACCTAGACTTTGAAAAATTATTAGGATCTTATCAGGTAACAATGTAGGGAATGGCCATCCCAGGCAAACAGAACATAATGAGTCAAGGCATGAAGGTGGAATAGATTGTGAAAAGTTCAGAAAACATCAAATTATGCAATGTGATTATAGTTTAGTCTGTATTAAGGTACTAAACTAAGATACGTCTAGTATATGTAGATGATAACAGTGATTGATGTTGAAGGAACGTGAATATTATGCTAAGGAGGATAACTTCTTTCCTGTAAATATGGAGAAGTCATTCAGGCTTCTGATCAGGGAAGGGACATGGACCTTCTTCATTTCAGAGAGAACAACATGTAAGCAAGATAAAGGATGGATTAATGGATGTGGAATGGCTATTGTAGATATCCAGACACAACTTCATGCTAGCAATAATGGGAAAATAAGCAAGATAAACTAAGAGATTTATAAAACTCTAAAATGAAGAATCATATTTCTTCAGGCATCTAATTTTCCAACATTAATCTATTTTTCATTTAACAGAAAGAACCCCGTGAATGTTGAGGGAAAAAAAAAAAGAAGAATCCTTTGTCTTCCTGGATACCAGCTCAATATTGTGATCAAGAGGACAAAGAGGATTTTGGATTTTCTACTATGCAGAATCCCTGAAGGATATAAAGCATAATAGAGAAACTCTCAGCAACTTGATAAAAGGAATGAATATGATATCAAGGAATAAATACTCAAGTACTATCTTTCTCTATTAAGTACAAAATACCAAGAGCATGTCAAGAATGTGGAGAGGAGATCTTCAGATTCACAGAAATATGGAATTCTTTTACGATCAGAGGAATCTAAAGACTTATTCAGTTTTTACTTATACTAATAATTGTTGGTAATTCTGGCAAAATATTTAAGAAGAGAATCTGATGAAATAAAATGCTGGTTGTAAGCATTTAACTCAGAAACATATTTCCTATATATCCTGAGGTAAAAAAAAAAAGTATAAAATACACAGAGCTGTGAAACGTAATTGCTAGACATATAAGCAGCTAAGGAATAAGATATTAAGATGTATACACAATCTTCAATAATTTCATTTCCTTTACACTTTACACTTTTACACTTTCCTTTACACTTAACAATTTATCTGTAGATTCTCTATTACATGTTATAACTGTCAATCCCAAAATATATTTGGAACTCCTTGATGGCAAAGGCTTTGTCAAGTCTTCCCCTGAATCCTGCATAGTGGCTCATAAAGTGCTACAGGATAATAATGCAAGCCAGATAAACACTTTGTGCATTAGAGAGAAGAAAATTCTCAGGTGAATCTGCAATATACAAGAACATTACAGTAGCCTAGAATCACATAGAATGAACCATTCTACAGAATCATTCCTTAGGAGGACTGCATTCACAGAGCACAGAGCCAGCACTTAAGCATCACTTACATAAAAACACCTTCTTGAATGAATTGGCAACAATAGACCTTGAGTATAAAATGGAACTGGAATAGATGATGATTATGATGAATCTGTTAGCCTGCTAACCCTCTGCAGTTAAACTGGTAAGTGCAGTAAGAGCACTGACAAAAAAATCAGAGAACAAGTCCATCAACTCTGAGCCTTCTTAAAAGGGAAGAAATTGTGTGTGTGTGTGAGAGAGAGAGAGAGAGAGAGAGAGAGTGTGTGTGCATTCATACGCATGCAAGAAAGAAGACTAATGACTATTACAAGACTCTTGTAATGAAGTATGTGACTAAGTACATGAAGATTATGATGAATATAAAAGAAAACTACAATTGAAGTTATGAAAACAGCACTTTAAATTTGGTTAAAAACTGAATCCAACTCAAATAACATCTTGTAACTATTTCCAGGACATCATTTTCAGAATCTTCAACATTCCTTAAGGTAAACCCAATCAAAGCAGTCTTATCCCCTTTCTGGTTACCAGCTTAATAATCTGGTTTCTGTTTAGGTTCTTCCACATGTCAATGTGTTTCAAGCAGTCAATGGCACTTCAGAGTTCTAACTGAAATCTGTTTCAAAAGGGGCATTTGCCTGAGAATACCAATTTCCTTACAGAAAAAGTAGCTACTCTTTTAATCAAAAAGTTAAATTAAGCATAAAATAATTGAAAATAAACTATATGTATATCAGTTTAGTTTTGGCCATCAATTCTTTTTTCTACTTGTTTGTAATAGACTGGCAAGCAAGAACTTCTACCACTTGCTTGTAATATGTTGAATTCCAATCCTATAATCACAATCATTTGTCCTTTATTTACTTTTTATATCCCTTTAGATACTCTTCCAGCATGTTTTGCAGGCATTTAGATTGCTTCTTCATGTGTTTAATACTCAGTTAATATGTACCTGTTGCATTTTGTTGTCAATTACAAATATTGACGATTTTATGCTTTCTTCCTTTTATGTGATTTCTAACCCATGTCTTCTATTTCTTCTGCAGTTCTCTTTTTGTCTTACAAAGTTGTACATTCTATTAAAACAGGATGTTTTTCTTTTTTAATTATTTGCATTTTCAAAGACTAAGGATGAAAACATGGAGAGCAAGGCACCCTGATGTTCCAAATTGAGATGCTAAATCACCTATGTGCTGTCGCTTCCAAGAGAATAATCAAATAATGGTTGATGTTAAAGAGACTGGGAGAGGGGATTTTTTTTTTTTTTTTTTGAGAAATGCTCTCAGGTCTATGGGGTACACCTTTTCACCTCATGTCAGGTAAAAGGACCTTCAACACTCATAGTGCATGGGGTCTTTGAGGAAAGATATTACATCTACCATGTTCCTCAAACAGCAGGAGGTGGTGAGTTACCCAGGTAAGGTATTTCTAACACTTCCTGAGGTTGTCAGAGCAAAGGGGCATGAGTATTTCACTTAGACCATTACTAGATCATGATGGAGAGAAAGCCAGCCTGGGATGACTTAGAGGCATTCTACCTCAAGAAACTGTTTCTGGGGTCATTGTGAACCAATAGCAACTATAGAATGAGGGGTAAAGTCAAAAGAATTCAGCCAGAGATTGCACATCCTGCATAAAAGTGAGTGTACCTGGATAATCTCAGTGCAGATATGTCCAAGGAAAATATTCAGGAAAGTATTAGTTTTGGACATCTGCCAAGCACAGAAAACACTGATATCAGAACACAATAGCACAAATCAAAAAGCAATTTCTTTGCTTCATATCTCTTCTCAGCCCATCCTTGCCCTCATCAACTCCAGAATGTTCAGAAACCACATAAGCACAAGATTAGGAAATAGTGAAATCAAAGTCACCTGACAATCTTCACACTCTCCTTCCTACAACAGACTATAAGTTTAAGACATGCCAAAGCAGAGGGAATAAGATTTGGAATTTTGTCTATTACACTTGCCTAGAAGTAGTAGACACATGAACTCCTAACATACATATGACTTCCGATTAACTGTGACCAGGACACTTTTTTCTTTAAATCATCTTGGGAATTCAAAGGATCTAGCCTAAGTATCACCCAACATGCCTGCTCCGTATAGTAGATTCAAACATGAGAAACACAGATGGAGATAAAACTGCTTTTAAAAGCTGCACTCGGGGCTTCCCTGGTGGCACAGTGGTTGAGAGTCCACCTGCCAATGCAGGGGACATGGATTCGAGCCCTGGTCTGGGAGGATCCCACATGCTGCAGAGCAGCTGGGCCCATGTGCCACAATTACTGAGGCCCAGGCACCTAGAGCCCATGCTCCACAACAAGAGAGACCACCACAGTGGGAAGCTCACGCACAGCAACAAAGAGTGGCCCCTGCTCTCTGCAGCTAGAGAAAGCCCGGTGCAGAACAAAGACCCAAAGCAGCCAAAAATAAATAAATAAAATAAATTTAAAAGCTGCTCTGCAGAGTTTCAATTTTCAAAGCATACCCAGTCATGTACACATGGATCTGCACTTGTTTCTCTTTTGGGAAATCTACCAGACCATACATCCCTTACGACAAGTATCAACTGTCTAGTCCACTCTGTTACCTAATGTTATTTAGCCCGCAAAGGCTCCTAGTCTGCAGTCTGCAGGTGAGCACAGCTGCCCCGAATTCACTCCTGAACTCTCTTTACAACTCTTTTTTTCTGTAATTAGTAATCTCTGGATTATCTCATATTCCCCTTTTTCTTCTTCTGGCCTTTCCAATACATTTGTATATCATTTCTTTTATCAAATCTTCTCTGTTTGAAATAACTAGCATTGCTTTAAGCTTCCCTGACTGGGCCCTGACTGATATACTCACCAACTCTGGCTTACATATCATATTTGAATATATTAATATAAATATAAATGTTGGAGGATAAAGTTGAAATAAAAGTACAAAGTGTTCTTATATAGTATTCATAAATAATTTTAAATGACCAGAATTAATGTCAAAGATCAATTTAACTCATGTAAAAAAAGGTAAAAGTCAAGTTGAACACAGAATTTCCCCAAATAAATTTGTATTCTATAGCAAAAAGTTAGCATAATTGTGTTGACACTGCTAAGAACCATACTGTTAGGTATTTGCAATTACCTGATACTTGAGGATTTTCACCTTTTCAATGTTATTCTGACCTCATTCAGCAAAAGATAACTTGCATTAGACTTCTGCAACTTTAAAATCTCCTACTCTTTTCATAATTGATGCAAAAAAATTCTTCCAAGTCTCAAGGGGTCTAAAGTAAGATATATTAATGACCACTTGAATGTACATCATAGTAGCAGAAAGATGAAAATATTATATGAGAAAATCTTTAACATTACATCAAATAATCTATTTAAAACTAGAAAACAAACAAGTTTGATAAGTCAGTGTCTATCTTCATATTTACTTGGAGGGCATCCAAATACACCACATTTTGTAAGTTTCTCTCTTACCAATGACAGGTCAAATTCAATATCCAGTATGGGAGATCTTGAAGATAATAGTGTAGGAGAGATTAGAAGGAAATATATGTAATTTTTATATACATAACTATATGACACAGTATCTTATAATGACTACATGAGTCCAGGTGTATTTTGAAGGCGTAAGAGGAAATATGACTTTATCAGATGTTGTGAGTTCCTTTGGTAAATGAATGAAACTTGTTCAAATCTAAAAGAAGATGCATGAGAAGAAAGAAAAGCATCAATGGAAAATATAATAATCTAATAGGGCAAAGAGATTCAAAGCGTCTTAAAAGAGGAAGATTAATGAAAAAAAAACCTGTGTTTCTGATTGTCAAACAAGTCATCCACCAGAAAGTTCATTCCCACATATGTAATTACTAGACCTAGACCTAAGGCATATAAATGTCCTATAATGAACAAAGGGTAAAGTTTGAGAGTGAGTAAATATTGAAACTGTAGGAAAAGTAATTTGACACTTAAAGAATAAAATAATGAAAATTAAATATTTTGAAGATGCATCAAGAAGAATAAAGCCAAGAGAACAAAGAAAGAACTGAGAAAAGTAAGTGTATAAGTTTATAATTTTAAGATAGTTTTCTTAAGGAAAAATATATAAGGAACAAGAAACTGACTTTAGAAAGAAATAATTCTTCAATTCATAGACATTGAATTTAGGTCACTGCAATCCTTCAAAATAATAAATAAATTATAGGTTCTAGATTATAGCCATATAAATAACCTGAAGCAGCAGGAATCTACTTTAGAATAGATTAAATCAGGTAAATGATTCAATTTAGTTATCAGTAAATGAAATAATCTTTAGTTGTTTAAAACTTGAGCATTAAGGGAAAAAAAATCAAAGGAGAATAAGATATAATCCTTTTTCCAATGCTAAATAAAAGTACTTTTATACAAATTTTATGGAGTTCTATGTATATTATGCTTTATTTCACCAGCATAAACATAGTTAAATATAATAGACATTAGAAAAAGGACATAATTCAAAATAAGGAAATTTCCCAGAAAGAAACGTGAGGTATAAAAAATGAATCCTAATGAAACGCTCAGAAGGTGTACAATGAGAAACAAAGAAAAATATTGCAGGCAAAAATATTGGAATGCTATGTTACAGACTAGCTGGGATGTGGTCTATAACCTATAAACATCTAACCCCTTCTGATATCTATCATTTTTAAATAGGCAGAATGGTACACAGATTGTATAAAAAGATTAAATGCTCTCCCACACTTACCAACAAAAAAGCTCAGATTACTTTAATCTGACCATTCTTGTATTCCTGGCCTCTGCCCAAGTTCATTTAAAAATATAGTTTGGTTGTTTTCTATTTTTTTTTTTTCCATACCAGTACTCTGTTCTTTGCCTTTCAACTACCTACCAATCATTTTAGCAAGCATTTCAAACATACAGAGGAAGAATAAGATTTAATATTAATGAGATACCCAAAGTTAAATCCCTAGAAAACAATTTCAATATTTATCTCTAAGTATCTCTTGTAACTAAATCAAAAAGAGGAGCAGAAATAGAGTCAAAATCTAAGGAAAGGTCATTCAGTTCTAATAAGTAATTATGCTAAGTGATCCTATTTGCTAAAATTGTACCTAATCCATGATTTTAAAATAGCATATAGATAAATAATTAAAGAAATATACACATTTTAATATAAAACAATGATAGCTTGATATCCTGCACAATACAGATACCAGTAAATATAAATTTCATAAATCATCAGTAATACACTAAAGGTCAAAAAAAAAAAAAAAAAGCTTTTAGGCTTTTCCCCAACTGCAGTGGTAATCCTACATCTTCAAAGTAAAAGTATATTCAGAAGGTTAGTTCTTTTGCCTTTACCATATTCTTGAACCATTCTAAAAAATTAAATCAAACAACTAAACAACCTTAAATATATAAAAAAGAACATCAGAATAACCATTCTCCCAGTATAATCCTTATATCACCTGCCCAAAATCATATAGGCTGCTTTTTCATTATAATAATGTAGCCAGAAAAGTATTTAGAAATAAGCAAGAAAATGGTAGGTTGTGCAATTTTATTGATGAAATATATAGGATGATGATATAGAAAATAATTTTGGGGCCCACTTTAAATAGAGTGGTTAAGATTTATCTGACATTTCAACTGAGAATGGGATATGAAAGTGGACCAGACTCAGGATGCACGTGAAGACGTTTATTCAAGGCTGAGGAAATATGGCTTGGCCAAAAAGTTTGTTCGGGTGTTTCTGTAAGGTGTTATGGAAAGATCTGAACAAACTTTTTGGCCAATCCATAGTAAATGCAAAACTATTTTTACATGACCACAGGTGGTAGCATAGATTATTGATCAGAAACTGAATTTTTCCATGGTTTAAAATGAAATGAACCAACTACGTAAAGTTGTAGAATAGAAAGTTGTCTGCATACAGTTTTGATCTGGATGTGGGGCACCACAGCACAGAGCAGGTAGCCTCAAGCTCATTCCTCTCTGTTCCCACGGTCATTGTGCACATGGCTAACATGTATCACCTTAACCAGGGAGCAGGATAAACAGGGACTTGTCAGTTCCCTACTAAAAGAGGAACTTTTTGGTGTAAGAACCATCTCTTAATCATCTCTGTATTCCAATTCTTAGCATATTGCAGGGCATTAATAAAAACTGAAATGTTGTTGCATTATACCTTATTGCACTCTATAAATTAAGCTAAAGTCCAGAATGGTTGAACCTTTCGTAAGAGCAAGTCTGAATTGCTAAAGCAATATATATATATCAGCCTTTGGCTAATGTGGAGGAAAGTGCTTACATTTTTTGCTTCTATATTTGGTAGAAAGACTTTTTGTTGATTTACAGATAGTTGAGCATTTTTGCATTGCTGTAGAAAAAAATGGCTGCCAATCTATGATAAAAATAAATTTCATTTACATTATAATATTTGATTCTGTTTTTAGGACACTTCTTTTTAGGACAAAGTAGTATTTTTCTATTTTAAAAAGGGAAAGGTCAAAAAATTTAAGAAAATCATAAATGTTTCCCAAATTAATTAACATATTATGTAAAGTTAAATTTAGTTATAATAATGTTAAAATTATATTGGGAAAATAAATTTAAATCTTTAGTAAACTAAATGCTTTATAAGTGAATTAGTTGATATGAATAACGCACTCATTGATATTGAAAGGTATTTCTACAGTAAAAATCAATAATAAGCTTAAATTAAATTGCTTTTAAATCTCAAGTTGGGAACAATAATTGTCACAAAATTGTGTGGCCCATACCATTTCAAATAAAGGTGTGAATATTATTTTTGGTCTGACTGAAAATTTCACTGAAAGTAAGTTGCTGGATCTATTAGCTGACTTACTCCAATCCCTTAAAGAACTAGCTTACTCTCTAAAATGTTTTGTCCACTTCAGTTCTAAGTGACTTGGAAAAAAAAATAATTTTTAATTTTTATCCATGGGTAACTATTCCAGATATTCCACTTGTGCGATGACAGCAATTGTGTATTATCAGACGAGGTATTCTGCCTCTAAAAGAACTCTCAATAATCTGCATCTTGGTATTCATGTCCTTGTAGAGCTCCTACCCTCACTGAATAAAGCTGTGTTACCAACTGTCTATTAGAGAAAGAACTACATGTAACTTTGGTGGCTGGGTCACAAAAGACATTCTGGCTTCTATATTATGTTCTCCAGAATTCTTTACTCTGGGGGAAGCTAATGTAATGAGGGCACTCCAGGAGCAGTATGAAGAGACTCATATAGTGAAGAAGAGAAGTCTCTACCAGTTCACGACCCATCTAAGTAAGCCATCTTGGAATCAGATCCTTCAGTCAAATCAAGCCTTCAGATCTCACTTTAAATAATTATAACCTATGATATTTAAAATTTGTTCAAATTTAAACAACAGACTGTCTTCATTTGACGTGAAACTATTTTTCCTAGTTAAAAAAGGAAATAGAAAAAATCTACTTTTCTTTTTTGATAGTTGGCTCATAGACCTGAGGAGCTTGCTCACTGATTCTCATCTCATGTTTTGGAGTTGGTCTCTCCCTAATCCCTGAATAGGTTAAGCTTCTACCCTATTAAACTATCCACTGTCCTTAAAATCTCACAGGCACTTTCCACATTTTGCCTTTGTGTGTGACATTCCCTATGCATTTCTTTTTAAATTATTAATTTATTTTTATTTTTAGCTGTGTTGGGTCTTTTCTGCTGTGCACAGGCTTTCTCTAGTTGTGGCAAGCGGGGGCTACTCTTCATTGCGGTGTGCAGGCTTCTCATTGCGGTGGCTTCTCTTGTTGCCGAGCATAGGCTTCAGTAGCTGTAGCACACAGGCACAGTGCAGGCTCAGTAGTTGTGGCGCACAGGCTTAGTTGCTCTGTGGCATGTGGGATCTTCGCAGACCAGGGCTCGAACCCACGTCTCCTGCATTGGCAGACAGATTCTTAACCATTGTGCCACCAGGGAAGCCCCCCTATGCATTTTAAGTCCAACCCTTATCTGAATGGCTAATGGTGACTCATTCATCATTGAATTTTATAGAACACATAATTAGCGTTTAATGTATAGCAAGAATAGTGAAAAGAAGTCTGATGTCACAAATTTTGATGAAGCATCTTACATTTGTCCATCATGAAAATACACAGTACAATCAAAATTCCTGTCATGAGAGGACAACTTGATATGAAAGGGATGCATTTGTACTTAATCTAGATTTTTCCAATATAAAAACTTTTGTTTTAAGCATTACATTTCAAGCAAAGTAAGAAATACTTCTTTTGGACTGAACATGATGATGCTATGAACCCTGGAAACAATCTAGCTCATTTGTGGTTTGGAACAAAATAAAATATTGTCAGTGACTGTATCCACAAAATTATTGACATTTCTATCATGATGCATTATTTTTTATAGCACTGAAGTACACTGCCTATTTTCTAGGTCCCCTTTGAAAATAACAAGGGCCAGTGACATGCTTGAAATGTGAAAAGTTTCTTTCCAAAGAAAACTTAGCTTGGAAGAAAAGTCTTCGTAATTCAGATCACAGAAGGAACACCTGTGAGGCTTGGCAATATCCATGGTTTTGCTGCTTTGGTGAAGAAAGGAGCCCCACACCACAGTGGGGCTCACTGCTTTCGAAGTTGGCATATACTGACAGTAAAAATACTGCCAGCAAGCCTGAGAGGATTTTTATCTACTGTCCTAAAAGTTGTCAACTTTATCAGAGCCAGGGTCTTGAATCACTGCCTTTTTAAGAAATCTGCCAAGAAGATGAAAAGAGAATACAAAGTTCATTTCCACTATATTGAAATTTGCCAACTTTTCAGAACACGTGTTCCAAAGCCCTTGTTTGAACTTTGAGTAAAAAGTTCAAGAGAAAGCAAGCTCGCCCTCAGAACAATTTTATAGAGCTTCTTTGTGGCTTGACTTACTTGGCAGGTATTTCTGGTTGTAAGAATGAATAAACTTTTTCCTGTATGGGCCTGTGATGCCATTCTTGATAGTAATGATAAACTACAAATTATTTTGTTCAACTTCCTAATTTGGAGAGAAATTTGGAGGTTGACAGCTACATGAACCAAATGCTATAAAAAGCATTTCTTCAGGGTTGATAGTGACAAAACGTTGCCAAATTCTTCCAGGAAAATATCTTTAGACCCCTGGAATCACAACAGAACTCTTATCAGTTCTGCTGAAATGGTTTTAAAATTAAGCACAGATTGAATTAATTCTGATATTGACTTAAAAAACATTAAAGAAGCAGTCCTGGGGCTTCCCTGGTGGCGCAGTGGTTGAGAGTCTGCCTGCTGATGCAGGGGACACGGGTTCGAGCCCTGGTCCAGGAAGATCCCACATGCCACGGAGCGGCTAGGCCCGTGAGCCATGGCCGCTGAGCCTGCGCGTCCGGAGCCTGTGCTCTGCAACGGGAGAGGCCACAACAGTGAGAGGCCTGCGTACCGAAAAAGAAAAAAAAAGAAGCAGTCCTGGTCAAATCTGACCCCCAAAACTTGTGCATATGAATTCAAATGAAGGATTTTGGAAAACTCTGGTGTTATAGAAAATAGCTAACCCCTCATGAACGGAGCTGAATACGGGGACCCTGTTTCTTTTTGGTATCATTGGCGAGATTTGCAACATTTCCAAACAAAAGGAGGACAACCTCAATTAATGTCAAAGATAATGTGTACATAACTGTGTTTCATACACACACACAAAATTTACAAAGTCAAATTCTTATTCAAGCGGCTGTCTTATCAAGAAAACTGATTTTGAACAGAGTTAAAAGTTTATTTAATTTGCATGAGTTCTATTTCTTGTTCTTTCTTATTTATAGAACTGACCCATTAACTTTTGCATAAAAATAATAACACATTTTGTGAATAGCTTAACTTGGTATATGAATAAGATACATGCTAATGCACAACATAAATTTTATGAACAATTTTGCATTTATGTTATATCTGCATTTTTCCAGTATGGGGCCTCCATAGATTTCATCAGATTCTCAGTGGATTTGGTAACCGCACTAATTAAGAACCATGCATTTCACCTCTTAGGCAGACCTTGCTTTGACTTTCCTAGACTGAGTCAACATTGCCACCCTCTGTATTCCCACTACACTCTGTTCCTACTTTGTGCTGATCATGTTTTATTGTAGTTTTTGTTTTATTTCATTTCACTGGATTGTGATATTATTCAGGACAGGAATTATATATTCAGTACACACATTAATTAGTATGGCCTTACAAATGATAGGTGCTGACAAAATGTTTCATGAGTGAATAAATGCAAATAAACACTCTTTCTTTTCTTTTATTTATTTGATTTCCGCCCCCCCCCCCCCGGGAGACTGTGTTTATAGGATGAATGGTTATATGTAGGCAAATAGGTCCTTCTTCTTCATAGTTAGTAAAGGGAATTGACCTTTAACTGGTGAAGGCCAATCATACATGAACAAATTAGATGTGATAGTTTAGGATTTTTTCCCTAATACCAAGTAAGCTGTCAACTGTTAATTATAAAAATATATACTTTACAGTATATTAAAATAAGAATCAATAGCTTATACATAGGAAAACATAGTAAGCTCATTTCAATTAAATTAAAAACCTATATAGCATGGAGATTTAAAAATTTCACCTTTCAATTTTTCGTATCACATAAATTGTGCTTGGTTCTAGATATAATTCACCTGATCCCTTCTTTAAGCGTAATTGTCAGGAACCATAGTAAGGTAATTAACATTAAACTCAAAGGCCACATATCACCAGCCAAATTCTCTCTCTAATTAGCTAAATTATACAACTTAAAGAAAAATGAGAAATGTTGAATTATTTAGATTACTGCACTTGTTTCTAATCTCTTTTTGCCCTTTAGAGACATCATACATATCTAATAACATACTAGTTTCATTATTATATTTACAATAGAACTTCAGTATCAGAAGATTTCAATTATCTCTAAAATTTAACATGAACTTTTCTCTATTTTAGTTTTATTTAAGGTTTCTTATACGGTATGCATATTAGAACCTCAACTAAATGTTTGTTGAACCTAATTTAATACTCCAAATATTCAGAATGAAACCATCTCTTCTGACAGAAAGCATTGTTCAAGCAATTAGAAGAGTATAAAAGCCATAAGGTAAGATGATAAGATCTAAACCTGCTGAAGTTAATTAGCTCTGGGGAATAATTTTTTAAATAATAGGAACATTAGCTAAAGAACATTACAGCAAAATATCTCCTGCATAAAAAATAGGACATGTGGCAAAAATAAAATTGTAAAGAAAATGTATTTTCTAACCTAGTGCAAAGTAAGTCATCAGAGTTTTTTCATATTAAACTAGAAAATCTCCAGTGTGCAGGGAAGCTATTTAGGAAGTTCTCTGCAGCTGAGCAAATGAATGATGCATTTGACTCTGAATATTCACATCTATAGCTATTTCATGGCATTTTCCATCTGTTTGTGTTTTCTTTCTTTCTTTTATTTTGGCTTTTTTGAACCTTTTCTGAACTTTCAGTCTTAGGCCACAGATTCTTTGGAACAGTTTATTATTCAACTAGCCTGGCTCAGTTCTACAAGCTAAGGTGAATGATTTCAAGCAACTATTTTTTTTTTAACATCTTTATTGGAGTACAATTGCTTTACAGTGTTGTGTTAGTTTCTGCTGTAAAGCAACTAATTTTTGAAAATGAATTTTATTTTTGAAAATTACTCCAAACACATCTAATTTATATCTACAAATATCATGGTACCCTATTTAGCAGTAAATACCTATTTAACTGTTTTGATAATAGATTTATTTTGTAAAGTTAGTCTTCTAGTATTTGCCATGTCAAGCTAGTATTCACCATAAACACACAATATTTCATTGTTAATTTGCTGTGGGTTTTACCCAAAGTTTGACTTTCCATCTATGCCACCTATACAATTAAAATACCACCTTTGAATACATCATCTTTCCTTATTTGTACATCAAATAAAAACTTTCTTCTTAATATCCATATTTAAAAAAAGAGTTCTTTCTCTGCATTAGTAGGTTGGAATTCTAATGTAAGCTTTGAGAAGTTATGATTTTCAATGTTAGAAGAGGGCAGAAACCACTAATTACTCCTAGATATCAAAGAAATGGTACTTCATTTTCAAATACATTCAATTTATGAAGGCTATAGTACTCCAGTAATAATATTAACACATACGGTTTTCTCATCTTCAAAGTCTTTTTCTGAATATTAAGTAATTAGCGAGATTACACATTGAATAGGTGACATGTGAACCACATACTTTTTTTCTTTTTTAAGAAAAATATGATGTGTTTGTGGTAAACTGTGTACATATTCATTGCAGATACATAATACCACGACTTTGTATCTCTACTAGTCATTGTAAATATCTGCTCAAGTTCACTAATACAAGAATAGTAAATGAAGGTTAAAGATGAAGTTTACGTTATCTTTGTCCTTAATGATGTACAGGCCCTTTGAACAAGGCATTTACAGTTAGTTTCAATTAACACAGCTAAATCTTTACCCTGTACTGGCATCTCTGTCTTCTCCACTGTGATTCTCAGTTGACCCTGTTTAAATTCTCTGCTGTTTAAATGTCTTTCCCTTGATTCTTTGGAGATAAAAATGTAATTTTTTAAAACTTTACTAACAAAATAGTGGAAAATGAAATATGCCTGAATATTCAGATACACAGATTATGTCTTGATTTCAACATTTAGAAATATCAAACGCTATTTGTTGACAATTTTATGTGAAAAAAGTGTGCTATTCTATTCCCAAGTATAGTAAATACTTATAGCAAATAATGTTAACAGTTTTAAAAAATCAATAAGGATGATTTGGGAAAATATAAAATATCATTTGTTCAAAATTTTTTTGTAAAATAAAATACATATTATACATGCTATATGTACAACCCAATTATTTAACCCTTTGGAAAGCATAAGAAACAAAAAGTTCCATAACTAGAAATATGGCTTCTAATACCAGTTCTGAAAATAACTAGCTGTGTTATCATGATTAAATTAATTTTCCTGGTTTCCAGTTTCATCATTACTAAAATTCTGGAGTTAATCCCATGATTTTATGATTTGAATGTGTATTTTTTTCTTCTCAATTTATTTCCTATTTATTATTCTTACCACATTGGTAAGTCAGTAAGCTCTTTGAGCGATATGAGTATGTATTATGTGGGATTTGACTTCCAAAAGGAGAAATTATGTATAATGGGTCAATAATACTTCTTGATGTTCTGATTTTAGCTAATGATCTACTCTTCTTAAGGAGTTAATCAAACCTTTCTTTTTTTTCTTTGTGAGGGTCTTGCTTGGTTCAGGGTAGAGGCTGAGTGAAGAGAGAGAGGTCTTAATTTTGCACATACCCGAGACAGAATGAGAAATTTATTTACTATTCATTTATTTATTTATTGGATTTTTTTTTCTGGCAGTTCAAGGAGCGTTACTTTGTTAATGACCACAAAGAAGATCAAAGGGAGATTCTTGGCTGGGTCTGGATAAGAATATGAGAACAGTTTTTTTCTTCAAAAGCTCTTGGTGTTAGCATTGTCAGTGTTTTTCCAGATTCTGTGGTGGAAATTGAAATTAGAATAATCTAGTAAGTGAAGTCCTCACTGGAATTAGAGTCCTTGCTGGAAATATAACTTTAGAAGTTTATCAAAGTGATAAGAATATCATTAGCTTCTCACTGTTATTAAGAAACAAATAATATTATTTTCACTGATCTATGCTCTTTGATTACATTTAAAATGTAGAACAGTATCTACTAATTCATTTTTATTGAATTAGTTCCTTTTCATTACACATAACAGTGCTTTAAATAAGAATTAATAGGATGTAAAAGTTAACTTTTGAAGTCTCTTTGAACCCTATTTTCTCTACTTGCTCGCTAATATGTTGAATTAGTCACCAATATCTATTTATTCTGCTTCTGAACTGTTGTTCTGATTCCACACAGGTAAATTACACGAGTCCTCCCATGTCCATTCAGTTACATACTTTGTCAAGACTCCCTGTTCTTGAGACAGAGCCAGTCCTCTCTGCTTCCTGCTCACATAGCTCTTGATACACTGTTTCTACCTCAGCAGTATTCACCCTCTTTAAAGTCACCAACCTCCCACACACACCTCCACTGCTGAAAGTTCCTGAAAGGGGCGTCACTGCCTTATTAGTATTCTAAGTATCTAGTATTATTGCTGGTACATAAAATTATTTCGGAGATGAAGGATGAATAGATGGATAATATAATGAATTGCAAAAGTTGCTTACCATAGTCTAAATTTTAGCAAAAAGGAATTCCTTGTTAAATTCATGGCTATAAAATTCAGATTGTGCCTTATTGGGATACAACTAAATACAACTTTAATTTTTTTAAGCATTTTAAATAAATGTTTTCTACACCTTAGACTGGCATGGATAGCACTCTGTACTAGTCCAGGTAACTGGATTCTACAGAAACATTCAAATGCTCATATCTATCATAGTTTCACACTTTCCTCAGGGCATAGTTTCAAGTAACAGCTTCACAATTCACTTAGCTTAGAATCTGGCCGAAGATAAAAGAAAGATTTTTCCATTCTTCACTCCCTAGCCACTAGGTATGATTGAAAGCCTGCTGGACCTAAGAAACATGAGCTATCTTCCTCAGCTCTGCACAGCTCAAGAGAAGACACCCTCCAAACACTGCCCAAACACTCCAAACATTCACTGTATCAGTCAGCTTGGTGTGCCGGTAACAATACCAAAAAATAAACTAGGTGGTTTGAACAACAGAAATTTATCTCCTCACAGTTCTGGAGACTGGAAGTCCAAGATCAAGGTGCCAGTTGGGTCAGCATCTAGTAAGGGCTCTCTCCTTGGGTCACAGACAGTTGCTTTGTTACAGTGTCCTCACACGGCAGAGACAAAGAGAGAGCTCTAGTATCTTCCTCTTCTTATAAGGGCACCAGTCCTATCGAATTAGGGCCTCTCTCTTACGACCTCATTTAACCTCAATTATCTCCTAAAGGTCCAATCATCCAAATGCAGTCACACTGGGGATCTTTGGGTTGGGGGTTGGGGTTTGGGGCTTCAACATAAAATTTGGGGGACACGGTTCAGTCATAACACACACACACACACACACACACACACACACACACACTTTGATTTTCTCCTACGTTTCTTTTTCTGATATTTCTTGACTTAATTGGAAACACCTAAACACAATGTACCTAACAAGACACACATTTAAGTTTCACAGGATACATTCACCTTTGGGGTTCCAGATCTGGGCATTCCCTTCACACGCCATTTCGCCATCCCCGATATAAGATGAATCTTTGCATGTAATATGACTCAGTCTGGTAATTTGCAAAGAAATGACAGAACCATCATAAAGGCAAAAGTTTGTGAGTTTCAAAAGAAGAAGAACTTGGCAAAGACTACCATGGGAAAGACTTCCTTTATAATCTCTAACATTAGAACTCAAAACATGCTTCGATTAGATTCTATGATGTCTGGCATGCTATCTGGTTATCAGCAAGTTGAAGTGTTCTGGGCTGCTGATTCTGTCAAAGGTTTCTGGGAATTCAAGTGGTCTCTAAATAAGCATAGCAGTAAAGTTTGTAATATAGTAAGGAGTTAGAAGGAAAATTTAAATAGTAGTTTTGTGGATGTGTAGAAGGATAATTTAAATAGTAGTTTTGTGGATGTCTAGTTTGTTCCATGTGTTGCTTTTAAATAACAAATACTATGCTTCATGTTATTATTACAATATTATCTTGGTGAGCTAGGCATCTGCTACAGCTGTCCATTTTTTTTTTTTTTTTTTTTTTTTTTTGCGGTACACGGGCCTCTCACTGTTGTGGCCTCTCCCGTTGCGGAGCACAGGCTCTGGACGCACAGGCCCAGCAGCCATGGCTCACGGGCCCAGCTGCTCCGCGGCATGTGGGACCTTCCCAGACCGGGGCATGAACCCATGTCCCCTGAATTGGCAGGCGGACTCTCAACCACTGCGCCACCAGGGAAGCCCTGCAGCTGTCCTCTTAAGTTTTGTGTTGTTAGGTAGGCAAATATTTCACTTATGCAAGGTAAGCTTTACACTGTAGTGCCATTGTCTATCTATTGCCCTGGAAAAAGTCTATATGTATTTTAAATTACACATATAACTGTTTTGTGTTTTGGTGCCTAATTCCTCTCCTTGAAATGCATGAAAAGAATTAAAATGTTCAAATTGTTTCCTTTAATTCCTTTAATGCACTTTTGTGGGGGGAATTAACCTGCATGCTCTAAAATGATTGTATGTGGAATATTAAAAATGGAACATCTCATTTCCTTTTTACTTCTGTTGTGGGGATTGTAAACATCACAGGTATCTAATGAACACCTTACTTTTACAACATCACAAAATGAAAAAGGCACGTTGGAAATACAACTAGAAGCTTGTCTTTCAGATTGGTCCCCAGACCTACTGAACACATTGATTTTTTTCCCCCATTTTTTCTTGTTGCTTTTCTCTCACTTCAAACTTCTAGTGAATTTAATGTGACAAGGTGTCAACAAAACAACTGCGGAGAGGCTAGCATCTAGATACAACTTGAGGCTGCTTTATTAGAGTCCTTGATTTTCTAGTTTTAAGCCTGGGGGTAAGGATTCTGTTCATCTAAAATCACTAAATTCTATCTATAATGTAAGTCCACAAAAAATGGTCTAATCACCACTAACACTGAAGACCCTCCATCTTTTTTTAGACCCCTTCTCCTGTAGACTCACAGGCCATTCATTCTTTGGGAGGCAAGGGGGTAAAATTTTTTTGGCCTCAACTGGCCCAGTTGTTGCTTATCAGATCCAGACACTCTTTCAAATGAAATCTGATTTACTCATTCCACTTTAGAAATAATAGCTGTTTTAAGTTTAAAATTATTCCTTTTTTAGTATTGTTGACTTTATCCAATATATAATTAAAAGCACATGGACAATTTTGCCAAAATTTTTTCTGATAGTCATACACAATTTTTAATATATAGTTTGAGTAATAATATATACAAACAACAAAGTGGAACAGAGTAATTTACTCCCTTTTAAATTTCCAGCTTTAGTCTATTGCAGATTGAACTATCCATGAATATTCATTCAACAAACGTGTTTTAATAATTATGAAATCAAGTACTTCCAATAAATTTGTATGCATGCATCTTAAATCTTAATCATATTTTTACTAATGGATATTTTACAAACATAAAACAAATAGCAAAAATCACATCTAGAAAACAAAGAAAACATTCCTGCTTGACTTTCAATCTTTGTTTCACACATAACCCCAGTGTCCCTTCCATGACAGGGCCTGAAGCATTTCAGGCTTCAACGTGATTTAGACAGAAACTCAAGCTTTAAATAATCCATCTTGCAGTCCTCTGACAAAGTAATTTGTTGGAAAAATTATAATAAAATTTTCATAAAGTTCATATTCATGAAGGGACAAAAATTGCTTTTAGGAAATTACAATATTAATAATTTACACTCATGTCAATAGCATTTCCAAAATAACTCAAGCTCTCTACCTTGAAAATTATGAATCTACTTTGATTTTTCTCCTCCACACAGACAAATATGCGGAGACACACTGAGATCTAGACACAGATTATTCATTTAAGAAGATAGCTCCTTGTTTAATTAGAGATTTACCATTTTAACTAGCTGTACTATTGCTCTGAAATAGTTTTCTAGGGTTTGCAGAATTAAAGATGGTAAAAATTGATGAACCTTATCTGTATTTCCCCCCGAAGGGTACAAACGTTTATTATATTTCAGATGCAAAACACAATTAGCCTCTAACCTAACCATGTTAATCTCCTTGAGTTAAGCTTATGTGTTTCTGCTTGTCTAGAAACTTTTAATGAAAGATCTATGTCTTTTACAGCCGATTTTAATAACCTCTTTATTTGCATCTCTGCCCTTGTTTAGAAGAGAAGTTAATACAATAAACTCCCAGATTGCAGAACACTCTTTTAAAATTGAGGATAAATAAAATTCTGCAACGGCTCAATTGGAGCAGCACTCAGCAGGAGATGGACATCAACAATAAACATAATACAAGTTCCAAAAGTTTTCATGTAATTAACTAAGATGGATACATTAGTGTCATCCATTAGGTTCCATTCTGTAAACTCCAGACTCCTGGCCATTAAGCAGGGCCATTTTGACAAGACTGAATTTGAAAAATTGATTTACTTTATGGATAAATAGTCCTTTAAAGGTGATTTTTTTTTCTTTTCAGCAACAAAACTGTTGCAACTTACCCTAACATTTTCTGTAGCACATTCTCAAGTGCTCACCTACTCCCAAACTATATTTTCTGCCGAGCAAAAGTTTTGGTTGGGTAAATTTACCCTGCCTCAAAAGGGAAATAAATGGTCACTTGTGGATTTCCTCACTCTGGGCTAGAATCTATGACATAGCTACTCCATACCTCCAATGAAATGTTTGATAACTATTGTGAGCATTCTAGTTTTATCTTGTCAGAAGTATTTATGCCAGATAAAAAAGAAGAAAGAAAGAAAAGGAAAAGAAAATCAACATCCTCCATTTCCACACTGAACTAAAGAGGTAAAAGTTGTTTTCTGTGGTCCACAATTATCTAAAATATACAAATACAGTAACCTGATTAATCTCTCACTGTATTGTTGGTCTAGCACAATGTCACCTGTTTCATTACCAGCAGTGTGCAATTACTTCCTCAAAATATAATGGAGAAATTGTGCCCTGAAATTACATTTACAATGGATTTATTTTGTATATTTAATGCAAATTTTTCCAGAAATACCACACATAGAATTTTGAAATGTAGAATAATTATAATATCTTCTGACAAATAGCATCATTTTTTTTTCAGTTACTTCACAGGGAGATGCCCATAGACAGAGGTTGTGGCTAATTCAGTACCCTACACTTAGCATGGTATCTAACACATGAAAATGAAGACAATCCATAAAGATTTATTGAATGAAGACTGAATACATGATTGATGAGCAGACTTTTACTCACTCACTAATATATGCTTAGAACAAGATGGAAGAATAACTCTTACAAACATAGTTTTCATAAAAAGTTCAGAGAAATTTCAGCCTCATCCAAGTAACTTATTTAAAATTATTTCTATTATTGGTCTAAATTTTCTTACCTCATGGAGATTCTTAATGTTCTACAGTCAATAAAATCACATTCTATAAGGAAGAGCTACATGACTCTGCCACTGAATTGTGACAATGCCTATCCTATTGTGTTCCTTTCTCAGATTATTTCACTATTCTTACAATGGATCCCTTGCCTGCAGTCTACTCTTAGCTCAATCCCTAACCTCAGGCTATTTTCCACATTGCTACTGGAGCTAATTTGCTCCAACAAGATTTCATCCTTGCCTTTCCCTAATGACAGTTTTCAAACAGCTAGCATACCATTGCTTCAGGAATAAAGTCTGAGCTACACAGCATGTCATTCAAGATCTTTCCTGAGTGGGTCCCAACTTTAACTTCTTGAACCACAACTCTAAACCAAATATACTTACTGTTTGCATATAAGCGTATTCTTAAGAATTACAAATTTACCTTTCTCTCAGCCTTAGTTTATTTTGTTTCCTCTGCCTACAAAATATTTCTCAATTTCCAATTTGCTGTATTCAATTGTCAAGCCAAGCTCCAATATTACCCATTATTTGAAGACTTCCAGAATCCTTCAGGGAGAATTAATCACTCCCTATTCTGTGATACCATACTATTTAATATGCATTTCTGTGACGGCACTGACCACGTTCAATATTAGTATTTATTAGGTGCTTTAACTTGTCCTACATGCATTTATGTTTCTCCCTCTTCTGATAGGAAAAAAACTCTCCTCATTCATCTTTAAATGCCTAGCTTCTAGAATAGTGTGAAGATGAAGAATAGTTCAATAAATATAAACAGAGCATGAAATAAAGTGGTTACAAAGGACTTTGGGGACACACACATTTTGCCCAGTGACTAGACTGATGAACACTCTGCAGACATGTGCAGCGTCTTATAGTCTTTCGTTGTCATTGTCAGAGAAGGAGAGCTCTGCACATGTCTCAGTGCTGACAAATAGCTTTCTTTTTGTTTTGTTTTGTTCTGTTTTTTCAAAAAACCGTTTTATTACCATAATTGTTATTTTACTTATCATTTTATCTGAAAGAACAAGCCAGCAACATAGACAAGAAAATTCACAAAGGGTAATAACAAAATTGTATTCTTGACAGATTTTCAATCTATTTGTAGACAAAACAAAGTGACAGCGATGTTGCCTTAAAAACATAGAAAGACAGAGAAAGCTCCTGAAAGGACTTGAGTCCAGCAACAGGTGAGTCCCATGGCGCTGGGACTATGTAGTCCTGTACCCTCAGCCTTGCACAGTGCCTGGTGTCTACACCAAGCCTCTGGGTTTGGGGGAGGCCTGTGGTGTCTCTGCCGTAATGCCTTGTTGGCTCTGCCCTCGGGGGTGTGCCCTGACCCCCTGACTGGAGCCAATCCCTACGGTAGAGTTGGTTCCCTAAAATCACACCTGGTGTCCTAGATTTTATTTTGTATTTTTTGTATTTAAGTTCAGAAGCCTGAGCTATCATTTAATTTTTTTTCATTGTGGCAAATAGCTTTCTTATGTAGAGTAAATGAGGACTAAGTGCTCCTCTAAATACCTGGGGCAGGAGCCAATTTGTCAACTGAGCTGACTGTGGCGGTCTCTGCCTGTCAAACCTCAAGTGGGTATGTTTTCCCAAGATAGCTGGCATTGAAGAGGAAACCAGGGTCTGCCCAGCAGTCTTATTAACCAATTTTAAAAGGGTGGCCATTTTCAGAGAGAATTTATCTCCAACTCTATTCTTTCTTTATTCAGAAGGACAGACATTAGTACATAAGCTGAGTGAAACAATATCCATCAATGGCACTAAAAAGTGAGAAGAAAGGCATAGAATGAAGCTCTTCCTATATGCTGCAGTTTTAAAGATACATTTATTTTGGAAATCTTTAGTAGATCAGGATGCAGTATTTATTCTGAAACAAATAAGCTCTACTGAGTTCCAAATTATTCATTAATCTGAATCATTAAAAAACATTTTATATGATAAATTTATAAGTTTTGAAGCTAAATATTCTCCCTGAGTAATCTGTTATTTCCTTGGCTCACAGGCACTGTGTTTCATATATATATATATTGACTTGTCTTAGGTCATATTTGGTAAATGACAGAGACTGAATCCAAACCTGAGTCTCACATATTCTAAAACTACTTTTATTTATAGAAGACTATGAATCTAGGGTGTGGTTTCTATTATAAATGTAACTATGTAGACTTAAAAATACAGATGAAATATTTCAGCAGCTCATAAAACCATATGACATGCCATCCTAAAATTAGCATCCAGGGGGTAGCCCACCATGTACATATGTGCACATCTGAAATGTGACTGTGAGCCCTCAGTGCAGTAACCAGTTACAAAGCCAAGATTTCAGTGTTGATTACACTTGGCCACGTGCTTCTCCTAAGACTTATAACCACAGAATCTCCCTCCAAGATTCATTCTGCCATGTGTTAGGTTTAATGTAGTTTTTGACAGCTACAATCATGTAAAATAATGACCAGTGATAAGATGACTTTACAGCCTGAATTTCAGCTTAAAGAACAATTCAAAAGGTGCATTTATAAATTTTCCTATATTGGAGCAAAAAGACGTATCTAAAAGTAAAAAGAAAAAAAATCCTTCTTTCTTGCATTTGTTTCACTCAAAATTGTGCTATCCAGGAGGACAAGGCTTTAAATCGGCCACAGAGAAATGATGGGTAATTAAGTCTGTGTCATTTATTTTGAAGAAAGAAGAGGCCTTTATCACAACTTGTATTGCCTTTCCAGTCTCTCAGAAAGAACATTTTCACTTTGCCTTTTTCTCTTCAGTTATTAAAAATAAGCCCTCCAAATACAGAAACCAGACACAGTTACCTAAAGAAAAGAAACCCTCTAATCCTCCCTCCAGTCACGTAGAGGAGCTGAGGCTTCTTTACCTCTGCAGCTTTGTTAGTGCCCCAATAACTGAAGCAAGATAAACTCTGACTGAACAAGCAATATGTTGATAGTGCCTGTGCAAAAGCTCCTGTGGCTCAGCCAGCTGGGATCAAACCAGAGCACAGTGTCCCTGAGCACCATGGTTTCCATTATGCTGGCCTCATTCTTTCATTAGCAGTGCCCAAATACAGTCATTCCTGTCAATTTATGATGCATTTAATTTAAATTTCTGCCTAGAATGGGATTTTAATGGGAACTGTGTTTCTAAAGAATATGCTTTACAAAAAAAAGCAAAATGTACACTGTATTCCTTAATCATCTGGGATGAGAATCATCATTATTACTTTTATTATTGTCACTAACCCTAATTGTTCTTTTGACCCTACAAGGTATTTTTATATTTTCATCCTGTATTATTCCTACAATAATCTTACAAGATAGAGAAGGTCTGTTTTCTTGTTTCCTTTCAATAAATGAGCAAACTAAGAAACAGAAAGTGCACATCACTCAGTCTAGGGTCATGACATTTACTTGCATCATCTGAATTTTACATTATCGTTAACTTCAGGTCCTATTTATCATTATTATGGTTATTATTATTAGACTGTGCATATAACTGTAGATCAAATATCAAACATCCTGAGGAAAAGAAACTCTAAGCATCCTAAGATATAGGTGTACATATATACATATGTATTATACATTTTTTCACATCCTCACAGTGAAAACAAGCATATAAATAAGTATAATCATACAAGGCTGCCAACTATTTTTTCACTTATTTTACGGGACTTCATACTTACATTTTGTGCACTTGTCCTATTACTTTCTAAAGATAAATTATAAGATGTGTAACTTCTGGGTCAAAGAGAGGGCAAAGTTGTAAGGACTCTACTAAGCCTGTCGACCCAGTTAAATCACCCAGTTCCTCCTTAAAATTTTATATTTTTTTGGAGATCATTCCTCTACCGCACCCATAATTTAGTGAGTGGCCATAAATCGGGTGACTTGGATTTGTTTCATCAGAATAAGGTGGCTTACCTAACCATTTCTTTCCCACAGATTTTGACATGACACACTGGCACTGCTCATCATGTACCCAAACTTCAGACAAACAAAATCAATCTGCAGAGGCTGCTTCGGGAGTCTTCTCCATTTTCCTGCTCAGAACTGTCCCCAAAAGTAGAAGAAAAACCTTGAATTGCAGTAATGGCAGTTAGGAAGAATCTGATTACGGTTCAGGATTGGCTGAATTAAAAAATAAAACAGAGGGATTTCCTGGTGGCGCAATGGTTGAGAGTCCGCCTGCCAATTCAGGGGACACGGGTTCGTGCCCCGGTCCAGGAAGACCCCATATACCGCGGAGCGGCTAGGCCCGTGAGCCATGGCCGCTGAGCCTGTGCGTCGGGAGCCTGTGCTCCACAACTGGAAAGGCCACAACAGTGAGAGGCCCGCATACGGCAAATAAATAAATAAATAAATAATAAAAAATAAAAGTAAAACAGAGCATGAAGCACACTTTTAGTAAACAGTTAAATCAAGGGATGTTCATCTTAATATTTATATAAGTGAAAAATCATGAGAAATAATTCTCATTTTGTGCCTGGCAATGCTCTGTTTTATCTAAATTACTGCATGTAATATTCACAGCACCCCCATGAAGTGCTATTTCTGTCATTTTGCCCATAAGCAAAATTAGGCTTAGAGAGGTTAAGCGACTTCCCAAATGACACCAAGCTGAAAAGTGGTAGAACCAGGATACAAACCAAGGCAGCCTGACACCAGAATCCATACATTTCACTAACTTGCAATTGAAAACATTTTTTAAAAAAAACTCTTCTTCACTTAAAATAAAAGTATTCCTTTAAGTGTTAGAATATGTAGAAAAATATCCTTAATAATAAACATAGCTAATGTTTATAAAGCATTTAGTATTTGCCACAAGTTTTATAATACTTTGTGAATTGCTTTCAAAGCATTACTTATACCAACTTCACAAATAAGAAGACTTAGGTACAGGGAGTAACATTTCTCAAGGCCTCTCAGACCATGAGTGGTAGGGATGGGATCCAAATCCAGGCAGCCTGGCCTAGATCCAAGGGATTAACTACTAAACTCAATTACTAAACTGCTTCTCATTAACATTCATTTCAATTTAAACATTTTCCACCAGCAAAATAATTGTGGAAAATGAGGTCTAAATATACGGAATTAGTCCAATACCCATAGAGGCTTGCAAATGAGATCAAATCTTAAGTTTTAGTGTAACAAGAGAAAGAACAAATAATGATTGAATGTATGGATCAAATTTTCTCACTTCAGAATTCGTATGTTGAAATCCTAATCCCCAATGTGACCATATTTGGAGACAGGGCCTTTAAGTAGGTAATTAAGGTTAAATGAGATTATATAAGTGGGGACCCTAATCCAATAGGACTGGTGGCCTTATAAGAAGAGAGAGAGAGAGAGAGAGACATCAGGGATGTGCACACACAAAAGAAAGGCACATGAGGACACAGTGAGATGATGTCTCTTTGTAAGCTGAGAAGAGGCCTCAGGAGAAACGATTCCTGCCGGCACCTTGATCTTGGACTTCCAGTCCCCAGAACTGGGAGAAAATATGTTTCCATCATTTAAATACCCAGTCTTTGTTATGGGAGCCCTAGCTGACTAAGACATTCACCAAACTCTAGTAAAAATTTGGTAACTAAAGAACAGTGTGGGAGAGAAGGTCTGAAAAAGAATTTTAAATCAAGATAGAATGCTAGTGAAACATTTCCAGAGCAGGAGAGAATACATTTTAGGCCCTCGACACCCATAGAAAATTTTTCCATAAAGTCCCTATATGATCACACATGCATTCATTTACCCTACATTTATTTCATGCTAGATGTACTGCACCTGGTTAAAGCAGTGAAGAACTATCTTTCTAGTTGTAGCAACATTTGGTGACAAATTAGCAAGTTCTGCAAACATGGGAAAGATCAACTTGATTTGTAAACCAAATTATATACCTTTTAATTTTAAGATCCCAACTTAACTCATGAATCTTTCATGCTTGGTAATATCCTGTACATTAGAGGTTTAAATTTGTTGTGCTGTAACAGTGTCTGTATATGTTCAATTTCCATTACTCTTAATGACTGTTCTGTGCAAACTGGTTTGTAAAAAGTTCACTGTGTGAAATGCACTTTGATTTTATGTAAAGATGAGATTCATCATCATACCTCAAGCTCCAAACCGAAGATAAAATGAATATTTTAACACCATAACCATTTCTTACTAGAGGAAAAAACTGACTAAATGTCTACTCTAATTTTAAGAAGTACAACTTATTCAATTTATAAAATTTTGAAGATAAGGTACTATAATTTACAGACAATTTACTTGCTCCAAATCCTGCTTGAACTGTAGTTTTACACTGAGTGATTTTCCTAATCTATGCTCTAGTTTGTCAATTTCATTGCCCACTCCAACAAGAAACACAGTCAGTGATGCATAATAATATCAGTTTTGTGGATTTGAATAGACATGACATTCTGGGAAAGAAAAAACCCAACTGATCTTAGAATACAGTATTTGAATTAAGGTGTCTAACAGATTTATCCTACTTAACACATAGGAATAAATGGCTGATATCTATTTTTAAATTTGGTTGAACTGGGTATAATGTCCATTGTTATTGAAGATTGTATTCATTATAAAATATCTGATGGACACTTTCCAGCTGCAAGGTAACAAAGTATTGTTCCTTTATATCTTATGCGTAGGCTTTAGCATTAAGCTGTGAAATGTTTATGGACAAGTTTTTCTTTAGCACCATACTGAACAGTAAAACTACTACAAGAGAGCATCATCTCTTTTTAATAATCTCACAAAATACAATTAGTCCTTCATTGACTATTGTTCAGTACACTGTATCATGTCGATGGATACATGGATGGGTAAGAGAATGAAGAAATGGATAGTTCATGAATTTTAGCATGTGCACTTCTACTTTAATGCTTTAAAAAGGTTGCATAAGACACCACAACTTCCTGATGTAAATACCACTTTATATAATCAGAAGCTATTTTAATATATTTATATTTAATATCTTGTTTAATAGAGGGATCTTTGGATTTTAACAACTAAATAAATATGCTAAAATAATTTCCTTTTTTATATATCTTTTGAATCAATGTAAATGTCTAAACTATTCATGTTTGTTATAAGAAAGTATCTTAAGATAATTTATAACATATTGTGTATCCATGTCAGAAGTCTACTTCTATTACCTGCCAGATGAATACTCTCCTCTCTCCACCTCTACCCCACCACACACACTATCTTTCTGTCTTCTTTTCCTTTCTCTCTTTATTCAATACTCCTTCCAAGTACCTCCTAGTGAGATAACACTCTTTAGTACAAAAAGAATGGTATCCCTTTAAATGAATTTGTTTTGTATCTATAATTGAGTTCTACTGTGTGAACACTGAAACTGCTCTAGAAAGGACATTTGAATACTCCACTGATCCTACTTACTAGAATACCTTGGCACACCAATGAGATAGTCCTTTCAGAACTGCATGATATATTACTTGGCAGTCTCTCAATGTAATTCTCTTTCTTTATGGCATATCAAAACTCAGAAGATAATATCAAATATATCTTTATTTTTTTGTTCTATTAAAATAGATTGTATTGATTTTTCACATGACTACATATGACTCTTGTTAGTATTGTAATGATTTATTTATATCATAATCTATAGCCCAGGATAATTTTAAGATTATTTTAATTCCATGGAATATTAAAATTTATTTAGCTTTTAAACTATATGTTGCAAAATTCCATAAACTTTGAAAAGCTGATTCTCAGATTACTAACTTTTTTTATAGTGTACAAAGAAAAGTAGATAGGTTGCATTAATTAAATTTTCTTCAAGCTTTCCAGAGGTCACCAATAACTTTTTAAATTACAGCTTAATGCTTCTTTCTTGCACTTGCAAAATTGAAATTTCTCTCCTAATGGCTGTTTCTATTATTTGTTCTCTCTTTTCCCAAAAAAGACATAAGATTCTCATTTGAAGTTATGTCAATATTAGATATCAGTGGTAACTTGTTCAAGAAAGTTTTCATGTTTAATATTGTAATTTCCTATGTTTCAATTTTATTGCTTTATTTATTAGAAGTTTTGGACATAATAAAAAAAGAGAGTTGCATTTATGAAGTAATAAAAACATCTAAATATTTAGAGAAAAATAATAAAATATGAGTATTTTATATTAAGTTCTACAGCAGTACAACATAAAAGCTCAGACTAATGTTATGTATGTGAACACTTGTATTAGTAACCCCTGACCTCACTATAAAATCAAGGATCCACCCAACTAAACTTTTAATTTCTTAACTTTATTATTTGCTATGTACTAAGGATATTAGCAATCTTAAAAATTAAGATCTCTCATAAAACAAGTTATATTTCCTTACAATGAAGATCTACAGTGTAAAAGTTTATGACACCTCCAACTTGCTTCCTTTCATTTTATATAAACTTGTACACCCAGGCAACTTCTAAGAACCAGAACCTCAAAACCCAATTAATTACTGTTTTACATTTCATTTATGTAACCTCACAACAGTAAGTAGAACATTGTTTTTGTTAACAACTAGAGAGACCCAGAACTTTAAAGTTCTTTGAATAACAGAGAAAGAGTACTCCCTTACGATGCTACAACTTTTCTTCTAAAGTTTCTATCAAAAATAGATACACCTGTCCTCGTATATGTATTCCAATCCAACAACATAGTAGTTTTAATGTCAATACCACTGGAAACAACTAGTCCAAATTAACTCAGTGCATAATATACTTTCCTTTCAGCAATCTTATTTTAGCTGTCAATAATCTAAGACTATAAATGAATGTAGTCCAGGCCAAAAAAAAAATAAAAAAATAAAATAACTGCATTAGCTGTTGTTTTGGCTTACTTCTCCACATCTCCGTTAAAGAACGTTGTACACGCATGCTTCCTGATTCCTGATAAAGTATTCTTCTTCTTCCTCAACTCAAGACAAAACCTTACTGCCCTCTTGATTCTCCTCTCTCTCTCATACCACTTTTGTACTATGTCTGATTAGTCTCCTATTCCTTTTGAATCTACCACTGAAATATCTTTCCAAAAGTTTTTTTCCTATTTTCACAATCACTTCCCTAGTTAGAAACTATAATCTTCTCTCTACAGCCAGTGTTTTAAACGTTCTCCTTGGGCTTCCCTGGTGGCGCAGTGGTTGGGAGTCTGCCTGCTGATGCAGGGGACGTGGGTTCGTGCCCTGGTCCGGGGGGATCCCATATGCTGCAGGGCGGCTGGACCCATGAGCCATGGCCGCTGAGCCTGTGCTCTGCAGCGGGAGAGGCCGCAGCAGAGAGAGGCTCGTGTACCACAAAAAAAAAAAAAAAAAAAAAAAAAAGGTTCCCCTTGACATCAATGTCTTCACTCCTTAAGTTACTCTCCTAATCCTCCTCTGTGCTATTCTGAAATAAATTTAAACATCATGCTTTCTTGTTTACAAAACTTTTGATGGCTCTTGTGTAGTTTAGAATAAAGTCCAAACTCCTCAGCCTGTCTTATATTCTTGCCAGTTCCTTCCAAGAACATTTAGAGAAAACCCCTTTATATGAATATATTCTGCTTTCATTAACCTCAGTTACTTAGCATTGAAATAGACTTCCTTCTTCCTTATACAGCAAATTTCTATTTCTTTCCTAGAATCCAGCTCTAATACAATCCCCTTATATTGTAAGACACCCCAACATGCCAGTCTGAGTTTATTATATCTTTTGGAATCACACTGTATTTTTTTTATATCCCTCAAATATACCTTTAACATATTGCATTGTAAGTAGAATAAATTGTCTCCACACCAGGATATTTGGGAACCAGAGCAGTCTTAATCATATTTAATCTCCAATACTTAGAAGAGTGACGAAAACATGGAAGATTAAATAAGAAACAGTTTCTCATGCCAGCATACAGCTCTTAAAATATTTACGTTAATAAAATAGTGTTTAAAAATGATACAATATGCAATTTACAAATAAAGTTTATTTGCATACAGACCAGCATCAATCACTTGGGAAAACAATTTCACAAACAAAATGCTAGAGAAATAAAACCAAATTTATTTTGCATACAATCCTTCACACAGAATAAAAACTAAGAAAAAATAATGGGTTTAATCTAGTCTCTAAAGGCCCTGGATTTGGGCCCTCTGGGTCCGAGAGTCTTCACTTGGTGTTTTCCATTTCACACTACTTTATCCATCTTGTTCTCAAATGCATGGATCTGTCCCCTAGTTTATGGAAAAGATAATTCCCTTTCATCATTGCTAATTAATAGCAATATTGTTATTGCTAACAGCATGACTCGCCAGTGCACTCTCATTCAAATGTCGTTAAATAATTAGTGGAAGAATATGCCTATATTCTTCCTCCACATACAGACAATAATCAAAATATGTCCACCTTGTATTTTGTAGCCCTTGGTGAAGAGAAAACATTTATGTACTTCATTTGTAAATTTTGGTCAGCTTGCTGTCCAGGCTAGGTTTCCCAAGGACCAGACTTCTAGATGGAGACTTGAAAGCAGGACATTTATTAGGGGATGATTCTAGAATTAAACACCTAGGGGTAGGAGGCAGGACTGAGCAGAGGGAGAATCTGAGCAGTGATACAGTCCAAAGAAAGACTTCAACCAACTCTATGGGGTACTCTGAAGATATGACAGGCCTTCATAGTTATTCCCATTTGGGTCAAGGGCACCAGATCTTTATATGCTCTGTGATGATCAGTCACTGGATGCAGACTTCCTTAGAAAGATATATGACCTTGAGCAAGGGAGGGTTTTTTGTTGTTGTTGTTGTTGTTTTATTTTGTTTTGTTTTTCTTTTCACAGAATTTCCAGGAGTTAGAGGAGTAACTTTCATTCCTGAAAATGATCTGGGTGGTACATCAACCACAGTTACTAAATATTTATTTGTTTTCATTCTGTACCTCTTTTTCCATGATCTATGTATCTATCTTAACGTATTAAGGTGAGATAAGAAAAAGTCTAAGGCTAAAAAATTAGCAATATTACAAGGACTTTGTAATTATAATTATATCAAGGGAGATACAATGTGATACATTAATTTAAAATAATATTTAAATCTTTAACCAAACAGCACACTCATATCATGTCCAATGCCACATACATAACTTCATCCTTAAACTACTACAAAATAAATTGGTTCATAGCCAAAGTTTTTTAAAAAATGGGTGAAAAAAACTGAAGTTTTTCTATGTAATAACTCAGAAAGAGATGTCCTTACTTTTCATTAAAGGGCCACTGCAATAAAATAAAATATTTTCTTTTTCATTTTACAAAATAAGAAGTGACATGAAAAAGCAAAATGGAACACCATAGGCTATCTGTAGATTTTATATGATACTGAACCACAAAAGAGACAAACTAATATCACAACAAAATGACAAATTTGATAATGGAATATAGAACTTTAAAATGATGAGGCTGAAATGTGGAAGATTAGACACAAGAGGAAGCATATTAAGAAAATGTCACATTTCTTCAATTCTAAGATGTGCTTTTTCACATTTTATTACCCCTGAAATCAGGATTGAGTTTAGAATTAACAGAGGGTCATTTAATTGGATTTTTTTTTCATAGGGAAACATAAAATAATATGTCTTATAATAGAGAACATCTTAGATTTGATGAAATATGGTATGAGTTCCAAAATTGATAAAGGTGAAAATAATAGACTGAATAGGTCTGATAAATTTATGAATGACTATGCTTTACATCCCTAAAGTTTATTTGTTAGTTAGCTGATTGTAACTCAGGGTATAGTTTACCATCTAAGAATTGCTATGAAATAATTGTTAGGTTTTCAGGATGCCTTAGATAAATTTACATAGTTTAACTATACTACTATTAATATTATTATTTACCATCATTTTTATGTGCAAATGTATCACATATATTGTCAGGAAAGGAAAAAAGTATATCTCCACCCACTACTGCTCCAGTTCTAGAAGGCATTCTCTGTCATTCTTCCCACTGGGTCTTGACAGTGAAAAGGAATGTCTCCTACTCTCTTACCCCCATGGTACTGAAAGAGCAACAGCTTTTATTTTTTGAGAATGATATGGTGAACTCCAATAATACCTATTCAAAATTGTGAATAAGAATAGATGTTATATATTTTTATTTAATTCTATATTTTCAAACAAGTCTTTGTTATTGCATGGTATTTACAAAAGATACATTATCATTCTTATATTGTACAACTCAAAAAATAATGCATTCTCCATTTCTGGCCTTTCTATATTTTATTAAGAATTGATTTTATGACTTCAAACAAGTCTTTTTTCATCTGCTTTTTTTCCCTAAATTCTCACTCCCACACCCCTATATTACCCCTCCCCACCCACACTGGTAACCACTAGTTTGTTCTCTATATCTGTGAGTCTGCTTCTTTTTTGTTATATTCACTAGTTTTTTGTATATTTTAGATTCCACATAAAAGTGATATCTTACAGTATTTGTCTTTCTCTGACTTATTTCACTTAGCATAATGCCCTCCAAGTCCATCTATGTTTCTGCAAATGCAAAATTTTGCTCTTGTTTTATGACTGATGATGTATTCCACAGCTTCTTTATCCATTCATCTATTGATGGACACTTAGGTTGCTTCCATATGCTGACAACTGTAAATGATGCTGCTATGAACACTGGGGTGCATGTATCTTTTCCAATTAGTGTTTTTGTTTTTGGATATATATACCCAGGAGTGGAATTGCTGGGTCATATGGTAGTTCTACTTTTAGTTTTTTGAGAAACCTCCATACTGTTTTCCACAATGGCTGCACCAATTTACATTCTCACCAACAGTGCAAGAGGGTTCCCTTTTCTTCACATCCTTGCCAACATTTGTTATTTGTGTTCTTTTTGATGATAGCCATTCTGACAGGTGTGAGGTGATATCTCATTGTGGTTTTGATTTCCATTTTCCTGATGATTAGCAATTTTGAGCATCTTTTCACATGTCTGTTGACCATCTGCATTTCCTCTTTGGAAAAATGTTTATGCAGTTCTTCTGCCCATTTTTAAATCAGGTTGTTTGTCTTTTTGATGTTGAGTTGTAAAAGCTGTTTAAATATGTTGGATATTAATCCATCAGTCATATCGTTTGCAAATACTTTCTCCCATTCAGTGAGCTGTCTTTTCATTTTGTCAATGGTTTCCTTTGCTGTGCAAAAGCTTTTAAGTTTAATCAGGTCTCATTTGTTTATTTTTGCTTTTATTTCTTTACTTTAGGAGAAAGATCCAAAAAAATGTTGCTGCAATTTATGTTGAAGAGTGTTCTGCCTATGTTTTCTTCTAGGAGTTTTATAGTATCTGACCTTACATTTAGGTCTTTAATCCATTTTTAATTTATTTTTGTATATGGTCTTAGAGAATGTTCTAATTTTATTATTTTACATTCTTTTTTTTTTCTTCTTAATGTTTCTAATTTAAATAGGTGGGGATTATTTTCAGAATCAGACACATATAGTACATATTTTACCTGACATGTTTTTTTAATAAATTTATTTTATTTATTTACTTTTGGCTGTGTTGTGTCTTCATCGCTGCACGCAGGCTTTCTCTAGTTGCGGTGAGTGGGGGCTACTCTCCATTGCAGTGCACGGGCTTCTCATTGTGGTGGCTTCTCTTGTTGCAGAGCACTGGCTTTAGGCACGTGGGCTTCAGTAGTTGCAGCACGTGGGCTCAGTAGTTGTGGCTTGCAGGCTCAGTAGCTGTGGCACACAGGCTTATTTGCCCCGCAGATGTTGGATCTTCCCAGACCAGGGCACGAACCCATGTCCCCTGCATTGGCAGGCAGATTCTTAACCACTGTGCCACCAGGGAAGCCTTTACCTGACATTTCTAAATTCAAATTTAAGAACATAAATATGGACAATAATTGAACTTAAAATATTGCAGCTTTAATTAATTTTATTCAAAACAAATGTGACATTTGAACCATGGAATGAAATGAGTTAACATTTTTCTCTGTAAATTACTTGTAAACAATTTTAGATATTTTTGAAACATTATAATATTTCAAGCTACCAAGTATATATAGAGAGAAGCTTAGCAAATATTTTATTCATACAAATTAGAATCCCATCATATTATAATTAAAATTGAAAAATTAGATAGCAAAATAGTGGTATAGCTTTGATGAATTTTTCAAGGAAGTTTGCTTTTTCTGTTTTATATCGAAAAGCATGATTACCTATAGTGTTACAGAAAATACACAGGCCAGTTTGATGAGAGAGACTACTTTTACTCTATATTCCAATTTACAAAAAAAAGCTTCAGACAATTGTCCTCTAAACATTACACAATGTGATGATTAGGATTACAGAAGATTATATACTGGAATTAAAACAATTAATATGTAAACAGTGGCTTCTCTCTTTGTTTCAAAATAAGAAAGACTCTGAGTTTTCAACCACTGTAAAAAAAAAAATCATTTCAGCAGTGTCAAGCTGTGAAGCATCTACAGCTCATCTGCATATCCTAATCTTCACCCAAATTTTTATGGTGCTGACCATCTGGATGAATGAATGCTACAGATGACTGTCCAGGTCCTTTCAACAGAAGCTAAAGTTATGCCTACTGCTATGGAAAAATATATTTTGATTGATCCTTAGGAAGCCTATTTTTCAACATACTGGAAAATGGAAATGTACCTGGGTATGTTCTGTACAGAATTTCTCTTCTACATATTAACTTATGTTTCTATAAACTTTATAAACAAGATTGTCAGTTCCTGATTACTGGTAATGAGGTTAAAAATCTGATTGGAGTCTGAGTATAGTACTTGGGTTTGAGTCAGGATTTAACACTTTTCCTGTTTTTTGTTTGTGTGTGTGTGTGTGTGTGTGAGTGTCTGTAAACTCTAACTCTTTGATCTCCAGGGTGTTCATCTTTCATAGAGACACTAACACATAGTTACCAAATTGTTATAAAAACTGAATCAAAGAACATAAGGAAAACAAAGCAAAAGTTGTTTCTTTATAAAAGACTAATAACAACGAAAAATATTTGTAAGACTGATCAGGGAAACAGAGAGGGCTGACCTGAAACCATAGTCTTAGAAGAAAACATAGGAGAAAAGGTCCTTGACATTGGTTTTGGCAAAGTTTGTTGTTTTTTTTTTTTGATATGACACAAAAGCACAAGCAACAACAGCAAAAATCAACAAGTGAAATTACATCACAGGAAAAACTACAATAGAAAGAAAGGATCGGCAAAATGAAGTGGCAACCTACAGAACAGGAGAAAATACTTACAAACTGTAAATCAGATAAGGGGTTAATATCCAAAATATATAAAGAACTCAAACAACTCAATAGCAAACAAAACAAAACAAAACAGAACAGGCAGAGGACCTGAATAGACATGATTCCAAAGAAGACATAGAGATGGCCAACAGGTACATAAAAAGATGCTCAGCTTCGCTAACCTTCTGGAAAATGTAAATCCAAACCAAACTGAGGTATCCCCTCACAGCTGTTAGAATGGCTAATATCATAAAGACAAGAGATAACATGTGTTGGAGAGAATGTGGAGAAAAGGGAGTCCTTGTGCACTGTTGGTACAGCCACTACGGAAAACAATATGGAGGTTCCTTGAGAAGTTAAAAATAGAAATACCACATGATCCAACAATCTTACTTCTGGGTATATATCTAAAGGAAATTAAATTACTCTCTCAAAGAGATATATTTACCCCCATGTTCACTGCAACATTCCTTACAATAGCCAAGACATGGAAACAACTTAAGTATCCACTGATGGATGAATAAATTAGTAAAATGTAGCATACATACACATGGACACACACACACAAGGGAATATTATTCAGCCATAAAAGGAAGGAAATCCTGCTGTTTGCAACAATATGGATGGGAACTAAGGCCATTATGCTAAGTGAAATAAATTAAAGAAAGACTATCTGTATGATCTCACTCACACGTGGAACGGAAAAAAAGCCAAACTCATAGAAACAGAGTAGAATTGCAGTTGCCAGGGTCTGGGGGTGGAGGAAATTCAGAGATATTGTTCAAGGGTACAAACTTCCAGTTAGAAGATTAATATGTTCTGAGGATCTAGTACTCAGCGTGGCAACTATAGTTGACAATACTTTACAGTTGACCCTTGAACAACTCAGGGGTTAGGGACACCAACTCCCCACTCAGTAGAATATCTGATTAGCTCTTTATAGTAGGTCCTCCATGTCTGAGGTTCTGCATCTTTGATTCAACTAACTGGGGACCGTGTAGTACTAGTACATATTTATTGAAAAATAATCCATATATGCGTGGACTTGCACAGTTCAAACCTGTGTTGTTGAAGGGTCAACTGTATTATATACCTGAAAGTTACTAAGAGATTAGAGCTTAAATATTCTCACCAAAATAAAGAAAAAAAAAATGTAATTATAGTGCCTCCCTGGTGGCGCAGTGGTTGAGAGTCCGCCTGCTGATACAGGGGATACGGGTTCGTGCCCCGGTCTGGGAGGATCCCATATGCCGCGGAGCGGCTGGGCCCGTGAGCCATGGCCGCTGGGCCTGCGCATCCGGAGCCTGTGCTCCGCAACGGGAGAGGCCACAACAGTGAGAGGCCCGCATACCGCAAAAAGAAAAAAAAAAAAAATGTAATTATGTGAAGTGATGGATGTGCTAATGAACATAATTGTGGTAATCATTTTACAATATATGTGTGTGTGTATGTGTGTGTATCAAATCATCACTTTGTATACTTTAAACTTACATAAAATCATATGTTACTTGTACCTCAATAAAGCTGGAGGAAAAGAGAAAATAGAGAAGGCCAAATAAATGTCCAGTGAAAGGAAGAATATAAATGCATAAAATAAACTGTACTTAAAATAATAAACAACTGTTGGAACTAACTTATGCAAATAAATATAAAAATTTAGATTAATTAGACAACATTCTAGACAAAATAAGTTATCAAAATTGACTTATGAAAAAGAAAACTTGACTAGCCCTATAACTGTCAAATAATATAAATATGATGAAGAAACCCAAACCGACTTCAGAAAAACTACAGAATTTTAGTGGTAATCAGGAAAATACAAATTAAAAAGTTATTACTCCACAGGTATTAATATCTTATAATTTCAAATAATAATAAGGACTTGAGGTGATGGAAACACTGAAAATGGTAAGAGTGTAAGTTTGTGCAACCAATTTGGAGAAGAAATTCCATTAATACTTAGTAACATGAAACATGTACATATTATCCAAGGCAGCAATTTTACTTGTAGATAACTTCCCTAGAGGAAATTCTTGCACATGAGTACAAGGGGACATGAGCCAGAATGTCTTATTGCAGTATTGTAAATAAGAGTAAAATGCTACAACCCTAATATTCTTTCAGTCAGAGAATAGACAGTTAACCTGTTGTTTATTCATTCAATGTAACACTGTACAGCAAAATACATTTTCATATTAACATGGGCAAATCTCAAAAATAGCAAGTTGACTAAAAAAGTAAGTTGAGAAAATATGCATACCTCATCATGCTGTTTCTCTACATTTTAAATATCAAACACATCCACACATACTGTTTTATATATGATTCACATCAACTTCTAGATAGTTACTTTTGTATTTATCTTTATCTATAGGATATAAAGCAAATAAGACAAATACTAACATTTGTTAAATCTTGGACTACGTGTCTGGCATATTATGACAACTATTTTGTTTGTTCAAATGGTTATGTAATTTAAAAGAAAATCAATCTGTATAAGAAAAATATAAGAATAGCCATAAGAATCATTCATTCATGAATACTTAATATGAACTAGGAGAAAGTAAGTCATAAGATGAAGCCTACCACTAGTATACAGTTGTAGTCTCTAAAGTTAATTTCCTTCTAGAAAGAACTAAGATTCCTGGGATGAATGGCTTATTCCGAGGTCTAGGTCAAAAAATGTACAAGGTAATCCTACAATGTCACTTTGTATGAGAAAGCAGGGTAACTAAAACAGAGTATAGGGACCATGTGATACAAAGGCAGGACCCTTCTAGTTATATTATATACAAGAGTAAGTTAGATGGTGAACAACAGCCATTGGTACACATTTTTTTTTAATTATGTGTATCTTATTTATTAAAGCTTCTGAGAACAGCTGGCTTCATTTCTTACTCTTCTTCCATCCAAATCCCTGAATAATGTTCCAAACATGTAAGGAATTAACAAACCTAATTTGCCTCACGCTAAATTATGTCTTTCAATCTAGATCATGTTAGTAATTTTGAACTCCATTTACCTTGTTTCTTTGTTTCATTTTTCATTTGGTTAAAAACATATTTATTGGGCCCAGGCATATACTACTCAGTATGTTTTTGCTAAGACTCCATGAATAAAAAAATATCATTCTCAAGAAAGGCAGCTGACTCTTCACCCGTAACCCATCACATGAACAATAAAGACAAAGCAGAAGTATCTTTCAGTTCAGAAGAGAAGCTTCACATCATGGCCTAAATTCTTTCCAAACTATTACAATTGCCACCATGGTAGCCTCTATTACACCAGTGAAAGCATAAATGTGAAAAATGATTTATATATTTTAAAAGCTTTACCAGGTTTGGAAGTAACCAAAAAAAAAAAAAATATATATATATATATATATATGTATGTATATACATGGAGAAGGCAATATGTCACTGGATGATTCAGTTTCAAAATAAGCTCATTCAAGCACACTTGGCCTAAATCCCCACCTGTCTTCATAGTCAGAAACTATCTTTAAATTTTACTGAAGGTTAAAGTCTTAACTGAATGTCCAGACTCAAAAGAGTGGGTCAAAAGAGAGAAAGCAGTTTCCACTTATTCCCGAGTTCTGCCTTTGAAAATCTAGTTTATCTGAGTTTCAGCCTCTCATCTTCATGAGTAAAAATTCATCCCCCTTCAGGGTACAATCCATACCAGTGTACCCGGTAAGCACTGACTGAAACAGTGTCTTCAGTAGGATGGGTTTAACTAACATATTCACAGTTACTGTACATTGTCATTGTGACTATCCAACCTATTCTAAGTCAATAAACTTAGAATTTAGAGCTACCTTTACTCTCATTCCAGTGACAATGTGGATTTTACCCAAGCCTATAATCCTGGTAAACAGGGAAGGAGAGAGGAATCCCTCCACCCTTTTGTGTTTTGGAAAAGGGCTTACATAAAGAAACATCCTTCCCTACATGGCTTAGATAAGGCTCATGGCTGGTCCCTTGTTACCTATGGCAAGGCCAGACAGACCTCAAACTCTCATTCTTTGTCTCATAAATGATGAGCTGAACTGTTTTGTCTCCACTGATCAATCAGAATAAAATTCTTGAAAACCAAACTCTCCCCCAGACTGTTGGACTTTGGCCTGCCCTCAACCCTAATCAGCATAAAACTCCAGAGAACAGGCTGACCCCAGGGTAAAACATTCACTGACCTGCTGTCCAGTCACACCATTCTCCTCCATCCCACTTCCCTACACCTGCTTCTTTCTAGCTTTGTTGATTCCTCCCTAATAAAGAAAAGCTCTTTTGTGATTAATTTTTGAGATGCTTGCAGAGCTCATGGTTGGAGCGTATAAAAAAGTCCCCATCCCCCTATTGCAATAATGCCTTTCACTCTTCTTGCAATAGTCCTGAGTAAAGTCTCTCCTTGCCTAAGTCTCAATTTGATTTTTATTTGACCCTGTGGAAGAAACTGCTTGTTCCCCCACAGTGTTCAGGCTCCTCCTTTTCTATAAAGAACTTTGAATTCTTAACTTTGAAATATAATCTACATTTCCTAGGATCCCTTGCAATCTCTTAAGGTAGTCATAACAAAGTATGTCCAATGGTAAGTAAGCAGAACTGGTATTCAACTTTCAGAAACTTCCAAAAACTATGAATAAAGGGAAGTGTGTGCTTTTTTAATACCTTTTTCACCTTTCTATTACGGAAACATCAATATGATGTCTGCAATTGGAGCAGCCACATCGACAATGGGATACTAGTAGTGTGTTGAGGAAGGTGGACCAACATAGAATGAGCCACTGTTTGGGGGGGTGGCAGGGGCGGGGGAGCAAGTTTTATCACTTGCAGCCAAACCTAATGTTACTTAAAGCACAACACTTAAACTCTCCTTTTCTCCAAATAAAACCTCTACTAAAAATGTTAGAAAAAAATATTCAAAGCCTTGTCACTTCAGGGTAAATCTCCCTTACTGAATAATTATTTTTAGAACTGTTCTTTTTCAAATCAAGCACAAAGAAGTGGAAATAAAATTACTAGAAACGAACAATGGAGGGTCCCTAGAAATTAGAATAAATCATCTATTGATTTAAGTCTGTTTCTGCCGACTTTCTGTATTACAGTGTAGTAAATAATTAGAAATAATCAGTGGATATGTGGAACAACTAATGACTACTCTGCTGAAAAGATGCATATTCCTTCTTTATTAGCTTGGAACTAACAATGTCTTGGTTCAAAAGAGTATAATTCTGACATCCCTGTCCATTAGACAGCCTGTCTTTTCATCCATGATCAACTATGAGTACTAATTTATTACTCCTTAATTTAACCCAAAGAGTTATCCAAGTCACAGCAAAAGTCAGATGCAGCAGAGATGTTGAAGGTAGTTTATTGGTTTGCAAACATCAAAACCAGAAAAGGTATCTGTAGCATTGCAACATCTCAGTGAGTTCACTTTGCCATAAGGCCACAAAATGACTGAAAGTAACCTGAACATCACTGATTTCTTTCAACCTTTTACCTTTGAGCTAAAAGTCCCATTAAAATTTATACATGGTTCTTTAGAAAGCACATGCACACAAAAATACACACGCACACACATATAAAAACATAACCTTGAAAACTAGATATTCTACTGATCTATTTTGCCTTTGGATATGTGTTCACAAGTTCCACTGATATCAGTTGAAAGAATATGTACTTATTTTAGTTGTGAAAATTCACCAACTGTCACTATAAATTGAAATAAAAAGTATATAGTTATCTATATAATTTATTATCACATGTACTCAAGTACTTATCTAATAATACTAATTTTATTTTATTTCCGTTTCAAGACAGAACTCTTGTTTTTGAATAAACCATTAATTCAAACCATAAATAAGGCTATGGTAATGCATAAAAAATTAGAATAAGTAAATGATACTAATTATTTTGATCACAAACATATGAGCATATTTAATAGATATATGTCAAAGGTTCCCTTTAACCATATATATATATATATATCCCCAAATTAAATTAGTGTCATATGTAATATTCACATGTCTATGACTAAAACAATATAAATTCAAGTTAAAAATGACAAGTAATATCAGCATTCCTAATACTCATTAAGTTAATTTAAGAATGTATCTCCTAAGTGATTTTTGAGTGATGTAGTTGCTTGATAATCAGATTTTACTTTTTTTACTTTCATAAGCAACTCTACAACATCACATCAATTCAAATTTATAGTATATCTCACCTAATTAGTACACCAGTAGGAAAAGAAATATACCTATTAAGTCATTGTCCCAGTTATCAAAAGCCTAGGAAAATATTACCCTAATTGGTAATCATTTTTTTCTTGCATTTTAAAAATAAAAAGCAGTATCAGATTTAGGGATAAATCAGTCCTACTTATAAACCTTAGTACAAGAGCAAAGAAAGTATTAACTACAGAGAAGTCTGTATTTTTTCTTAAGAATTGTATAACTAAAATAATGCCAGCCATTATATTACATATGTGTTTTCACACATTTCATATTCAGTATTCAGTCAACACAAATATAGGTAAGATGGGCAATGTTTGAATTATTTCAAAATAATCAAAATTCGGGCCAATTAATTTACTTTTGAATTTAGAGCAATTAAGGAACAAAATAAAGATCTAAATAAACCTCTACAATCTTCCATCTATATAAAAGAGAATCACAAACTCTGTTTTGAATATCCATGTATTAAAAAGTGATCTATGATGTTTCAAAATGAAGTTGTTTTATTCATTTTAATTATATCCCTTTCTATATCTATTCATATATCTGTATCCATCTACCTATCTAAATCTTTGAGCTAATAAATAATTGGAGATTATTCAATGAGAAACTTAGGTTTTTGAATTCAATTTCACATCTTAGTTGTCTTAATACTATACAAGATTGTATTTGCCTATTTGAAGAAATATCTCCCAACAATTACTATGGCTTCTTTCTCCAAATAGAGAAATTAGTTCACTTGAGTCAATAACCCTCCAACCATTTATTTAGCAGTCTATTATTAAGAGTGCTTCTTTTCTGATAATGTATACAATCTATAACATTCATATGTTGGTGCTGTTATTACTGGTCTTGTGTAACTGAGATTCGATGTTATAAACACATCCCTTTGATACCCTTCTAGAGTTTACATTAGGTGTATTTTTTAATTTAAATAAAATATTTAATATCATGATACACTGAAAGTAACCTATTTCTATAACATTTTAGTATTTTGAATGTATTAACCATTTATGTACAAACATCTAGAGAGTTTCTTATTGAGATACTCATTCTAGAAGTATGCCTTCAGAAGTTATTGCATTGAATAAACATTTTTTCAGACTCTTAGATACCACACAGGATTCATGAATTTATGCATTTATAAAACATACTGTTCTAGGTACTGTGGATAATTAAAAAAAACTTAATATGTGGCCTGCTGACAACAATTTCATTTTTAAATATGAAGGCTACATATTTAAATGTTTTTAAAGTACAATGAATTAAGCGTTAAGCACTACTCTGAGATAATAAATCAAGTGTTATGAAAATGAAGAAGGACCATGTGATGGTTAAGAGTTGAGATTCGAGAGTTGTACCCCTAAGAGTTATTTTCTGATCTGACCACGTACCAGTTATGGGTTGCAATTTCCTCATTTGCGAAATGAGAATACCAATAAGAGAAACCATCTCATAGTGTTGTTGCATGTTTTAGATTATTGCAAGGTTTCAGTGAAATGAAAGAATGAAGAATGCTTAGCCCAGCTCATACAAGAAAGCACTCAATACATGATATTTATTATCTTATAATCAAATTTCCCTAGAAGAATCAAGGAAAGTTTCCTGGAAGTTTTAGTAACTAATCTGGGCTCTAGAACTGAGCACTATGCCTGAAATGAATGAATGAATGAATGAATGAATGAATGAATCTCTGAGAGAGGTAGTATTTCAGTATTTTAACTAAGGGACTAGTTAAATCAAGAAGGACAGAAATATAAAAGAGCAGGTTCAAAGAAACAGTTAGTAGTTTCATGAGGCAATGATATCATATAAATGAAAAGATGCAATGCACTGTGAATATGTTCTAGCTATTCAAATACTTCCAGTAGTACTGTTCAGAAAAACAATCCTTGGGCTCAGTTTAGAAGTGACCTGGAGGTCTCTCCTAAAAGTCATAAAAAGAGAGCAGAGTCTTAAATTCAGGACATGCTAGAAAAAAACAAATAAAACAATACTGTAACATGCCTTCCTCAAGCCTTGCCCTTCCTGAAGGCAGAAAATAAGGTTGTCTTTATAATAGAATAAGAGGAACTTGATGAGGTTTCCCACCTCTACACAACATTCAAGTTTCTCATCCATTGAATCCAAGATTCTATTATTACTCTATAAAATTTTAAACCTGAAAGGTGCTTTAGAAGTTATATAGTCCCGAACCACACAAAACTTTGTTACAGCTCTCTGTAACTTCTCTTCATTGCACTTACCCCATTTTAAAGTTATGTATTTGTATAATTACCTGATTAATCTGCCTCTCCCTACTAGAATATGAGCATCATGAGAGTAAGTATTGCATTCTTTTTTTCTCACCATTGTTTCCCAAGAAACAAATACAGTGCAAGGCACACGGGAGGTGGATACTAAATGAATGATTGAATAAATGAATGAGTGTATTTCAAGTCAGAAAACTGAGCCCAAGGGAGTTTTGGTACTTTGCCCTAGTTAACACAGACAGAATTTGGATCTAGAAGCAGCTCTCTTATTCTCCTGCTTTCTCCTACTCTCAGTACATTGCCACCAGTTAATCATATCCTATCCCTGACACGTCTTTAGCAATGACAAGTACTTCCTCAAGAGACCATATTACATGCCTCTGAAACCTTAAAGTGAATGAGTGTATCAACCTGTTTTGTCTGTTTTTAAACAGACTCAGAGAAGTTTAGAATTTGGAGATTTTAGTAAAGGGTATAGTAGTGTAAATTGTGAAAAACAGTATTAAACACCAGTTTGGTCCATCTTACAATTTTGCTTAGAACTACATTCAGGCTATCACCTTGTTATGATGGAAATAAAATATGTGAGACCATTTTCCAACTAAATGTTAAAGAATGAGATTCCACATGCGTTCTCCATTCTTCCAGGGCAAGAGTTTTTAAGCAACAAGGACTAGAATAGAAATGAAGAGGGGGGAGCAGGAAAAGGGAAGGGAAAGAAATCCTTCCCCCTGGAAACTGACAGCTATTGCCATGAACAGTGTTCAGTAACTATTTGATGATTCTTAAGAAGATGACAATAAAGAATGATATTAAAATGAGAAGGGATAATAATGTTACTGTAACTCAAAGATCAGTTTTATGAATATGTTAACTTATTATGTTAACAAGAAGTTACATATGATTTCTGTGCCCACAGAAGAACCCACGTTCCATCTAAAGATATTTGTTATTCTCTTCAACCACAATTCCGTCTTGCACACAGAAACCACTGCATTATCTGAGGACACACAAAAATAAAAAAATGTCAAAAAAGAAAATCTTCAGTTTGTTATCCTAGTGTTTCTAACACAACACAGAAGCAGGTATTTTGTTTTCTCAAAAATACTTCTTCCTGGGTTATTCACTGAAAGAAAAGAACAGTAATAATGTACATAACAAGATTTTATGCTTACAAAACAACAACAGAAACAAAATGAAAAACTAATGGATCATATCAGAGTATTTTAATCTTCTTTAGATCCTTCTTGTTACATTGTCATATAAAATATCTCTTAATTAAATATTTTCTTAACCAATTTTTGCATCCATTTCAAGGGTAATTTCCTTCATTCAAAGCCAATAGAAATGGTATCCAAAAATCAATCTATAATCTAAAGATTTAACTGTACATCTCAATATTAGAATATGGAATTATGGACTGTATGTATAACTATTTGTGTATAAATGGTCATTTGCTTCATTATAGCAATTGATTTTTCCAAAACACAAAGGAATACTCTGAATTTCTTTTTAACAAGTGAATTAAAATCAATTAAATTATCAGTAGGCCATGACTTTAAAATCTTAAATCAATATTTCTGTATTATAGAGACAAGTTGAATATGTTAATTCTCCTAATGATATCTACTTATAATTAAAATATTTAGTATGAATTTATAATAAAGGGAGAAAAGTTTATAAAGTGATAGAGTCTATGCTTGTCTTTAAAAACTAAATTAAAAAAATTAGATATCCAGGACTTCCCTGGTGGTCCAGTGGTTAAGACTCTATGCTTCCAATGCAAGGGGCATGGATTCAATCCCTGGTCGGGGAACTAAGATCCAATGTGCCACTCTTTGCAGCCAAAAAAAAAAAAAAAAAAAAAATTAGATATCCAAAGGAACTATCAGAATCAGATTAGGTAAAGAAAAATATTCTCTGATTTTATTTTAGTAACAATGGGCATTTGTTATTTGTCTGCCAGCAAATGTTCCCTCCCTTCTCATTAGCATTATAGTTAAGGTGGGGGGAATCTTTTAATGGTTTACATATTTTTTAAGTAGACTTTATTTTCTAGAGCAGTTTTAGGTTCACAGAAAAATTGAGTGGAAAATATGGAGTTCCCTAACAGTCTGTCCCTACACATGCATAGCCCAAAGTCCATAATTTACATTGAGGTTCACTTGTGGTTATACATTTTAAAGGTCTTGACACATGTATAAAGACATGTATCTACCATTTTAGTATCATGCAGAATAGTTTCCCTAAAAATGCTCTGTGTTCTGTCTATTCATCCCTCTCTCCTCCCAATCCCTGGAAACCACTGATCTTTTTACCATCTCCATAGTTTTGCCTTTTCCGGAATGTAATATAGCTGGAATCATAAACTATGTAGACTTTTCAGCATTATTTTAACTGTCCATTCAGAAATTCACACATCCTAGTTTTCAGCTTGGGGTGTAGAAAGGAATGACTTCTACCTTCAGCCCAAAAGATGGCTCCTGAGGTTTTAAGCCAACTGAGTCTATCACATGCGCCAGCCACAGATTCACAGGTATTCACATTTCTACTTATCAACATGGCTCCCTCCTCAGGGCTTCACTTAAATCTTATCTTATTATTGAGACTCTCTCTGGACATTCCATCTAAAACTGTAAAAACCACTCTTCATAACCCTTTGGCTCTTTTTTTAAAGCATTTTCCATTGTAATTATCATGAATTAAAATAATATATGTCTTACATGTATATTAAGTATTTGTCTATTTTCCTATACTAGAAAGTAAGTACTATGAGGGCTAAGATTTTTGTCTAGTTTAGTCATACCTATATCCAATATTATTGCCTGGAATATTTTGCTTAATAATGATGTATTCATTAAAGGAATAAAATATTTACAAAAAAAGTTTAAAGCAAATATAATACTTTCGAAGGCATCACACAATCTAAAAACATGTTCTAAATTAATGACCAATTAATTATGCATATCTTGAAAGAAATTTATATTGAATTGTTTGAATAGGAAAAGAAAAAAAACTGATCATGTGTTAGCTAAAATATCTGTTAAAACTTCACATATTGCTAGGATCATAAAGTGAAAATACAGCCACGTTAAGAATGATGGGATGGGGATATATGTATAGGTGAATCACTTTGTTATAAAGCAGAAACTAACACACCATTGTAAAGCACTTATACTCCAATAAAGATGTTAAAAAATAAATAAATAGGGCTTCCCTGGTGGCACAGTGGTTGAGAGTCCACCTGCCGATGCAGGTGACATGGATTCATGCCATGGTCCGGGAAGATCCCAAATGCCGTGGAAGGGCTAGGCCTGTGAGCCATGGCTGCAGAGCCTGTGCATCCAGAGCCTGTGCTCCACAATGGGAGAGGCCACAACAGTAAGAGGCCCATGTACCTCAAAAATAAATAAATAAATATAAATAAATAAATAAAAAATAAAATGTTATACTAGGATGAAGTGAGAGAGTACTGTTGACATATACATACTACCAAATGTAAAATAGATAGCTAGTGGGAAACTGTTGCATAGCACAAGGAGATCAGCTCGGTGCTTTGTGATGACCTAGAGGGGTGGGATAGGGAGGGTGGGAGGGAGGCTCAAGAAGGAAAGGATATGAGGATATATGTATACATATAACTGAATCACTTTATTGTACAGCAGAAACTAATACAACATTGTAAAGCAACTATACCACAATAAATATGTATTAAAAAAATAGAATGATGGGAAACAATTATAAAAGTAAGCATTAAATTTAGTGAAAGCAACACAAATGGTTTAGGGTGAAGACCTTTGGTGGAGCTTTCAGACAGATTTACAGGCAAAATGAAAAAGTAAATACTACCCAAAGCAATCTACAGATTCAATGCAATCCCTATCAAATTACCAATGGCATTTTTCACAGAAGTAGAAAAAATTTTGCCATTTGTATGGAAACACAAAAGACCCCAAATAGCCAAAGCAATCTTGAGAAAGAAAAACGGAGCTGGAGGAATCAGGCTCCCTGACTTCAGACTATACTACAAAGCTACATTAATCAAGATTGTATGGTACTGGCAGAAAAACAAAAATATAGATCAATGGAACAGGATAGAAAGCCCAGAGATAAACCCACGCACCTATGGTCACCTAATCTATGAAAAAGGAGGCAAAAAATATACAATGGAGAAAAGATAGCCTCTTTAAGAAGTGGTGTTGGGAAAAACTGGACCACTACATGTAAAAGAATGGAATTAGAACACTCCTTAACACCATACAAAATAATAAACTCAAAATGGATTAAAGAGCTAAATGTAAGACTGGACACTATAAAACTCAGAGGAAAACATAGGCAGAGCACTCTCTGACATAAATCATAGCAACATCTTTTTTGACCCACCTCCTATAGTAATGAAAATTAGAAGAAACATAAATAAATGGGACCTAATTAAACTTAAAAGCTTTTTTTTCTTTCTTTTTTTTTTTTTTTGGTGGTACGTGGGCTTCCCACTGTTGTGGCCTCTCCCATTGTGGGGCACAGGCTCTGGACGCACAGGCTCAGCAGCCATGGCCCACAGGCCCAGCTGCTCCATGGCATGTGGGATCTTCCTGGACCAGGGCATGAACCCATGTCCCCTGCATCGGCAGGCGGACTCCCAACCACTGTGCCACCAGGGAAGCCCTAAACTTAAAAGCTTTTGCACAGCAAAGGAAACCATAAACAAGATGAAAAGACAACTCCCAGAATGGGAGAAAATATCTGCAAATGAAGCAACTGACAAAGGATTAATCTCCAAAAATGCAAGCAGCACATACAGCTCAATATCAAAAAAACAAAGAACCCAATCCAAAAATGGGCAGAAGACCTAAACAGACATTTCTCCAAAGAAGACATTCAGATGGCCAACAAACACATGAAAAGATACTCAACATCACTAATTATTAGAGAAATGCAAATCACAACTACAATGAGGTATCACCTCACACTGATCAGAATGGCCATTATCAAAAAATCTAGGAACAATAAACACTGGAGAGGGTGTGGAGAAAAGGGAACCTTCATGCACTATCGGTGGGATGTAAATTGATACAGCCACTATGGAAAACAGTATGGAGATTCCTTATAAAACTAAAACTAGAACTACCATATGACCTAGCAATCTCACTATTGGGAATATACCCAGAGAAAACCATAATTCAAAACAACACATGCACCCCAATGTTCATAGCAGCACTATTTACAGTAGCCAGGACACGCAAGCAACCTAAATGTCCACCACACAAGAATGGATAAAGAAAATGTGGTACATATATACAACGGAATATTACTCAGCCTTAAAAAGGAATGAAATTGGGTCATTTGTAGAAACGTGGATGGACCTAGACAGTGTCATACAGAGTGAAGTCAGAAAGAGGAAAACAAATATTGTATACTAATGTATATATGTGGAATCTAGAAAAACAGTATAGATTATCTTATTTGCAAAGCAGAAGTAGAGACACAGATGTAGAGAACAAATGTATGGATACCAAGGGGGAAAGGGGTGGGGTGGGAGGAGTTTGGAGACTGGGATTGACATATATACATTATTGATAGTATGTATAAAATAGACAGCAGATGGGAACATATCGTATAGCATAGGGAGCTCTACTTAGTGCACTGTGGTAACCTAAATTAGAGGGAAGTCCAAAAAGGAGGGGATATCTCTATGTGTATGGCTGATTCATTTTGTTGTGCAGTGGAGGCTAACACAACATTGTAAAGCAACCATACTCCAGTAAAAAATAGTACTAAATAATTAATTAATTAATTAATTAAATAGTCAGTGACATTAAAATTAATACCAATCTCTCCCCTCCAAAAAAAAGTAAGACACCTGTGGGTTGAGCAGATTTTCAGAGTTCAAGTTTTCATAGATAAAACTGGGTTTAAGAAGATGGTTGTCCCAAGAGGTAAAAAGAACAAGAGATTATGTTAGATTATTTTATATTAGCAAGACTGCTTTAATAAAGATGATACATTTCATTAAATAAAATGAATTTGATGCATAATTATAAATATCTGCATATATCTTTATATATAGACAGTAGACAATTAAAATGATTAGCATTTGTTATAATATTTTCAGGGAAGGTTTAATCTTACATAAAAAGTCTGCATTATTTGTAGTTTCAGCCCTGAGAGTCTTTTAAGCAATTTTCCTGAGTATTAACTTTGGTCTAGGTATGTGCTAGAATATTTCTTATCATAACCAGTTATTAAAATACTGCTTACTTTGTAGTTTCAGTTTTGAAAAAGTTTTAAATAATTTTCTTTTATTACCCTCAGTTGCTGTTGTCAGACCAGGTATTATGCTGCACATTTCTTTGATCTCTTAACCAATTACTTTCTGAGCTATACCACCTTTTGCTTTCTTTTGTATTTCCTATTATCTAACACTACTGAATGCTTTACAAATAATACAATCAGGAACTAAAAGAAACTACAAATACTAATATTTCTCCTTCAAATTTTATATTTCCCAACAAATTAGATTCCTACAAATAAGAATTCAGACCAGGGCCCTGCACCTCCAACACTGAATGCTTACAAGAGTAACAGCAGTCATTTCTCATAAACCACCTAGTAAAATAGTGTGCAATTCTCATCTATATGACATTTATGGTCATTTTAATATTAAAATAAAAATAGTTGAGTGACCAGTTACGAGTTATGTCACTGAATCATACACAAGTATTGCCAACACTACCTATTAACATGCTCTCTCCAAGAGGTAGATGATATGATTTCTTTGGATGAATACAAGACAGCCTATACTAGACTAGCCTCTCCTGGATTTATAAGGGCATAAATGGCATTCCATTTGCTTTTTACAATATTTGTTGTTTAGCTATCGTTTTGTTTTCTGAAGATTTCTATTAAGTATCCTTAAGGTACTTTACAAGACTAAAAATGAGAGAGAAAAAGAGCCTGCAATTCTTTCCTAGATTATACTTGTTGTGTAGAACACTGAACATCCGACTTTATTCACAACTTGAACAAACATTTTGTTTACCACCTGAACTCAAATAACCTGTCAGACTTGCTGCTATCACTCCTTGTGCTGCAAAAATGTTTTACTGAGCAGGTAGTACTGTAACTTCAGACTAATTGGTTTCCTTTATAATTAGTGTTGTTCAGGCCAATTTGATAATTTCTTGAATGTTGAATTTGTTGACAGGCCTATTTCAAGTTATGTGAGCCATTTTTGGTATAAGATATTACATTTATTTATTTATTTTTTTTTTAGGTATATGATCCATTTTGAGTTAATTTTTTTAACATCTTCATTAGAGTATAATTGTTTCACAATGGTGTGTTAGTTTTTGCTTTATAACAAAGTGAATCAGCTATACATATACATATATCCAATATCTCTTCCCTCCTGCATCTCCCTCCCTCCCACACTCCCTATCCTACCACTCCAGGTGGTCACAAAGCACTGAGCTGATCTCCCTGTGCTATGTGGCTGCTTCCCACTAGTTATCGGTTTTACATTTGGTAGTGTATATATGTCCATACCACTCTCTCACTTCGTCCCAGCTTACCCTTCCCCCTCCCCGTGTCCTCAAGTCCATTCTCTAGTAGGTCTGTCTTTATTCCCATCCTGCCCCTAGGTTCTTCATGACCATTTTTTTTTTTTAGCTTCAATATATGTATTAGCATACGGTATTTGTTTTTCTCTTTCTGACTTACTTCACTCTGTATGACAGACTCTAGGTCCATCCACCTCACTACAAATAACTCAATTTCATTTCTTTTAATGGCTAATATTCCATTGTATATATGTGCCACATCTTCTTTACCCATTTATCGGTCAATGGACACTTAGGTTGCTTGATATTATATTTATTATGAACACATTTTTATTTTTTTAAATTTCTTTTTTCTAATCTTTATCAGTCATCCTGTTGTCTGGCTGGCTTGCCAAAATTATTACAGAACACAAGTTCATGCACTACGGAGAATGCATGTCTTGTGCACAAAAATCCCGAGATCTCCAATGTTTTGGGGGGGAAGTTTTTACAGGCAAAATTTGGGGTGAGGGCTGAATGTGTGTGACTTTCTTCTGACTGGTTGGTGATGAGGTAAGTCTGTTCCAGGAATCTTGTGTTCAGCCTGAAGTTACCATCTTCCATCTGGGTGGGGGCCTTAGTTGCTGTAGAAAAACTCAAAGACACATTGTTATGTATATTCCTTTAGCAGGAACCAGGACCCTGCCCCATTGCTGCACTATTGTTTCTTGACTGCTCCTTTTTGTTTCTGCATTCCCTTACTTCCCTAATTAGAAAGTGTTTGAATCTGCCCTTTGGAACTCGGAGAAGGTCTAGAAGGCTTGAAGCCTTTTTCCTACAAACAAGAAACTGGGGACATAAAAAGGCTTTTGTACAGAGGAGGGCCCCACAGGGTCCTACTCTGTTTCAAGCCAACCTAAAATAACATTGTAACATTTACTCTGATGCATGTTTAACACCTTTTAAAGATAGTTTAAAAAATTTTGTGACAACACAAACAAGATGTCATTTAGTACAGTAAATTACAGTGTGATAAAAAACACATGGTTAGGATTTAGAAAATATGGGTTGTAATTGTTTCATTATATTTCAATTATATGACTAGCTCTGTGGTTGTTTATAAGACTCACTAGATTGCATTCATCTGTGAAATGAATGGCCAGGATAGATGCTAAGTGTCTCAAAATACTGTGACTCTACAGATAAAATATTTTGTCTTCACCTTAGTATATCAAAAGTCATATGCCCAGTACAGGTGTTATATTCAAAAAATTTAATAAGAATTAGAATGTTGTTAAGAAATGACACTAGAATGTTGTTAATCCATCAGAACCACATTTTCAGAAACAACCATTACAAACCTGCAAGAGCATTTTTGGTTAATATGGAAGTGAGGTCTGCTATGGAAGAATAAACAAAATGACTGACTGAAGAGAAATAGTGAATATCTATATTCAAAATACTAGGTGTCCCTCAAGTTCCTAAGAAGTTTGTGTCAAGTGGGTTATAAGTCCAACCAGTTTGGAAAAATCATTTCACTGACTTTGTAGACTCAGCTTTCTCCTGTAGAATGAGATTAGTGTAGCCTGAAACCTTCCTAAATGGCTAATTAAATTAATTTGGGAAATAGAGTTGGTAATCAACATAGATGAAATCAGGGAGCAGGAAAATGACTTGTTAGTGTGGTCCATAGACCATCAGCAAGAACATCACCTGTGAACTTGTTAGAAGCACAAATTCTCAGATCTTACCCCAGACCTACTGAAATCAGAAACTCTGGGGGAGTGAAGTGACAATCACCAAGACCTACAGTGATCCTAATACATGCTAAACTTTAAGAATTACTGGTTTAGGCTACCAGTGAGCTAACATTATGAATGATGAAGAAGGCAGCTACTTAGATGGTGTATTTCAGGTACATTGGACCTGATTAATCTCAATTTTATAGATTGGAAAACAAAGTTTAGGTAATTTATGGTCAATTAGCAGGCAAGAAGTGAACCACGTGAATCCAGATCTGCCTTAAACAGGAGTTCAGTTGTGTTACTGCCATTCCACCCATTAAAAAATAAGAACAAGAATATTAGAATAATACATTGTTGGTTCAACACCCTAAATCTTAGCTTAGAGTTTAACTCCAGTTTTAAATATGCTGACCTCAAGGAAATTTAAAGTTCCTTCTTAAAAAAACTGAAACATACAATTATCATTTAAGAATATAAAACAATATATAATGTAGCTCTAAAAGTGTTTTATGAAATGGAAGTATTTACAGTCATGCTTGTCAAACTTTAATGAATCCCCTGAAAACCTTTTAAAATGTAAATGTTGAATCATTAGGCCTGGGGTGAGGCCTAGACTCTGCATTTCTAACAAGTTCCTAGAGGATGCCTGTGCTTGTGTAGGAAGCGTATGGAAATGCAGATGGCCTACTCTGGAGTCAGATTGGAACTACCAGCTGCCATTTATAAAAATGTGGTTTAAGCAAGTTAGAAAAAATTTCTGGGCCCCATCTATAAAATGCAGATAGGAATATCCCCTATCTTTTAAGTAAAATGATGTTTATCTTTTAATATATATAAAATACTTAGTCTGACACAATAAGCTAATAATAATTTTTAGCTTTTAATATTTAGATCAAGACGTTACCTGTCACTACAAAATGTACGTCATTTTCAAGTATGACTTCATGTGATTAATTCACATAAGTAATATATAAATATTGCATTTGAAGCAGCAAATCCAACAGAAAAAAGAATGACTAATTATTAAGCTTGTAGAATAATAAAGTTTTATTCCTTATGAAATACTGTTTTGAGTCCTTAGCTCAAATTACATATTTTTAGTTCTTGTATCCATCTCCATCAATGATATCTCAATAACTTCTACATAAGCCTTCCCCCCCCCACCGATAGTCTTTTCTTTCTTTTCTTTAATTCCATCTCATTAGTTATAGCCTATGTCCACTTGGGGCACTTTAAATAATTTCTTGCCCTGAAGACAGAAGATTAAATTATGGACTATTAAATATATGTATCTAATTAGTCCAGTGATTAATTTCAAATTTAGTTGAGGTAAGAAATCCTAATACCTAACTTCAGGGATTTGTGGTTGAAGAGTCTCCTAATTTCTTAAATAGAAAATGGTTACTAATATATTTTATAAGCCTTTTAACCATGTAAGTGGTCAAACTGGAAATTAAAGTCAGAAGTTAGGGATTTGCCAGATAACCAACAGTTTACCATTAGATTTTTAACCTCTATCAAAAATTGGATAAAACTCTAAAATCATTCCTGACTATTCCAAATAACTAACTCACATTTTCATATTAAGAGAATAGAAGTGTATTTCTTTCTTTAAATATATGTACAATCAGGAATCCCTACAGATTTACTCACTCCCTCAGGATGTTGCCATTTAGAGTCCCTTAGGTATGTAATCACCATTATATAAATGGAATGACTTAAGGCAAAAAGTTTATCAAAGAGTAATTATATACCTGGGTGTCTGGAGCCAGAGAGGATCAAAAGAGGAAGAGATCTAAAATATTCCAACTTCAGAGAAGTTTTTTTTTTTTTCCTTTTAAAAAATAAGAGCTTCTGCCATAGATATAAAGGATAACATAGTAAGGGTTTATTTTGTAATTAATATGCATGGGAATTTACACAGTTAATTTACATTCACATTTACAGGAATTACCTCTAACCTACATATTGACAGAAGAAACTCTAATTTTATGAGTCCAAAAAACCTAAGTGCCTAATTTTTTTCTCCATTGCCTTTAATTAAAATACCTCCAGAATCATCTACCTGATAATGTGGATAATTTTTTTTTAACAGGAAGAAGTTTGCTCACTGAACACATTTGCTAAGCTTGCCTAATGACAACTTTAGATTCATGAAAATTAAATGAGCACATTCTCAGCGGGCAATAGGTCCACTCACTTGCTTGCCTTCTCCCTGGGTAAGCCAGAGAGCTGTGGGACTTTGGGTAAGTCATCTGAGACCCCGACCCTAGTTTTCTCATCTAAAAAATAAGGTACTGAGCTAATCTCTAAGGTACATCAAGATCATATTCCATGAAATGCTATAGTATCCTTGAAAACATTTTAGGGATTCTCTTGCAGATAATTTTAATAGCTTTCAGTGTCCAAAAAGATACAATTCCCAACTGTGAAGCTTTCTGGAAAAACATATATCATCACCTGCCTGTGTTACATGAAAATATTTAATATTTATTGGACAATCCTTCTTCCCCAAAAATTATAAAAATGGTTTCAAACAATTTTTTCCTTCTAGAAATCTAGAGAACTTTCACTTAGGGACAGGAACAAAGCTACATACAGACTGCCTCAGTAAGAGAATATGCCATACTTGTATGTTTAAAATTATATTCTCTCAGATATACTAAGGCATCTATTGTCATGCATATAACACACCTATGATGATGGTGAGGATAATTATGATACCACAGATTTCCTACTTACCAGGTTCTGGTTTCCTTTTTCCTTCCTCATCTGTCCTTTCCTCCCTCCCTCTCTTTTCTCCCTCTTTCTTCCTTCCTTCCTTCCTTCCTTCCTTCCTTCCTTCCTTCCTTCCTTCCTTCCTTCGTGCAAGACTCTGAATTTGATACCTTCAAGGACATACAACCCCACAGGAAAAATAGAAATTAATAAATAATTATAGTAATGGACAATACATTTGGATATTACAGTTGTATGCAAGTCTCATGGGAGTACAAAGTAGGGAGTAATGGATTTTGCTTGGGTAGAATGTAGGGAGGACTCCAGAGGCTTTATCACAGTTTAACTATCTTAGTTCTAAAGAAAAAGCAGACTGATTATATTAGTTGGCTGGGGCTGCCATAACAAAATACCAGAGACTGGATAGACTAAACAGCAGTAATTTAATTTCTCACAGTTCTAGAGGTTGGGACATCCAAGATCACTGTGCTGTCAAGGTAGGTTTTATGCTGAGGCCTCTTCTCTTGGCTTCTAAGTGGCTGCTCTTGTCCTGTGCTCCCGTGACCTTTTGTGTGCCAGGGGAGAGAGAGGGAGGCAGAGGTGGGGGGGTTCTCTCCTGTCTCTTATTATAAGGATACTAATCCTACTGGATCAGGGCCCCACCTTTATGACCTCATTTAACCTTAATTACCTCCTTATAGGCCCCATATTCAAATATAGTCACATTGGAGATTATGGCCTCAACATATGCATTTTTGGAGGCCATACACATTCAATCCGTAACACCAATGAAGAAGGTGAATTTTGTATCATTCTAAGTGAGTGATGGAGGTTGAGGGTTCTATGTCCCAGGCAATACAAACAGTTCACTACAACTAGGGTACAGGTCTGGAAGTGTCACAAAAAAGACAGGAAGGGTCGAGACTAGCCTGAAATACCCTCCTCAGCAGGTTAGAGGGCATCCTGAACATAGGTGAAGCGTGAAACAGCTTTTATGATCCTTGGATGGCTACAAGCAAATTTCAGCTTGTCCATATTCTCTCTCTATCATTCAGCAAAAAGATTTCTGACTTGTGCTCCACTTCTTGTTAACAACACACTGTGAGGTGCAGATTCAAATGGGGAAGATTTTTAGCTGAACCAGAAATATATCTATTTATTGTATATTGAGGGTTTTTTTCTGAAAGAAACATGCCTAAATCTATGTTGTCATATAACTTTAATTTACATAGAAGAGTTTTAGTTAATACAAAGGACACAATCAACAAGTGAAATGCAGTTATGCTTTTTCTCATTCCCAATCCATAATGAACACATTAGAGATGAGCTCTTCCTCTGTGTTGTACTATACAATATACAGTTTCCACAAATTCTTATTACTGGTGAACCTTTAATTTTTCTTTGCATATTTTGAAAACCTTGTACCTACTACAAAAGTTCCTTAAAAATGAGAGGCTCAAATGTTAAATCAAAAAGTAAAACATTTTAGGAATATGAGTGTAAAAATTTCACATTATATATTTTCTTCCCTTAGTAAACTTTTGCAACTGGCTTCTGATGCTTTAGAGATTTGGGGAAGAAAGTATGTGCAAGTCATATTAACACTCACCAGTTGCTTACAAGTGTGTAAAGACAAGTTTTTCTGTGGCCATTATGTATTTGTGATGTCAGGGATTTATTTTTCCAAATGCAAACTATATTTACATATCAAAACCTAATGAGATATGAGAACATTCTAACACTGCACTATTCGGTAATGTGCTTTTCTACCTAAAAAGATGTTTGTAAAATAGTGAGGCTCATTAAAGGCCATTACTTATAAATTAGCATTTTACTAAAACCACAGCTTGGTTAGATCAAATTTATAAATCTTGTCAGTAAATATTCTCAGTTTGGTGTTCTGATTTCCTAATGAGCTCTTTGCAATAGAAAAGGTTAGACAATTAACATGCTGGTGTTCAACCAGCATACATTTTAACTTTTCTGTGAAGATGAACATCTAGCTTCAAAACAGAAATGAAATCATAGAAGTGATTAATTCATCTCATAAAGAATTGAACAATTTAACAAATTTTGTAGAATTTTGTTGCTTATAAGTCACTAACAAAGTATCAATGTATAAAAGTTTTTACTTATTTCTTCCCTTTTTCTTACAATTTAATGATTAATTGTGTCACTTATCGCTCAAATAAGAGAGCACAGTCTCATATAATTTAAAATAGTATATCTGATATGCTGCTACTTAAACAAAGGAAAAACTGACTTAAAAAATCTCAAAAATGAATCCATTACAAATTATGGAAAGGGTTATGAAGGAACGTATCAGAGAATTATAAGAGAAAATAATGACAGAAAACTAATTTATGTTTGGTAGGAGATTGTGCAGAAAAAGTCTAAGATTCCAGTGACTAACAGGCATTAATCAGAGAAAGAGTGAAGAAGAGTATGCCAGGCAGAGGGAATAGCTTGTGCAAAGGCCCCAAGCTAAGTCAGAAATGAGGTTCCTGCTCTTTCTACCTCAGTGAAATATTCAATGAGCACAGAGGCTTTATATAGCTTTCATAATGTGAATTGGCAGTGACTGGACTGATTAATTATGGAGCTTGATTTTCATTATGAAAATACATTGTGACCCTCACCTACAACAACTGAAAGCCCCAGACAAAATTTATTAGGCTGGCATCACAATTATTTTGTCTGAGTAGTTGATTTGTTGTTTGTTTATCGGTAATATGAATTTTAAGAAAAGAGGGGTTGATATGATGCTGCTTCGGTGGTGAGAAGGAGAGAAAGGCCATGATACTTGACCAAAAGCCAAATATAATCAAAGTTTGGACTCTCTCAGTGATAATTAAATTGTCTAGCTATGGAATACCTTTATTTCAGAGATTCCTCCAGAAAAAATAGTTTGCCATTCAAACTCTGAAAGTCATTAGCTGTTTTCTAATTCCATTTCCCCCATTAAAACATTGCTGTGTAGAATAATTTTTAATAACCCAAGTTTTCTTTTTTTAAATACAAATATATTTATTTAGTTTTGACACTCAATAGTGGAGCTACTCCGTCTGACACAGGTAACTCAGCAGTCTAGTATAGAAAACAAGACTCCTCCCAAAACAACCTCAATGTTTCCTCCTAGCTGTATCCTCACCTTTCTTGTAAAATATCTATCTATGCTATGAGCATTTGATTGTCTGGTTTTAGTTAAGTGCCTAGCATGCACTCCAGACACTTAATCATTTGCTAATTTTAGCATCTGTTTCTTGGATGGCTATCTGCACCTCTCTTTCCCTCTTTTTCTTCTTCTCTTAACAAAACCAAAAAAGGTTTTCCCTCACCTTCATACACATATAACACACATATCTACTAGTTGAGTTTAAGCTATTGCACTAAATAATTAACTCTGGGAACTATTCTTCTTAATACTCACAGAATTTTCCCCCACTTTCACCACAAATCTGTTTCCTTGAATGGCTCAACAGTCATTCAAATTCGCTTTATTCAGGTTCTCAGGAATTTTACATTTTTACAAACTACAATGGGCTACTAAAAAGAATTTGGAATTTCTCTTCTTTTCTGAGTATGCCTTAACAATTAAAAATTAATGGAACCAAACAAATCATAAAGCCCAATTATTCAATAATAACGTCTTCATAAAAATCCCTATCTCATCAAAAGTAACTTTGAAAGGTACCAATGTTTTAAGAAAGCTAATGTTAGGAAAGATATTAATGTTAGCAGAAAATATAAATGTTTATAATCACATAGAGTGGACAAAAAAATGAGTGACTTGATAAAACCAGCAAAATATTGGATTTATATGTCTTAAAATATCATAATTCACAAACGTAAACAGCTAGTGCATCATAACTCTCCAAATGTTATGTATGAATGTCATATAGCTTCATCTGGTGAGTTCCCTTTTTAATATAGCAAGTTGCAATATTCCCCAAATCACCAGAATATACAAAAAAGAAAAGATTATTCTACCTGTGGTGACGTCTGAAAACTAAAATGTACAAATTAAAAATAATAAAGTTGTGTTATCCAAACATGAACATGAAATAACACATCTAATTTTTCTAGCTTGCCTTTTTATATTATCTGTATAAATCTCCATTGAAATTCACATTTTAGGATACATACATAGATTAATGGGGACTTGGATTAAAATACTACATTTCAGGGCTTCCCTGGTGGCGCAGTGGTTGAGAGTCCGCCTGCCAATGCAGGGGACGCGGGTTCATGTCCCGGTCCAGGAAGATTCCATGTGCTGCGGAGCGGCTGGGCCCGTGAGCCATGGCCACTGAGCCTGCACGTCCGGAGCCTGTACTCCGCAAGGGAGAGGCCACAACAGTGAGAGACCCACATACCACCAAAAAAAAAAAAAAAAAAAAAAAAATCAAATACTTCAATAATAATTAACATGTTTATTTTGCACTCAAACACGAATATTATTTTGAAAATCTAAAAGAAAAACTTTTATCCACTCCTAAGAGAATAAAGTCATATTTTTCTTACTTTATCACTGATTTCCTGCTTGGTATTTTTTTTGAGCAAAATTATACAACTTGCAAGATTGTATATCTTTTACTGTAGGAATCAAGTGAAGATTTAGGAACACTTCTGCTAATTGATTCGTGTTTATATTAACTAATGAATCTCTTGTCCCCTACTTACCCCTTGTAATAAAAATCCCTGTTTAGATCAAGTTCTGTTCTTTTGTGAATGCCAGTTTAGCATACTGATTACGTTTCTCAAAGTCAGGACATCTCTCCTTCCCAGTGTGTCTTACATTATGTTTTTGTTTTTTATTAGAACTTACAAAGAAACTTAGATATTTTATGCAATTAATATTTCAATTTTTCTTAAAAAAAGTATTTAATAGTTTGTAAAACTTTGGAATCCACAAACTCCAGAACTGCTGCCATTTTGGTAGCAAGCCATAACCCCAGCCAATTTCAGGCTATGAATGCCTATTAAGGTTTATTTGTAAGGAAAACAGACTGCTCTTTTTTCTTTCCAAGCTAGGCATGAAAGTATGTCTTTTCAATTCTCCCTTCTACCTCTTATCTCTGCCTCTTCCACTCCCACATTTAATTTTAATAACCAAAATAATAGATTAGAAATGTCTTTTTCTTTAAGCTTTGATCCAAAGTACATAATTCTTAAAGTATGACTAAGCATCTTACTAAGACTTTCACAAGTCTTCAAACCCAGTTTGTAGGACTTTTCTTTTCTCTGTAAATCACATTTCTTTACACATCAAATACAAGTTTTAAATGATCAGTTTTCCAATTAAGGTTGAAAAAACACCAAATAATTAGAAATTATGTTTGATTTTTCAAGGTGAACCTGAACTTCATTTTATTTTAAATGTTCCTAAAAAGACAAATGCTTCAATTATTGCATTTTTTTTTTTTGTTTTATGAAGACCCCAGACCTTGAGAAAACAGACATGTGAGCAGATAAGATAATAAAGCAAAGATAATAAAGCAAATACTTATTTTCATTGTATAAAACACCTCAACATAGAATTTTGCTATATGAATAACTGGTTGATTAACTGGACAATTCAGTGAAATTTGATTAGACTCATTTAAAAGTTGGCTGTCAAGCTTTGTCCAAATGCTATTTTCATATTAAATGAAGTCAAAACAAATGTATCCTGATATAAAATTCCATATTAAAACACAGTTTTTTGTATAGATCAGAAACTCATAAACACAGTCACTGAAAAGCCTATTAATTACTTTTTCTGATATTTTCACAGTTTAATTCATTTAGAAAAATAATACATTCATGTGTAAAAAGAAAATTCAGATTTTGTTTTAAGTATATCACCAAGAAGTCCATAACACTGAGTAAATATTTTAAGGACGTTTTTATTTTAAATTTTCAGGAAAAATAAAATTTTATAAAGTCTTGCAAAGATTGTCTGGTTTTAATTTTTATTTCCTTTTAAAGTCCTACTGACTTTTGACAGGTGGTTATTTTATTCTATTTTATTCTACCTTTATTGAGGTATAATTGACATATAAAATTGTAATAAATTTAAAGTGTACAATGTGATGGTTTGAAATATGTATACATTGTGAAAGGAATCCTACAAGTGAGTTAATTAAAGCATCCATTACCTGAGAAGTGGTGTTTTATAATGGTTAAAAGTGGACTTCAAAGGCTGGCTTTGAAATCATCACCACCACTGCCACCTACTAGCTAAGAGATATTTGGAAGTAATTTAACCTCACTCTGTCTCAGTGAGGTGGGTATTACAACAGTTCCTATCTTTTAGGGTTATTGTGAAGATTAACTGAGTAATATATAAGAAACAGTTTATATGTCTGATGCCCACACAAAATATGTGTTAATTATCATTATCAGACTGTCCAGATTACTTGATAATGTAGATTGTTAAAGGAAAAATCACCAGGCTTTTTCTACCCTGATTCTTTATCTTCTTCGATGGCACAGGTCTCTGGGGCTTCCAGAGTCCAGTTTCACTCATCAGTTTCCCCTTTTAGACAAAAAGATCTTAAACGGTTTAACAGAAAAAGAAAGTCAACTGGGCCTTGATTTGAGTTCAAAATTTTTACCACTGAAGGGAAATTTTGAAGTTTTCTTTGGACCCCGAGCCTTCCCATGTCATGCTTTACAAAAGGCCTAGAAAGTGGGAAGAATCTTACATGCTTCAGTTCAGAGAATACCAGGAGAATCAGACAATTTCACAAAGATCCAAGAATGCCTTGCCTGAAAGGTTTATGAAATTGAACAAGCTACTTTGCATATAATATTGGCTTAATGAGCTGACTTATTCTTAGGGGATGAATATCATACTCCCATGCTTGCAGAGAGATCTCTGAGATCATTAAGATGATCTTGAAAATGATCAAAGGAATTAAGAATGTAAGTAATTTGCTTAATACCCCCATATCTCTTTCTGTGTGCTCTTGGTGTTAGAAATGTGATCTGTTCTCTTAGTTTCATTTGGAGTAAAATTTGGCTCCTGGATTAAAAACTCTAACTATAGTCCTTCTCTTGGTTTTTGTCTGTATTGCAGGGTCAAATGTGACCTCCCAAGTTTTAAATGCTGCTGCATACCCACCATCCTGCAAAATGGTAGAATAATTGATCTTTTAACAAGAAGAGGAATGGAGAACATCTACCCTCAGAAAACCTATGACCATGACAAATCAAACAACTGTGTAGACCTGGACTGCTCATGTCTCCAGACCATAATGGTTCATCTTCCAGTTTAGGCTGAAGAATGACCAAAATGAGGGACAGAGAACTGAAACAACACAACTCCCTGTGCCTGTAGGAAACACTACTAGAACCAGCCATCCTCTCCTGTCCTGATGTTAAACAATACAGGAACCAGGCCCACTTTTCTGTCCCTCTGCTAAATACTGTGACCAGTTTTAAAAAAATATAAAAGTGCTGGCTCTAGAAATACCTATTCCTTGGATATGAAACAGTTTGTGCACAAAGGATTACTTCAAGACCCTTACAATTCTGTGTCCACCAATCCAAAGCTACTAATGATGCAGTTCTACCCAATTCCAATCAATTATTCACTTTGCAAGACCTGTATTAAAATCACCAAGCCTAAAACCTTTAAATACCCTTTCTGATTTTCCTATTTGGGGTATCTACTAAGAATCTACTTACTAAACTAAACCTAATGACCTTAACTTCGCTTGATCAGCAAGTCTTTCTAGTAGCTTTTGGGAAATCTACAATAAATAATATCCAATAATACCAGGTAAATTGCAAGTAAACAGAGTTACATCATAAGTACTATTCAGAATGTGGCTCATTATGACAAAAAATATTTCAAGTCACAGGATAATTTAGTTATCTTTTCTCTGCCAATCTAACATGTAACCTTCTTTTAGGGCTACAAATTTTTTTTTTTTTTTTTTTTTTAGCTTTTTACATTTTTATTTATTTATTTATTTATTTTTGGCTGTGTTGGGTCTTCGTTTCTGTGCGAGGGCTTTCTCCAGTTGTGGTGAGCGGGGGCCACTCTTCATTGCGGTGCAAGGGACTCTCACTGTCGCGGCCCCTCTTGTTGCTGAGCACAAGCTCCAGACACGCAGGCTCAGCAGTTGTGACTCACGGGCTTAGTTGTTCCGCGGTATGTGAGATCTTCACAGACCAGGGCACGAACCCGTGTCCCTGCATTGGCAGGCAGATTCTCAACTACTGCACCACCAGGGAAGCTTAGGGCTACAAATTTGTTACAGAACTTTACATTTGTGTTAAAATTCAGCTTCTGTGGGTGAAATGGCCTTTTCCCTTAAAAGTATGCAACTAAACAAAATTAAAAAAAATAAATAAAACTAAGTAAAATAAAAACTTTTAAATTTGATGAAACTTACTAATATTTCATTTTGAAATTAGCAGTAATGTAAAATTTGGAATTTTAAATTTATTTATTTTTGGCTGTGTTGTGTCTTCATTGCTGCATGTGGGCTTTCTCTAGTTGTGGAGAGCAGGGGCTACTCTTTGTTGTGGTGCTCAGGCTTCTCATTGCTGTGGCTTCTCTTGCTGTGGAGCACAGGCTCTAGGCACGTGGGCATCAGTAGTTGCAGCACATGGGCTCAGTACTTGTGGCTCACAGGCTGTAGAGCACAGGTTCAGTAGTTGTGGTGCACGGGCTTAGTTGCTCCATGGCAGGTGGGATTTTCCCAGACGAGGGCTGGAAACTGTGTCCCTTGCACTGGCAGGCAGATTCTCAACCACTGCGCCACCAGGGAAGCCCAGATTTTGAATTTTAAACCTTATAATTATTCTCAGTTCTTTCAAATACTTGTTAGTCATTTCAGTAAAGTTTATAGGATAATTTTTGGGAATTTGGGGCAATTTTGAATAATGAATGTAATACTATTTTTCTGTTCCTTATCATTTCTCACTCTGACAGATATTAAAATTCCTTGGTAAATGAAGATGATTTTGTGTCAAAAAATTTTTTTTCCTAACCTTATACAAATTAGTTGTATACTTTATTGTATTTTATTACTTAAATATGGGTGAGATGTTGAAAAGAATATGTCCTGTTCACTAATTAAGAATTGTAAAAATTTTTGTGACTAATTTTTTCTTCTTAAATAGAAAATGGAAATTGTTTCAAGGAAATAAATAATCATATTTGTAAACAGATAGTATCCTTAGGCCTGCTGAATTCCTAGCCGGATGATATAAAAACATCATAAAATAAATAAAACTCTTTTACACTCATGAATTTTCTTTTTTAGCAATACACAGTAAATGACTTACTCATTCACACTGGGACTTGTAAGTAAACTTCATGAAAACGTTTCTCCTCACAGGTCTAATATATTACTTATTTTGCACAGTGATTTATTTGACCCTTCATACACATTGTAACTTTGATTTTCTCACCAGTTTAATTCTTGCTAATGTAGCTATTAGCATCTAAACTATTTTATATCTGATAGAATAAAACTTAGATGTTACTTTTAAATATTATACATACAAATTTATTTTTGTCTTGTACAAAAAGAATATAAAATATTTTCAACTGATAAACTTTAAGTGAAAATTCAAATATCTTTCTCTAGGTATAACACTTTATAGAATTAGATCTGAAGTGGCAAATGCTATTACATTTAATACTGTATGACCACTGAAATATGGATAAAGAAGCAGTAGTGTTCTTGGCATTGCTATCACAGAAGAAAATCAAATTATTTTGTTTTTGGCATTATAGTATTTAAATTTCCGTCTTCTAAGGACTAAAATAACTCTTTAAAATGTACTTATATGTTCTTTCTGATTGATTCTCTATTTCTGTGGAATAAAGAGAAAACCTTGGAAGTGTGGTTGTCACCAAGAGCCCGAGAGTGTAACTAGAATCCAAAGCAATACTTAATTTTAAAACAGTCACAGGAAATTTTAGAAATATAACATAAATATCCCATACTAGTCCCTGCAGAGAAAACCACATACATGGATGTCCTTGTTTTATTGTATATTATCATAATCATCCCAAACCATTAACTCATTATATATCTGCTCATAAAAAGGAGCAGCACAAGATACAGTTAACCATGTATTCATTCAGTATACTGCAGAGTTCAAAGTTTTGGCTCTTTCTTTGTATATATTTAAACTTGACTGTAACCACATTCATTTTAAGTGCAATTTATTGATATGTTCCAGTTGTGGGAGTATGCCCTGGTTTCCATCATATACCCATATAAAGAGTTCTAAATTATTTATTATTTAGAAATTATTTTGTGAGTCTTTCATGATATGAAACTTCATCTACTGAGGACAAAATGAGGTAAGACTTAAAGGACAAATATCTGCAGTTATATTCATACTGTATGCTTTTATTAGTCAGCTCAGGCTGCCATAACAACAGAGTAGGTGGCTCCAACAACAGAATTTTATTTTCTCACAGTTCTAGTGTCCATGATCAAGGTGCCAGCAAATTCAGTTTCTGATGAGAACTCTCTTCTTGGCCACCTTCTTGAGGTACCCTCATATGTCCTTTCCTTTATGTACCTGCAGAGAGAGCTCTGGCATCTCTCACTTTTCAATAAGGACAACAACATCATCAGACCAGGGCTCCACTCTCAGAAGATCTCACAAGATCTCATAATCTCATCCAATCCTAACTGTCTCTCAAAGTTCTCATCTCAACATACGGATCTGGGCTGGACACAGTACATTCCATCACAATGCTCAAGCACAACTTATGCAGTTGAATCTGCCTTTCTCTCTTCTCTCTTATAAAACATCCTAAAGAATAACAATCAGTAGAAGGCATCTATGTAGTTGAGCTTCAACAAAAACAGTAAGCAAAATAAAAACCCAAGATTCATAAAAATGAAAACTTATTGCATAATAAAATATATACTGAAGAATTCCTCATCAGGAAAAAATTTATCCAACTGTAAAAGTTCTCTCAACATTTACCATAAAAACTTAACAAGAAGAAAACAAACACTTTTTAACTAATTGCTGAGAGATAAATTTTGAATGTAATAACTGTATCAAATTAAGTTTAGCTCTTTAAAAATCTAAATTACTAATTCTCTACTCCTACATTAGGGTGAAGATTTGAACTAAATAAAATAAACTTAGGGAGATTGAATTCGCCAAGATTTCAGGACAGTTTTGAGAATTTTTCATTTTCAGGAACTAATTAGAAAAGGAAAATATAGAATTTTTCTTTTAAAGTTCAAAGAGAAAGTGAGATGCTTAATCCAGAGTGATGAACCACATTGAGAGCTTTGTTTAAGATTCTTCCAGAAACAGCAAAAATGTTCCCTCAAACACATCAAAGAACTGGCACTGCTGACTACGGCACTTTTAAGTAAGGAGTTTGAAGGCATTCCTAATATAGACACATTAAAATAAATGCCTAAAGTCAAATTAGAAATGGCTACAATTTTTATGGTTGGTTTTCATTCTGTTTTTGCATTAATTGACTTATTGAGGTTTAACATAATGTTGATATTTTAAATATGTTACATCTTCACATATGTTTCAATATCCATCTATCCATCTATCCATCCATTCCTTAATCTCTTATCTAATCCTAAATTGCTGTTCTGACTTTGTGTCTCTAATGGCAGAATTTGATCATTAGATGACAGCAGTCAGGAGAAATGTGTTACGCTAGAGAAAACTAAAGACACACTTAGGTTTCTCAACAACTCTCAGTGAAGTGCTCCTTACAAAGAACCAAATAGCCGATTTAGGAAAGAAGCATACTTATAAAAAGTTTTATTAGTATGATGAAAAATATGTGTGTTAAGTAATATGATGAGTTAAATGACATAGCTGGTATTTCAATCTGTCTCTTATCCAGACAATTCAATTATGCTCTAAAAAATTCAGAAGGCTTATGGTAAGAGGTCTCCATGGTCTTTATGAGTGTGACCTTCAAAATTAAAATGTTAAATTGAAAAAAGTGTCAATTTGCATAAATATTGCAGCCTTGCTATTTTACAAGCAACTCAGCTATAGTCAATATCCTATGCTATAACTGTGACTTTGCACTCAGTAAATGGGAGAAAAGAGCATTTAAGTTCAATGAACTACTCCACATTTGGAAGATACTAAAAACAGCCTAGGTCTGTAAACATGGTAGCTATATAACTCTCTGCTAATGAGGTTATAACTGAAAAGCTTTTAAAGTGAGGCTTTTGCTAGCTTAATACTTACTGAAGCAAACTGAAGTGTCATATCTCATTATAGAACAAAGAAATAAAATATTATGTACGAACATACATACATATATATATATATGTACACATATTTTACATCTAAATTTTTAATAGTATTAATATATTTATGTTTACTTACATAGTAATTTTACCTAATTATTGCTCATTTTATTGTTGAAGGAATAACACAGAAAGTCGAGTGAATTCACATCTCAATAAATACCAGATATATTTAAGAGGCAAGCCACTTCAGCAGCAGACTTACTATATGAAATCATTTTTAAAAGAATTTTTTTCTATGTTTGTTAAATGGCAATTGCTTTCAATCAAAACAAAGTGAATAGATAAGGGGGAAAAAGTGCATAACATAAGCAACAACCCTTTAACTCTTTCTTGTTCTTATTGTGCAATGTACACCACTACCTGCAACTATGTTTTTATTTTAATATATACTATTTTGTCTTCCTATTAAAAGTGCTTTTCTTTAAATGTACAACATCACACATTGTCTTTTTTATTTGCTACAAAGTGAAATGAAGTTGTCTAAAATAGCACTGTTGATCATGGACACTTGGCCATTAAAGTGTTAAAACTCCATGAGCATGTTTCGCATTCTGCACTATGCCCCATTGAATCTATCTGAGTAAAGACATGAATGAAGAAAATTAGAAATATATAGCCTTCATTTCTCCTCGGGCCCAACCCTCCTTTCCTATTACAGTATGTTGACAGAGCATATTTAATTACTTAAAAAAATCATTAGTTAATTAATATACAGTTTTATATTATTTCCCTTATGCTTTCTTTATGGTGAAATCTTGCCCTGCTCATGGATGATATATCAGCATGCTTCATGACTTTCCTGCTCATTCATAGATAACAGGCAGTCATTGGGTCACCATCTCAATTTGCTAAGAATGTCAAGTCCAAAATATTACTCAAGACTCTCAACTTGATTTAGTGTTAAGTCACCGCTTCCCTTGACTCAGACTTGCTTCGAGCTGGAATTTCTGCAGTGACACAGGAGAGAGTGGTTAGTTTCTCCCTATTTTTCAGGTTTATAGTCTTCCTCTGCTCTCCCTGCCACCCCTTGAGAACCTTTGTCTGACCCAGCCCTCGTAGGGAAGCAGGGTGTGGAAAGGAGTGATAATGAAACAGGAAAACTTGAAGGAGAATATTTTTAGTTCGTTTACCCTCTCTAGATCTAGCAGATGATTACAAGTCAACAGGGAATGGTGCTATAAAGATGAAATTGTAAGTTAACTTTGTTAAAAGTTAGATCAGGAATCTTTAAAAAGTGATACATTTGGGTTTTCTTTTCCTTTTTTTAATATTTGAATTTTATTTTATTTTTTTATACAGCAGGTTTTTATTAGTTAGATACATTTGATTTTAGGTTACAAACATATGTGTGTTTTCATAGAGGGCTAAGGACTTTGAGACTCCTAACTGTGTTCCAAGAATTGGCATTTGGGTCCCACCCTTCTCCCTTGCTTCCTTTCTTCTTTCCTTCCTTTCTATAAACCACATCCATATGCCTCTCTTTTGGGTTTTCTGGATTTGGTTCTTTCCAGGGAGAACATACACTTCTGAATACAGAGTCATTATAAATTTTGTTTTTATTCCCATGGTAGGCTGAATAATGGCTCCCTCAAAGATGTCTGTGTCCTAAACTCCAGAACGCGAGAATATGTTACCTCACGTGGCAAAGGTGACTTTGCAGGTTTGATTAAGTTAAGAATCTTGGGATCGGGAGATTTTCTTGTATTATATGACTGGTCCCAATGCAATTAAAAGGGTCCTTATAAGAAGGAGGCAGGAAGGTCAGAGTCAAAGAAGGAGATGTAACCATGGAAGCAGAGGCCAGAGTGATACCACTACTGGCTTTGAAGATGGAAGAGGACCACAACCCAAGGTGTAAGGGTAAACAGTAGAAGGTGGAAAAGGCAAATGCTAGTAGACCCTACCTTTGAGCCTCCTGAAGGAACACAGCCTTGCAGACAACTTCATTTTAGCTCCCTGAGACTTATTATGGACTTCTGACTCCTAAAACTGTAAAATAATAAATTCGTGTTGTTTCAAGCTACTACTTTTGTGGTAATATGGTACAGCAATAGAAGGATATATATATATATATATATATATATATATATATATATTTTTTTTTTTTTTTTTTTTTTTTTTTTTTTGCAGTACATGGGCCTCCCACCGCTGCAGCACCTCCCGCCGCGGAGCACAGGCTCCGGACTCGCAGGCCCAGCAGCCATGGCCCACGGGCCCAGCTGCCCCACGGCACGCGGGATCCTCCCGGACCGGGGCATAAACCCATATCCCCTGTATCGGCAGGCGGACTCCCAACCACTGCGCCACCAGGGAAGCCCCAGAAGGATATTAATAATCTCTTTCTTCCAATCTCTTTGTGCAATTTTCGCATATGCAACTCACTTGATATAATCTTTTAGGAGCCTTGAATTTCTGTTTCTTAAATCATTCCATTTAATTTTATAAAAATGAAAACACTTTTTCTTTTTTGCCCTTGTATCTAAATTGTTTAACAGAGTATTAAATTTTCTAATTACAAAAACAAATTGTCATTGGTAAAAAAACACAACTCTTTGTAAGTATATAACTCAATAAGTGGAAAGAAAAAAATTCTAGACTTATTACAGAAAGTAGCCTATTAGCCTGGGGTTTTTTTCAGCATTGAACTCAGTATGTTTTTTTAAAAAGAAATGAAGACAGGCTCCCATTTGTACAAAGAATAGTTTAAATGGAGTTTTTTTATAAGACTTTTTAGTATAAATGAATAATAATAAGGGACAAAATTGTATCTCTCTCCCTCTCTCTCTCTCTATATATATACATATACATATATATATATGTATATGTATATATATATATATACACATATACATATATATATATATATATGTATATATATATATATATATATATATATATATATATATATATGGCAGCATTCAGCCCCTGTGTTCTCTGTGTACCTTCAGTGCTCATTCTGTTTTGCCACAGGTGTCCCTTGCACAAGGGAAGGAGATCTTGGAGGAGCAGACACTTGAGCCGAGTCTTGTGTGTTGAATCAGAACTGTTACCAAGTGTAAGACTTATACTCATCCTCTACCCATCATTAACTTCACAGTATCCCTGAACTTCTCCCCCATGTTCAAGGGGACAGTGAATTCTTGAGGTTCGAAATTACATTTTGTTCACATTTTTCCTCAGGCCTATCCAAGTGTCTACCACTCAATATTCTTCAAGAAATACATGAATGTAAATATGTTAGAGGGGTCTAACCGAAATATTTAACAAATTTCATTAAAATATGTTAACCTGTAAGTAATAAATATACATGGTAGGCAGGTTTATTGATGAAAATCAACATTACAGCTGCTTATATATATAGTAGTATATTTGATTTTAATCATTTTACCTCTTGTTTCCAGACAAGGAAAAATTATTTTTTTAAATAAATTTATTTATTTATTTATTTATTGGCTGCATTGGGTCTTGGTTGCTGCACGCAGGCTTTCTCTCGTTGTGGAGAGTGGGGCTACTCTTCGTTGCAGTGTGCTGGCTTCTCATTGTGATGGCTTCTCTTGTTGCGGAGCATGGGCTCTAGGCACATGGGCTTCTGTAGTTGTGGCACACAGGCTCAGTAGTTGTGGCTTATGGGCTCTAGAATACAGGTTCAGTAGTTGTGGCACACGGGCTTAGTTCCTCCACGGCATGTGGCATCTACCCGGACCAGGACTCGAACCCATGTTCCCTGCATTGGCAGGTGGATTCTTAACCACTGAGCCACCAGAGAAGTCCAGGAAAATATATTTTTTAAACTTATAACATTTATTTATCCCTGAATCAGTATTTATTTATTTTATTACCCATAAAAAGCATGTTTATTATATATCTGTAGTTACACAGAAGTTAATACAGACTACTGAACAAGTTTTCAAAATTAGGTGTAGTAGTTTATTTGCCTAAAAGATATTTACTTTTCAAAATATGTTGTGCACTCAAGGGAGACAAATACCATAGCCAAGACATTCCCAATCTCATAAGGAAAACTGATGGAGAACTCTTTCTGTCCAGAGGTGATTTACTTCACCTTATGGCATAATTAGCCAAACTCAAAGCACTTAGGACATAATGTACTGAATTGTTAAAAAGTAAAGACTAAAACAAAAAAGATCTATCCTGATATTTGAGAGCTCTTATGTGTACATTCCCTGTTCCTGAGATAAATATATTGACTATGTGAACTAGTAAATAGTTCTTCCACAATGCAAATTTAACTTTGGAACCCTGAAATATTTTTTATCAATTTGAATTCCCATTATAGTCTTATGAGTTAATATTGTCAGCTATGCCTTTCTTAGTGTTTGTTTTGTTTTACTTTTTGTTTGCTGGTTTCTTTGTTTGATTTATGGTTGATGTATAACCAAGGAACTCTACTAAGGATTGAATGGATTGATACAAAAAAAAAAAAAACAAAACGTTTTATGTTCCCTCATAGTCAGTCAAGCAATTAACTTAAAAATATATACCCTAGGTGTAGAGGATGAGCAGAATATTCACTCATGTCACTTTATAACATAAAAATGCCAAAACTTAACTTTTTACAGATAGCTTAAAATTGAGCTTTCCCATTCAAAGCCAGGCAACTCAGAACTCTATATGTAATTCAAAACAATTGCAATGGCAATATTTTGTAGGACAAAAAGGTGTCAGGAGAGATTTTTAAGTAATGATTGCAGATTTGGGGTTATTTCAGTAGTTCAGCAGAGTAGTAATGAGGTCTTGAATTATGCTGGGAGCAGTAGAAATGCAAAAAAAAGAAAAAGAAAAGAAAAGAAAAAAAGAGTAAATTAGACATTTATTGAAGAAAAATATTTTAAAAAAACAAGAAAAAAGTGAAATTCAAGTATCCCTTTGTATTTAAATAATGGTGTCTAGGATAATAGTGGTTCCATTAATCACAATTTACTGATGATGAGGACAGTTATAAACATCCAGCTGATAAATGATAAAGTTGAAAACAATATTGGAGAGAGAGGTAAAGTTGGATATAAAGATATGAATAAGAGTCAGTGGGATAACCTTGGAGAACGCCTACATTTAAGGAGTAGTTAAGGAAGAGTAACCACACTGCAAGATACTGAGCATGACTGGTGCAGCAGAGACAGGGGAACTCTCCTAATATTCCATCTGTCTCCCCAGACTTCTCAGTCTCCTGTAGATAGACAGGGTCACATGACTAGTTCTCGTCAATGGGCTGTGGAAGAAGTGATAGGTAATTTTCTTGGTTTGTAGCATTAAGAATCTAGTAGTCTTTTCCCCTGAAGCATCTCTTCAGTGTCCAGTGAAGTGTCTCTTCCCCTGAACTAAAAACTGAGACTGTCTTGTGTTCCCGGTGGAATAGCTATATAATTATGAAGTTTCCATCAGCCTGGATAGCTTAGTGACTGTGGATAGCGTGGATAGCAGAGTCTTGCCAATCTGAGTATAGAGTGAATAAAAAAATAAACATTTATTTTGTCAAACTAATGGGATTTTGTGGTATCTATTACTGTATCTAGCTTGTCCTAAAGTGTGTGGTATTAAAAGAGTCACAGAAGTAAATGATGAAGACAGTTTTTAACAGGAGAAAGTGATAGTCAGTGTTGAATATTTTGGAGATGATGGTTTGGAAGAAGACAACATATGTGGTGATTCTGAAGTCACCATTGATACTTAAGAGAACAATTTTAAAAAGACAGGAATCTGACTACAAGGAATGAGTGATGAGAAAACTTTAGCAGAATATATAGATTATTTTATCAAGAATGTTTTGAAGTGAAGGAAAAATCAACAGAAAACTAAAAATTAATAATTAAAACTTAGGGATCAGCAAGGTTTCCTAAAATCTTCCCTAGGATGGGGAAAACTTGAAGTATTTTTAAGCACAGAGAAATGGATATATAATTGCACAGATAATGATAGCAGAAGAGGACTAGGGGATGGATAAAGGGTATGGATAGGAAAAAGAAGGATGGAAGATGGAGGTACATGTTTCACAGCCAAGAAAGGGAAACAGTTGAGCAAGTTCATATTAAAAATCTTTAACTACCTTAGTAGAAAAAGTTACTTTCATAAATGAGAAGAAAGGACAGTGTTAAGTTTACTAAGAGCAGAAGATTTTTGGAAACGTTTAATAGAAAACAAAATGGAAGATTTATGAGATACCAGATGACAGTGAAAACCTAGATAAAACCAAGATAAATATGAATTTACCCTCAAAAAAGTAAGATCTAAATTTAATCTTTTGAGCAGGAAAAAAATACTAGATCATAACATTTCTAAAGTTACTGCATTCAGTTGAAGAAAATGTAAAGAACAGTAAAGATAAATACTAGCTGATACATTGACTTTAAGCTATAAGAAAACAGCAGTGGGAAAGTTAAAGAACATTTAAGAAAGGTAACAATAGCATAGAGTCAATGTTATTGTTACTGTTTGTAAACAATATCAAAGTTACTAAACAAAGGAACAAGTTTGATCTCCGCGGTAGATTTGAAATTTAACAGTTAACTTTTCCTGCTATTCTATTCTGTAACATGGAAATCTGAGATGCCTTGAACACTCAAATTCAATTTGAGGAAGCAGTGACCCAGGAACATAAAATGTGAAAATTTCACCGTCGACTTCCCCAAAGTTCTTTGTTCACAGGCATGCCTCATTACGTTGGAAAAGTTCAGTTGATATTGCTAACTATGTTAGTTTAAGTTACTTATATTAAATTTCAGATATCTGTTCTCAATCCTGACAACGAAACGGGGAGGCTAGGAGAGGAAAATAAATGGACTTGAATAATAAGGTTTTGATTTCTAGGATGACTGGATTTAGCCTCTAAAATGAGAGGTTATAAATTTATTCCCATTGCCTTGAGTGGAAAACTAAAATAAAAATATGACTAAGGAAGACAGCAATGCATTTAGAATAAGAAACTCATCAAACTTTTTGACAAAGAAGAATTGAATGACCCAGAGCAATAGTAGTTTAGAGATTAATTTACTACTTTGAGATTCTAAATTCTGGATAAATCTTTAGACACAATTGTGAATGAAGTATCATTAGGATTCAGTATGTTCAGTGTTCCCTCTCTATCAAAATCAAAAGTGTCATTAAAGTATAGATAAATACAGATTTAGATATATGAAATTTTCCTCTTTCCTGTCATAGCATCAGTAAGAGATATTCAGCTGCTTTGTAACAATCCAAGAAAATTCAAATTACAAAAGGTTCAAGGTTGATTTTTACAGCTTCTTCAAGAAACCATTTATTCAGATAAGAAAATTTCTCTTCTTATTAAGTCTATAAACAATGATTTGAATGAAATATCATTAACGTGGGAAATAATCACACTTCTTATAAATAGGTTACAATGAATCACCTGATTACAGAACTGCTTTGCAATAATAATATAGGAAGAAAATTAACTTACATTAAGAATATTATTAATTTTGTTATGTGAAATTACTACACTAAAGATTTTGTAAAACCATACTTATAAATATAATAATCTATTCCAGAAAATTCATAAGTCCTACATATATTTCAGCATATCTAACTGCTAAAGAACAAGGCCGTACTTGGGGGAAAAAATGTATTGAACAATGTGAAAAAAATATAGTCTGGGAAAAGTATGATAGATGCATAGACGTAATTTTTCAGAAAATATTTACATTAAATTTTAAAATATGCTAAACACTTTTACCTACTTAAACCCAAGTTTCATGCTTCCTTTGGCTGGGTTTCTAGTCTCATTTCAAAGAAAAGCTAAATTTAGCAGTTTTTAGGCAAAAAGATATCATATTCATTGTGCTTTGGACTTAAAAAATGTCTTCTTATTCCTAGCATCACTAAAATTAGTCTTTATTCTCTAAAGCTATTTTGCTTTATTTATTTAAACACATAATTGTATCAATAAAATCTTCAATCACTCACACACAGACACACGCACATATATATATATATATATATATTTTTTTTTTTTCATTTTGGTACATCTAATAAGTCTATTTCATTCTACATGTGCCATTTTTCTTTAAATCTAGACTACATTGGGCTGAGCCCTTTTCCTATTTCACTTCTTTTATGACATATATGGTTCAGTCTGCTAAACATGTCTAATATTAAAGTCTAAAAATTTTTTAGTATACAGCAGAGATTTCTAGAAAAAATGACAATTTCCAGTAAAGGTCAAGATTTTGAGGAATAATATACAATTTACAGTCAAAGAATTTTTAAGACTTCTTAATGAGTAAGCAAAATAACTGAATATTCTTTAAAGTGATCTTGCATTTCCTGCTCATGCACTCATGCAACCATAAAATCAGATACTTGTGACAAAAATTCAGAAAGATTTTTCTCAATTTTACAATTAATCATTGTGTTCATTCTTTAAGTGAACATTTCAATACCTTGAACTGTTAACATTCTCTCCTAAGTTCATTAGAGGCCGCCTCAGTGAGATCTTCCCCCTTTTTGTTATTTTTCACATTTTATCATAGAGTCGATTGAGTACTTTCGGAAGTATACCATTACACTGACAAATACAACATATATGCAATATGATTAATCATTCTGGGACTAGATAAATAATACACTATTTGTATTTTAGAACATAAGGTTAGAATCTGAGGATATATCAAAACAACTTAATATGATTCATTTCTATGTATAAAAGTTTTGCAAAAGGAATATTTCATACCCTTTCAATGATGAGGCTAGTTTATAAAAAGAAATACATGATAATTTAGAGAAAATGTTTTACATGATTCAAGAATATATGAAGAGTTATTTGCCAAGGAAAGCATAATTATGACGAATTAGAGCTAGAATAATCTTTAGAATATTTCAACCTCCTTAGGAATTCAGAGAGATGTCCAAAGCCCTAAAGGTAGTACTAAAACTGACACGATAAACTCAGTCTCCTAATTCTTAGTGAACTGCTCTTTCCTAAACCACCTTCGGGTGGTTAAGTATGTTAAGTATTTACTTCAATCTGATGCATGCAATAGTTAAGCAGCCATTTCTACCTTTTTTTAGGCCTTGTTTTTCCCCTCCCACTCAAAAACACAACTCTACTTAACAGATTCTAAAAGCACAGGTTTCTTCTCCTGGTTGCAGAGAACCAGGTAAGCTTACCTTCTCAGGTAAGCAACTGACATTATTAGACAAGGTTATCATGTCTAGAAAACAGGTGGCATTCTATTTCTTTAGTCTCATCTTCACATAAGCACATAAGCACATATTCAACAAAGTACAAAATAATTTAATAACCTGATTGGAAAAAATTCTTAATATCACAGCAGCAAGCTTAGAATAACAAGCTTATAGAAAAGCAGTAATGATATGAAATATTTGAAATTGTTTTAAATATTAAAAAACAATTCCAAGAAGATAAAGAAAATAACTCACAATCTATGCTATTATGTCACTGTGTTTTATCTCAATCTTTCCTTTTATTCCAGTGAAGATTGAGGTTAATTGTTCAGAGGAATGATTATTTTAATTACAGATGTAGAGTCACAAAAATGAATGAGCTTGATAAACTGACAGGTCTAAAGTACAAACAAAATAATAAAGGGATGAAAAAGTAAGAAATAAATCTTTCTCAAAATTGTTTATCCTTTATTTATTATAGTACCCATGGTAATTAACTGATCTCTATGGGAGGAAGTGATTTTCCAGCATTAGCTACTTTTTGATGCTGAACTATTTTTAAAATTCAGTTTATGCACAATTTAAAAATACTGTGAGCCAAAAACAACTTTTTTGTCCAATCAAAAGCTAGATAATCAACATTTAATTACTTCAAAGAAAATTCTATTAATTTCAAAACTTAAGGGTACTGTTAAACCTATAATAAACATACTTAGAAATAGGATGTGCTTACAAAATGTAAAGATCTCTGAATACCTGGTTTTCACAACTTCCCGCCCTGTTTTCACTTTATATTGCAAATATTATTTCCATGATTTTTCAATACGTATGTTAATTCCAATAATTTATTATTTATAGATAAAAAGCTATTTTTATAATCAATATACAGTTAGTAATAACAGGTATTATCTTTGGAAAATAAATAGAAACAGAATATATGAATTAACTATTCTATCCTATTGTATACATAATTGGGTTCTCTGGATTTCGTTTTTACTAATTGAATAGGAGCCAATGGTAGTGACACAAATCTGATAATTTTATAGAGCAATATGTGGATTTCTCAGGCTCCAATGTATACTGAACATGAGTTGCATGATCCTGGGCTCTTATTTTACTTTTCTAAGCTTTAGTTTTCTCATCTGTACAATGAGGGTAACAATAATGTCTATATCACTGAGTTGTGAGGATTAAGTCAGGTAACCCTTGAAAAAACAGATAGCACAGTGTCTAGCATGTAGCTGGAACTAAAGAATATTAGCTGTTATAATTATAATCATTAGGTTAATTTTGGCTTCTCATACAAGGTTTTATAAAAACTATTTGGCTTCATTTCTTTTCTGTTTTCTTAAAACACAGAATATAAATTTAGTATCATAAGAAAAATGATTCATTTATATAATTAAACCAACATGCATAAAGTATCATTATTGTCAATGTGTCAAATTTAGTGAGTATTAGGCACAGCCTCAGACATAGTATAGTACGAAAAGATGAATAAGATATATATAACATGGGTATACAAAGACACTGGAGTCTAACGGTAACTGACAGGTGAAGAACAAACAGATAAAGGACATAACAAATGAATAATGATAAATATAAAAAAAAAAACTCGTTTTCTTCTGTAATCCAAATTGTGGAAGTTTTTATAACTTGAAGTCATGAAAACTTTGTGTTTCATAAAAACCCCTTATTGATATGAGTAAGAGAATTAATGATTTTACAAGGGAACTTAGAGTCATGCAAAAAAGAATTGCAGAGAATGATAAGGATTATTGTCCAATATCCTGAAACGTTTGTGTCAGGAATATGCACATACATACATCCTTGTGTTTCCTAAAAGAGATAAGTAATAAGAACGTAATTTATTTTTCCTGAGCACCTACCATGTGCTAGGTTGTTTTCACTTTGGTGATGATCAAGTCACAGTAATTCTGCAAAGAGAAATTATTTTACAGACAACGAAATGGGATTCAGAGTTGTTAATATGATGAAGGCCACAGAATGGCTAAGTAGCAGTGTGAGATTTTTAATTCACTTCTGGTTTATTGTAAATTCCATGGTATATCCATAACACATGGCAGTTTATTTCATTTCTCCATTTTCATTTTCCAACTTGAGCATTTGCGAAATAGAACTAATTTTTCACGTTTTATTTATGTTTGGAATATTGCTGGATATGAGTCATATTATCTTTTTCTTATCTACCTCTTTAGCTTATTTTTCTCATATAATTATCTGAAAATTCAAAGTGCTAATCAGAGTCCTATCTTCAGTATATCTTCATAATAGCTTTTATTTTCAATATATTTTCCATAATTCACCAATATTTTTCCATAATATATTCACTGCTTTCATGTTTTATTTTCTAATACCCTATTTTTTTTCTTCCAAATTCCTACCAAGTTTTCTAATCATCAACTGATTCTGAGTTGACATATTATTTGCATGGCTTGGCTAATATGACACATTAATAACTATTTGGTTTCTTTCCCCCTGTATTAAGGCAAATAGATAAGTCTATGCCTATTGAGTCAAAGGAACATGGGTCTTGGTCATAAACATTAAGAGAGATAATTTTTCCTTACTGGAAAATAATTTACCCCAAATTTCCAGCTGTACGATTAATAAATTCTGGGGCTTTAATATACAGCATAGTGACTATAATTAACAATATCGTATTATATATTTGAAAGTTGTCAAGAGAGATCTTAAATGTTATCACCACCCCCCAAAAAAAAAGTAATTATGTGAGGGGATGGAAATTTTACTAACCTTAATGTGGTAATCATTTAACAATATATATACATATCAAGTCATTGCATTATACACCTAAAACTTACATACGTTATATGTAAATAATATCTCAATAAACCTGAAGAAAAAGACACTGTTTTAATCTATTAAAAAAAAGACACTATTGCATTAAGTAATTTAAAACGTGAACTAGGGTGATGGCAAAGGAGATGGAAAAACAATCGTGTAGATATAAAAGACAGTAACAACATATCTGTACGTGAATATCGAATAACAAGGGCTCTACCACCTTGGTTATACTGGTGGGAATCAAATATTGTCCTTCTTATAAGCAATGTCTAATCTTGTCATTTAAGTGAGCAAAGGGTGTTGAAGAGAGAATAGCATCCAGAAAACACTGGTTTTGTAAAGTCTAATCTATATATAGACAGAGGTGATTTTTGAGGACTGCTTAGTTAGTAATTCAGTAAGAATGACCCCCATACATGAAGTGACATAGATAAAGTGACATGTTGAGTTGATGAAAAACACAAGAAAAAAAAACCAAAAAGAATTTCCCTAGACTGGAGGTGGGTGGAGAGAAGATAAAGAGAGAGTAGTGTTTAGATTACTAAAGAAAATGGATCTACTCCCTCCTCCCAGGAGCAAAAAATGGCAGTGTGCAATGTCCCAAACGTGAAAGAATATATCTCACTCTCCATTTGCTGCTGATTACACAGCCTTCCTTTCATCCTCCACTCCCCTGTTTTTTCTGTTCTCTACCTGAAAAAGCCCTTCAACTAGGGGTGGTTATTGGAAATGATGTAAAGGTTTTGGATCTCAGCTTTTGGGAGTACTTCTAGTGGATATAGGTAATATAGTTATACTCTTGGTTTCTCTTTTTAAGCCTTTAATGTGGACCCCACTGAAAATCCTTTTATCACCCCACCACCACCACTCACCACCACCTTTGGCAAAGTTATAGTTTGTCATCTTCTTGGTTCACCTCTTAAACAGGTTTCTGATGAGGAATTTGGAGTTTCTCCAAAATTTCTCTCTCCCTACTTTTTCTGATGTTGCCTTTTTAGTTTTCCTTCTCTTCAAGTTCCTTCTTTTAGCATCAACTCCGTGGCCACCTACCAAAATTTTATTTAGTCCTTCCTTCATTTTGGCACGAAGCTATCTGAGGCAATATCTGACTCAAAATTAGTCTCTGAACTACTTCATTAGTGTTTTGGAACCTGGAAAGTCAGTATTGCATACTCAGCCTTGCCACATGAGGCATCTAGGAAAACTGTACCCCAGGAAGGCAAAGTCAACCTGGCATAGAGAGGTACAGAGAGCAGCTAGACTCAAGAGTTTCATAATGACCAGGTTAAGGATTTATTATTACTAGCAAACAGTGTGGACTAATGGCCTAAGTCATGGTGCTACATGAGACTCTGAAACTGTGACTCAGCTTTGGAATTGAGGAAAGACAGAAGAAAAACTGGGTTTATAGCAAACACAATTGAGTGGTATGTCAAAGTCAGAAATTCAAATAAAGTGGAGAAAGTAAACAAAGTTTATTTGTTGCACAGCTGAGTTGGTGGAGTAAGATTTATAGCTTCTATCCCTGGTGAGTGGAGTTATGAATGGCAAAGGCTTTTATAGGAAAAATATGTGTGTGTGTGTGTGTGTGTATTTAGAAAAGGAAGAGTATGAGAAGCAATGTCGGAGAAGAAGAAAATAGAAAGTAAGTAAATAGACAAGTAGGTAGAATTTGTCCTCTCAAAGTTAGGTGGCTTTCATTTTCTTCAAATATTGTCAGGCTGTCAGTTTCTGAGCCAAGACAACCTCACACAATACTTAAAACTGAAGTTAACTCTTATATATGATAGCACCACACAATCTGACTTATCAGTCAGGGCACTACTGCTATTGTATTGTGCATATACATTTACCATATAGCCCTGTGAGCTATTCCCACTATTTTTTTAATGTACAAACATTTATGTAATATCATATTATCATCTACTAATCATAAAACAATGTAAGTTGTAATTTTATGCAGAAAATTTCAGAATTAACTTATTGAAGGTGATGGTTAATTTTAGGTATCAATTTGGCTGGGCCACAGGGCCCATATATTTGGTCAAATAATATTCTAGAATTTTCTGTGAAGAATTTTTTTTAGATAAGATTAACATCTAAATCAATATACATTGAGTAAAGCAGATTACCCTCCCTAGTGTGGGTGGGCTTCATCCAACCACCTGAAGGCCTTAATAGGACAAAGAACAAGAAGAATGCTACCAGCAAACTGCCTCTGAATTCAAACTGCAACTCTTCCCTGGGTATATCCTATGGATCTGGGACTTGTCAGGCCTTTTTATTTGCAACATGGCACAGTTCCCATTACTTCAAACAGTATAGGAGTAGAAAAGAGAAATGTAGTCCATATCAGAGCTCTATGCCTCTCAGTACATCAAGCCATTCTCCCTCAGAGACCCATGCCCATAGCCAAACTGAACACCTAAACAGGCAAACCCAGGATGAAGTCAACCCTAGACTTCAGCATGCTTCCCCTTACCCCACAGTCCTTCAAGCTTAACTGCAATGTTCTACCCTCTATACCTCCAATCAGGCCAGAAGATATATTTATATATCCATATCCATATTTATATCTATCTATATATCTATATCTATATCTATATACCTATAGCTATGCTTCCTATTAGTTTTATTTACTTTGATAACCCTGACTAATACACTGAACATTGCAAAGACTCTGAAGAATGAATATATATATATATATTATATATATATATATATATACATACAAAACTGAATTACTTTTCTGTACACTGAAATTTAATGCAACATTGTAAATTAACTATATTTCAATTTAAAAAAGAAATGATTAAATAAACAAAAATAGATTTTTCTTTGGAAGGAAGTATTTCACTTCCTTGTAACATTTGAGATTGCAAGAAAACATTCTAGAAAACACTGTTCTTTTGATTTTAAAGATAGAAAACAAGAAAATCTTGAAAACATCCTTTATTCTATTTATTCTATTTCCCACCATCCTCAGGTACAGAAGCATATATTCCTTTGGAGCACACTGATCACACAGAAGAGTCACACTTTTAGTTCACTGAACGTGCATTTTATTTGTAAAAAGAAGTTAATGTACTCATGAAAAGTTTCAGTTCTTTACCAAGTTGAGCCTTGTAAGAAGATGTAGTATCATATATGTCACTATCATTTTTGATGCCAAAATTGGATCAGTAGAATCTTGAAAAAGCTGGTTTTCCAGACCAGGAAGCTCTTTTTGTTTTGTGAAAGATAGAGACCTGAACATACTTTTGGTTCAGATTTTTGCTTTGTTAAACTTTCTGGAATGAATTTTTTAGTTATATCAGTGAAAAGCAAAAGGACATCCTCAGGAATGTAAGTCCTTGAGAAGCTGTGATCAATGCATTGATTTTAGTATTTTATATTTTTATGTGATTTCTCCATTAAGCATATAGAATAATGTCACACAGCCCTGGGCTGAGATGAATATCTCCCTGAAAAGAATAAGAATTCCCACCATAATTCACAGATCAAAAGTTAGACATGGAGATATCCTGAATGGACCCAAGAAAATGTGGCTGTTATTAGGTTTCATAGTGATATCTAATAGCAAGTTTTAAATTTATTCATATTATAGCTCTCTTCTATTCCTCCACTTGTATGGAAAGTTTTGTTCAAAGTTTCAGCCTGGCCTCAACAATGTGGGTCTCTAATCTTGTTAAGGACAGTGGGACAGTAGCACATGGAACACAGGGGATATTATTTGTGTCACAAAATCTAGTACTAGCAATGGCTTCTGGACAGAGCAGACATGATCAGATTGCAGTCTGACAAAGGAAGTTAAGTACCTGGGTCTCAAATGGGAGCAATACCTGAAAAGTATACATGTGGGGGGTAGGGAAGGGTGGTAGTTTTGACTAACTTAGCTGAGAAGGCTGGAGGCATTTAATGGGTGTGTTAGGGATGGTATCATTCTTGCCATATACCTGAAGTAGTCCAGGTGACAATACATTGACTAACCCAAAATCAAGTATGGGGTACCCACTAAAGGGAAGGAAACTTCAAGTATGGATTATGAGTGTTGAGAGTGCAGGTCTTACCTCTTGCCTCTTCTGCCATGCCATTCTAATGGTGAGATGGGTGCTAAGGAAGTTCTGATAACACAAATGTAGAGCCATGAAATCAAGAGAGCAAGTAGGTTTCAACTAGTAATAGAACTTCACTTAAGAAAATCTGGATTACATTTAAACTTTAGATATTTGTTATGCTAAAAATATTTTATTTTAATATATAGCCTAAATTTAAGATTAAGCAAAATTTGATCAGCTTCTTAAATACAGAAGGAGCCTATTAACTCAGCAAGGAAACAATCCTGGTTAGTATTATAATACGGTTCTCAGTTTGAAGATTCAGTAGAGGGATAATAGATATTTCTAATCTCAAAACAGATACAGTAATGAAAGGCCCATTCTGGGGAGTGCAATGGAAGGGGGTGCTGGTGTTAGAATTTTATTTTTTATATAACATTCTGCACTTTAAAATCTTTTTTCACTTTGTGCACATTAAACATTATTTAGAAGGAAAGTAAAGCCATCAACTTTGAGTTAAAATGTATCTATCTATCCATCAAATCTCTTTGAAAAGTAACTATGATCTGTAAAGCAGCAGATGAATTAGTCATGGCATTTTAAAAGAATTGCTTTGCAAAACATAGATCCCTTTGAATTGTGAATGATAACATCCAATTTACAATTTCAGATTTAGCAATTTGGAATTTCTTAAAGTTATATGCAGCCTAAATGATTTAGCTAGATAATCGTTAGCACATTGTTGTACATATAGAAGATAATCAATAGATATTTGTTGAATAAAAATAGCCAGAAGTAACTTTAATTACAGTTAATTTAATCCCTACCTCATGAAAATATATATCCCAACATGATTCTACCCTTGCACCATACATGAACAGACACACACAGACATACCCACAAATACACTTATTTAGTAATGAAGTGCATTAACCATAAGATGTTATTTTAATTAGTTTGCTTTAAGTAGAGTATTGATTCTGACTTTCAAATAACAGCTTAACACTTAAAAACACATTTAAATTATATAAATGGAAAGAGATTAACATTTAAATCTTGACATGATTAGTTTGTGAAAATGTTTATTTTAGTTATTTATTTCCACTTATTTCTTTAGGAACAATCAGCTAACACTAAAATATCCTACAATATCCACAACTATAGGAAATTTTAATAAAGCTTTTCCACTGATCTTGATAATAAAAATATTAATTGAAATGTTTTAATAAGTGGCATAGTAAAATAGTTCACTCAGAGCCATATATCTATTTAAATACAGATATACACATGTTAGTGCCATATACCTCTGAGAATGCATTTTACCTGAGATTATTACCACTTTCTTGAAAACTCAAGTGAATGCTTATGTAGTTTTCTGTATACTTTGACTCAAAACACAAGTGATGGTATTTTAAACCATGCTGAATTTAATTTATTTCTTCCCTCTATCTTCTTAACTTTATCTCTACTTGATGAGTTTTACTAACAGATATTAAAAATACAGTGGAACAATGAATTCCCATTCTTTGTACTTTCCTGGAACATTTTACTTATGGTTTTTAAAGTTATGTCTAATTAGATCAGTTATTTTTATTAGATCTAGAGATATTTATGCCTGGCTACTTTTTTGTCCTCAATGATCTCCAAAAGAAAAAGGCTAGGGTTTATTTTTGTCACTCTATTATTCATATTAGCAGTGTGAGAACACAGTTTTAACATAAACAAGGATTTAGCAAGACTGACATTGATTTCTGTGCTTTAATCTGCCAGAATTCTAGGTACAAAGAAAACATTTACAAAGATCTGTCTAACCATGTCCTCTGTAAGCAGAAAAAAAAAAAGAAAATACCCTGGTGCCTGGACAGATCCCATCTCTGCAGTATGACAGTGGAATTTGGGACAGCCTCTCCACTTGCACATGCTATGTTGCTTACAGTGCTAATATTTCAGGAACATTTCTCTGTTCCTCAATCCCTCAAAGACTGAAATATATTCCCCAGTGGAAAATAAATATCTCTTTTTGGTTTGTGGGCAGACTGCTTCGGGGGGTGGACACCTGCTAGTTTAACATTCTTTATATAGGCCAGATTGTAAGCAGAGGGCTGTTCACTTGCCTCAAGGTATTTTTGATTTTCAAGTGCCACCTGCTGTAGAAACTGCAGCCAAGTGTTATCTAAGAGAAGTGGCATAAAGTATGGCAAAGATATCCTGTGACGATACAGGACTATCTAAACACTGAAACTACTAATTCTAGACATTCACCTGCATCACTTCGCTGGAGATGGAAGGAAAGGAAGACATGGAGCATGGCTGAGAATTCTCTTCAGGCAACAAACCACTTTCCCCCTTCTAATTCTCAAACTAGATACAATTTTTGAGGGCACAGACTTATTGGTCTCTGTGCCCCAAGACTTGTGTCCCTACAGCACTAAGCTCAGTGCCTTGTGCTGAAAAGCGTATGGACTTCATTAAGGAGAATATAGCAGAGTCTTGTAAACCCACTTTGTAAGTTGAGCTATAAAACTCTAGCCTTGGAATCACTCTATTTGTGGACAAATCCTGACTCTACCACTTATAACCTGTAATGAATACAGTTGGTTTCTTCAGTCTTTCTTCTAATCTTTTTGTACCATTTTGTAGGGCAAAGAAGGTAGAGTTCAAAACATTTCCTATACTTCCTTGCAGCTGAGACTCCAACAGGGACTTAGGTTCTGTCACTCAGAATTAGGAAGTGGAAAGGGAGGTGGTGGGTCATACTGTGTTCATTTTGATAGTAAGGATCCAGCAGGTATTTTGTGGCTCAAGTGACAACAATTCTGGTAGTAGCTAGAGTAGTGTGTTCCTGGAGTTCCCTACTTCCTAATTGTGGTAAAACAGCAGTCCTGCAATGTTTCTCTAGCAGTCATCACTGGAAGCATAACCTAGAGCTTGATTCTCCAGACTTTCTGGCAATTTTAAGCTCCCAGTTTCCTAAATTAAATCTCTTTTTGTTTAAAAATGACTACAGTGGTTTCTGTTACCTTAGCTAAACCCTGACAGAAATATATATATATATATCTTTATTAACATATATTTAAATCATAATTTGCATAAATAACATATAATATATTACATGTTGTACATATTGTATATATATACACACATAAATGTTTATACATCTATATTTCTATTTTGAGAGCTATTCTAAGCAAATTTTAAATAAACATAGTTGTGATTATTAAACATTTTATTTCTTAAGCAACTTTCATAAAATTCAAGCCTATGTAATATATATAAAAATCTTGAATTTTTCTGGATCTTGGTGAAAATGTTTAGTTCAGAGATTATATCCTAGGACCTTTTAAATTATTATATTTCATCTATTTAGATTTTCAACCAATCTTAAAGTAAAAAAAAAGAAATTAAAGTTTATTTTATTTTCATCTAATGATCCTTTCCATCAGGTTTCATACTTCAACTATGACACTGAAATTTCTTACAGGACTGCTGCGTTGAGTATCAAGCTAGATATTCGTAGTTTGACAATATTTAATCCTCAGTTGGGAAAGTAAATATTAATTTATATTAACAGAAATATAATTAATAAGTTGATTAGGATTTACTTCATTCTAGAATATATGTTACAGTAAGCTAATAGTAAGCAATAAATTACAATGTGATGTAGTAAATGCAATTATAAATGTTTGAACAAATTGTTCTAGGAGCATAGGTGAGGAGGATTTTTTTTCCCATTAAATGGGTTGTGGAAGCCTTCATCAGAATGAGTAAAAATTGGGTCTTGAAGGATGAATAGGAGTTTAACACATGAAGAAAGAAGTCATGAGTATAAATGTCAATTAAAGCGAATGACATTGTAACTATAACTTCACTATACAATGAAGACAAAATAAATGGAAACAGATAAATATAAAATAAATATAATGCTCTCAGTAAGTCTTAGGTACCCTGAAATAAAACTATAATAATCATTATTTTTTTTTGTTTTGGTAAGGATAAAACTGGTCTCAATTTGTTAAATAGGTGAAAAATGACAAAGGCTTATTAGTAAAAGTATTTAGATTAAGATTGTCTTTTAAGAAATGATGAAGTCATACCTTTACCCCCAAAACGTAATATATGGAAAGATCAACATATATGGAAAGATCAAATATATATATGGAAAGATCAATAAGACTTGAATACCTTGGTTTAAAAAAAAACAGGGTGGAGTGTTTATGGTTATGAGGATAAAAAGCAATCTAAGGTAGAAGAAAACCATGTTACTTGTGTGATACAAAAACTGCTTGGGTTATCATATTGGGATAAATAGGTCAAAAGTAGTATTTGAGTAGTATTTGTATTGTGTATTTGTATTGTGAATATCAAAATATCTCAGTGATTTTCAATGAGAGATTATTTTATCCTCCCTACCACCCCCAACCCCTCATAAAGGACATTTGGAAATGTCTGGAGATATTCTGGATTGTCACAACAGGGAATTGGTCTTGGTATGTAATGGGTACAGGACTTGGGTACTTCTAAATATCCTACAATGCCCAGGACAGTCCCCCACAACAAAACTGGCATTTTTGGTATCCAGTCCAAAATGTTAATAGGGCCAAATTTGAGAAACATTGAGATATCTTCAAACAGGGCTTTTCATAGTGAATTTGCAGACCACAATCTCAGTTGGTCATCATCTAAAATGGTTGGATACACTGGAGGGGAATAGCTAACTTATTTGGGTCTCATGGTGAATTTAAAATAATCATGTATAAATGATTATTTATAAAATAATCATGATATATGATTTTGTATATATAATGTATATATGATTGGCATATACACTCATCATATATAATCTCAATCATATATAATGTATATGATTTTGTATATATAAATAATCATGTATAAATGATTATTAATATAAATGATTATTATGTATGTATGATTTTGTATATATAAAATAATCATGTAAAAATGACTATTCTAAATGTATCATGTATAAATGATATCATGTATAAAGAAGAATGACAAATGAATATGAAATCTTGAGCCATAACCTGAAAAAATTAGAAACTTTTGGGATATATGTAGTTTTAATCAAATAGACCTTTAGCTTATCTCATAGTTAACCTACTTCCAGCATAGTGCTAATGACAAACACACAGAGTCTAATTTGGCAACTTCTTTGAAAATATGAAACTTTGAAAATATTGTGAATGTATTATATATATGAAAGTTACTAATAAAGAAAATCTTAAAAGTTATCAATGCCGGAAAAAAAAATCATTGTAACTGTGAGCTGATGGATGTTAACTAAACTTATTGTGGCAATCATTTTGTAATACATATATATAAATAAAATTATTATGTTGTACACCTTAAACTAATATATTGCCATATATCAGCCATATCTCAATAAAGCTATTGACAAAAACAAAACCCAAAAAGCTACAGCTGAGATATTTAATAGTGAAATATTGACTACTCTCCCTGTGAGGTACCAGTGCAAAGCTGTGGAAGAAACTATGGTTTATTTTCAACAAATGAGGCTAGAAATTTTGTATATCTATATGGGGGGGGAACCCCACAAACTTGACTCCTACCTTACACCATATATAAAAATTAATGAAAGATGACTCATTAGTGTCAAATTAAGATAATCAAGCTTCTAGAATACAACATAGAATACAACATGTCTTCATGAACTTGAAGTAAGCAAAGGTTTCCTAAACAGGGTACAAAAGACAAAAACCATAACAAAATAAAAACATAATTGGACTTCATTGAGATTAAGAACTTTTCTTTATTAAAAATATCAGTAGGAGAGTGAACAGGCAATAGGATAATATTTTCATTATCTATCTATCTATCTATCTAAGGGGTTATATCTAGGATGTATAAAGAACTCACACAAATCAAATAAGACCAAAAATAAATAAGTAAAGCATAGTCAAAAGGCTTGAACAAGTAGTACATCAAAGAGAATGACCAGATGGCCAATAAGCATCGAAAAGATGGTCAAAATAATTATTCATTAAGGAAATGCAACTTAAAATCACAATATACTATTACACATTTACCAGAAAGTCTAAAATTTAAAAGACTGAAAATACCAAGCATTGGGAAGGATGTGGAATAACTGGAACTCTCCTATGATTACTGTTGGAAGTATGACTTTGGAAAACTATTAAAACTGTAGCCGTTAAAGCTAAACATATACCTACGCTATGATTCAGCAATTGTACTGCAGGTATATGGCCAAAAGAGATGAGTATATATGCCAAACGAAGCACATAAACAAGAATATTCATACCAAATTTATTCATTATAGTAGAAAACCAGAAGCAACTCAAATGGCCATCATCAGGAGAATGGAGTACTAATCTATTGTGTATTCCTATAACGGAAAACAAAACAATTTAAAAACAATGAACAACTGATAAACACAACAACAGGATGAATCCCACAGATATTATGTTCCAAGCAAAATGAACTGGTGTTGATAGGAGTCAGAAGAGTGATTACCCCTGGTGGGTGGCTGAAGTAGCAAGAAAGAACTTTCTGAGGTAATGGAAATGTTTTATATCTTGATCAAGATCGTGGTTACTCAAAGGTATTCATATGTGAAAAATCATTGAGGTGTACCCTTCAGATTTGTACACTTTCCTATCTCATCATACCTATTTTGGACAAAATTTAAAAGATGCTAAACCTTAAAAAAAGAAAATAATGTGCATAAATATACTGTTGTAAAAAGAATATTTGAAAGGAGGGTTAAACATGTTTTCTTTATATCCAAAAAGTATTTTGACTGCACTGCAAAAAGGAAAAGGTCAATCTGCAAAATATATTTTATGAACAGAAAGAGTGATTTGCTGATGAAGTTGAATCTTTTAGGAAAGATGTGTAAGTAACTCAAGAGTATAACTGAAAAGATAGGAAGCTAGAATGATACCATGTATCCTGTAAATAAACTCAGTGATTAAGGACAAAATTGGCTAGCCAGTACAAATATCCTATTAATGTTTTATATATATGTGCATAATTTAACACTTCTTAAGATGCTCATTTAACAAAAGCTATTTTTTAAAGATGAAATTAAAGTCTACTAGAAATTCATTCTATTTTTTCCTTACCCTTTGCAATTTGCAGTGAACCATGTATCATTCTGAAGCTGTATAATTTAAAATATTTTTGCAGTTCACTTTAATGCACAATGTTGTCATATAAAATCTTGTTTTAAAAAATGATCAGTGATGAATATAACTACACTTGATGAAGCATAAATCACTGGGGAAGAATAGAACAAATTTTTGCATATCTGTATATAGCATGATTATATGTAAACTTTAAATTTGGGGATATTCAAACAAGTAATTTTTCTTTCATATTTCACTTAGCCATTTTCTTACATTTCTGTTATGTACTTTTAACATAAACAACTTTCATTATAAGCTGCTACAATTTATGATGTCAACTCTTTGTCCCACTTAAAACGGCAAAAATTTAGGCTTGTTGATATATCCAAAATTCTACTATTACATCATGATACATCTTTTACATTGATATTTTTAAACACACATACACACACTTACCCACAACACACCCACACCTACACCCATACACATCAAAAAGCAAAGGTCAACTTTATCAAATAACAAAACTTCCTCTACTATTTTTAAAAATTGCTGAAATTTTTCAAAAATTAATTGCGTAGAATTCTTAAGAAGTGAAAGTATACATTAGGATTATGAAATAGGCAAAAATGTAAGGGTAAGAAAGCAAAATATGTTGGCAGGTGAAGTAAAGTAGACATTATTTTATCCTCCCTCTTTTTTTTTCCAGAAAAATAATTATTATCCAGATATCTGTTCCAAGTCCACTAAAATAAATAAGTAGGAATAAGGAGAGTTTACCAATTGATCTATGATCATAAAAAAAATCATTACTATACTACTAATGAGCAAAAATTTACTACTACTTTAACCTCCTTTTGTGGGGCAATGCAGAGGATTTTTAAGGTTTATATGAAAAATAACTTTCTAGTACTTTTCTGTAAATATTGTTTACCTAGACAAAAAACTGAATACCAATTGTTTTCCTAAAAGGAGGTTTACTTTAAAGCATGCATAATTTTTTCTTTAGGAAGAATTTGTAATTATCAACGATACCACCACAAACATATTTCCTATGCTTGTTTAAAAATAACCCCAAAGCCAAAAAACCTCCCTCAATAAGCTCCTAATTGGATTTGCTACAAATACATCAGAACATGTTCTCTTCATCTATTTCCAGAAAACATTAAAACACAGCCCTCAACAAGCTGTTCTCATTTATAATACAATGCATTTGTAGTGCTGGCAAATGGGAAATCCCAGAGTGGGTGAATAAACAGGAAGCTGCATCTAGAGTTAACAATCCCCCAGGACACTGTTTGTAAAGAAATGCCCTTTGTAACAACATGCGCAAACGTGCAGTGTCATACTTGGCAGAAAACTTGTGAATTTTATTCCCAATCCATTTAGTAACTTTATGCTTTTTCACATACAAAAATGTACACAAACTTGTGACTTTGGGCATGTTTATGAAGACCATATATATATACATATATATATGTATGGTGACATATATATGTACACATAGATCAGATTATGTATATATATGATTGTGTATATATGATTATATATAATTATATATCATTATGTATGCATACATACTCTATGTACATATGTATCATATATATGGTTTAACAGCAGTTCTTAGGGCTTGTGCAATGAGCTCTTTAATTACACAAAATATGAGCATGACATGAAATGGAATGAAACTATACTGGATAGGGTGGCACCACCACTGAAGCAATTTTTAGGTGACATTATATTTAAAAATCCTTATGAACATCAGAAAGTATTTACAGTAGCAAATGTCACTAGCCCTTAACATGTTGGAGTGCAGTCCTCTGCAATTCTATAACCACCTTAAGAGAAAGCAGTGAGGTCCAGTAGCAGTTAAACTGTGATTAGACTAAAACATATTATTTCCAAAATACAAAATAAAACAATTCTATATTTCATAATGAAAACTAGTAGTTTGTAGACATATTCTGAGTATGTCTAAATAATGTGAGACAAACTTTGAGAACATGTAATACCTCCTAGAATACTCTCCTAAAGATTTGTTAATTGTTGTACATGATATGAAATGTTTCACGGCAGAAGTTTATTTGGGAGCACTATTCAACCTCCTTGCAAAGTTTCTTAAACTGATATGCATCTCTTTAATTGTAATCATTTTACTATTAATTTCCTTCAGCTATAATAAAATAATGTTTTATTTTAAAAGTCAATTTTGGTCATATAAGCAAAACATTTGGTCACATAAGGAAAAAACTCATGAACAAAATCATTCTGATAGCATTTTAAGTTTATATTATATAATCCTGAGATGATGTTAGTATAACTCATGTAGGTATATATAACAAGTAGAAAGATAAAACTCCCCTAGAAGCATGTGAGCAGGTCCAGAAATATCTTTTGCTTAATATCACATAATGTAAAGTGCTTTAAAAATGCTCTAGGATCACAGCAATCATAAATTCTACCTATAGGTGGTCATTCATGTGGAGATAAAGGCAAATGCTCTGGGCATGGATGAAGAATTCAGCAGTAGACAATACATTAAATTTCTAAAAGTTTATGAAAAAAGGTAAAATTTAGAAAATACAAAGAGCTTCTCACAGTTTTCAAGCAATAGAAATCCTTCAGAGGGACATGATGTAGGCAACTGTATCCCTTTTTTTATTCTCAGCCTAATAAATTAGTCTTAAATGTGAAAAAATCATTACCTAAAAGGAGGAGGTAACATATTCTTTCATGTGATTGATTTAAAAGATAGAAGTTTTAAAATTCCTTATTATAATGACGAGATTTAGGGTTGTGAGCATTTGAACACCAATAAGAGCAGAAGGGGAAGATGGATTTATTTGGTATTATCCACACATGTAAAATTACAGAGGTTAAAGACAACCATTGGCCCAGGGGCATGATTTAGCATCAGTTAGTAGTAGTACTATTTCAGCCACTGTAAGAAATAGATGTTCTTTTAAAGTTATGTATAAATCATCTTTTTTTGAAACTAGAAATTTATCATTTATATAGTTTATATAATCTGAGATGTAATGTTTGAGGAATTGGAAAAGGAATAAAAACATATTTCTTCCTTCAACTGCAGAGGCTGCTGGCTTGCAAATCTCTTGCCTTGAAGTTTGTTGATGATTAACAGTAAAAAAGTAAGAAAATAGAGAATTTCCGAGCCATAATCAAGGAGGTTTTTTTTGCTCTCCTATAATCTCTGTGACCCTCTTCAGTCCTAAATAAATAAATTAAGTAAAATTTATTTTAAGTAAAATTAAGTAAAAACAGTGTTCCTTCCATGCTAACTGCAAGTTCAAGTTCTCTAGTTGTCTCTTTTTGTTATGGCCATTCTAATTTCCCTGCTTGCTCCCCAGAGAACTCTGGGGAGTCCAGTTAAAGAGAACTAAAAAAAAAAAAAAAAGGTAGCTCAGAGGAAAATCTATGCCTTTAGGATTGGGGTATAAAAAACAGACAAACAGGGCCTCCCTGGTGGCGCAGTGGTTGAGAGTCCGCCTGCCGATGCAGGGGATACGGGTTCGTGCCCCGGTCTGGGAGGATCCCACATGCCGCGGAGCTGCTGGGCCCGTGAGCCATGGCCGCTGGGCCTGCGCGTCCGGAGCCTGTGCTCTGCAGCGGGGGAGGCCACAGCAGTGAGAGGCCCGCGTAACGCAAAAAAAAAAAAAAAAAAAAAAACAGACAAACAAAACAAAATAGCAAAACAACAACAAAACTTTGAGCAATATGGCAGATAAATTAACCAGAAACCCAGTAATACATTTAAGCAGAAAGTAAAGAGCAAATGGCTCACAGATTTGGGATTAATTTAACTAAAATGAATTTGATTGCCTGTAGGGACATAAAAGCTTACAAGAAACCTAATTCTATTGTCTCTACTATGTTATATTAATAACTGCCTCTGTGGAAGCCTGTGATAGTAATGATAGGTCTTAGCTCATTCTTCACACTGAATACTTTTCACTTGTAGAATTAGATTGGACTTCACAACAGAATCACTGATAAATACATAAGGTATGATGCGGAATTAATTTCGAGCTAACATTTTCACTGATCAAAATATTGGTACAGGGCTTCCCTGGTGGCGCAGTGGTTGAGAGTCCACCTGCCGATGCAGGGGACACGGGTTCATGCCCTGGTCTGGGAAGATCCCACATGCCATGGAGCGGCTGGGCCCATGAGCCATGGCCACTGAGCCTGCACGTCCAGAGCCTGTGCTCCGCAAAGGGAGAGGCCACAACAGTGGGAGGCCCACATACCCCCCCCCAAAAAAAAAAAAATGGTACAAATAATTTGATTGGGAAGTACAAAATCACCGGATTAAGGAATTAAAATTTCCTTATTATATCACATGTAAGTCACATTTTAGAATAAGTACTAATTTTTCATTTAACAAAAATATTTACCAATGATGATAAAATGTTTAAGATTTATAATAAAGTCAGAAGTTATGAAAAAATGGGAAGAGGACCTTCAAGGTGGCAGAGGAGTAAAACATGGAGGTAACCTTCCTCCCCACAAATACATCAAAAATACATCCACATGTGGAACAACTCCTATAGGACACCTAGTGAACGCTGGCAGAAGACCTCAGACTTCCCAAAAGGCAAGAAACTCCCCAAATACCTGTACCTGGGTAGGGCAAAAGAAAAAAAGGAAAAACAGAGACAAAAGAATATGGATGGGACCTGCACCTCTGGAAGGGAGCTGTGAAGGAGGAAAAGTTTCAACACAGAAGGAAGCCCCTTAACTGGTGGAGACAGGGGATGGGTGGGGGTGAAGCTTTGGAGCCACAGAGGAGAGCACAGCAACAGGGGTGCAAAGGGCAATGCGGAGAGATTCCCGCACAGAGGATTGGTGCCGACCAGCACTCACCAGCCTGAGAGGCTTGTTTGCTCACCCACCAAGGCGGGTGGGGGCTGGGAGCAGAGACGCTGGCTTCAGAGATCAGATCCCAGGGAGAGAACTGGGGTTGGCTGCATGAACACAGTCTGAAGGGTGCTAGTGGGCCACAGCTAGCTGGGAGTGAGTCCGGGAAAAAGTCGACCTGCATAAGAGGCAAGAGGCCATTGTTTCAGGGTGCACAAGGAGAGGGGATTCAGAGCATCGCCTAAACGAGCTCCAGAGACAGGGGTGAGACATGGCTATCAGCGTGGACACCAGAGACGGGCATGAAACGCTAACGTTGCTGCCGCTGCCACCAAGAATCCTGGGTACGACCACAGGTCACTATCCACACCTCCCCTCCCGGGAAGCTGTGCAGCCCACCACTGCCATGGCCCTGTGATCCAGGGAAAACTTCCCTGGGAGAACACATGGCGCGCCTCAGGTCATTGCAATGTCACACCAGCCTCGGTCGCCACAGGCTCACCCCACATTCCATACCCCTCCCACCCCTTGGCCTGAATGAGCCAGACCCCCTAATCAGCCTCTCCTTTACACCCTCCTGTCTGGGCGGGATGTCAGAGTGTGACCTACATGCAGAGGTGGGGCCAAATCTAAAGCTGAACCCCAGGATCTGTGCGAACAAAGAAGAGAAAGGGAAATCTCTCTGTGAAGCCTCAGGAGCAGCAGATTAAATCTCCACAAACACCTCGATGTACCCTGCATGTGTGGAATACCTGAATAGAAAACGAATCATCCCAAAATTGAGGCAGTGGACGTTGGGAGCAAATGTAGACTTGAGGTTTGCTTTCTGCATCTAATTTATTTCTAGTTTTATGTTTACCTTAGCTTAGTATTTAGAGCTTATTATCATTGGGAGATTTCTTTATTGATTTGGTGGCTCTCTTCTTTTATTTTAATAGACGTATATTATTTTTCTTTTCCATTTTCTCTTTTTGTCAGTGTGTCTGTGTATGCTTCTTTGTGTGATTTTTTTCTGTATAGGTTTCCTTTTATCATTTGTCCTAGGGTTCTATCTGTCCGTTTTTTTAGCATAGTATTTAGTGCTTGTTAATATTGGAGGACTTCTTTATTGTTTTGGTTGCTTTCTTCTTTTTTTTAATTATAAATTTTATTTTAATAATAATTCTTTTATGTTTTATTTTAATAATTTTATTTATTCATTTATTTTTTTTCTTTCTTTTATTTCTTCCTTTTCTTCTGAGCTGTGTGGCTGACAAGGTCTTAGTGCTCCGGCCATTGTAAGGCCTGAGCCTCTGAGGTGGGAGAGCCAAATTCAGGACAGTGGTTGGCCAAGGACTTCCCAGCCCCATGTAATATCAATTGGTGAGAGCTCACCCAGAGATCTCCGGCACAATACTAAGACCCAGCTCCACTCAATGACCAGCAAGCTCCAATGCTGGACACCACATGCCAAACAACTAGCAAGGAAGGAACACAATGCCACCCACTAGCACACAGGGTGCCTAATATTATAATAGGTTGACAGACACCGCAAAACACACCACCAGACGTGGTCTTGCCCACTAGAAAGACAACATCCAGCCTCATTCACCAGAACACAGGCACCTGTCCCCTCCAAAACGAAGCCTACATAACCCATTGAACCAACCTTACCCACTGAGGTCAGACCCCAAAAACAACTGGAACTATGAACCTGCAGCCTGTGAAAAGAAGAGCCCAAACACAGTAAGTTAAGCAAAATGAGAAGACACAAGCAGATGACGGAGGAAGTTAAAAACCCACCAGACCAAACAAATGAAGAGGAAATAGGCAGTCTACTGGAAAAATAATTCAGACTAAGGATAGAAATGATGATCCAAATCTTGGAAATAGAATGGAGAAAATACAAGATATGTTTAACAAGGACACAGAAGAACTAAGGAGCAAACAAACAATAATGAACAACACAATAAAATAAATTAAAAATTCTCTAGAAGGAATCAATAGCAGAATAACTGAGGCAGAAGTACAGATAGGTGACCTGGAAGATAAAATAGTGGCAATAACTACCACAGAGCAGAATAAAGAAAAGAGAAAGAAAAGAATTGAAGACAGTCTCAGAGACCTCTAGGACAACATTAAACACACCAACATTGGAATTATAGGGGTCCCAGAAGAAGAAGAGAAAAAGAAAGGGACTGAGAAAATATTTGAAGAGATTATAGTTGAAAACTTCCCAAATATGGGAAAGGAAATAGTCAATCAAGTCCAAGAAGTGCAGAGAGTCCCATATAGGATAAATCCAAGGAGAAACACACCAAGACACATGTTAATAAAACTATTAAAAATTAAATACAAAGAAAAATATTAAAAGCAGCAAGGGAAAAGCAACAAGTAACATACAAAGGAATCCCCATAAGTTTAACAGCTGATCTTTCAGCAGAAACTCTGCAAGCCAGATGGCTGTGGTAGGACATATTTAAGTGATGAAAGGGAAAATCCTACAACCAAAATGACTCTACCAAGCAAGGATCTCATTCAGATTTGACAGATAAATTAAAACCTTTACAGACAAGCACAAACTAAGCGAATTCAACACTACCAAACCAGCTTTACAACAAATGTGAAAGGAAATTCTCTAGGCAGGAAACACAAGGCAAGGAAAAGACCTACAATAACAAACCCAAAACAGTTAAGAAAATGGTCATAGGAACATACATATCAATAACAACCTTAAATGTAAATGGATTAAATGCTCCAACCAGAAGACACAGACTGGCTGAGTGGATATAATAATAAGACCCATATATATGCTGTCTACAAGAGACCCATTGCAGACCTAGGGACACATACAGACTGAAAGTGAGGGGATGGAAAAAGATATTCCATGCAAATGGAAATCAAAAGAAAGCTGGAGTAGTAATTCTCATATCAGGATAAATAGAGCTTAAAATAAAGACTATTACAAGAGATGAAGAAGGACATGACATAAAAATCAAGGGATCAATCCAAGAAGAAGATATAACAATTGTAAATATTTATGCACCCAACATAGGAGCACCTCAATACATAAGGCAAATACTAACAGCCATAAAAGGGGAAATCAACAGTAACACAATCATAGCAGGCGACTTTAACACCCCACTTTCACCAATGGACAGATCATCCAAAATGAAAATAAAAAAGGAAACAAAAGTTTTAAAACAAACATTAAAAATGGTGAATTTAATTGATATTTATAGGATATTCCATCCAAAAACAACAGAATACACTTGTCAAGTTCTCATGGAGCATTCTCCAGGATACATCATATTTAGGGTCACAAACCAAGCCTTGGTAAATTAAAGGAAATTGAAATCGTATCAAGTATCTTTTCTGAACACAACGCTAAAAGACTACATACAAATTACAGGAAAAAAACTGTAAAAAACACAAACACTTGGAGGTTAAACAATACACTAATAAATAACCAAAAGATCACTGAAGAAATCAAAGAGGAAATCAAAAAATGCCTAGAAACAAATGACAATGAAAACATGGTGACCCAAAACCAAAGGAATGCAGCAAAAGCAGTTCTAAGAGGGAAGTTTATAGCAATACAATCCTAACTCAAGAAATAAGAAACATCTCAGATAAACAGCCAAAACTTACAGCTAAAGCAATTAGAGAAAGAAGAACAAAAAAACCCCAAAGTTAGCAGAAGGAAGGAAATCATAAAGATCAGATCAGAAACAAATAAATGAAAAAGAAATGAAGGAAATGATGGCAAAGATCAATAAAACTAAAAGCTGGTTCTTTGAGAGATAAACAAATTGATAAACCATTATCCAGACTCATCAAGAAAAAAATGGAGAAGACTCAAATCAATAGAATTAGAAATGAAGAAGAAGTAACAACTGACACTGCAGAAATACAAAGGATCATGAGTGATTACTACAAGCAGCTAAATGTCAATAAAATGGACAACCTGAAAGAAATGAACAAATTCTTAGAAAAGCACAATCTTCTGAGACTGAATCAGGAAGAAACAGAAAATATAAACAGACCAACCACAAGCACTGAAATTGAAACTGTGATTAAAAATCTTCCAACAAACAAAAGCCCATGACCCGATGGCTTCACAGACTAATTCTATCAAGCATTTAGAGAAGAGCTAACACCCATCCTTCTCAAACTATTCCAAAATAGAGCGGAGGGAGGAACACTCCCAAACTCATCTACGAGGCCACTATCACCTTGATAACAAAACCAGACAAAACTGTCACAGAAAAAGAAAACTACAGGCCAATATCACTGATTAACATAGATGCAATATATCCTCTACAAAATACTAGGAAACAGAATCCAACAGCTCATTAAAAGGATCATACACCATGATCAAGTGGGGCTTATCCCAGGAATGCAAGGATTATTTAATATACACAAATCAATCAATGTGATACACCATATTAAAAAATTGAATGAGAAAAGCCATATGCTCATCTCAATAGATGCAGAAAAAGTTTTCAACAAAATTCAACACCCATTTATGATAAAAACTCTCCAGAAAGTGGGAATAGAGGGAACTTACCTCAACATAATAAAGGCCATATGTGACAAACCCACAGCCAACACTGTTGTCAATGGTGAAAAACTGAAACCATTTCCACTAAGATCAGGAAGAAAACAAGGATGCCCACTCTCACCACTATCATTCAACATAGTTTTGAAAGTTTTAGCCACAGCAATTAGAGAAGAAAAAGAAATAAAATGAGTCCAAATCAGAAAAGAAGTAAAGCTGTCACTGTTTGCAGATCACATGATATTATACATAGAGAATCCTTATGATACCACCAGAAAACTACTAGAGCTAATCAAAGAATTTGGTAAAGTAACAGGATACAAATTAATGCACAGAAATCTCTTGCATTATTCCTATACACTAATTCCTATATACTAATGATGAAAAATCTGAAAGAAAAATTAAGGAAACACTCCGATTTACCTACCACTGAAACAAAAAGAATAAAATACCTAGGAATAAACCTACCTAAGGAGACAAAAGACCTGTATGCAAAAAACTACAAGACACTGATGAAAGAAATTACAGATGATATAAACAGAAGGAGAGATATACTATGTTCTTGAACTGGAAGAATCCACATTGTGAAAATGACTATACTACCCAAAGCAACCTACAGATTCAATGCAATCCCTATCAAACTACCAACGGCATTTTTCACAGAAAAAGAATAAAAATTTTCACAATTTGTATGGAAACACAAAATACCCCAAATAACCAAAACAATCTTGAGAAAGAAAAATGGAGCTGGAGGTATCAGGCTCCCAGACTTAAGACTATACTACAAAGCTACAGTAATCAAGACAGTATGGTACCACCACAAAAACAGAAATATAGATCGGTGGAACAGGATAGGAAGCCCAGAGACAAACCCATGCACATATTGTCACCTTATGTCTGATAAAGGAGGCAAGAATATACAATGGAGAAAAGACAGCCTCTTCAATATGTGGTGCTGTGAAAACTGGACAGCTACATGTAAAAGAGTGAAATTAGAACACTGCCTAACACCATACACAAAAATAAACTCAAAATGGATTAAAGACCTAAATGTAAGGCCAGATACTATCAAACTCTTAGAGGAAAACATAGGCAGAACACTCTATGACATAAATCACAGCAAGATCCTTTTGGACCCACCTCCTAGAGAAATGGAAATAAAAACAAAGATAAACAAGTGAGACCTACTGAAACTTAAAAGCTTTTGCACATCAAAGGAAACCATAAACAAGACGAAAAGACAACCCTCAGAATGGGAGAAAACATTTGCAAATGAAGCAACTGATAAAGGATTAATCTCCAATATTTACAAGAAGCTCATGCAGCTCAATATCAAAAAATAAATAACCCTATCCACAAATGGGCAGAAGACCTAAATAGACATTTCTCCAAAGAAGATATACAGATTGCCAACAAACAAATGAAAGGATGCTCAACATCACTAATCATTAGAGAAATGCAAATCAAAACTACAGTGAGGTATCACCTCACACCAGTCAGAGTGGGCATCACCAAAAACTCTGCAAACAATAAATGCTAAAGAGGGTGTGGAGAAAAGGGAACCTTCTTGCACTGTTGGTGGGAATGTAAATTGATACAGCCACTATGGAGAACAGTATGGAGGTTCCTTAAAAAACTAAAAATAGAGCTATCATATGACCTAGCAATCCCACCACTGGGTATGTACCCTGAGAAAATCATAATTCAAAAAGAGTTATGTACCACGATGTTCACTGCAGCTCTATTTACAATAGCTAGGACATGGAAGCAATCTAAGTGTCCATTGACAGATGAATGGATAAAAATGTACCACATATATACAATGGAATATTACCCACCCATAAAAAGAAACGAAATTGAGTTATCTGTAGTGAGGTTGATTTACCTGGAGTCTGTCATACAGAGTGAAGTAAGTCAGAAAGAGAAAAACAAATACCATATGCTAACACATATGTATGGAATCTAAAAAAAACCCCTGTTTCTGAAGAAACTTATGGGCAGGACCCAAATAAAGATGCAGACGTAGAGAATGTACTTGAGGACACAGGGAGGGGGAAGGGTAAGCTGGGACAAAGTGAGAGAGTGGTGTGCACATATATACACTACCAGATGTAAAATAGATAGCTAGTGGGAAGCAGCTGCATAGCACAGGGAGATCAGCTAGGTGCTTTGTAACCACCTAGAGGGGTGGGATAGGGAGGGTGGGAGGGAGATACTAGAGGGTGGGGATATTGGTATATATGTATACATATAGCTGATTCACTTTGTTGTACAGCAGAAACTAACACAGCATTGTAAAGCAATTATACTCCAATAAAGATGTTAAAAAAAAGAAAAATATATACCTCTATGTAACTGAGACTTGCCAAAAGGAACTTGAAAACCTATTGTATCTTCTACATTGAGCTCACATGTACTACACATTTCGTGTTTCTTAAACATCTTTATTGGAATAATTAACAGTAAAATTAAAATAAATCATTGCTCTATAGTAGTATACATGACAAAAATATAGATGGTAAATGTAAGCAACTAATTTTTAAATAATCCTGGTTCCTAATATCACAAGTCCAGTTTTTCTTCTATTCATGCAACAAAGGAAATAAATAGGAAGTGGGAAAAAGAAGAGTCAGAAGTTACTCTAACTTACTGATTAGTTCTTATATTTCACTCAATAACATGTTACTCAGTAACAACCTTAGTAAACAAACTGTTAGGATGAAAGAAGTGACATCTGTATAAAACTGCTATTGCTAAATATACTCCTGTGATAGTATCTCATTCAAATTTCCTGTTATATTGACCTAACAAAAACACAGAGAAATATTGTTGTGCAAGCTATGTAAAAAGCCTTCATTCTTATAATGAACAACTGAATGCCCCAAATAAAAGTCTACATGAGCCCATAAGCAGGGGCATGTGTATTTTAATTACCTTCACTTTTTTTAAGGTTAATTTTTATTTTATTTTAAAGTTTGTTCATGGCCTCTAAAATAGCAATAATAGTAAGAATAACACAATTTTCATAGCACTGTCATTACTATAGGTTGCCAAGAGATACACTAAGCTATAGAGAACAATATAAAATGTCCTTTATTTTATATGTAATTAACAAATTTAAATTCAGTACACAAACTACATATTATAGGTATATGAATTACATATACCTACTATCTATGTTATTTGTAAATCAGATAATTATGAAATTTCAGTTTTAAAATTAAAAATTCATTTATTTTATGAAAATAGCAAAAAAATATTATTGCTATTATGGATATAAGTAGAGCACAGATAGTGTATTAAATAGACCAAATATGGCAGCTAATGCTTACTGTATTCAAAGTATGTATGAAGTAAGGTACTGCAATAATGAGACCTATGTTACTTTTGAAAGTTTTATATTTCTCACCCCAAATCAACAAACTTCAACTGCTAGAACTGGATGGATCCTTTAAAATTACTGAAAGTAATCAATATGTTTTTTCCCCCAGCACAAAAATGTAAGAAGCAGCAAAGTTAAGTGATATGACAATGGTTATACAGCTAGTGACACAGGTGAGAGTAGAGTATGGTGTTCACTATTGATTTGGAATTTTTATTACATTTTGGTGTTCCTCACAGACAGCTTTCTCAACACTGAAATAATTTTGGCTTATGATAGTAAGAATACTAAATCCTTAACAAAAACTAGTAGAACTATTAGTGATAGTCTACTAGCTGATGTGATTTCCTCCTGAAAGTCATCAGAAAATGCATTTGTGTGTGTATTTATTAGAGAAAGAGAGAGAGAGAGAGTGAGAGAGAGAGAGAGAGAGAGAGAATTTGGGGAGAGAAAAGGTACTGGTGGAACTGAGAGTTTTGTGTTACACTCTCCATATTATTTATTTCTTGATCTTTATAAATTCTAGGAACATAATTTTTAAAAGCAAACTATAATTTTAAAACTAAAGCTACAAAAATCCAAAACAATAATTACAATATTTTTAAAATGTTCCTTCTATGTTAGCTCTATTGAAGATATAACTGAATCTTAATGAATACATATTGTTTTATTAATGACTGATTAAGTCTTCACTACTAAAATTAACTGCCAGAAAGAGTCCTGACTGTTTAGTTTCAGTCACTTTCCATGATATCTAAATTTAACATTGTGGGCTAAAAGCCCACCCCTCTAAAAGCAACATCATGTAATGGCATAAGTCTAGAACTAGAGATCAGGTTCTACTTTTGTCGTCTGCCATTAATGACTTCCAGGGACTAGGGCTAGTTTTTTACCTTGCCTGAGCCTGTTATTTCTTCTACAAAATGATGGTAATGTCAAGAACTGTCAAAGGTCAGAGATTTTATCCTACTTGAAAGTTAATATGTCAGCCTTCCACACTTAAGACTGACAGTAGACATGAGACTCTTGGATCAAAGACAAATAACTTTATTACTCATTTCATAAGCTTCAGATTGTCATCAATTCCCTTCCACCCCAAGAACCAAGGAAGGGATGCTGAATGACCAAGGTGGATGCTACAAAGTAGGCTTATGTCACAGTGGAGGATTCCTGAATTTAAAAACACCACAATTCTATAAGAGGGCTTCAACAAGCCTATTCAACATTTGCCCCAGGGGGAGATCTATCTTGATTATAGTGGACTCAAATAAATCTGCCTTTTGCCCTGGAGGGAGATACTATCTCTTTCTTCCTAGTCTGTTTCAGAAATATCCTTGAAAAGATAGTCAAGGACAAAAGTTGTCACAAGATGTGTAGAAACACCATGGAGAATTGGCTCCCAACAGGTAATAACACCATCTTGGAGAAAGAATATATGTGAATAATGGCCCTTAAAAATATAAAAATTGAAATTTGTTATATGATATTAGTTATCACCACCAGAAATTTTCTAAAAAAACATTAGTTTTTGTATAATGAAATGCTGACAATTAAAAGCTTCTTAAGTTGGCATAATAGTCTAATGTGTTAAGTAATTCTCAATAAAGCCTGACACTTTACACATATGTATTTTATATGCAAAAAAATAGGTTAACAATGTAGCAACCAACTGCCTTTAGTGTCCTTAAGTCACTGATAAAACAGCCTCTGGAAGACACATAGTTCATCACAATCAAGGAATAACTGACTCACAGTGTTTCTACTTCTAAAAGTAAAGCTAAATAACTTGAAATACAGACAAATATTTACAATACTATACCATCCTTTCCAAAGTCTAAATGAGAAAATGGAAGTAAACAATATTGTCTCTAACTGGTTAAAGGAAAACAAAACAAAAACAAAATCACTGATAAACAATAATTAGAAAAGTATTTTAAGAAGAAAGTAAATGGTATGAGAACATATATTTCTATCAGTCAAATGAATATCAATAACTTCCTTTAAAAATAGTGACCTTACACAGGCTTAGAGAATCTTAAAGAACTATTAAATCTAAACTTTAAATTATCTGGATAAAAATCTTATGTTCCTTTGATGGCCACACTAAGTAAAGCATGAAGTATTTCTCATTAGCTACAGGATATAGATTGTTAAAAGTTCAAAGAGTGTAAAAACATAAGCTAAGATTGCATTAAACAATATAATCACATTGGATCATGATAAAGCATTAGATTAAGGGTTTGCAATGGTGTTAAATCCCTTTAAGAGTAACACGTATTCACAAGAACAGGTGTGGAACATTTGGGCAATCAAGACAGAAAATATTAAAGTGCACCAATAAATCATGAAATTTGTGTATCTAAAAAATGAATTGCTTCCTTGAGTGTGAAGTATAAAAACAGAGGTGCCACAAAATACACATAACTAATAGTAATGATTTGAAGTTGAAACAATTATAAAAAAATTCATAAATTGTGTGAAACAAGATTTTGAGAGATATGAATACATATGGCAGTCACTTAAAAGTGACCATTCACACTAAATCTGAAATAGTTTTGGAAATTCTACATATTTTTAAATAAAATTATTTTACAAAATGTGATAAATATTTTCTATTAATTTGCTGATTTCAGTATGCTCAATCCTTTTAAATGATATTGTTAAATTTCTTGAATAAGGCTAAGAATTTCTGAAGGCATATTTATATTGTTTGATCGATATGTAATTTAGTCTTTTGACCAAAATGTATTTGCTTTTCTATATTTAATCATGCTAACGGCAATACATCCTAGAACAAAAAAGAATAAATCACATTCAGTTAATATCTAAGTTATAATATCCTTGCTTATTAATAGGTACATAGCTTTGTTAATTACTTTTTGTATACCAAAATCAGTGAAAGTGAATCACAAATAGTGACTGAGAAAGAAATGCAGAGCAAAGACTTTTGGCCGAGCAAAAATAATAAGTGATCTGGAAGTTAATGGGGAAAAGAGTTTCCTAAGAGATCAAAGTAATGAAATGCTGCAGGGTAGGCAAGCAGGAAGACATCTGGAGTTCCAATTTATTTTCAGTGTTTGGAGGAGAACCAAATTGCAAAGTTTAAGAGAATGAATGAAATGAATGGAAGTAAATAGTGTTGTCTACTCTCTCAGTTAATGACGTCTATTCCACTTATAATTGTTCAAAAGAAATAGCTTAGAGTCATCTTTCATTGCTCCTTTTGCTCTCATACTTCATATAAAATTTATCAGAAAATACTGCTAACTCTGCCTTCAAAATATATTTAGAATATAACCCCTTTCACCATGTGAGCTGTTAGTTCCCTGGACCAATTCACCATTACCTCTTGCCTGGATTACAACACTAGTCTGAAATTTGGTACCTTGCTTTGATAGTTTCACCCCTAGAGTCTCTTCTTAATCCTGTTTCCAGAATGGTCTTGTTAACAATGTAGCTCCGCTATTGAAAGTTCTCCACTCAAACTCTCCAATGCTTCCCAACTCATTTTGATTCAAAGCCACATCCTTACAATGGGGGGACATATAACCTGTGCTCCCCCATTCCCATTGCCTCTGAGGTCTCAACTCCTATTAACTTCTTGCTTAACTCAGCCATTCTGACCTCCACAGTGGTGGCTAAATAACCCCTAAACCCTTCTTCACACCCCAACAGAACAGAAGCTCCATTAGGGCAAGAATACTTATCTAAGCTCCAACTCTAGCACATATAATACTTCCTAACAAGTACATTCTTAATATATATTTGTTGGCTGGCAGGCTAGATGAATGGATGGATGGATGAATGGGGAATAAAAGAAAGGAAAGAAAGACAGAGAAATAGGTAGGGAAATTGCTCCATAGAGAAACATCTATCTGTAAGGATCAATTTTTTATAAAACGAATTTTCTGCTACACCATGTTAGGTCATTTTTATATACATCTAACTGGCAAACACTTTTACATTGTAAAGTCTGTCTCCTGAGTTTCTTAATTAACTTTTTAAAATATCTCCCCTAATTTGATCAAGATCCTTGATAAGATTAACTTTGTATACTTTAACATCTAGAAATCACCTGCTGTGTACACTTATCTTTTAATATATCTGATAATACACATTCAACAAATATGCATTATATATTTATTATGTTGTGTCAGGCACTCTGATGTTAATAGAAATAAATCAAGAAGAAACAAAAAATACTATCCCTGGGATCTTCTAGTATAATTGAGGAGCAAGACATGCACACATGCATGAAGGCAGAATACAAGATAAAGCATAAAAATTAAGATACAGAAGAAATAAATTCCAACTGAGTGGGACTAAGGTTTCTAAGCAAAGATGGCCCAGGGTTTAATATTAGCATAAATATTTTATTCTCAAATAGAGTACTTATATATTTGGGGGTAAGTTGAAAGCTAAGAATAATTATAGAAATAGCACAACTTCATTTTTATAAAGTCAGAAAGAGGTATCATGGGAATTTTTAGTAGCCTATTTTTCCCAGATACAACTGTTTAAATCAAAGAGAAAAACACATCTAATAGATTGATATTTAAGACAATCTTTAACATTACAGTATTACATCATATCCCATATATATATATATATATATATATATATATATATATATATATATATATATATATATATCTCCAATCTATTATATTATTAATGCCTTTAAGTGATAAACTTAGGAATATATGACACATGCCTTACACTGCTTACATCTACATTAGTGAACCCACTGTATAATAGACTAAGTGACCTTTAGAGCCATTTGACTCCCAGTGTCCATGAACACAAATTAGACACAAATGGAATGGTGAACTAATGAGATCTCTTCACTACTTATGTAATTATGGAGGTAGAAATTCATATTTATTTACTCTCTTTATAGAGAAGTGAATTTGATCTCATAGATTACTTTGCCTGGAATGTCATGAGGTAGCCCAGTAAAGAAGAGAGCAAACCTGAGGACTTAAAAATAGAGAGGAGACAAGGATATTCTATAACATGACAGGAGCCTGAGCCTTGCGGGGGAAAAGCTCGTAAGCTAAGACGATTAAGAATAGGATCTTTATGGAGTTCTTCCAACTAAGCCTACAAACCGCTTGGAGAATAACAATGCTTTGGACAGAGAATTGGGAGGTGAAGATATGCAGTCCACTTTTGAAATGACACTTCTTTAATTAATATGATACCACTATTCATGCACTTTACTATTAACATATGGCAACTTTTAACTCCAGTAAGTGAACAGACGAGAAATCACCTACTCTCAACTGATTTTATAATAAAGAACAAAAATAACATACATTTTATGTTCCAAAAGATAGTTGCCACCTTCTATATAAGTAACTTATACTGTAAAATTAAAAGATGATTACTTTAAGATTTAAAATAGAATCTAAAGTGTATAGTGCAAGGGCCCGAGTATTACAAAGATCTATTAGTGAAGTAAAAACTAGCAAAGAGTGGAGCAGAGAAAATCATTTTTCTTTTCTTACCAAACAGTCATGAAGGATTCTTCAAGTTGTTTTTGAGATTTTATTTATTAGAAGAAAAGATATCTGTTCAGTTAATTTCTCAGATTTCTTTTCTTGAAAAATTACAAGACTTTTTAATGGCTGTAACAATATGTACACACCATTCCTTTAAAATTCAAAAATTAGCTTGTCATGACTATATTCATTTATGAATAAAGACTCATAACCAGAGTTACTAATCAATCCATACCTTTAAATTATCTGGTTTGCCACTTAGGTAGATATGTAGGAAAAAAATCCACCATAAATTTGTTTAGCTTTAAATATATGTTCCTACAGCCTAAATGACTGATTCAAAGTAAAATCTTTTGATATGAATTGATAAATACAAAATTCCTTTCATATCTGAAAAAATGTACTTTTTGATGTTAAATTGTACATTTAACAGTGAGAATAATAATGCAATGGGAAATGTTTGTTTTATATAAAAATTCTTCTTTCACAGAGGTAAGCTAATGAGAGAAAACAATGTAAAAATTTTTTGTACTGCATAGTAAAATACTATTTTTTCCAGCTTTATTGAGATATAATTGTCACATAACACGTGTGTAAGTTTAAGGGGTACTCTGTGTTGATTTGATACAGTTATATAAATCAAAATGATCAGCACCATAGTGTTAGCTAACACCTCTATCTCTACCACATCTTATATCTACCATTTTTGTTTTTGTGGTGAGAACATTTAAGATGCCAAAAGGAAAAAAAAAATGAGTAAAAGGGGAATAAGGAACAAATAACACAAATGAAAAACAAAGCAAGATGACAGACCTAAATGTAACTATATCAATAATCACACTAAATAGAAAGTGTTCTCTACATCCCAGTTAAAAGGCAGAGATTGTCAAACTGGATAAAAAGCAAGGAACTATTCTATATTGCCAGGAAGAAATACACCATAAATACAAAGACATAAATAGGTTAAAAGTCAAAGGATGGGCAAACATACTCTATACAACACTAATCAAAAGAAAGTTGGAATGATTAATAACAGAAAAAAAAATTACTTCAGAGCAAAGAATGTACCACAGATAAAGAAGGTGATTTTATAATTATGAGGTAAATAAATCAAGAGAACATAACCCTAAATTATTTTAACCTAATAACACAGGTTCAAAATACATGGAGCCACACTGCTAAAACTGAAAGAATGAATGACAAATCCACAATTATATTTAGAGATTTAAATACCTATTTCTCAATAATAATAGAATAAGTAGAAAAAATATCATCAAGGATATGAAACACTTTAACACTATCAATGAACTTGACGTAATTTTACATTTATAGACTACTCTACCAGACAGCAGCACAATATACATTCTTTTCAAGTGCACATGAAACATTTATGAAGATAGGCCATATTCTGGGTCATAAAAATGTCTCAGTAGATTTTTTAAAATTCAAGTCATAGAAAGCATTTTCTCTTTCCACAGTGAAATTAAATTATAATTCAGAAAAATAAAGTTATCTGGAAATTACCCCAAATTGGAAACTAGATTACATATCTCTAAATAACTCATGAGTAAAAACAAAAACAACAACAAAAAAGGAAAATAAATTTATGGCATGTTTTTGAGCAGTATTTAGGGGAATTTTATAGCACTACAGGCCTACATTAGAAGTAAAACAGGTCTCAATCCAGTGACTTCAGCCTTCCCCTTAAGAAACTTAAAAAGAAGAGAAAATAAGACATAACCTTTTACTGTAAATATTATGCAAGGTAATTCAGATTATTCTTAATATGTAATAAAACACAACATTAAAGAAAATAGAAGTATGCTCCCCTGTCTTTATTTTTCAAATTCTTATTTCATTGTAATTGAGTATTTGGGGAATTTTTTAAACAGCTTATTTCTGGTCATAAAGTTTTGATGTTGATTATTTAACAAGTGACCTAAATTTAAAATTTGTTTAAATATGTATGGGCAAAAAAGAATACTCAAAACTTATCATCCTATAAACATACACACCACACACACACACACAAACAAACATCCATGCATACATAAATTTTGACATAAACAATTCTTAAGGCTTCAGATGGCACACAGACCATGTCCCTTACCATAGTAACAAGCATTTTAGTTAGTGATGTGAACATAATTCTAAGGCTTAAGTATGTGGTGAAGCACATCTGACAACAAAGCAGACTTACTGATGTGGAGTTATTTCATATTACAAAAATATAAAATACTAAATTATATATTTTATAAAGCAACTTCGAAATGTTCATGTTTTTGAAATTCCAAAAATTAGACACAAATGAGAAAATTTTCTGATGCCAGAAACAGAATTAGAGCTATATTTTTTAAACTGAAGTCCAGTTTTCAGGATACATCATATGATTCAATATTTTTATAGATTATACTTCATTTAAAGTTATTACAAAATAATATCTATACTTCCCTGTGCTGTATAATATATCCTGTTACTTATATATTTTATACATAGTAATTTGTATCTCTCATTCCCACACTGCTACCTTGTGAGATTGAGCATGCTTGCCTTGTTCCTGATTTTAGAGGAAAGGGTTTTAGCTTGTCACCACTGAGTATCATGTTAGCTGTGGGTTTGCCATAAATGGCATTTATTATGTTGAGATATGTTCCCTCTACACCCACTTTTAGGAGAGTTATTTTAATCACAAGTTGGATGTTGAATTTTGTCAAATGTTTTTTCTGCATCTTTTGAGATATTCATGTGATTGCTTGATTGATTTTTTTTACTGAAGTACAGTTGATTTACAATATTGTGTTAGTTTCAGGTGTACATAAAAGTGATTCAGTTATACATACATGTATATCTATTTTTTTCAGATTTTTTTCCCTTATCGGTTATTACAAAATATTGAGTATAGTTCCCTGTGCTATATAGTAGGTCCTTGTTGGTTATCTATTTTATGTATAGTAGTATGTATATGTTAATATCAAACTCCTAATTTATCCTTCCCCAACTTTCCCATTTCGTACCCATAAGTTTGTTTTCTATGTCTGTGGGTCCATTTCTGTTTTATATATAAGTTCATTTGTATCTTTTTTTTTAATTCCACATACAAGTGATATCATATATTTGTCTTTGGCTTACTTCACTTAGTATGATCATCTCTAGGTCAATCCATGTTGCTGCAAATGACATTATTTCATTCTTTTTTATGGCTGAGTAATATTCCATTGTATAAATATACCACATCTTCTTTATCCATTCATCTGTCAATGGATATTTTCTAATCATATGATTTTTATCCCTCATTTTGTGAATGTGGTGTATCACACTGACTGATCTGTGAATATTGAACCAACTTTGATCATGGTGTGTGATCCTTTCTCTATATTGTTGGATTCAGTTTATTAATATTTTGTGTAGGATTTTTGCATCTATATTCATCAAAGATATTGGCTTGTAATTTTCTTTTTTTGTGGTGTTTTTGTCTGGTTTTGGTAACAGGGTAATGATGGCCTCATAAAATGAATTTAGGAGTGTTCTGTCCTCCTCAATTTTTTTGAAATAGTTTGAGAATGATAGGTGTTAGCTCTGCTTTATGTTTGGTAGAATTCCCCTGTGAATTTCTTTGGTTCTAGATTTTCCTTTGCTGGGAGTTTTCTTTTCTTTTCTTTCTTTTTTTTTCTTTTCTTTTCAATTACAAATTCAATTTCACTACTAGTGATCAGTCTGTTCAGATTGTCTTTTACTTCCTGATTCAGTCTTAGCAGGTTGTATATTTCTAGAAATTTGTCCATTTCTTCTAGGTTGTCCAATTTGTTAGCATATAACTGTAGTAATATTTTTTTTGTATTTCTGTTCTATTAGTTGTTATTTCTCCCTGTTCATTTCTTATTTTGTTTATTTGGGTCCTCTCTTTTCTTCGTGGTGGGGCTGGGTAATTTTGTTTATCTTTTCAAAATAACATCTCTTGGTTTTATTGATATTTTCTATTGTTTATTGGGTCTCTATTTTTAAAATTTCCTCTCTGATGTTTATTATTTCTGTTCTTCTGCTGATTTGGACTTTGTTTGTTCTGTCTCTAATTCCTCTGGACAAGGGGTCCCCAACCCCCAGTCTGCAGCCTGTTAGGAATCAGGCCACACAACAGGAAGTGAACAACAGGCAAGTGAGTGAAGCTTCATCTGCCGCTCCCCATTGCTTGCATTACCGCCTGAACCATCCCACCCCCACCCCCAATCCATGGAAAAACTGTCTTCCATGAAACCGGTCCCTGTTGCCAAAAAGGTTGGGGACCACTGCTCTAGACAGGTTAGATTTTTTTGAGATTTTTCTTTCTTGAGGAAAGCCTGTATCACTATAAACTTCCCTCATAGACCTGCTTTTCCTGTATCCCATAGATTTTGTTAAGTTGTGTTTTCCATTTTCATTTGTCTTGAGGTATTTTCTGATTCCCCTTTGATTTCTTCATTGCCCCATTGGCTTTTTATTAGTTTTTTTTTTTTTTTTTTTTAGTTTTCACGTGTTTGTACCTTTTCCATTTTTATTTCTGAAACTGATTTCTAGTTTCATACAGCTGTGGTTGGAAAAAAATGCTCGAAATAAGTTCTGTCACCTTAAATTTGTTGAGACTTGTTTGGGGGTCAAGCATGTAATCTGTCCTGGAGACTGCTCCATGTGCACCTGCAAAGAATGTGTACTCTGTTGTTTTTGTATGAAATGTCCTGTAGATATCTATTAAATCCAAATGGCCTACTGTGTCATTTAAGACCACTGTTGCCTTACTGATTTTCTGTCTGGATGATCTGTCCATTTATGTAAGTGGGGTGTTAGAATCCCCTACTATTACTATATTATTGTCAATTTCTCCCTTTATGTCTTTATATATTTGCTTTATAAATTTGCTATAAATTTGCTTTATATATTTAGGTGCTCCTTTATTGGGTGCATATATGTAATGAGAGTAATATCCTCTTCTTGTATTGATCCCTTTGTCATTATATGATGCTCTTTTTTGTGTGTCTTTTTTTATAGCCTTTGTTTTAAAGTCTATTTTGTCTGATATGGGTATTGCTAACCCCATCTTGTTGTTTCCATTTGCATGAAATATCTTTTTCCAACCCCTCACTTTCAGTTTATGTGTCTTTAGTTTTGAAGTAAGTCACTTGTAAGCAGCATATAGATGGGTCTTATTTTTTTGTTTGTTTTATCCAATCGGTCACCCTCTGACTTTTGACTGGAGCATTTAGTACACTGACCCTACTGATAGGTATGTACTTATTGCCATTTTAGTACTTGTTTTCCAGTTATTTTTGTAGTTCTTCTCTGATCATTTCTTCTTCTTTTTGTTTCTTCCCTTCTGGTTTGATGGTTTTCTTTAGTGGTATGCTTCTGTTCCTTTCTTTCTTATTTTTTTGTATCTGTAGGTTTTTGATTTGTAGTTACCATAAGGTTCATATATGTTGACCTATAACTATATCTACTTGCTTAAAATTGGTAGTATATTTTTTTGGGTGTGTGTGTGGTATGCGGGCTTCTCACTGTTGTGGCCTCTCCCGTTGCAGAGCACAGGCTCCGGACTCACAGGCTCAGTGGCCATGGCTCATGGGCCCAGCCACTCCACGGCATGTGGGATCTTCCCAGAGCAGGGCACGAACCCGTGTCCCCTGCATTGACAGGCAGACTCTCAACCACTGCGCCACCAGGGAAGCCCCTCAAAATTGGTAGTCTTTTAAGTTCAAACACATTCTAAAAAATCTACATTTTTATTCCCCTCCCCCATATTTTGTATTTTTGATGTCATATTTTACATCTTCACGTTATCCTATCACTGGTTATTGTAGTTATAATTTCTCTTTCAACTATAACTACAATAGTTGTCTTTTAATCTTTGTACTAGATTATTTAAGTGATTGATCCTCATCCCTTACTATATATAATATTTTCGCCTTTCCTAATGGGATCTTTCCTTTCCTACAGATTCTTACTTCTTCTTGTAGCCTTTTCTTTTTCACTTAGAGAAGACTCTTCTAACATCTCTTTTACAGTAGGTTTAGTAATTTTAAACTCTTTTAGTTATTGCTTATCTTAGAAGTGCTTTATCTCTCCTTCAATTTTGAATGATAATCTTGCTGGGCACAGTATCCAAGGTTTCAGGTTTTTCCCTTTCAGCACTTTGAATATATCCATGTCACTCTCTTCTAGCCTGCAGTTTCTTCAGAAAAAATCAGCTGATAGCCTTATGGGGATTCCCTTGTATATGATTCTTTGTTTTCCTCCTGCTACCTTTAGAATTCTCTATTTGTCTTTAAGTTTTGACATTTTAATTATGATATGTCTTGGTGTGGGTCTGTTTGGATTCATCTTGTTTGGGACCCACTGTGCTTCCTGTACATGTATATCTGTTTCCTTCTTCTGTTTTGACAACTTTTCACATAATTTAATTAAATACATGTTTTGACTCTCTTCTCTCTCTCTTCTCTTTCTGGGGACCCCTTATAATGCAAATGTTGGTATGCTTGATGTTATCCCTGAGCTCTCCTAAACTGTGCCCATTTAAAAATTTTTTTTTTCTTTTTGCTGTTCTGATTGGGTGATTTCCATTATTCTATCTTCCAAATCACTTATGAATTCTTCCATATCACTTAGTCTGCTATTAGTTCCTTCTAGTGTGTTTTTAATTTCAATTATTATATTCTTCAGTTGACTTATTCTTTTTTGTATTTTCTAATTCCTTGATAAAATTATCACTACATTCATTTATTCTCTTCCCAAATTCAGTTATCATTCTTATTACTGTTTTGAATTATTTATCTGGTAAATTGTTTATCTCTGTTTCCTTTTTTTTTTTCAGAGGTTCTCTCTTTCTCTTTCAACTGAGACCAGTTTCTCCACCTTCTCATTTTGCTTAACTTCCTCTGTCTCTATGAATATAGGTGAAACAGTTACCTATTGCAGTCTTGAAGTGATATCCTTATGTGGGAGTGTCCCTATGCAGTCTGCATGTGCCCTGTGCTTTTGGTGGGAGAGTTGGATTTGATGTGAACACAAGTCAGGTCTTTCTTCATGGTGTGATGGCAGCTATCACTATGGTGGGAGGTGGGGCTGGAGATGGAGGAGCTAGGGCAGGAGCCAGGTGTGAGGTGGGGCCTCCCCTCTGTTCAGTGTCCTTTACCACCCTATTAAGGGAGGGAAGGTGTAGATCCCAGGATGCTGGAGCAGAAGCCCTGAAGGTTGGTTCTGAGTTAGTTTTGTTCCCTTTACCCTCTCCCATCACCAGCACCTCTGTCCCACAGGGGAGTAGTGCCACAGCAAGAGGAGCCTGTGCAGGCTCTTGGTTTGTGACCAGGCACAGGCTATAGTGGGTCTGCCAAAGACAGAGGTCTGGGCTGACTCCAGTGTGTCTCCTATGCAACCAGCAATAGCTGCCTTCACCCTGTATAGACACAGCTCTAGGTCTGAGTCCCCTTTGTCCCTTGGAGCTGATCACCACTGACCTGCAGTCTCTGCTGTCCCCACCCTGTTGTGGAGGAGCACAGAAGGGCAAGTGGGGCCCATTTGGGCTCTTGGCTTGTATTGGGTGTGGGCTGTGGCAGTCAGGCCTCTGTCAGAGATTGGGACCACCCGTGATGTGCTGCCTTGGTAAGCACCAGCACCAGCAGTAGCTGCTCCCACCTGGCTCAGATGTTACCCTGGCACCAAGTCACCTCTCTATCCCACAGCCAAGTTCTCTTTCCACTCACAGCACCCTGCATTCCTGTGCAGACCTGTGATGTGAAATAAGCAGGGATGAAATGTTCACTTGGCTCAGGCTGGGATGTGTGCTGTGGTGGTCAGAGCAAACTGGGTATCCACTGGAGTAGTTCTTAATCTGCTCTCTCTTCCCTGCATCAGGAGGAAGCCAGTGCACATGGACTCCTCACAAGCAGAGTCCAGGCTTACCACTGCCCTCCTGTTAGTCCCAGCAGCCCTCCAGCCAGCCAAAGGGGGTTCGTCTTCCCTGTGTCAGACCCCAGGACTGGGGCACTCACTATGTGGCTTGAACTGCTCACACCTTAGGGTAAATCTCTGCCTGTGTAATCTCCTTTTTTCTCCAGGTCCCCTCCCAGGCACACGTCCTAACCTGATCTCTTCTCAACCCTTCCTACCAGATTCTGTGTGGGTCTTGCTTACAGCATTTGTACAGCCTTTCTGCCAGTTTCCATTTAGTTTTCAGTGAGAACTGTTCCACACGTACATGTATTTTTGATATGTTCATGGTGGGAGGTGAGTTTCACGTTCCCCTACTCTCCATCTTGATGTATCTCCCTAGAGTCAAATTTTTTAAATAATGCTTAACTTCAGAGGTTGAAGGAGTATTGGACCCCTGTATAGACTCTAAGGATGGACCACTGGAGTTGTAACTACTATATTGGGATGGAAGAAAGGACTTCAGTTGACAGAGGATGTGAGGCTAGAATGGAGACACCCTAAGATATGATTCCTTTATTGAAGAAAAGCAACAAGGGAAGCTCTTTCCACCTATCCACAGAAGGTCTATGAGTTTCTTACCACTTAGGCTCTGTGTGAAGAAGATTTCACTGTAAACTTCTCTGAAATATATGTCAAAAGTCCATGATGTATGGTCCTCACAAAGAAACAAATAAGCTAATGGAAACAAACAAACAAAAAAAGCACTGGTGGATATTCACGTACAATGTAAAATTACAAATCAGGTGAGGCAATGAATTAGCACAAGGAAGAGACAACAGATACAGCAAATATAATAATTTGCACCTTGAGTCTAAAACAAAGATCAATCTGATAGGAATCATGTTTAAAATAATTAAGTAGATAATGAAGACATCAACCTAGTAATAAACCAAAACCACAAAATCTGTCAAAATAACAGAAAGCAGGCTTCCCTGGTGGTGCAGTGGTTGAGAGTCTGCCTGCTGATGCACGGGACAAGGGTTTGTGCCCAGTCTGGGGAGATCCCACATGCCACAGAGTGTCTAGGCCTGTGAGCCATGGCCGCTGAGCCTGCACATCCAGAGCCTGTGCTCCTTAACGGGAGAGGCCACAACAGTGAGAGGCTTGCATACCGCAAAAAAATAAATAAATAATAAAATAACAGAAAGCATTGAAAAGAAAAACATAGAAAGGAAAAATGTATTCACTACAGTAAAACTGAATGGAATAGAATAGAATTACCATATGACCCAGCAATCCCGCTACTGGGCATATACTCAGAGAAAACCATAATTCAAAAACACGCATGCACCCCAATGTTTACTGCAGCACTATTTACCATAGCCAGGTCATGGTAGCAACCTAAATGCCCATCAACAGATGAATGGATAAAGAAGATGTGGTACGTATATACAATGGAATATTACTCAGCCATAAAAAGGAACAGAATTGGGTAATTTGTAGAGATGTGAATGGACTTAGAGACTGTCATACAGAGTGAAGTTAAGTCAGAAAGAGAAAAACAAATATTGTACATTAACACATATATATGGAACCTAGGAAAATGGTACAGATGAACCTGTTTGCAGAGCATAAATAGAGACACAGATGTAGAGAACAAATGTATGGACACCAAGGGGGGAATGTGGTGGGGATATGGGTGGGGGTGGGATGAATTGGGAGATTGGGATTGACATATATACACTAATATGTATAAAATAGATAACTAATAAGAATGTGTTATATAAAAAATAAATAAAATAAGACTCAAAAATTCCCAAAAAAAGTGAATGAAAAGACTGAAGAGTAGACCAATGTTAGTAATCTAGAAGATGAGTAAATGGAAATTATCTGAGATCACCCATGTTACATAAAGCAAATAGATATAAAGAAACAGTGAAAAATAAAGGGAAAGTTAAGAAACATAAAGGATAGGACAAGATGTCTCAATTCATGTATATTACATATTCCAGAATGTGAGGATAGAATAAGGGAAGGTAATATTGAAATGCTAATGGATGTGAATCATCTAAAATTAATAATTAAACCTTCAGATTGAAGAAGTATAGCCAATCAAAATCTATATTTAAAAAATATACATGCCAGAGGACTGGGGCTGGCGGCAGGAAGAGAGCCTGAAGGAGTTAGTGCACCACGGCTAGCCCGGAGGGAGTCCGGGGAAAGGGTCTGGAGCTGCTGAAGAGGCAAGAGACTTTTTTCCCTTTTGTTTCCTGGTGCGCGAGGAGAGGGCATTAAGAGGGCTGCTTGGGGAAGCGCCGGTGACAGGCACGAGCCGCGGGTAAGGCACGGACCTCGGAGACGGGCGTGGGCCGCCGCCGCCGCCGCCGCCGCCGCCCGCCCGCCGCGGCCCGCCGCCGCCGCCGCCGCCGCCGCCGCCGCGGGGCCTGTGTGCGAGCGCGGGTCACTGTCCGCCCCGCCTTCCGGGGGGCCTGTGCACCCCGCCACTGCTGGGGTCCCCGAGACCCGGGGACGGCTTTCCCGGGAAAGCGCACGGAGCGCCACGGGCTGCTGCAACGTCACGCCGGCCTCTGCCGCCGCAGGCCCGCCCCACACTGCGCGCCCCTCCCTCCCCTCTGCCTGAGTGAGCCAGAGCCCCCGAATCAGCGGCTCCTTTAAACCCGTCCTGTCTGAGCGAAGAACGGACGCCCTCCGGCGACCTACGCGCAGAGGCGGGGCCAGGTCCAAGGCTGAGACCCGGGAGCTGTGAGAGCAGAGGCAGGGAAATCTCTCTGTGCAGCCTCGGAGGCAGCGGATTAAAGCTCCACGGTCCATTTGATGTGCCCTGCGTCTGTGGAGTGCATGAATGGACAGCGAATCATCCCAAATTGAGGAAGTGGACTTTGAGGACAAGATTTAAGACTTTCCCCCCTTTTCCTCTTTTTACAACGAATTATTCCAAATTAAGGAGGTGGACTTAGAGAGCAAGATTTCAGACTTCTCGCCCTTTTCCTCTTTTTACAACGAATTATGCCAAATTGAGGAGGTGGACTTGGAGAGCAAGATTTTTGATTTTTCCCCCTGCTCTCTTTTTGTGAATGTGTATGTGTAATCTTCTGTGTAAGATTCTCTCTGTATAGCTTTGCTTCCACCATATGTCTCAGGGTTCTATCGGTCCGTTTTTTTTTTTTTTTTTCAATAATTACTTTCTAATTTTAATAACGCTACTATATTTCATACTTTATTCTATTTTACTTTACCTGCTCTTTCTTTTTTTCCTACTCTCCCTTCCTCCCTCCGTCCCTCCGCTCCTCCTTTCCTTCTTTCTTTTTCTTTCCTCCCTCCCACCCTTCTTCTTTCCACTTTCTTTTTCTTTCCTTCCTCCCTCCCTCCTGTCTTTCTTCCTTTCCTTTCTCCCTCCCTCCCTCCTTTCTTTCCTTCTTTCTTTCCATCCTTCCTCCCTCCCTCCCTCCCTCCTTTCTTTCTTCCTTCCTTTCTCCCTTCCTTTCTTCCCTTCTTCCTTTCTTTCCCTCTCTCTTTCTTTCTTCTACTAATTATTTCTTTCTACTTTTTCTCCCTGTTACTCTGAGCCGGGTGGATGAAAGGCTCTTGGTGCTGCAGCCAGGAGCCAGTGCTGTGCCTCTGAAGTGGGAGAGCCAACTTCAGGACACGGGTCCACAACAGACCTCCCAGCTCCACATAATATCAAGCAGCAAAAATCTCCCAGAGATCTCCATCCCAACACCAGCACCCAGCTTCAGTCAACGACCAGCAAGCTACAGTGCAGGTCACCCTATGCCAAGCAACTAGCAAGGCAGGAACACAACCCCACCCATTAGCAGAGAGGCTACCTAAAAACATAATAAGGCCATAGGCACCCCAAAACACACCACCAGACGTGGACCTGTCCACCAGAAAGACAAGATCGAGCCTCAACCACCAGAGCACAGGAATTAGTCCCCCCCACCAGGAAGCCTACACAACCTACTGAAACAACCTTAGCCACTGGGGTCAGACACCAAAAACAACGGGAACTACGAATCTGCAGCCGGCAAAAAGGAGACCCCAAACACAGTAACATAAGCAAAATGAGAAGGCAGAAAAACACACAGCAGGTGAAGGAGCAAGATAAACACCTACCAGACCTAACAAATGAAGAGGTAATAGGCAGTCTACCTGAAAAAGAATTCAGAATAATGATAGTAAAGCTGATCCAAGATTCTATTTCCATGATCCATAATCTTGGAAATAGAATAGACAACATGCAAGAAACAGTTAACAAGGACCTAGAAGAACTAAAGATGAATCAAGCATCGATTAAAAACACAATAAATGAAATGAAAAATACTCTAGATGGGATCAATAGCAGAATAACTGAGGCAGAAGAACGGATAAGTGAGGTGGAAGATAAAATAGTGGAAATAACTGATGCAGAGCAAAATAAAGAAAAAAGAATGAAAAGAACAGAGGAGAGTCTCAGAGATCTCTGGGACAACATTAAACGCACCAACATTCGAATTATAGGGGTTCCAGAAGAAGAAGAGAAAAAGAAAGGGACTGAGAAAATATTTGAAGAGATTATAGTTGAAAACTTCCCTAATTTGGGAAAGGAAATAGTTAATCAAGTCCAGGAGGCACAGAGAGTCCCATACAGAATAAATCCAAGGAGAAATACACCAAGACACATATTAATCAAACTGTCAAAAATTAAACACAAAGAAATCATATTAAAAGCAGCAAGGCAAAAACAACAAATAACACACAAGGGAATCCCCATAAGGTTAACAGCTGATCTCTCAGCAGAAACCCTACAAGCCAGAAGGGAGTGGCAGGACATAATTAAAGTGATGAAGGAGAGAAACCTGCAACCTAGATTACTCTACCCAGCAAGGATCTCATTCAGATTTGATGGAGAAATTAAAACCTTTACAGACAAGCAAAAGCTGAGAGAGTTCAGCACCACCAAACCAGCTTTACAACAAATGCTAAAGGAACTTCTCTAGGCAAGAAACACAACAGAAGGAATATACCTACAATAACGAACCCAAAGCAATTAAGGAAATGGGAATAGGAACATACATATCAATAATTACCTTAAATGTAAATGGACTAAATGCTCCCACCAAAAGACACAGAGTGGCTGAATGGATACAAAAACAAGACCCATATATATGCTGTCTACAAGAGACCCACTTCAGACCTAGAGACACATACAGATTGAAAGTAAAGGGATGGAAAAAGATATTCCATGCAAATGGAAATCAAAAGAAAGCTGGAGTAGCAATTCTTATATCAGACAAAATAGACTTTAAAATAAAGACTATTAGAAGAGACAAGGAAGGACACTACATAACGATAAAGGGATCGATCCAAGAAGAAGATATAACAATTGTAAATATTTATGCACCCAACATAGGAGCACCTCAATACATAAGGCAAATACTAACAGCCATAAAAGGGGAAATCGACAGTAACACACTCATAGTAGGGGACTTTAACACCCCACTTTCACCAATGGACAGATCATCCAAAATGAAAATAAATAAGGAAACACAAGCTTTAAATGATACATTAAACGAGATGGACTTAGTTGATATTTATAGGACATTCCATCCAAAAACAACAGAATACACATTTTTCTCAAGTGCTCATGGAACATTCTCCAGGATAGATCATATCTTGGGTCACAAATCAAGCCTCGGTAATTTTAAGAAAATTGAAATTGTATCAAGTATCTTCTCCGACCACAATGCTATGAGACTAGACATCAATTACAGGAAAAGATGTGTAAAAAATACAAACACATGGAGGCTAAACAATACACTACTCAATAACGAAGTGATCACTGAAGAAATCAAAGAGGAAATTAAAAAATACCTAGAAACAAATGACAATGGAGACACGACGACCCAAAACCTATGGGACGCAGCAAAAGCAGTTCTAAGGGGGAAGTTTATAGCAATACAATCCCACCTTAAGAAACAGGAAGCATTTCGAGTAAACAACCTGACCCTGCACCTAAAGCAATTAGAGAAAGAAGAACAAAAATACCCCAAAGCTAGCAGAAGGAAAGAAATCATAAAGATCAGATCAGAAATAAATGAAAAAGAAATGAAGGAAACGATAGCAAAGATCAACCAAACTAAAAGCTGGTTCTTTGAGAAGATAAACAAAATTGACAAACCATTAGCCAGACTCATCAAGAAAAAAAGGGAGAAGACTCAAATCAATAGAATTAGAAATGAAAAAGGAGAAGTAACAACTGACACTGCAGAAATACAAAAGATTATGAGAGATTACTATAAGCAACTCTATTCCAATAAAATGGACAACCTGGAAGAAATGGACACATTCTTAGAAATGCACAACCTGCCAAGACTGACTCAGGAAGAAATAGAAAATATGAATAGACCAATCACAAGCACTGAAATTGAAACTGTGATTAAAAATCTTCCATCAAACAAAAGCCCAGGACCAGATGGCTTCACAGGTGAATTCTATCAAACATTTAGAGAAGAGCTAACACCTATCCTTCTCAAACTCTTCCAAAATATAGCAGAGGGAGGAACACTCCCAAACTCATTCTACGAGGCCGACATCACCTTGATACCAAAACCAGGCAAGGATGTCACAAAGAAAGAAAACTACAGGCCAATATCACTGATGAACATAGATGCAAAAATCCTCAACAAAATACTAGCAAACAGAATCCAACAGCACATTAAAAGGATCATACACCATGATCAAGTGGGGTTTATCCCAGGAATGCAAGGATTCTTCAATATACGCAAATCAATCAATGTAATACACCATATTAACAAGTTGAAGGAGAAAAACCATATGATCATCTCAATAGATGCAGAGAAAGCTTTCGACAAAATTCAACACCCATTTATGATAAAAACCCTGCAGAAAGTAGGTATAGAGGGATCTTTCCTCAACATAATAAAGGCCATATATGACAAACCCACAGCCAACATTGTCCTCAATGGTGAAAAACTGAAACCATTTCCACTAAGATCAGGAACAAGACAAGGCTGCCCACTCTCACCACTCTTATTCAACATAGTTTTGGAAGTTTTAGCCACAGCAATCAGAGAAGAAAAGGAAATAAAAGGAATCCAAATTGGAAAAGAAGAAGTAAAGCTGTCACTGTTTGCAGATGACATGATACTATACATAGAGAATCCTAAAGATGCTACCGAAAAACTACTAGAGCTAATCAATGAATTTGGTAAAGTAGCAGGATATAAAATTAATGTACAGAAATCTCTGGCATTCCTATACACTAATGATGAAAAATCTGAAAATGAAATCAAGAAAACACTCCCATTTACCATCGCAACAAAAAGAATAAAATATCTAGGAATAAACCTACCTAAGGAGACAAAAGACCTGTATGCAGAAAACTATAAGACACTGATGAAAGAAATTAAAGATGATACAAATAGATGGAGAGATATACCATGCTCCTGGATTGGAAGAATCAATATTGTGAAAATGACTCTACTACCGAAAGCAATCTACAGATTCAATGCAATCCCTATCAAACTACCAATGGCATTTTTCACAGAACTAGAACAAAAAATTTCAAAATTTGTTTGGAAAAACAAAAGGCCCCGAATAGCTAAAGCAATCTTGAGAACGAAAAACGGAGCTGGAGGAATCAGGCTCCCTGACTTCAGACTATACTACAAAGCTACAGTAATTAAGACAGTCTGGTACTGGCATAAAAACAGAAAGATAGATCAGTGGATCAGGATAGAAAGCCCAGAGATAAACCCACGCACATATGGCCAACTTATCTTTGATAAAGGAGGCAGGAATGTACAGTGGAGAAAGGACAGCCTCTTCAATAAGTGGTGCTGGGAAAACTGGACAGGGACATGTAAAAGTTTGAGATTAGATCATTCCCTAGCACCATACACAAAAATAAGCTCAAAATGGATTAAAGACTTAAATGTAAGGCCAGAAACTATCAAACTCTTAGAGGAAAACATAGGTAGAACACTCTATGACATAAATCACAGCAAGATCCTTTTGGACCCACCTCCTAGAGAAATGGAAATAAAAACAAAGATAAACAAATGGGACCTAATGAAACTTCAAAGCTTTTGCACAGCAAAGGAAACCATAAAGAAGACCAAAAGACAACCCTCAGAATGGGAGAAAATATTTGCAAATGAAGCAACTGACAAAGGATTAATCTCCAAAATTTATAAACAGCTCATGCAGCTCAATAGCAAAAAAACAGACAACCCAATCCAAAAATGGGCAGAAGACTTAAATAGGCATTTCTCCAAAGAAGATATACAGACTGCCAACAAACACATGAAAGAATGCTCAACATCATTAATCATTAGAGAAATGCAAATCAAAACTACAATGAGATATCATCTCACACCAGTCAGAATGGCCATCATCAAGGAATCTAGAAACAATAAATGCTGGAGAGGGTGTGGAGAAAAGGGAACACTCTTGCACTGCTGGTGGGAATGTGAATTGGTACAGCCACTATGGAGAACGGTATGGAGGTTCCTTAAAAAACTACAAATAGAACTACCATATGACCCAGCAATCCCACTACTGGGCATATACCCTGAGAAAACCATAATTCAAAAAGAGACATGTACCAAAATGTTCATTGCAGCTCTATTCACAATAGCCCGGAGCTGGAAACAACCTAAGTGTCCATCATCGGATGAATGGATAAAGAAGATGTGGCACATATATACAATGGAATATTACTCAGCCATAAAAAGAAACGAAACTGAGCTATTTGTAATGAGGTGGATAGACCTAGAGTCTGTCATACAGAGTGAAGTTAGTCAGAAAGAGAAAGACAAATACCGTATGCTAACACATATATACGGAATTTAAAAAAAAATGTCATGAAGAACCTAGGGGCAAAACGAGAATAAAGACACAGACCTACTTGAGAATGGACTTGAGGATATGGGGAGGGGGAAGGGTAAGCTGTGACAAAGCGAAAGAGAGGCATGGACATATATACACTACCAAACGTAAGGTAGATAGATAGTGGGAAGCAGCCGCAGAGCACAGGGAGATCAGCTCGGTGCTTTGTGACCGCCTGGAGGGGTGGGATGGGGAGGGTGGGAGGGAGGGAGATGCATGAGGGAAGGGATGTGGGAACAGATGTATATGTATGACTGATTCACTTTGTTATAAAGCAGAAACTAATTAAAAAAAAAAAAAAGAAAAATAAATAAATAAAAAAAAAAAAAAAAAAAAAAAAAAAAAAAAAAAAAAAAAAAAAAAAAAAAAATATACATGCCAGTATTTTGTTGAGGATTTTTGCCTCTAAGTTCTCCAATAATATTGGTCTGTAAATGTTTTTTTGTATGTGATATCTTTGTCTGGTTTTGATATCAGGGTGATTGTGGCTTCGTAGAATGAGTTTGCAAGTGTTACACCCTCTGCAATTTTTGGAAGAGTTTGAGAAGGATAGGTGTTAGCTCTTCTCTAAATGCTTGATAGAATTCACCTGTGAAGCCATCTGGTCCTGGACTTTTGTTTGTTAGAAGACTGTTAATCACAGTTTCAGTTTCATTACTTATGATTGGTTGGTTCATGCTTTCTATTTCCTCCTGGTTCAGTCTTGGAAAGTTGTACTTTTCTAAGAATTTGTCAATTTCTTCCAGGTTGTCCATTTTATTGGCATATAGTTGCTTGTAGTAGTCTCTTTTGATTCTTTGTATTTCTGTGGTGTCAGTTGTACATTCTCATTTTTTTATTTCTAATTTTATAGATTTCAGTCCTCTCCCTTTTTTTCTTGATGACTCTGGCTAAAGGTTTACCAATTTTATTTATCTTCTCAAAGACCTAGCTTTCAGTTTTCTTTGTTTCTATTTCTTTCATTTCTGCTCTGATATTTCTTTCCTTCTACTAACTTTGGGTTTTGTTTGTTCTTCTTTCTCTAGTTACTATAGGTGTAAGGTTAGGTTGTTTATTTGAGATTTTTCTTGTTTCTTGAGGTAGGATTGTATTGCTATGAACTTCCCTCTTAGAACTGCTTTTGCTGCATCCCATAGGTTTTGGGTTGTTGTGTTCCCTCAACAAAATACTAGCAAACCGAATCCAACAACATATTAAAATGATCATACACTATGACCAAGTGGGATTTATCCCAGGTATGCAAGGATTTTTCAATATATGCTAATCAATCACTGTGATACACCATATTAAAAAATAGAAGGAGAAAAAACATATGGTCATCTCAATAGATACAGAAAATGCTTATGACAAAATTCAACACCTATTTGTGATTAATAACTCTTAGAAAATGTGCATAGAGGGAAGCTACCTCAACGTAATAAAGGAAATATATGACAAACCCACAGGAAAGATTATTCTCAATGGTGAAAAACTGAAAGCAGTTCTTCTAAGATCAGGAACAAAACAAGGCTGTCCACTCTGCTACTATTATTCAACATGGTTTTGGAAGTCCTAGCCATGGCAATCAGAGAAGAAAAAGTAATAAAAGGAATCCAAATTGGAAAAGAAGAAGTAAAGCTGTCACTGCTTGCAGATGACATGATATTATACATAGGAAATCCTAAAGATGCTACCAGAAAATTACTAGAGTTAATCAATGAATTTAGTAAAGTTGCAGGATACAAAAGTAATATGCAGAAATCTCTTGCACTCCGATATATTAACAATCAGAGATCAGAAAGAGAAATTAAAGAAACAATCCCATTTAACATTGCAACAAAAAGAATAAAATACCTAAGAATAAACCTACCTAAGGAAGCAAAGATCTGTATGCAGAAAACTATAAGATACTGATGAAAGAAATCAAAGATGACACAAACAGATGGAGAGATATACCATGTTCTTGGATTGGAAGGATCAATACTGTGAAAATGATTACACTACCCAAAGCAATCCACAGATTCAATGCAATCCCTATCAAATTACCAAGGGCATTTTTCATGGAACTAGAACAAAAAAATTTATAATTTGTATGGAAACACAGAAGACCCCAAATAGCCAAAGCAATCTTGAATAAGAAAAACGGAGCTCAAGGAATCAGGTTCCCTGACTTCAGACTGTACTACAAAGCTACAGTAATCAAGACAGTATGGTACTGGTACAAAAATAAAAATATAGGTCAGTGGAACAGGATAGAAAGCCCAGAGATAAACCCACACACCTATGGTCACCTAATCTATGATGAAGGAGGCAAGGATATGCAATGGAGAAAAGACAGCCTCCTCAACAAGTGGTGCTGTGAAAACTGTACTGCTACATGTAAAAGAATGGAATTAGAACACTCCCTAACACCCTACACAAAAATAAACTCAAAATGGATTAAAGACCTAAATGTAAGGCCAAATACTATAAAACTCTTAGATGAAAACATAGGCAGAACACTCTTTGACATAAATCACAGCAAGATCTTTTTTGACCCACCTCCTAGAGTAATGAAAATAAAAACAAAAATAGAAAAATGGGACCTAATTAAATTAAAAAGTTTTTGCACAGCAAAGGAAACTATAAACAAGATGAAAAGACAACCCCCAGAATGGGAGAAAATATGTGCAAATGAAGCAATTTACAAAGGATTAATATCCAAAATATACAAGCAGCTCATGCAGCTCAATATCTAAAAAACAAACAGTCCTCTCCAAAAATGGGTTGACGAATTAAATAGATATTTCTCCGAAGAAGATATACAGATTGCTAACAAACACATGAAGGGATGCTCACCATCACTAATCATTAGAGAAATGCAAATCAAAACTACAATGAGGTATCACCTCACACCAGTCAGAATGGCCATCTTCAAAAAATCTACAAACAATAAATGCTGGAGATGGTGTGGAGAAAATGGAGCCCTCTTGCACTGCTGGTGGGAATGTAAATTGATACAGTCACTATGAAGAACAGTATATAGGTGCCTTAAAAATCTAAAAATAGAACTACCATATGATCCAGCAATCCCACTACTGGGTATGTACCCTGAGAAAACCATAATTAAAAAAGAGTCATGTACCATGATGTTCATTGCAGTGCTCTTTAAAATACTGAGGACATGGATGCAACCTAAATGTCCATCAACAGATGAATGGATAAAGAAGATTTGGTACAGATATACAATGGAATATTACTCAGCCATTAAAAGGAATGAATCTGGGTCATTTGTAGAGATGTGTGGACCTAGAAATGTCATACAAAGTGAAGTAAGTCAGAAAGAGAAAAACAAACATCCTGCACTAACACATATACGTAGAATCTAGAAAAATGGTAAATATGATATTATTTGTAAAGCAGAAATAGAGACACAGAAATAGAGAACAAATGTACAGATACCAAGGAGGAAAGGAGGGGTGGGTGGAATTGGGAGCTTGGGATTGACCATATACACGTTGATACTATGTATAAAATAGACAACTAATGAGAACATACTGTATAGCACAAGGACCTCTACTTAATGTACTGTGGTGGCCTAAATGGGAAGGAAATCCAAAAAAGAGGGGATATATGTATATGTATAGGTGATTCATTTTGCTGTACAGTAGAAATACAACATTGTAAAGCAACTATACTCCGATAAAAACTAGTTTTAAAAAATCCATTCCTATACAGTATCTACTCCAAAAATAGCAGAATACCAAAGACAGAGAAAAATCAGAATACGTACAGAGGAACAACAATTAGATTAGCAGGTGACTTTTAACCAACAACATTAATAAACAATATAATATGATTCAATTTGCAAGTTGCTTAAGGAAAATATCTATGACCTTTGAATTCTAGACCCATCTGAACTATCCCTGAAGAGTCAAGGCAAAATGAAAATGTTTTCTGATAAAATAGAATGTTCTTTGTATAGTCTTGCTGAATGTACAAAGGATGGAAAAGGAAGGAATAAACATAATTCAGGAGAAGGTAGTAGTGTGAAAAAAACAACAGTAAGCATAGAAATTAATACGTTCTTGGTAAATCTCAATATGCACAGCAATAATTTCCATAGTGGATTAAAACTACATAGAATTAAGACAAAGTAGAATAACATCAAAGGTTTCATGTGAGGCAAATCAGTATTCAAGCATTCTGAATTCTGCTATGTTTAGGTGGAGGGTAAAGCTACTAAAAACTTTTGTGTATTGTCAAGTTGAAAATATTTGTTAAAATAAGACCAGAAATATGCACAATATAAAAGTGGTATCATGGGAAAAGACATCATTAGACCGAAGGCATAACAACAACAAAATTCTAAAAAAGGAAGGAAGAAATGAAGGGAGGGAGAAAGGAAGGAATAATGAAAAATATCCTGGAAAATATATTCATACAATACTATAGAGCAGATAACATGAAAGAACTAGAGCATTATTTTAAACATGAATAAGTCACCAAAACGGCATGTTAGTGGAAAAAAAGCAAATGGCCAAAATACAGCTAGTGTATGGTACAATTTATGTATTTTTTAAAAGTACATTAAACAGTTATTATTATATATAATATAAAAACATAGGAGGAACAGATGCATGCCAACTTCAGGTTGCTTATGAAATAACTCAAGGTTAGGAGAAAAGGATGGAGGGAAAAATTCCTAGTTTTATTTATAATATTTTATTCTTTATAATTTTCTTGCTGTAATAATATGTTATTCCTATAAAAACAAAGGATACAAAATAAGTATTGCAAAGTGTCAGCAGTTGTTAAATCTATTTGGTGGGTACAGTGTTACATTATTCTTTATACTTTTCTTTATTCTTCATTAATTTTTAATCATAAAAATATTTTAATCTGAGGCAGTAGAGCTTAAAGGTTACAAAAGTTTCAAAAGTAATCATAGAAGAAGTTATAAAACAGGAGTATTTATTTCCTTAGACCATATCTCTGTTATATATTGCAAGTAATTTCAATTAAATTATTTCTTCTCTGTTTCCCATAACTCTTTTGACAATAACTAGGTTTGGAATAAAATTTTCACTAACCTCTTTTGGATGTTTAGTGCTGGTAACTACAGCTAATCTTACATTTTCCTTTGTTCTTGGAGTGCAGCCAATAGCTAAGTTTACCACCTCATTGTTGCTTGCTTTTCTCTAGAAGCATCACATTATTAAACTGTATCCAATAATCAAAGATTAAATGGTCAAATAATTTTGATAGAGACATCTAGTTGTGAAAAACTGAACCACATAGAGAAACTGGTTATGAAGGAAGGATTTGATTTCTGAATCCATGTCATCCTATCAATTCTCCAGCCTCGGTTTCTTCTTTTGGCTGTACTCTGAGCTTCAAATGACTTAAGACAACTGAATATTTATAGAAAAAAAAAAGAGCGAATCATTGAGAAACACATTTATTGTCTTTATTGAGATACTAAAAATTTTTCATTTACTGAAAATTTTCCCGTATTTTATTTATTTATTTATTTATTTAAATATATTTACTTATTTGGCGTGCTGGGCCTTAGTTGTGGCATGTGGGATCTTTTGTTGCCACGTGTGAACTCTTAGTTGTGGCATGTGAGATCTAGTTTCCTGACCAGGGATTGAACCTGGGCTCCCTGCACTGGGAGCACAGAGTCTTAGCCACTGGACCACCAGGGAAGTCCCCCCCATATTTTATTTTAAAAGTATATTTTTACTAAGAAAAGAATAAATTTCCTCTTGTTTAAGTGATAGATGGTTGGAATTGTTAATTTTGTTTTCATGAAATTCACATCTAATCTAGTAAAAAGAATGTGTTCAATAGTAAGATAATACTAGAAATGAGTTGGAATTGGGCAAAGACTTACGTTTTGAGGCAAAGCTCTACCTTGCTTCCAAAAAGACATTTATATTTTTAGTAATTTATTTTTAGAGACAGTCTATAATACATGTATATTTACTACAGGGAATTTAGTTTTATACCAAGTAATATGAACAATATAAAAACTGCTTTTCCTTAGACAGTTGTTTTCCATATAAATTATAAATTTTCTTTCATGTAAACTAAAATTAATTCTGTTAAATTTTTGTAAAGAAATAATGCAGTCAGTTCTCTGTATGCAATGCAATAGATACAATATAATAACCAATTAATTCTGGGGCATCTTCAATTAGACATGACACATTATTAATAACTAATATAGTTAGAATAGGAAGACAATTTTCACCTTGTCATTCTTTCAGTATAATTTTATAAGGGAGATATATTTATATTTGAATGGGAGTTACAATTGTTAATTTTTTTCAGTAAAGTTATCTTGAACACCTAACATGTGCCAGATAATTTTCTGTTTAATATGGATATAAAGATTAAAGATGTAGACCCAACAATTATATACAGCAAAATTATATGAATGCAATGTAATGTAATAAGTCCTAACAGAAATATGCACAAAGTGCTTGGGAGCATATTAAGTTAAGAATAGTATGTTAGGGGGCTTCCCTGGTGGCGCAGTGGTTGAGAATCTGCCTGCCAATGCAGGGGACACGGGTTCGAGCCCTGGTCTGGGAAGATCCCACATGCCGCGGAGCAACTAGCCCCGTGAGCCACAAATACTGAGCCTGCGCGTCTGGAGCTTGTGCTCCGCAACGAGAGGCCGCAATAGTGAGAGGCCCGCGCACCGTGATGAGGAGTGGCCCCCACTTGCCGCAACTAGAGAAAGCCCTCACACAGAAACGAAGAGCCAACAGCCATAAATAAATGAATGAATGAATAAATAAATAAATAAATAAAAATTAAAAAAAAATAAATAAAGTCTACTTTAAAATAAAAAGAATAGTATGTTAGGAAGCATAAGGAGAGAGACACTTGAAGGAAAAAAACTCGTGTGTAATTCATATGTGATGCATATGGCGGATTCAGGAAACTAGTTCAGTAGCATAGAAACACATGACATGAGTACCAAAGATAGAACTGGAAACACATGGACCAATCCAAGGAGATGGCTTATTTAGGAAATAAACAAGTTTCTGTAAATGACATTTCCAAGGAATTATAAAAATATAAATGATACATTTTATCCAGATTTTCTTGTATTGACATGACATGAATTTACACCAGGGCTCTAGATTAAAAGATATAAAAAATATCATACATTCAATAAATAGAATTATCCATTCATCCTTACTGTATGTATTTTCTTGAACTTATTTGGAAGTTGGTTACTAAAATTTGAATAATTTATTATTATTAAAATACTTTTCAATCAATGAAATTGCTACTAAATTTATTGGGAGCCTTTATTAAACTTTATTTTAACAAATCAATGACAATATTGGGCAAAGGGTGACAGCTTAATTAAAACAAGATATTTTTCTAGCATTTGATTAGTGGAACTCTGTTTAAATGATGGTAACTACACCTCTTTGACAAAATCTACAGGCTCTCAATAAACAGTTTTTTTAAAAATAAACCTGGAAATACACACAATTCCTTGGGCTGAATTGCCACAAAAGAAGGGCTTTTCTTAAATGCACTGTGTCCCTTGGTTTAAGGCTGTCTAGCATGGTACGGGTTTAGCAAAAGTAAATCTCCATAACAGCTAGTCAAATAATGACACTTAATAGAAGTTTTACTCAGTGCTATCAAGGTAACAATTAACAATTTATAGCAAAAAGAAAAAGCTTGATAATAAAAAAGTCAGAAGCTAATAAAGAAAAGGAATGAAGTAACTGCATGAACACTGTACCCATGCAATCATCATAATTAAATTGATAGTGTAACCATCCCTTTAACAAAGCAACTCTGTATCAGAGAATCAAACAGCAGAAACCGCAAAGGAACCATAGTTCATCATTCATTCTACTTCACCAAACTCCAACTCCATGCCCTCCTGACCACGGTGGTAATTGATACTTAGATTTTATAATTTAATGCTTTGTTAGGGAGGTTCCCCTCTGTCAAAGTGTGATTTTTAAAAACAATTTCCTACTAAGCAAAAGGTAATTCTGAATCATTATCAGAGACGTGTGGAAATAGATATTCATGGATATGAAAAATGTAAGACTGATCTTCAACATAAGTAACCCAATTTTCATCTATTGAATATAATTTTAGGACACAATGAAGTTCATGCTACCAAACATTTGTCCCACAGTATGCTATGATGTGGATGATTCAACATAAAAGACAGAGTTTCCCACTACCAGAGCCACTTTAGTCGGGCAATAAGATAGGACAATTACTAATCACAATAATCTGATTAATTGATTGATAGAGATAGATTGGGGAGCTAGAGAGAGAGAGAGAGAGAGAAATGGAGAGAGTATATATCACAGTATGGTTTTAAAATACTTTCATATATTTTGTCTCATTTAAAAAAATAATCAGGGCTTCCTTGGTGGCACAGTGGTTGAGAGTCTGCCTGCAGATGCAGGGGACACGGATTCGTGCCCCAGTCCGGGATGATCCCACATGCCACGGAGCGGTTGGGCCCGTGAGCCATGGCCACTGAGCCTGAGTGTCCGGAGCCTATGCTCCGCAACGGGAGAGGCCACAACAGTGAGAGGCCTGTGTACCACACACACACACACACACACACACACACACACACACACACAAATCAATTTGTTGAATATCTATTATTTTCCAGGGAACCTTAAATACACAGTCTCATTTAATTCTAACTGTGAGAGTGATTCAAATACTAAATCTGGCTTAAATGTGTTTTTATTTTTTTTAGTTCCTGGTCCAATCATCTTTATGTGAAACCATATCACTTTAGCTAAAATGCATGATACGTAGAAAGAAGGAGAAGATCCAAGATCTCCTTTTAGAACATTTCTCACTAGCACATTTCAATTAATTGCATTATCTGATGAGTGATTCATAATCTTTGAATGTGTGTGCATGTGTGAGTGTGTGTGTGGCAACTGTGTCTGTGTTGCAAGCAAGCAGAAATAGTAACTGAGGGATGTCAGAGAGCACTGGCAAGTGGAGAATGAATGGCTGACAAGGGATGGAGATGGCTGGTGGGGTTAGGCTCAGTGGAGACAGGGATTATGTTTGTCATTTGTTGTGTTGCTTTATTTCTGCATCTGGTACAGTGACTGGAGAGTGAGTGCTTTATAAATATGTTTCATGATTGATAGATAATCATAATGAAGGTCACCACATTAAACAAATTTCACAAATTTTGCTCTTCCTGCACCATATGGAATGAGGCTTCACATATGACACTGTGTTTTGTTTTGATTTTGTTTAGCCTTTAATAGTAAATAAGTAACTAATTCTCTTTATGTACCTTAGCTCTTCCTCACTCTTCAGGTAATCAAACTCAGGAAACTAACACATAGGAGGAGTTAGTGAATGAGATAGTAAAAAGTACATGAAAAAACACAATCTGAATAACATGCATGAGGAAATATTAAAATACCTCTCATTATTTGGAAATAAATAGTTCCTCATCATCTATTAGGTAATGGCAGAGAGAACCACAAATTTAGAAGTAAAATGATGGAAGTCATCATTCACCCATGATCATGACCATTTATTTATAAAAGTCTTTTCAGAGAGGCAGTATTCCAATTGGTTAAGATCACAGACTCCAGAGCCACATTGTGTGGATTCATAACCCAGCTCCAAAACTTGTTGGGTAATGTGTGAAAATTTATTAATTTCTATGTGCCTACCTTTCTCTAGTGTACAATGAGATTATAATAGTGTTGATCTTATAGGATATAGTGAGGATTAAATTATTATTATGCAGAATTTATGTTCAACGAAATAAATAAATGCTTAGTCACACTACATAAAAGATAAGGTAACATATATCCAAAAAGTTCAAAGTATACGGAGTTCCACTTGTGAAGCTATTAATCTTCAAGTGGCAAGCAATAAGCTTTAAACAATTGAAATTAATTAACAAAAAATATAAAGCTCATTATGGATCAACATTGCTGTGAATCTTACTACATTCTTCTGATTTTTGGAAATTTTTAGTGACATGTAGATTTTAGCCTAAACAGTCCCCACACTCAAATTCAGCTCATTCCTTTCCCAAGAGAATGTTTGGACAGGACTTTTCCTCCAGTCCCTTTCCAGCTCTCTTCATTTTTGGGGTTTTCTCTGATCTGAACCAGCAGGAGCTGTTAGCCAGAGGTCCTCACCGTTCCTCCTGTGCACTTGCTGTTTTCCTTATTTCATGGGTACGGTGTTTTCCCCAAGGTGTTCCTCTCTTAAGCCCAGTGGAAACCATGGCCAAGTTTCCTGGAGGCCACATGCCCTCACGCACTTCCCAATAGACACCCTGGATATTTCCCATGCTCAAAATCAGTAAAACACAAACATCAAGATAGAAGATAACATAGTATTTAATAATTTTGAAACAAAAGTGAAAATGAAAAAAAGAAAAAAAAAACAGCTACAGCAGCTTCTATTGTCTTTACTCTTAGGTTTATTAATGAAATGAATTATCTTCATCTCATATGTAAATGTCCATAAAACTTCATAGTTTTAAAAATGTGTTTAAGTTTACTCATTCATTAATTCAGTAGATATGTATAGAAAGCTTATCATATGCCTGTAATACAGAAAACATTCGTTGAGGATTTGTTGAATATTCTTTGCAAGACTTTCTATCAGCTCTGCTAGACAATAATACAATGAGAATATATGTTGTCATACCATTACTCTTTATAATAAAGGGGTAGTGGCTTGGTGATGTGTAAAATCAAGAAGTAAATAAAGGTAAACTACATTTAACTATACTAATCTAGTGGTGAGCATTCAGAAATCTAGATGGAATATATATACATTTTTTCCCCTTGAAACCAAAGAAGGAACTTTTATAAAAGTTTGATGGAAATGTGAAAAGCTGTACAAATCCCATCAAAGTCAATCTTCTAAATATTGGGGGCAAAAATGTTCTGATTAAAATACTGAAATAAAAGCTTCCTTCTCTCTGTTTTTTTTTTTTTTTAATATTAACACCTACTTCCCAAGAAGGAAGTCCAAAATCAGATGGTATAACTGGTGAACTATATCAAACACATAAAGAATTAACACTAATACTCAAAATCTCCCTCCAAAATGGAAAAGTAGGGAACACTTCATGACTCATTTTACAAAGCCAGAATTACCCTGACACCAAAGCCAGACAAAGACAACAAGGACACCACAAAAGAAGAAATCTACAGGCCCAAATCTCTGATGAACATAAATGTAAAAATCCTCAGCAAAATACTAGCAAAACATACAAAGAGCTCATACAACTCAATACCAAAAAAACAAACAATCTAATCGAGAAATAGGCAGATCTAAATAGACATTTTTCCAAGAAGCCATACAGATGGCCAACAGGTACAAGAAAAGATGCTCTGCATCTTTAATTGTTAGAGAAATGCAAATTGAAATAAAATTGAGGTATCACCTCACACCAGTCAGAATGGCCATCAGCAGTGGATTCAACCAACTGCTAATGTATAGCATGGTGGTATTACTATGGAAAAAAATCCACATATAGGTGAATCTGCACAGTTCAAACCTGTGTAGTTTAAGGGGCAACTCTAGTTTATTGTTTTTCTGATTAACTTTTTATAGGATTTCCATCTCATGATTAAATAGCTATTTTTTCTGATTTACAAAAGAATATCCTTTAAGGCAGTCATTTTTCTACCCAATAGTGAAAATATTTAAAATAATTATGAAAAGCAATAGAAAAATCTTGTTCTAGGTATACATTTTATTTAATATTGACAGTGTTTTAGTATCCAATTATATTGTGAATTGAAGTCACTTTGGTTTTATTTCAAGAAAATGTACTGACAACAAAGAAATGGTTTTAAATGTACATATTCATTAATTTAGTACTTTTCATTGGGGAAGGACCTGTCAGAATGACTTGGGACTTTCTCGATGCCATTTTCTCTTTTGATGGAGAAGTGTTGTATCCCTCAGGTTTTGGCATATAATTTTTTTTAAAGGAAAATCACTGCTTAAAGTGAATAGGATTCAGAAAATATAAACGCATAATCAATCCTGAGTTGAATGTTCCAAACATACATGAACTTCCTACTCACTCTAAATTATGCAAACCTTATATGACTTGCATGCAATCCAAATTCTATCTCATTCATTCATTTTTCATAAAATATATATGATTGAATAGCTAGTAATGTGCTAGACTATGGGGCTCCATATGGGGATACAATGGTGAGTGAAAGGACATAATTAGTTAATATTATCTTATATTTTTAATATTATTTGCATTTGACATATTTAGTACTAATGTAGAGAGAATATAATCACAAAACTATAAGAAAGTTTTTAAAAATAGGTGAGTAATGAATCATATATATGCATATGAACTATCATTACTATGGTATAGGAATTGGAAATTCAGCACACATAATTTATATGTACATGGAGCATACACCTTTTTTTTTATTTTATTTTTTATTTTTTATTTTTTTTGTGGTATGCGAGCCTCTCACTGCTGTGGCCTCTCCCGTCGTGGAGCACAGGCTCCGGACGCGCAGGCTCAGCGGCCATGGCCCACGGGCCCAGCCGCTCCACGGCACTTGGGATCCTCCTGGACCGGGGCATGAACCCGTGTCCCCTGCATCGACAGGCAGACTCCCAAACACTGCGCCACCAGGGAAGCCTGAGCATACACTTTTATAATCAGATATCCACATATTTCACATGTGAAAGAAGCAAAGCAAAAACATTTTAGAGTCTAAACAAAGTTGGTACTACTTAATAGTACACTATTTATAAACGAACTGCATAAACTTGAACACCTTTCCACAGACAGTTTCTCAAATCTGATAATATACACATTTCAGAGTTGAGGAGATCATTGAAGAGGGGTTTGCTGATCTCTACACTTTAGAAAGGATGCATCTGCCTTTTTTTGAAATATCTTCTGTTTCTCTGACTTCTCCCCTATACCCCTCAGAACCAATACCATCTGATTTCTTTATAATTTTCATTACCTTAGAAAATTCCAAGGCAAGACTTAATCCTGGTCCTTCATTCAAATCTAGATATGCAGCTCAACACCCTTGCTTTGACTGTCCTAGTATAATTTGTATATATTATTTATATGCTTTTAAAATGAACTCGATAAAAGCATGTCAGAGTCATGCAGTTGTCAGTTTTACCAAAAAAACTATATGGAAGACATTGTAATTCACAATAGTGAATCTGGAGTTTTATAAAGAGTAAAAAATGTCTGTTTATGTGGGATAAGATAATACGAATATTTCTCAAGTGTTCTGAAGAGTAAGTAGAAAGACATACTTAAAAAAAGGCATCCTCAGAGTCAACTTCTTAAAATTTATATTGTGTGTGTTCCTCTGACTTCATTAAGGTACCCCTATGTAGTTTTATTTTTATTCCAGGTACAGTAATCATTGAGAGTTCATTTAAAGTGAATCGAGTTGTTGAACAGCATTTTTGTTAGCTGTGAACACTAAACATAATATTAGAAGATAGAATTTTCAAGGTGCTGTGAAACAGAGAAAAAAAAAAGTTTTTTTTCTGGTCACTGAAGCAGCTATATGCAAACCTGAAGTTCACAGGTGAGCATACATACATCATGCTTTTCTAAAATATATGTTGTGTTGGTGTGCTCTATGAAGTAGGGCATTTTGGTATTAAGTTTTGCTGGGCTAGGCTGATAAAAATTGCTTTTTTCCCACTCCATAGTTAAGTGGGCATTTGGTGGTGGTACAAGGCCCATCTCACAAGACATCAATATCCTAGAATAATTTTGTTTTAACTTTGTGTTTTCCTGTGTGATCCCCTTCTGATATTTATCCTCCCCTTCATTATTTTCCGTTTTTTCCCTTATTCAATATTATCATAAAACAACACTCCTAAATACCACTCTGTTTCTTCTCTTAAAGTAGTTTTTCCTTGGTAATTGTCACTCCGATTGGGCCTTCTTTTTACTAATTCCACCCACTTTTCATACCTAATTTTATTTTCTACTCATATATGAAGAGTTTTATCTGCTATGGCTTGTATTATCATTCTGGAATGGAATTACTTTCATCTTTCTTTGAAAATTGAAGTGCATTATTCAGAATTCTCAGATTTTCTATTTTTTTCTAGATGCTGTGTGATTTTATCATTTCTTTTTTCTGTTTACTGTGGTGGTAGGAAGTGGGGAGAGATGTCTTTACAAAACTACATTTTAATTCATGGCAGAGCAAATTCTTGCACTGTGTCAATAACAATGTTATACTGTAAAGCTGTTTTAATTTGCCATTTTAACACTAGTGGGTAGGTAGCATAAGTGAACATAGCAGATGTCATTTGTGTTCATTCACAGAATTCAGAGACTGCATTTATAAGTAGACTATATTGCGGATTTGGGGAAAGAGGGATTTTCTACTATATGATGGTGTGTAATTTCTATCAAATCCACAGGGACTCATTATACTCTCTTCATTGACCTATACATCTAATTAATTCATTTTGGTTATGGCTGGCTTATCTAATCTTACTTACTATTAGGAACAGCACAATGTGTGTGTGTGTGTATTTTATGTATATGTTTGTTTTTGTATGCATAATGCACAATTTTATTTTATTTTAAAATTGCATAGTTAGAAATATAAAAGTGCATGAAAAAGAATCTTCATTGATATAATATTTCCTAAATTATTTAAGAAATTTTCTAAAACAAATACAGAAAATTCCTAAAATCTTCAGGAGTTCTATACCATATGCTATTTATATATTAAATTTAAAATAAACATTGAGAAATAATATGCCTTAACATATAACCTTGTTCAGAAAAAGTGAAACACGTACCAATTAACCTTACCTAAAAAGTTAGTATTTTAAAGCTACCAATTACTAATATCCTTATATAATACCTATAAGATCAGCTTATAACTTGAATATCAGACTTGCATCCAAAAAGCCTGTCACACATATCTTTGTGTTGTTCTCTTCATGTATCACTACTCTGGATCCTCTCATAATTTGACTAGTAGCAATTCATTTTTATGGACATTAAAATCCCCAAACTGAGTGTCTTAGAGAAGATTCTGCAGAATTTTTCTACCTCTCATTTATTATTCTTTATTATTAATTTGAATCATCACCAGTCTTGACAGCTGTCATGATGCACACGTCTTTCAAGCTACAAAGGTACTATGAATTTGTAACTGACACACATTGATTTGAGAAAAAAAAGCCACTCATTGCTTCTTTTAAAAAAGAATGTATAATAAAGGAGACAAACTGGCTTAATTTCCTCTTAAGAGTGTGAAGTTTAGGAGACTGTGATAGGAATTTTTGCTTCTACAATGAGTAAATGTAACTATTACAAAAATGAACTGAAATACATTTGAAAAGGTTAATATTTCTAATAACTATTTGATGATTTCCAAACAAAACTAAATGAGTTTACCTAGCACCTTAGCAAATGTCAAAGACAATATATCAAAATTTATTATGTCTATTTCAAATCTTAAATTTTGGAACTGAGGTATTTTTGTGGTATTTGGCTAGCAGTCACTTTGTAAAATGAATGGTTTTATAACATGGCTGATTAGAGTTTGTGGAAAAGCCTGGACTTCTGCAGCCCTAACTGGCCAGAAACTGTAACAAGTTAAGATTTTTTGATGATTTTTAGGTTTTTAAAATATGCACATTAACATTAATGCTTACACTATAAAATGAGACTCTAAAAGTTGTACAAACCCAAAATGGTAATTTTAATTATTTTCACATAATTTTCACAATGCCACTCTGCAACTTGAACAACAAAAACATAATAATAACACAAAGCTTACATAATCACCATCTTTCTGACTCACTTGCTTTTTTGTTACTTGGTTTATATCTTGGTCCATCAATAACACTTATGACTCTCTGGCAAGGATTATTTTAAAAAGAGAAAAATAAAACAAAAACAAAAACAACAAAAACCATCCAACTAAACAAACTCCTCTTTCAGAAAATACTATTTTAACAAATTCAGAGAAATAATTTGTTGAAATGAAAACAAAAACAACTCCCAAAATAATGATCAAAGGTTTGTACAATGATTCTCCCATTATCTTTTATTTAGTGCATAAATACTTGCTTCTGATGGTATATATTTCTTCATTTACTCATTTATTTAATGAATACTCAATTAATATGTATCATATATTAGGTATTATGCTAGCCAGTGAATTTATAATGGTTTAAAAAAAGGATATTCCCATGAAGGAATTTACAGCTCAAAAGGTTGCTGGACAGATAAATAGGAAATGACAATACAATAGTATATAAAATTATATGTACTCATACACATACATACATACTCACATATGCATAATCCTTGAAGGTAAAATATGAAAAACATTCCATAGAGTTAAACACCTTAAAAGAGTGAGGACACTTACTATCATTATTACTATGCACAGTGTACTTAAATCACAGTCAATACCATAAGACAAGAGAAACAAAGGGAAGATATAATAATTATTTTAAAAATTAACAGTGTTGCCAACATCTCAGACAATATAGAAAATATTTCTATGACCTCAGAGAAAGAGTTGATTTAAAAAATCAGGCAAATCATAATTTTATGAATATTACTACTGCACAAGAGTGCCATTATATAATGATAAAAAGGTCAATCCATTCAGAAGATATAATAATTCCCACAGTGCATATACCTAATAAAAGAAAAAAGCAAAAATTTTATACACAAGAATTGATAGTACCAGAAGAAAATTTATATAGTAATTATCAAAGCAGGAGATATCAATGTGTTTCAATCAATATTGATATGTTGTGTTGGAAAAATATATAGTATAGATATAAAATATTTAAAGAACACAATCAATAACATATATTTAACGGACATATATGGGGTATATAAAGAATACTCATCCTTCTCAAGCTTATATAAGGCAATTACAAAAATGTCCACATACTAGTACTTAAGTATAGAACTGATCTAAAGAAATGGCAAAGAATTATGTTCTGTGACCACAATCCAGTTAACTTTTTAAAAATAAATAACAAAAAATATTAAAATTATACATTAATTAAAATACACATAAACAATGTATTATCAAAGCATAAATCATAATGGAATTTTTCAAAGACTTAGAATCAAATGATAACAAAAATACTACATCTCAATTGTTGAGGAATGCAGTGAAAAATGTACCTAAAGGGACGTTCACAGGTTTAAATAAATAGAAAAGAAGAAAGGCAGACATAAATAAGCTAGTATCCAACTTAATAAGTGAGAAAACAGAATTGTCTACATAGGGAAAATAGAAGGATGGGCAAAGTGAAGCTGAGAAGCAAAAAATAATGAAATTGGGAACAAATACACAATAGAGCAGATCAATGATGCCACAGGATGATCTGGAAAAGTGTAAATAGCTTCCCAGATGTGTGGAAAGAGGTAATGTAGCACCTGGGATAGATTTGGGATGAGGGAAGATTGGTGTGTAAATTTGGTTGTTTTCAAATTTTGACAAGAGGTGAGCATGTATATACACCAACAAGTATGAAGCAATAAAAAGGGGAAGGTTTAAGACACAGGAGTGAACATTTTAAGGGATGAGGTGTAGTCCCTGGGAATCCAGGAATTTGTTTCAACCAAATTCACTGACACTCAAATCAGGACCCAAATAATTTTTCCTGACCTCGAGTCCACGATTGGCTCATTGTTGTTAAAGCCAGTCCTTCCAGACCTCTTACAGAATTCATTTCTGTCATCAAGGTAACTCAGAAAGCTCTGTTTCCTTAAGGTCACGATGGGATTACTTAAATTTTAAGAGCAGAAGCATAACAAATACCCTCCTACTGGGAAAGATCCCAGGAAGGTCCAAATGAAGTAAACACTCACAAAATCTGAAAATTTTTGAGTTGCTTCAAACATCAACAAAATGTTAGAGATTGTGAACATCATGAAAAAGTTTACTTCACTCAGAATATGAGTGTGCCATAATGACATTTTAGAGTCACATCCTAAGTGGTACATAACTTTAGGTTAATATTTTTTCCATATGACTCACAGGGCAAATCTGAGCCCTACTGTTTTAGCAGTTATTATATGTCTACAGGTCACTGAGTACATTAATACATTAATAAATTATCCTTCAGAATGGATGTCAGCATGCCATATTTTAACAGCATAGATGAAAGATGGGACTATTATTAAAGGAATGGTTATAAATAACTCTATTGTTTGGATATAATAATAAATGAAACATAATATATACAATGGTAAATATTAGAGAATAATTCTGCAAATGTGTCCCCTAGGGGGAAAAAAATACATGATAGAAAAAACAATACTTAAATGAAGTTTGTGATTTAACTTAATTTGTTCTTTTATTATTTTTTTTTTTTTTTTTTTTTTTTTTTTTTTTTTCTTTTTGCGGTATGCGGGCCTCTCACTGTTGTGGCCTCTCCCGTTGCAGAGCACAGGCTCCGGATGCGCAGGCCCAGCGGCCATGGCTCACGGGCCCAGCCGCTCCGCGGCATATGGGATCCTCCCAGACCGGGGCACGAACCCGTATCCCCGGCATCGGCAGGCGGACTCTCAACCACTGCGCCACCAGGGAGGCCCTGTTCTTTTATTATTTTAATTCTACTTTTTCTCCAGTCATTTAAAACTGTTTCATAATGTACCAGAAATTCATACATTTCATTTATGCCATGAGTACTTTCTAATTGTTCTAACCTTTTCATCACTGCTAAAACCACTATGACTCTTATCCCAATAATGGTTCCCAGAGCATCTCTCTTTAGTAATAAAAATGTTCACTTCAAATGTTAGCAGTTAAGGGACACTGACAAATTAACTATCAACTTCCATGAAAGAAGCCCATCCTTCATAATATTTCCAAATCACAATTTAAGGGAAGAAATGTCATGAACGGACAAATCACGTAACCTAGTGACGTAGTCAATTATGCTAAGAACAATTAGATTTCCATTTTGAAATATTTAACATTTTATGTAGGATAGTATCTCTTTATAGCTTGCCATTTTATCATAATTCAAATTTTTCAAAAATCACATATTAACCCCATTGTGATTCATAAAATATTTGGATATTTTTACCTACTAAGATTATAAATTGAAAATAAAATATTTGTCTTCATTGTCCTTTTATATAAAATACTTTTGAATATATTTGCTAAGCCAGGAATAATCTATTCTACTATTTGTAGAGCCAGTTTAGGCTTTCAGGCTCTTTACAGGCATCATGATGTGTTGAAGTAAGAGTACAGAACTTGGACAGACTCTTTATTTAATCTAAGCCTCAGGTTTCTCATCTGCAAAATGGGAATATTAACAAGTACTTCATAGACACTATATGAGATCACTAAAGTAATGTAACATTGGTGCCTGATACACAGAAAATGTTCAATAGTGAATAAGCTCTTAACAGGAAACATCAAACATTAAATTGACAGACAAGATGTAGAAAAAGTGAGGAAGCAGATATGAATGAAGTGTCACATTTGATTTATCCAAGAAAGAGGGAGGCCTGCAGCAAAATTAGGAAATACGCTTTTGATACTTCTCCATTTCACATTTCGGGTCTCCTAGCTATGCCTGGTCATTCTGACATACCTAGGACACTTAACTAAAAAGTGTTCATAGGGACAAAAAAAAAAAACAAAACAAAATTGAATGGGGATACAGGCATTAACACTCATTTACAAATATATTGCAAATACCTGCTTCGTGCCAAGCCTGCAGTGCTAATTGTCATTGACACATACACAGTCCTTTCCTCTATGGATCTTATAACTTTTGTTATATTTTATTCCTGCAAGGTCATTTTTGCATCCTCCCATAAATAAACCAAGATAACCAAATCAAGCCAAGCCAAACTAAGCAAATCAAAGTAAAGCAAAATAAACAAACAAAAGGCCTTTGCAGGATGCTCTCTAGGTCTAGGCATAAGGGTGGTCCTGTTTATAAAGGAGTTTCACATATAAGAAAATTATCTGAACTATAACACCTGAAAATAACTGCTACCCCTTTAAGAAGTTAACATGAATCTCCTGGGAGGAGGATATTCTATAATAAACGGATGTATTAATATAGGAGTAAAGATTTTAGAAACTTTCACAGATGTATTCCAAGTCCACTTGTTTCAATCATATTTTATTATGCTTTATACATTACATTCTGATAATATAATATCAGAATAATATAATAATACAATATTATATAATATAATAATATTTATTATATAACAATATAATATCAGATCCTTTTGCAAATCTTCTATTTATATAAAAATCACTCTTTAGCACTTAACACTATTTTGGGGTTTAAGAGTCAAGAAGGGTATCTAGTACCTTTTTCTTAAGGTTTTAAAGGAATTACTCAACATAGGTCTTGAACAAAAAGTAAAACCATATTTTTGAAAGCAGTAGAAAAAATCACCATCTATTGTAAATAAATTGTTTTATCTTTTAAATGTACTTTGCTAATAAGCAAAATATTCTTGCTTTTCAAAGTGAGAAATTGACTTTTTTTGATAACATTGTAGCGTGTCTATGGCAGATTCCACACACAGGGACTATTTCTTTAATCAATGAAAATGTTAATTTTTTTTTTTTTTTTTTTTTTTTTTGCGGTACGCGGGCCTCTCACTGCTGTGGCCTCTCCCATTGCGGAGCACAGGCTCCAGACGCACAGGCTCAGTGGCCATGGCTCATGGGCCCAGCCGCTCCGCGGCATGTGGGATCTTCCCGGACCAGGGCACGAACCCGTGTCCACTGCATCGGCAGGCCGACTCTCAACCACTGCACCACCAGGGAAGCCCCAAAGTTAAATTTTTCTTGTTGTTTTTTTGTCAGCGCTGCTATTACTGTAGTCTTTTATTTATTTATTTATTTTAACCAAGGCACTACAGTGTTTCTGGGATGGTCCTCCTTCCATTTCATAAATTCTGTCCAGTATAAACCAGTTAGCAGCATTACTAGACTAGAACAAATGGAAGAGAATAAAGTTTCACACAAATGAATAAACACAAATAAACAATGACAAATATTTTCTTTTTCTTATTGTGAACATAAAATTTTTTTTATATTGTCTGCTTTTTCAATTTTTTGATAACAAAGAAATTACCTGTACTATATTTGATGTAAAATTTCCTACTCTTTCAGATCACTTGTTCTACTCCAAATAATACAGAGCTCACATTGTTTCTTTCTTTTTTTTAATGTTATATTGGTGATTAGGAAAAATGCTTCACACTTCCAAAATATAAAGACATTTTCATTGATACATCAGTGATAAACATTATGATAAAGATATTTAATATAAATTCAATCCTTAATTTCAGCATTTTGAACACTTACTTTTATAACAGTGAGGTAGAGATTCTGCATGTTGTGACCCTTAGTATATTTCTTATACACAGATACATATGTAAGTTTAACTGGGGAGCTGTTTACACTTACAGCTGGATGCACAACTGTAAAAGCAGTGTGCTTATTATGAAGATGGTATTTGTTAAATTTGAGAAAGGCTAGGTTAAACGTTCTATGTAATGTGAAATGTCAGCTGAGCTACCATAATGAAGACACTGACAAAACGAACTTAGTGGGGTCCTATCATAGCCACTGCTTGCTATGAATCCAAGGCCACACCACCTCATCATGTGGGACTAAGTACGAAGACGGCCATTCATCAATACTGACGCACATGCTATTTGATGCCCTTTGAAGACTTTTCCATTCCCCATACAGACCAAGAACAGAAGCCAACCTGATAGACAAAGTGATCAGTGCTGCATACCTACTTAAGAACAGAGCTACACACAATACCCTGTCCAAGAGTACAGAAAATAGCTGTTGTCAGAATGAACATCTGGCATTATTTGCTTGAGCAAATCTCCTGCGTTTTCACTATATGATCCATGGAAGTCCTGGAAAATAAAGTAAAGACCCCCCAAACCAGAGTATAGGCCTATACAGAAAAAAGCATGTGGAGATTAGCCATGGAAGGGATTAGAAATTCGGAATGGCCATTTGGTAGCACATATGAAAAGCTCTACGCTAAAGCCATGCATTCTTTGCCACCTGAGAGAGTGTATACTGTCATCTGTGAAATATGGGCACTTAAAGTCTCTGAAGTGTTGGCTCAAGGTCAAAAGACATCCTGAGGAAATATTCTATGAATATAATATTCTGTAGTATTGGCAGGATGTAAAGTGTCTTAGATGATGTACTACAGGAAACAGGATATTCTGTGGAAATTGTACCCTTTAGTGGAGCTCTCAAGTGCTGGTGTAGTACTTGCCCAGCTGCTCTATGGGCAGGCCAGGTAGCAGGCCCACTTTCCTACTGGTGTAGAAAGGGCTAGTGCCTGAGGATACTTTACTACCTTTTATACAGCACGGTGGCTCCACTCCCTCACCAGCTTCTGTATAGCACACTCAACGATCCTCGCTTCTTCTCTTCCCCCTTTCTCTCTTTGCCCCTGCATGATGCATTCACTTCTAAAATTTTGGATTCAATTTTAAATCAGATAGAACTGAAATAGAGCTGTCTCTATGGAAATAAAAATGAAGACTTTTTTCTAGGTCACCACATTCCAGATTGGAAGGCCATTTGTGCAGTAAACTGAGCTATCATATGAAAATGAATAATAAAAACTGTAATCTACAGTATATAGTAGTTGATCAAGTTTCCCATAATCATTACTTTGGTTGAGCTTAAAAATATAATGACCAGAATTGAAATGAAGATATTGCTCTGTGTGTGTGTGTGTTTGTGTGTGTGTTTTTATCATAAATACGCTGTGGCATGAACTGTCTAAGGATTCAGTTCATAATGAGGATAGCTAAGGGCATCTAATTTGACATGTTAAACCGAACCTGAAATGAAATCAAACACAGGTGTAAGGTCCTTATGTGGCTGAATAATACATCTGCTGAGGTTGCAGGTGGTGAGTACTTTGGCTAGATAGTGTGAAATTAGTATAGTAGATCCTAAAGATCTTCTAAAGCTTAGACATGAGCATTTTCCTCTGTGCTTGTAGATGTCTATTGCCATTCCAATTTTTATACTTTGGTTTCAAAATCCACTTAGGTTATATTCTCAGCTGTAAACTTTTATTTCCAGCAGAGAATCAGAGTATTTAAGATTAGGAGGAGTCTTTCCAATAATCGCACTTTTCTGTAACCTCTATCCTTCATAAGTGAGAGAAGAAACTCTTTTCTCTAAGAAAACGATAGGCCAAAACATATAGGTCTTGGTTGATTAAACACAACACCTTGAATATCACTCAGAGGTAAAACAGGCACTGCAGAGCACAGGTGCGATATTGGGTTCACATTCGTAAAGTAAATGGGTCACTGAATTCTGCACAACACAAAACCTCCCCATGGTCTTCAAGGACAGCTCCAAGTTTAAAGTATTACAGGACTTCAGTAAGGAGGACAATCACTGGCTAACTTCAAACATTAAATACTGCAGGCAGTGTCACATACTCACTCTCCACAAATGAAATTCTTCAGTCTCAATGAATTTAAAGAACACAAAGGAATGCAGAGTTTTGCTTAGGCATTATGCATTTCAGTATTCCTTGTGTCTGATGCCACACATTTTACTTGAATATAATAATATGTTACTAGATGTTATGATTATTTTCTAAGCACTTTTGAATATTTTGAGGAGACATTATGATTCATATTTAAATGGATACTGTTAGAAAGACTGTCAGAAAGACACTAATGGGCACATGCACAAATCTTATGGATAGAAGAATATTTTAGGCTTTACATTTTATATATTTAAATTAATTTAGCTTTTGAATAAAAACATAAATTCACAAACTATGCATATTATAAATGAACCTAAAATTAAGACGTATTGTAACTTCCAAAAGCATTCCCTGCCTCTTTGACACTATGATAATGTGTAATCTCGGTTAAATTGAATAGATTTTATACAATTTGTTCATTACATATATATTTTGGAAAGTGTATCTTCATATGTTTATAACTATTCATTTTTGAATGAATAACCAAAGTTTCTGCAAGCAATGTCTCACTTTCTTTCAAAAGATAAGTTGGATTTACAGAAGCTGGCTGAGCTCATTATACAGCAGTACTGAGTGTGAAAGTATCAAGGTTTCATTCCTTTTTCCAACTCAAACAGCTGCTACCATCTTGGAAGAAGCAGGTGTTGATACGTGAACAATATTAGCACTAAAAAGAACAGATCATTTGGTGATGACTTTTCTCACTGGAATATTATATCAAAATACTTTTAAATTCCCCCAAGTGCCCAGGTGAAAAGGCAAATTAAACTTTAAGTAGTCTAAAAATATCTCAATAGTTTAATTAGTTCTCCTTACCAATCCAATATGTACTTATACAAATTATAACTTTAAAAAGGAAATTATATTTCAGGAATTTTATAGTTTATATGACTCTATATGGAGATATTTTTAAGTAAAAAAAGTATATTTCAATAGTAGAGATACCAGAGAAGCAGCTGAAATAAGTCAAATAGTCCAAACATTAAAATACAAATTTGGAACTTTAAAATAAACTCAGTTTCCAATAATATATACATAGATTCTATCATGACAGTGTCATGCCACTGAAAATACTAACAAAAGAGGTTTCCCTTGTGTTGTTTTTCCAGAAAGGTCATTAGAAAGCCTTTTATATAAATGGAGCATTCTCAGATTATTAAAAAAGTGCCATTTTATTAACAAAACATTCTTTTTGAGGCTAGAATTTAAGACTCTCTGAAGGTAGAACAATGCTATATAAAAATGTGAAGTAAGGCTAAGAGTTGGATTTTTATATTTGTTGTCAGTCCTTTTGTACTTAGGGAAATACAGATAAAAACACCACACTGAAACTATTATTTAAGTATCTCCACAGCAAGAATCTATCCATGTTTCATGGCAGATTGAATTCTGTGAATTAAGCAGAGAATTGCTGTGCTTAGCTCTGTTCAGTTATGTGGATACTTTTTATTATGTACTTACTGAGTCATAAGCTGCTACTTTGTGCAGTTGTTTCAGGAACTCCAGAGTTTGGATGAAAAGAATTTACTGCTAAAGGGATGTGAAGCCCTGAGAATTTTTTCTCCATAATCTGGGACAGATTTTGAAAAGAGATGGACTTGCAGGGCAGAAGGATCCATGCTTTGGGAAGAGGCCATTTCTGGGGCAGCAAAGAAGATACCAGGTGGTGGCCCTTAGACTGGTTTGAGAAAGAACCTCTAACAACCATTGTGGAAGTTTGGGTGTGAATTCTTAGGTATGTGATGGCTTGAAGTATTTCTAGGGATAGAAGTAAGCTTGTCCTTATCCCCAAATTAATGGATGTCAATCAAGAGTTTTGCTCCCCAGAGGCATTTAGCAATGTCTGGAGACATTTGTGATTGCTATGGCGGGGAAGGATGCTACTGGCATCTAGGTGATGGAAGCTACCAAATGTCCTAAAAGGCATAGGGCAGCTACCTATTAAAATAATATCTAGTAAAAAATGTCCATATTACAGCTGTTGTGAAACCCAGACCTACAGGAAGGCCAAGAACGATGTTTCTCTGTGTTTTATACTTTTCCTGTATGTCCTTAATTATTCATTCAACTAGTGTTAAAGTTACAGTTCAGGCTTAGTTGTGCTGTCAGGAATTATGGAAAAGGTAATAGCCACAGTCAGCTTTAGATTATTTAATTCAGTTAAATTAAACTATATATTCATTGAGTATACAAGGAAAAGACAGAAAAACAAAGGAAAGACATTGCCCCACTGCCCCTAGTCAAGAGTGACCACCATCAATGAAAACTACTGTGCCCAGCAACGACATCTTATGTAACATGGGAAGCAAACATAGCAGTATATTCAAGACAATGGGAGGCCAGAGTAGAACATAAGATTTGTTCTTAGAAGCACATCTCCAGGACACGCCAGAAATCACCAGGAGGCAGGTTGAAACAAGAGCCTAAATACTAATAATTTGGGCATTAAGAGTCACCATGATCTCATTATGTGACCTCATATAGGCAGCAAAAGCTAGAACGATTTAAGTGATACTTCATTCAAAAACAAATTCTTAAAAATCTACATCTATAATATAATAAACACTGCCTGAGCCCTAGGAATACAGTGTAAAAAAGAAAAACGACTGCTCCCTTAATGGCAACATTAAAAAGCAATTGCAATAATGTACACCTAAGCATATCATAATTAATTAAAATATCATTAGTGATAATTTCACATTTTTGAGAAAGATACAGTTTTCTGATAAGAAAGGAATGCTATGTCTTAGACAATTTTTCCAGTAATGTTACAGATTGCTGTTGTTTAGAAAATACAGATTTATATTATCTCTCATTTATTTTGCATTCCTGAAATAAAACCATACAACAGAATTTTATAAAAGCCAGTTTTCTTGAGAAAAAGATTAGCAAAATATTGTGAGTCACCAAAAATGTTGTAATGCACTAATTCATCAGCATTCTAAAATGGTGTCATCCCAAATTTAAGCATGTTACTACTTTTCTGGATTATATTTATTTTACAGTAAGTATATGAAGATGATTACACATATTGAGCAATCATTAAATTGTCAGTTAATCCTTGTAACAGATACCAACATTGTTCCTGCTTTCTATATAAGGAAACAGCATATATGACCTCCCTAAGGTCATCTTTTTGTTAAGCAATGAGGCCCAGATCCTAACCTTGCCTCCAGAGCCTATGCTGCTAACCTGTGACAGGAAGTTAAGCATTTGCAGTAAAGCCTTTGGTTAATAACCATATGTTTTAAAAGCATTCTTGCTATTGTTTTATGCTTACTTTTCTTTTATTTGCTTTCTTTCTACCATGCCCTAGACCATAAACACACAAATGTGATTAGAAAGCATTAGCTACTGAAAATAGTCAAGCTGGGAATTTGAACAACATATAAACCAAATGGAGTTTTATGAGAATGTTGTATTAGAACAATTTAGTTGCTAAGCTAGGCTTGGAGTAGAGTTGAGCCACTTATCTGATTTATTAAGCTATCTGAAGGTGTCACTTTACAAAAGCCAATTCGAAGCTTTGAAACATGAATTTTGTCCTTCTCTGAAACAATGTCAAGGCAAATGATACACTATTCTCCTTGGACCATATATGCACATATACTTTTTTTTTTCCTTTCTTTTTTTTCAATTTTTAACATAAGAAAGTAGAAATAAAGTGTGTTATTTGATTATTGCATCATGGGTCATGTTTTCGACTAGGAAATGGAAAATGAACAATTGCAAAAACAGAATAAGAGCAGCATCATAGACAGTGAGCATTTTCTTGTAAGTACAGGTTCATGTATGGCATTCAGAGATACCACAGGAATAAATACCCCCAGGATACAAGGACTATAAAACAATTATAACTTACATAAATCTTCAGACAAGCATATATATATATATATATATATATATATATATATATATATATATATATATTTAGTTTTAAGTAAAGATAATAACATTTAAAATTTTTAAATATCATAGGGTGAATGTGAAGCTAGACTTCCATCAAGTTCAGCAAGTGTTCAGGCCACTGAAGTAAGTGTCCCTTGAGCCTGGCATGGAGCCTATTATTTCCTTTAAGCTACAGCTTATCTTGTGTTGAACTGCTGCCCTGACAGCCTAAATGACCCTTTAGAGGACCTAATGCATTTCTAAAAGAAAGTAGCTTACATTCAGAATGTAACTCGTTGACTTGAAAACTGTTTTCTTTTTGCGTGTGTGACAAAAGCAGGAATATCCTTGAGTGGTCTAAGCCCAGGTATGGTTGCCATTTAGCATCCCTACTCATTGCCTCTACCTGCTGTCTTCACTCTAAAGACCAACTTTCTCAAGGGCTGTCTCACAAGCATCTGAAACCAGCTCTGATATTTCCCCAATATTCCACTTAGTACTTTGTGAGCCCACTTCAAATGACATCCAATCCTTTTTCAGCTTCCAAATGTTTATCATTTTACTCATACAAATACTTTAAGATCCAACTGAAAATCTCATGAAATATCTGTGCTATTTAAATATTTTCCTTGCTTTTAGAATTTACACTTTTTCTGTAGAGTACCTAATGCTTATAATTGTCTAGATCATCAGGGTCTCGAATATTTACATTTACAGCCCTCTATTCTTGTTTTGCTAACTCCCCCATTTTTTCTCACTTCTTTTACCATAACAGAAAGATAATCAAGGTAGGAGGAACCAAATTAAGTGCACCTATTTGGAATTTTTAAACTAATGCAATAGTTAGACTAATAGGTATAACACTGAAGATCTGATAGACAAGAGGAAGCTTTTTAAATTAAAATATCATTTGCTTAGAGTACGGATTACTGTAAATAACTCCAAAAAGGTAAATAAAATGTTTTTCTTCTCTATTTTTACAAACACCCTTTAAAATCTGACATTCTAATTTTTTCTCATGTTAATTAATATAACCATTTGCTCTTTTGTGGAATTGTTAGAGCAGTTGGCATGAGTTTTGACATAGTTCATGATATTAGATTTATCATTATTGGTATTATATTAAACAATTATGATTTATAAGAACAATACCTGCTGGGAAATTACCATTAACAACTAAAAGTACTGAAAAAAGGAATAGCAAAACATCAACAACAGTTGTCTCCGACTGTTACATGGAATGTAGCATTAGAAATTTTAATTAGCAAGGTTGCTCTTGTAGAGAAAAGAGTTTTGTGGTGAAGCATATTTTGATATACAGAAGATATATTGTTTACATAGAGGAAAACAGTGGGTCAAACAAAATATTAAATATATTAATTAATAAAATATGAATTCATGAAAACAAGTGAGAAAGTGAGAATATCTGTATATACAGATTTCCATCAGCATTTTTAGAACCAATGATCCTACTGTAGCTACAATACCAGGTTTCCCAGGTTATTAATCCAACAGCACACCCAGGGAATTCTGGAGAGGATGGAGCATTGCAAATTTCCTTTAGGTGCCATCTTTCGTGTACCTGCAACAGGACAAAAAGAGCTTCCTACTCTGTCTTCTTTCACTGCCATACTCTTCTCCAGGCAACTCTCCTTCCTTCTACCTCTTTCATATTTTTTAAGCAATTGCCTCCTCTTTACCAAGTCTGACTTCTTGAAAACTTGAAATAGATTTTGTAGCAAGGCATGATGTCCATCTTCAGCATCTAAATATTTATAAAATTGGCAATAGTACTATGTTTGTTGAATAAAATATATCCCTTGATTTTGGAAGTATCCTCCCCACTATTTGCAGTCTTTAGGTGCTGCTACCTTGGGAGATAGGTAGCAAGAGGGAAAGGAAGACTATGGATAATTTCTAAATGTGTGTCTCACTGATATCAACTAGCACATCAGCTTTTGATTAGATATGAATGAATAAGTGATATTTTTGCTTGGCTAACTGTCTTATTAAGAACATTTTCAATTTCCAGTATCAGGAATACAAATTGAACTACTTTAGAAAGAAAGAGTTGTTATAATTAGGAAAGGAAATGGTACACAGTTGACTAAATTAGAGACCAGGTGCTTTCTCTCTACCTTCTCTCCTTTTCATTGTATGCCTTGTTCTCTTCAACAAGAAAGCTCAAAATAGTGATATTTCTTCAAATTTGGAGCCAGTGAAGCTTTGGGCTCTCATCTTTCATTTTATCACTAAAAAGTAAAGGGATTTTTACTGCCAAGAATCAGGTTGAAAAGATAAAATCCCAGATTAAAAAAAAAGTTTTGTTCAAATGACTGTCTCCTGAATTAATTTTCATAGTCAAAAATGATCAAGTGCTATGATTGACCAACCTTAGCTTAGACACTAATGTCTTAGAAACCTCCTGGGGGTACAGGGATCAGATTTATGAACTCATGGCCATTACCACTCAGACAATATTGCTAGTTTGAGGTGGGAAGCAATTCCTCAAAACAAGGAGATGCTATCCCAGCAATGAGAAAGGAGTTCTGTCTGGCCAAACTACAATGTCCTACCACATTAGCTGTATCACAAACAAAGCCTCCTAGTCTTTTCTTTGACTACGTTTCCCTTAGGCTTCACGCTTTAAAGTATAAAGTGATATGAAAATATCATAAAATAAAGAGAAATTTTTAAAAAATCACAGCTATATTAAAATACAGAGAAGTTAAAGAAAAAAATCAGGAAATATAATTTTTAATTTATTGAATTGTGGGTAAATAAGTACTTGAGAATTGAATAATTTCACAAAATATTACAGTATTTTCAAAGTAAATAATAATTTTTAGTAAACCAAATAAAATAAATAATTGTTAAATGCAACATAGAGTGGTATACAATATGAGAATTTGTACAAATTAAAATGATCAAATCAATATATCTAAAGCAAAAGGGGAAAATGTAAATGATATTTCTCTTTCTAGTGCTTCTTATTGGCACCGTAAAACTACCCTCTAATTTCAGGTTTCTTACATCTTTTCAACAAAATCTTTTGTTTGCTCAAGACAGTTTATTTTAATTGAGCTCTGTCTATAAAGTGAAATTTAAATTAACCTTGAAAGAGTTTCACTTAATATCCTTCTATGAAATTTTAAGAATTACATAGTATTCTCACTTTAGAATCAAGTGCTTTCCTTCAAACGAATGCAACACTCTGTATTGATTGGTTTATATAAATTCATCGCATTAATTATTCCAAATTTACAACTGAGGCTTTTCACAAATTTTGCAGTAACTCGTATTCCAGGAAGAGAAAATCATGGCCATTATTTAGAAGGTATTTACGTTAAATCTTGGAGAGAATTGATGAAGTGAAAGAAAAATCAGTCTCTTCTTTTCTTTCTTGCCCGCTTTCTCTTTTCCTTTTCTCTCTGTCTAAATACACACACAAGTATACAAACATGAACTATTTTGAAGAGAAGAAAATGAAAATATTTTCTTTTGACCCTGAATAGCGTGGCTGGGAAAAAGAAAGTAACACGGATTTATGTAGAATTAGTGGGATTCTCTTTTCAGGAAAGCATCCTGCTCTACTAGGGAGTAGCCATGGGGGTGACCTCAGTCTTCAGAAACTGTGAGGTAGGGAAAGTGACTACATATTTGGTGGGTTTGGAAACTTTATCTAATGCATAGTAGCTGAGATAATTAGGGTGAAACTGAGAATAATGGGAGATGCAAAAGAGAAAGAAGAGGATATAACAATGGTTTTTGAATTTTTAAAAAATCTGGGGTAAGAAAAATACATTAAACTTATTTTCCACAATAATATATCAGGGTAATTAGTAGGAAGTTTAAAGGAGTCAGATATTTATACATATTCAGCAGTTATTATGAAGAAAATTTATTAAGTGTTGTTGAACAAAATTCTTATAATGCCTATATTAGGAAAGTGTTAAATGTAAATTAGACCTTTAAAAATAATACTCATATTTTTGAATCAGCTTTAAACAACTTTTTCCCTGAACATCAGCAAGGTGCAACTTTCAGGACATTCTATTAAATATTGTCCTACTGGACTTTAAAATGACTTCAACTGTCCTTGATAAACAATTTATTATTTTATATATTAATTTCATAATAGATATATTGCTGTATAGCAGATTAATTCCTATTTTTAACTAAATAATCTATTCTAAGGCATTTTGCCTCAGGCCTGAACTGAGTGTGTAATCTTATAACTTAGGAATTAAGTATATTACCTCTACTGAGTTCTTCTTTATGGTTTTAAATATTATTTCTGCTTCTGACCTTTTACAAGATTCAACAGGTTAATGAAGTATAAACTTCCAATGGTTATCTTTATGCAAATAGTTCTTTATTTATGCAAGTTTTTTTATGTGATGCAAAATTTATGCCAAGCTCTCCATTAAATGGATCTATACCAATGAGGTTTTACTTCTGACCCTTTGTTTTTAACACAGAATTATTTCTGACACTTCTTAATCCTTGAGAATCTTTTCCAAATTTAGTGAACTTTAATAAATGTCAGTTAAAGGTTCACTGACAAATTAGAGGTGAATAGAAAGACAAATGAAATATTTAACACAAAAATGTTCAATAGAAGAGGAATAAGAGGTATCTCTTGAGACCACTATATTAGAAAATAAAAAAAAGTGTAGGATCATTAATACTGGTTTCAGGAGTTTATAATTAATCAGAGAATTCCAATCTACATTTCCTTATATTTTCTATAATGTAAATTGTTTTATTTAGACACATACAAAATTCCCTCATTTGTACCTCTTTTAAAACTTCTTTTGTGAAATTCTATGTCCTGATAGGATATAAGCCCTCCAGGGATTAGAAATCTTTCTGCTGCCTTAGGTAGTTCTGTGCTACTCCAAAGCATTCAGAGTCTCACACTTCCTAGCACTCAAATATTTTTTGGAATTAAGGAATGAATGTTTCATCTACGTCTTTGCTACTTTTTAAATGACATGAATCTATACTCCAGACCTGTCCTTAAATATAACCTTTTCAAGATTTTTCTTGACCGTGCTATTTGAAATTTCAAACTCATTTTTACCCCGATTTATTTCATAGAACTTATTACATTCTAAAACACTATATGTTTTAACTCATTTATTTCTCCACTGTCTGTCTCCCCACAGCTAGAATATAAGCTCCATGAGGACAAGGTATTGGGCTGTTGTGATCTCTACAGTAACACGAGTGCCTAGCCCATGGTAGGTGTTCAAAATGAAATGTGGAATGAACAGATAAATGCAAATTTTATCACTCTTAAAACTCAAAAACTTTTAGGGGTTGCAGAGCCAGGAAAATACTTAATTTTTTAAATATGCATCTTTACAAGCCTAATGTTTATTTTCAATGAGCAATGGAAAAAATGCATTTGTTTACAATTTTACATCTAAGTACCCAAGTTTGCTAATTTGCCATATTTACTGCTTGACATAGTTGTAGGTATCAGAAGCTAACATTTCCTCTGTGTCTTGGTTTATGTACCCCCTGTGGTCTTTGAGTTTCCACTGAGACTTCTTATTGAATAAAATCTGAGGTACACAGTTCTTTCAGTTCTATTCATCTGTTATATATTGTACAGGAACCCTATTGATGTGGTGGTGAGTTGTGGTGGGTAAGGAAGCATTTTGTATTCCTGTCATTAAGTCTCAGTCTTTTAATGAGACTGTGCCCCTTGGCTGTGACCTAAACAAGTACTTCTAATTCCCCTGTTCCCCCAACCCACCCTTACATGAAATAGGAAGACTACAGGGGACCAGAGTTGGGTATTTCCATTTCTCCAAGTTAGGTAGCCTCTGGTAAAATACTTTCCATTGAGGGAAGGCCTTGTTAAGGAGAACAGAGTCTCAAAAATGGCTTCTTTCCCCCTCTTCCTGTGAGAAGCAGGAGGGGATATTTCTCCAAACTAATTTAATGTAGAAAAATAAATTAAAGAAAAAGTGCCCATTCAAGAGATAGAATCTAATAGTTTTTACATATATTACTTTGTTTACAAGAATTTCAGTATAAAGATATTAGTATGCTCTATTTCTCTAAATCTGGGTGTATATACTGAGGATTAAAAATCCTCATGTGGTTCATGGGTACAAGAACACACAAAAGTATCCCTTTGTCCTTACTGGTATCTATTGGAGATTCTATCAAAGAAACACTGAATAAGGTCAAGTTCAGAAGCTGCTGACAAGTAAAATTAGCATTGTTAGTTAAATGTTTACCTACGAGAAACAGACTGTGATTCTTAAACTTAAGTTTCTGAAGTTTAATGAAGTCAGTTTTTGCTGCCAATTCTTTATCTGCTGTTATTTTAAATAATTTCTGATTCCTCTCCAAGGACTGTTTTTTGTTTTTGGGGTTTTTTGCCATAGATATTGTTGTAATTTACTCTTGACAAGTACTACTGATATCCTACTTATACAGGATAAAAGTAAGTTATTTATGAAAACATCGATACTTGAATGTTGGCAAACTGTTGTGCTTTTTAAATTTATTTTTTTTTTAATTTATTTTATTTTTGGCTGCGTTGTGTCTTTGCTGCTGCACATGGGCTTTCTCTAGTTGCGGCTAGCAGGGCTACTCTTTGTTGCAGTGCACGGGCTTCTCATTGCAGCGGCTTCTCTTGTTGCGGAACGTGGGCTCTAGGCGTGCCGGCTTCAGTAGTTGTGGTGTGTGGGCCTAGTGGCTCTGCGACATGTGGGATCTTCCTGGACCAGGGCTTGAACCACCGTCCCTGCATTGGCAGGTAGATTCTTAACCACTGTGCCACCAGGGAAGCCCTGTGGGCAAACTTTTATTTAGAATCAACTTCAGAACTCCAAATTAAAAAAGAGACAAATCAATAAATTTCCAAGAACTGTTATAGGAATATTAATATGTTTTCTGAAGTTTTATAGGAAAATATCAAAAAATATGTGAAATGCATATTAAAATATCAAACTTTTCTTTCAACAACTAAATATCAGTCATTCAGAGTTGATCTGCTTGTAAACCCAGTATTTTTTATAGTTAAACTTTTGTAATGTCAAAATGTCCTAGAAAGATGACTGGAGACCAAGTTGTCAAGTCATTAATTTTAAAGTAAAGTTGTCTTAACAGGAAACTGAAGGGAAAAACTGGTGGACTGAAACAAAGAATTTTGATATTGTGAAATGCTCATTGGTACTGGATGGCAGAATGGAGAAGTCACCAGGATTACAGAAAGTCAATGATTTAGGTGGTATCTTTGATGAAACTGATGAGCCTATACTGACCCATCATTATCACCCAAAGTATATAATTTACATTAGGGTTCAATCTAGAAGTTGTACATTCTATGAGTTTTGACAAATGTATAATGGCCTACAACGACTGTTATAGTATTATACAGAGTAGTTTCACTGCTCTAAAAACCCTCTGTGCTCTGCCTATTCATCCCTCCATCTCTGCTTACCCCTGACACCCTCTGATCTTTTTACTGTCTCCATAGTTTTGCTACACTAGGCTTTTTTTAGAATCCTACATTACAGGTGAGTTACTGAGACCTGAGAGGTTCACTGCTATTCCTCAAGCCACCTAGCTAGTCAAGTGTCTGGATCTCAATTAATACAAAGATATTTTGATCCTACTAATTTAAGTGCCTTTATTTTTATTTATTTATTTATTTATTTATTTATTTATTTATTTATTGTTATTATTATTTTTGTGGTATGCGGGCCTCTCACTGTTGTGACCTCTCCCATTGCGGAGCGCTCCGGACATTCAGGCTCAGCGGCCATGGCTCATGGGCCTAGCTGCTCCACGGCAGGTGGGATCTTCCTGGACCGGGGCACGAACCCGTGACCCCTGCATCGGCAGGTGGATTCTCAACCACTCCGCCACCAGGGAAGCCCAATGCCTTTATTTTAAACCACGTTACTCTTTCCATATAATGTTATAAGTTTGCATCCAAATATTTATGTATCAAAAGGCCAGGATGTTATTTTACGTAAAACTTAAAAAAAATGAAAAGAAAAATCTTTACACAACTTTAACCCTCTATTTTATTGCACTACTATGATGCAAGGAATGCAGTGTGGGGTATTGGGGAAAAAAGCACAGAATTAGAAGGCAAGAGTTCACTAAGCTTTTGCAGATTCTTCCAACTTTCTGAGACTTGATCTGCAATGTGTGGAAAATATTTCTATCACTAAGTACTGTGTAGATTAGGTCTAGACGTGGTACATCTGAAATCACGTTGTAAATTACAAAGTTCTTTTAAGTATAATGGATCACTATAATTATTAGATGTGCTTATGCAACTACCCATCAATAAAGAATGAATACAGTCTGAGTTGATTCAGGCAATGCTTATAAGTTCAATGATCACAAAAAAATGATCAGAAGCTAGTCACTGTCCAAAATTAACCAATAGAAAAGAGAAATAGTATCTAGAAGATACCACTGGTCTCCTGATTCCAATCAATGTTCTGTCCCATCCTGCTCTTTCCTCTATTTATGACAATAAGTTTAATAGTCTAATTGAGCTTTCAGATGTGGTTTCTAAAAGCCACCTAAAAGGCAAAATGTTCACTTTCCCTCTTTGTAACTGTCTAAAATTGCTACTAATGTGATAGCATCGTGATTGATTGGAGTTCTCTAGGAAATAGTCCATTACTCAAAAGTGCTGAGATAAAATATATTGGAGATTAAAACTATGAGTTAGTTTCAAATAAGTGTTTAAACTGGGGGTAAACTTAAGAGTCATATGTGAATACAAGTGCTGATATTCTCTATTTATAAGAAAATTATTGATTACAATTTTTAGAAATATTACAGAAGCAAATATTATAGAAATATTACAGAATCAAATTTGAGATTATAGCTATTTTTCTCCAAAATGTATTTTTTATTCTTTTTAAATTGAGATTCCATACACTTCACATCTTACACTAACCTTGCATTGAGGCACTGTACTGTGAATACAACTATTGTATGCCATTGCTTTGAATGTATCTACGTAGCCCTTATGCATATAACAGCAAAGAAGAGAAGATTTATGAACACTGTAAGATATTTTGTAGGCCTTTAGAAGATAGTTAGAAATCAGGACATGACTAAATCTTTTTGAAGATTTTCTAAGAAAGATACATACATTGCATTGGTACTGAAATATATTAAATAATTTGTCTTAGAAATTAATTGGAAAATTATTATAAAGATATTCATAAATCAACAATTTTTCACCTCTGATTTTTTACACAGTTCTAACAATGGAACGTAGAATGCTACATAGAATTTCATTCCTTGCTTTCTTTCTCCTCATAAGACGTCACAAACATTTCCTACAACTATATAACTTTTCATAACTATCTTTACAATATTCATAACAATTATATCCAAACAACATTCATTTGTTCAAAGCATTTCTAGAAAAGCTACTATGCTCTAAGCACTGTGCCAGGCACAAGGGACACATAATCCTAAGAATTTAATATCACTGTACTCAAACTCTACTGGGAAGAAGGACACCAGATAATTAAAATACAATGTAGTAGATGTGATGATAGTGCTACACAGAATCATGAGAATCCAGAGAAGGGACACCTAACTAAGCCAAGCTCCAGGAGGATGTCAAACTCATAGAGCTAACTGTTGGTGGGTGAGTAGAAGTTAATCAGTCAATGTTAAGTGTGGATGAGTATTCCCAGGCAAAGGAGACATAGATAAATACATTTGGCTTAAAGAAAACAGCCTGGTATTCCATGAAAGAAAGGATAAACACTTTCGGATGGCTCGAGCATGAAATAGGATACAGAGTGGTGAGAAATGGCTTAAGGTTGTAAGCAGGGACAATCGTGGGAAGACTACATGTCCTTACATGTAAGTCAGGGAGTATTGCCAAGAAGTTTAAAGCAGGAAAATAAAATGGTCAAACCTATATAGTTCATATACTGGCTACAAAATAGGAGCTAGATTTAAGTGGACAAAAAGTCAAAGTCTGGAAACAGTCAAAAGTCAGTTTCAAGATGAATTCAATGAACTTTCTGCATATAAAGTGGAATGACTATAGAAATGATTACACCATCATCTTCATAATAGTGAAAAGTAATATTTCATTGAGAAACTATCATCTGTCAGACACTGACTGAAGTGCTGTAGCTATAAGATCTTGTTTAACCTAATGAGTTGGGTACTACTGTTATTCTTATTTCACAAATGAAGAAACAGTCATGGAGAAGGTATGGCTCTTTACTTATGGTGCATGGTTAGCAATTGGCAGAGTCAAGATTCAAAACCAGGCACATGTGATGTGATGTGATGAGTAAGAAAACAGGTCAAGGATAATGCCTAGTTTCTAGTTAAATTTACTAGAATGCAGTGCCTCCAACTGAGGTTAAGAGATAATGAGAGAAACTCATTTTAGTGTATATCACAGTTTAACCATTTTTCTATTATTGGGCATTTATTTATTTCCAATATTTTATTATAAGTAATATTGCATTGGATAACAGTATACATATATAATTCTATGTTTTGAATTATTTTCTTCTTATAGAAATCAATGCTTGTATTTTTAATCTTTATACCAACAGCTTATGAAAGTAATAATTTCTTCAAAAAGCTTACTCATATTGGATATTTTTTTCTTCCTAAAGCATTAATAGTCTGACATTCTGGATAAAAAACAACCCCTCTTCCCAACACAACAACAACACTATTTAAATGTGGAAAACAGCCTTATTTTTCTTTTATTTCTCCAAGCCTCCTAAAAATGTCAGTACATTCACAGATTATTTTTACAATCACTAGAGGACACCTACAACATATACAGTGCAAGGAGGGCCAGTAAGGTCTATTGTTGAGAAGTGCATGATGACAATGAGAAGAAGTTTAGCTTGCTGCTTTTTAGATTCTAACTATGGCCTTTGAAAAAGGCACACTTTTCTAGAAGTTCAGGATCTTAAAAATTAAAAAGAGCAGTATTAACCAATTTCTCAGAAGTCTATAAAAGGAGAGTTTTTTCAAAGACATACACAGAATTTATTTAATACAGTGCAACTGGAAGTCAAGTATATTGCACAAATATTTTCTTTTTTCTATTTTGCTTTTGTTCATTTTTTAGTGGGAGGGGTTTAGACTCAAGGAAACAATTTGTCAAGTTTAATCAAAATAATGACCACTTTTTTCTCTACTCTTTTATCCTCTGTCATTAGTTTTATTAAAAAATCACAGAATGTTGAATGTGTGATCAATAGCCAATTGTATTTCATGGATTTTATGGTCAGTCCCTAAAGACAGTGTATTCCATTTTCTCTTCCACTCCTCTGAACCTCACATATCCATTGGCTTGGAGAATCTCAATTAGTTCTCTTCTCAGTGGCACCTAGTCACAGCACTTCCCTTGCCCTCTACTGATTTTGCTTGACAGCTGGCATGAACAAGTAGGCTAAATCAGGACACCGATGACTCACAGAGGCTTGAGGTCCCATACAGCTCTTCTTCCTTACACTGTGTCTAGCAATGTTGTAACACTTCTTTTTCTCCCATGTGTTAGAATCCCTAGCTCTAACAATTATCCCCTCATTAGATGTGTTAGTTACATTTTTTTATCATCCTGCCAGGTACATGATATATTGAGATTCTGCATAGAATTTACTCAGCCACCTGATGAAATAGACCAAAGAATGTTGTCAAAATGCATTAGATATAGACTGGAATGCTCTAGCATTGTATTATTATTATTATCATTATCAACTGCTTGCTGACCCTATTCTCCATGCTGGTAACCACTGTGCTACCTTTATTCACTTCTAAACTTTTCAATGATCTATTTTATTTCCATTTCTATCCTCTCCAGCTACTCATTCTTTTCTTTCAAGTCAAACATCTAGAATTTATTGGAAACAGCACCCTTTTAGGTCAAAAATACCCTTAAAAAATCAAACCCAATAATTTTTTGTAGATGTGTTTGTAGTATTGGAGGCAATTACACATTTTAATATTTTACCTTCTCTTAGTGTCTGCTCCCTATACATCCTGCTTCTGCTGTCCTGATAATGACATTTCCACTCATTTTAGGATCACCCCTTTCATTGTTCTCATTCTCCAAATGCAGGATTTGTTTCATTCCTGATCCTCAGCTCTTTCCTACATATCAATCCTCCAATATTTATCTCATAGCTTTAACTCAAACCCCACAGTAAATGATGCTTAAACCTTCCATCCTTCTCTCTTTATGAACTCTAGCTCCTAATTTCTAATTCTCTGATATAACTCTATTATTAACTAAAACTCAATATATCCAAAACCAAAATCAGCATCTTTATCCTAGGAACCCAGACCCATTTCTTAGTATTCCTGTTTCAACACATAGTTTTCTTATGCGCAAGCTCAAACCCTTGGTTAACCCGTGGTTAAATTCATTTATTACCAGGAATTTTCTCCAGTATGGGATATGTCAACAAGTCTATTTTTCATTCCCAATGTGTCCCTACAACAGTTGTTTCGTTATTTATACCACCTAAGTTGGGCTTTTTAATATTATATCAATGCAAAACAATAATCATCCAGCTGGTTTCTCAACATTACGTACAGCCCACAACAGTCAATTATCTCCAAGTGGTCAGACTTATCACTAATCCCAGTTTCTACATCCAGATACCCTGTCTTTTTTTGAACATTACGTCGGTTCTGGTTTACCCATTGTCCCCCAAACATATGTCCATATCTGATTGTATTCCTTTATTTTCTTATGTAAAATGCTATTTTTCCTTCTATCTGATTATTTAAATTCTAGCCATATTTCACAGTCTACTTCAAGTTCCCCATCCTACAATATTGACTATTTTTCTATGCTTCCATAGCAATTATTGAAAATTCTATTATTTTCCTAAATCATACACTACTTGCATGCTCTGTTTATGTTAAAGTTATATCTTTGTCATATTTTCAACAAGACATAAGCTTCCTGAAAGTTGGGGAAGGTTTTTAACTTTTTTTGGATGCCTTATGTTCCTCATCTATAAAATGAGAATGAGAAAAAATTACTTGCCTTTTAGTGTGTGTGTTATATTGCATTATTGGTCTCAATAACTCATCTCTCCCTACAGTCATACACTTTGCCATGGAACTTTGTAGGACATTTCTACTGTGGACATGCCTTACTTCTTTGTGTCTTGACTACTTGGGCTTGTGTTAACCAATAAAATGAGGTTGACAGTGGGCTAGTTCTAGACTTCAAAATGTCTTCAGTGTTTTTATTTACTCATTAGCACTTTTGACATAACAACAACAAAAAAAAGAGATCACGTCTGGGCTACTCTCCTGGTCCCAGAAGTAAGGTGAGAGGAACGTGAATCAGAGGCATCACATAGAAAACCACAATTCTGTGAAAGAGCCAAACAAACTAGAACAAAGGTTCTGAATAGATCAATGAACTCCTCGGTCACAAATTAAAAACTGTTCTGTAGATTTGTAACCTCAATATATACTTATTCTTGAATACGACTGAGTTCCTGTATTTATTTTCTACACTGTATTTTTTTATGACAATAACTAACCAATACAGGATAGTTAGAAGTGAAATGCTCAGAACAGTGCTATTATGTGCTCAATAGCTATTAAAGCATTATTTAGCTATTTGTATTGGTTTTTCCAGAATACCAAGAACAGTGTTTACAAGGAAACTGCAATAAATTTTATAAAAGTAAATTGATAAAAAAATTCTGAAAATTAGTTTAGCATAAAGGGCTAGATACTTTATTCTATTTTCCAGTCAAAGGTAAGGATGTAATTTCTATTTCCATTTTGAATCTTCTAATGAAGAATGCACCCCTAATGAAGCAACTTGCCAAGGAAGAATATATACCCAACTGTGCAAATGCACAAACATTCCTTAAAACTAAAATCTGGTTCCGTGAGGTCTGAACTGGAATGATTTTGAAAATACAAATTGTACATTATTATGAATATATATATATATATATATATATATATAGTTAATTAACCATATACAGTTAAAAAAGGGAAAGGGCCAACAGGAAGGCTTGTTTTGCAGCCTGGAAGAATAGTCCTGCTTGTGGCACTTTATATTTCCCTTAAAATGGAAGCAAAGCATTTTAAATAATATTATATAGAAGAAAACTCAAGCACACAAAGGATAGTGACATGCAGAATTCATACTACTACGTATTAAAAACAAGATCAAAATCTAGGTCTCCTCCTCCTAATTTGGTATTACTGGCATAATGATTTTAAAGGTAACTGCTCCCTCCACCAATACATTAAGTTAGTGAGAATGCAAAGAGGAATATTATATTAATACTGCATGGTGGTGGAGAGATGGGCACCTCAAAACTTCCTTTAAGAGATTCCGCTTCAGAGAGTATGCTTGATTGACAATTCCCAGCTATGCACCTTCACATCCACCATGGTATTTATGCCAAGGCCAAGCTTTCTGAGCTTCTTCCAGTTAATGACAAATCACAGGGATACTAGAACTAAGTCATTTCTCACTGTTGGGGGTCTCCTCTGACCTTTGCTTAGGGACTTAACACCAGTAAGGCCAAGAACTCTCAGAACCGCACTGCATTCTAAGACTCTACTTCCTCAGTCCTTCTTCCATCCATCTCCCCTTCCACAGGTGTCAGGCCCGTGTCAGTGTCAGAAGGCTCCTTCTATCTACTTCTACCTCATCCCCTTTACCCTTCTCAAGTGTTCCCTCTTATAGGTACTGCACATCCAATCCTGGGTTGATGACTGCTTCTCAGAGGACCTAAAGTGATACACTATAAATAAAGAAATCAAACACCTGCTGATCACCAACTCTGTCTGTCTAATACCAGATGCTGAATATCAGGTCAATAAGTAAGAAAAACTGTCTTAACTTACGGGTCTTAAAGTTTAGTATCAGTGGCAGTTATTTGTATCACCTTCAGTACAATTTGCTAAATCCTGTAACCCAAAGGTCTACAAAATGCATAAAAACTTGAGGAGATGTTATTTCTTCTGCCAGAAGAGAAGATATAAAAGATTTCACAAATGAGCTGACATTTGAGACTGACCTTCAAGTATGAATAATATTATTTCTTAAATGGAAAATAGTGATGGGGAAAGAAGTTGGAAGATGGTATTCCAAGTAGCAAGAGAAGCATGAATATAGATAAAGCCATGTGAAAGTACATGACATGTTTAAAGGGATATCCAACAACTTTAACTTTTAGTTTAGCTATAATGAAAAACCATGTATAAGGTGTTTCCAAGGGCAAATTTTTATTGATTTACTTTCTTTTAACTTTTTTTCTTAGTTGTCTTAGCAGACAAATGTTCCTTCTCTCTATCGAACTGGTTAAGAAAAGAACTTCAGAAAAGAACTTCAGGCTTTATGCAGAGGGCAGTTTTTGTGCCAATATTGGAAGGAGCTTTGAGGGAAAGTCAGAGTTTCACATGCTGTGAGCAAGAATGAAAGAAGCTATAAGAGAGTGCATTCAGTATGAAGATTTATCTCTGTGCTCAGTTGGGTCAGTAGCAGCAACACCACTGACAACAGACAGGCTGTTTAGACTGCAGGACACAGAAGATATCTGCAAGAAGTCAGCAAAAAGACATTTAGCAAAGGACATACCAAGTAAGAGAGCTGGAGAGAAAGCTGGCCCAATCAAAGAGACAATGTTCAAGAGAACTGAGGAAAGAGTACAGGAAAAAAGATTTAAAGAAAGGATAAATTTTATGAACTGAAAGAGAGAGCATGGCAAATCAAAGCTTTGGAAAGGAAATCACACATGAGAGAAAGAACAATGGTTGGGTCCTGAATAATTGAGGAGTAAGTGATCCTCATGCAATGCACTAAAAATGACAGAAGGAGAAGATGGAAAGAACATTAGAGATACCAGATAACAGGCTTGGACCAGCAGCACTGTATTTCCTGGCTAAGAGTTTTGATTTTCTCTTCATGTGATTTAAGCTAAATCCTCATATTAGCTGTACAAAATTCACTCATATTAATTATATCTTACTTTTATAAACTTGTATCGAACAAACTCCAGCAAGGATCCTCAATGTCTGATTAATCTTTCTGAACCACGTGGTCCTTGTACTAGTTACTATGCTCTGAATCCCTGCTAAGCAATTCTACTTAGTTTGTCAATTCAGTCAATTATTTGACTTCTCTAGTTTCTTCACCTGTACAAGTGGATAAAAAACAATACTTACTTCACAGGGCTATTCTGAGAATTAAATGAGGTAACACATGAAAAAGGGCTTAGCTCAGTCATAATATATAGGATATTCTCAACAAAAGCTTTTATTACTAGTTTAATTGCCTTTGACAAGTCACTTAACCTTTCTGAACCTCAAATACCTTATTTTTAAAGTGAGGATAACAACACCAGTTTTTAATGTTGTAAGGATTAAAGACAACAAGTACAAAGCAATTCCCATGGTTCCTGGCACATGGCAGGCTTTTAATTCATACTTCTCTTGCCTCCTTTTGCTTCTCTTTTAATCTTCATTCTCTCCCTCAACTATCACTAATATTTTCGTTCTTATTTTGCCACTGATTAGATAAACCTGGATACCTATCCAATTATTAAAGGAAATGATAATTTGAATGTTCAGAATAAAAACAATTACATCATGCAGTTTTGCAGTTGTATTTCCCTTTGTCTTAAAGAACTATGAGCACAGGAAGACTGAATAATAGTTCAACAAAATATGGTATAAGCCAAGAGCTGAACTTTCCAAAGTAATCAATCAAATATGAATATACCTTTTGTGACTGACTAATAAACTTAGCAATTTCTTGAGCAGGGTCTGAGAACTTAGAAACAATAAGAGCTGCCTCTTCCCAGGAGAGCTGTAGGATGGCTGAGAGATAAGTAGGAGAAAGACTACGCAAATGGAAATGAAATTCATTGAGATGTTTCTATGTGTTAAAGAGGGCTTTCCAACATTACCATGGTGTTTCCTACATGAGGTCACCAACAGGAGGGGAGACTAGATGAAAAAAATATTAAAATCTTACCTAATATTTTATTAGGTCAAACCTGAAATGAAAAGCAGTATCTGGTGGGAATTATTCTTATATTACTATTTGGATGTTTCTTAATATATTGCACTCAGCTGTTTAATAAATGCAGACGTGCTAAAGACCCATATTTATAATAAATCCTCCTGCACCCAAAGCAATGGAGATGATTCATAAAACCCTTCTATCACTGGTTAACTTAAATGCTACACACACATGAACTATATTCACCCAAATAGGGGAAAAATAAATGCTCTATATTGGCACTGTTATGTTTTCATTCTTTAGATCTGATGTAATGTGAAATACAAAAGATCATATAGAGTGAGGCTTTAGATTTAAAAGTTTACTAAACATTAGTTGCAACCTTCAGGATCATCAGAAGTGATTAATTATTACCCATTCTGTAACTTGTCAACCCAGAAATCTGTCTTAGGAGACAGAACAGATCTATATCCACCCAGTGAAAAAACATATCTCTGGTAGGAGCTGCTCTTTCCACTTCTAACTTGGAGCACCTCATCTAACAGTTTAGATCATTCTGCTACCTTTGAGTTGCCCCAAGCAAGCTAAAGTTCAACATGCCATTTTGCCATCTTCCTACATGATTTTCAAAAAGTTAACTAAAATCAAGTTCTATCACAAATTTTTCCCTATTCATAGAAATGTGTGTGTTAGGTGCTTCTCACAAAAACATGTAATTCCTGAATATCCATCATCTGTTTTCCACTCATTCTGTTCTCCTCCTTACTCAAGCTAAGTAGCTTTTATTGGGCAGTTTGTATCATTAAGAATGGTTCATCTTATGATCTTATTTGCAAAGCAGAAATAGAGATGTCAACACAGAGAACAAACATGGATACCAAGGGGAAAGGGAGTTGTGGGATGAACTGGGAGATTGGGATTGACATATATACACTACTGATACTATGTATAAAATAGATAACTAATGAGAACCTACCATATAGCACAGGGAACTCTACTCAGTGCTCTGTGGTGACCTAAATGGGAAGGAAATCCAAAAAAGAGGGGATATACGTATACACATAGCTGATTCACTTTTCTGTACAGTAGAAACTAACACAACATTTTAAAGCAACTATACTCCAATAAATAAATAAATAAATATAAATTAATAAAACACACACACACACACACACACACAAGAATGGTTCATCTTGGATATCACATTAATTCCTGACTAAGGTAACATATATCCTAAACCATTCCAGAGAGACAGCAACACGATAAAAAGGGACTGGGCCAGATGATACTCTTCCAATGCTGAAGTCTCAGTTTCGCTACTTATTAGACAGAACTGACACAAGCTGAGATAATGTTATCATTATAATGGGCTTTAAGGTACTACTGAGGCTATTCCACTTCATTTATATAAGCTCAAGAAACTCAAAAAGCCAATTAATGTGAACAAAATGGTCTTAATTTGAGGCTTCCCAACTCTCCATATATTACTCTTAGAATTGCACTCTATTCTGTCTTAAGAACCTGCTTCCTCATCTTTAGAGATAAAACCTCATAGGATCTTTTGAGAACTCAATGAGATAAAACATTTAGAAAACCTTTGAAAATGTTTATAAAATAAATGTTCTGCAAAAGACTGTCATCAGTCTTCTGATAGCCTACTCCTTGGTGTACTTTATGGGATCTTCACTCGCCACTAGAGGGAAGTGATACCCATATCAGTTATTGTTGTTATTGTTTTTGTTGTTTCTTTCTTTCTCTCTCTCAAGTAAAATGCTTGCCAATTTTCCTCGTAAACAGGAAAAAAAATCTGGGTCAATTTTCTCTTCTTTTGCTGCTTCAAAGTTAACCACTGTTGTGGTCTAATGCTCTGGGCTTAGGATGCTGTCATTTTAGGTGGCCAATTTCAATGCACTGAAAATATATTTTCTGCTTTTACTAGAGAGATGGTATTCTTGTTCCCATTGTCATTCTTTTTAGCTAGGTAGGGATTTCTTTATTTGAGGTTTATCCTCACCCATCGCAATTTGCCAGTTGAGAGTTCTATAGAACTCAGCTTTTAATAATAACATTTCTTAACCTTCAAAAGTTTATCAGCAAGCTCTACCATTTTTTGTCACCTGAGGGACACATATATGTTTAATTTGTATTAGACAATTTTTCTAGAAAATACTTATTGAAATAACATAGATGAGATCCTAAAACAGTATTCAATCCTGTCAAGTATGCAATGATCATTTGCTGAATCTTAATTCTCAACTTATTTGATTTGATCAGTTAAATGAAAGAGTTAGCTTTAGGAATTTCTTAAATGCTGCACACAACAGCTTACAACTGATAATACAACCTAGTCTGGGTTTTGCTATGTTTTCCTGGGTTCAGGCTGTAACATTTTGAGCTTCTTTTACTTTTTATTCGTATTAAATGCCCAGGAGAAAAAAATTACAAATTTATAAACATGCTATGTAAGACCCAATCAAAGTTAGTATATTTTAAAGGAGTGTAATAATGGCAACAAATATTTACTGAACCACAGGCCAGGTAGAGTGGTAAGAGCTTTCCACATGCATAATCTTATTTAATCTTCACCAAAATCCTGTTGGGTTAGGTACTTTTTTAACTCCTATTTTGAAGAATAGGTAACTGAGACAAAGAAATTGAGTGGTAGTAGAGCCACTATTCAAATTCAGGCATGTATGGCTGTAGTAAAAAAGTGTGAATTACTATAATACACTTCCTTACATAAATGCTTCATGCAATGTTCCTTCTGACCACTCTACTCCTACTGTAAAGAACAGGTAACTGAGACTTAAAGAAATTGAGTGGCGGTAGAGCCACTATTCAAATTTAAGCATATATGGCTGTAGTAAAAAAGTCTTAATTACTATGATACACTTCCTTACTTACATAAATGCTTCATGCAATGTTCCTTCTGACCACTCCACTCTGGTCAATTTAATCAATGCATAAGGGAGAGTTTAATACTATCAAGAATATTTAAATCATTCTAAGACTTAGGACAGTTTTGGTTCCTTGAGCCAAAAAAATGTTAAATTGAAGTTAAATACTTATCTCTTTACTCTCATGAGATGAATATGAAGAGACTCACACTAGCTACCTATGACATTCTCTAGCTGTGTCTTTGCTTGAAAATGGCATAATTAAGTTTCAAAGCCAAGCGATTTCAGAAAGATGAACCTTTCAAAAGGTTCAGTTTTATCAGTAAATTATGAACTTATAGAGATCAGGAAGGTTGGGATTTTTCTCAATAACTATGGGCATAAACTTATCTTTCAGTGTGACCACCAATGTCACATCTCCTTTTAAATCTTCACATGCTCTATATTTAATACTTTAGCAGCCTGCAGGTTACACCTCCTATAGAATTGACATTGTTTAATTCTTGGCAAGTTTGTTAATTGGAGGAAAATGAATCATATTCTTCCTTTTAGTGCCTATACTTCTAAAAACTGAGTTTCTTTAGTGACTTTTATTTAAAGTCAATGGTGCCTATTTCTCCTGAATATCTGAGATACTGTCCATAGCCTTCTGTGTCCTATATGTTATTACTACTTCTCATGGGAAATGTTTGCAAAATTTACATTATTTGCATGATTCACAAAAATCTCAAAGAATTGTTTTCATATGAAACTTAGCTATCACCCTTCTGATTCAGAGTGATATTAAATTTGGATATTTTCTGAGCTCTACATTTCTACTATTCTAATAAGAATTAAATGATTATTTTGATTTTACTTAAACAATAGTCAGGCCATCAAGTCGGAATTGGCATTTAATTTTTGAATGGTTTAGTGCCAGCTCTGGACAGCAGTTAAAAGCAAAACAATAAACGAGTTTATTCTTAACATATATTCTGTCTTCAATATCTGTTCCTAGGGCTTCCCTGGTGGTGCAGTTGTTGAGAGTCCGCTTGCCGATGCAGGGGATATGGGTTCGTGCCCCGGTCCGCGAAGATCCCACATGCCGCGGAGTGGCTGGGCCCATGAGCCATGGCAGCTGAGCCTGCGCATCTGGAGCCTGTGCTCCACCATGGGAGAGGCCACAGCAGGGAGAGGCCCGTGTACCGCAAAAAAAAAAAAAAAAAAATATATATATATATATATATATATATGTATATATATCTGTTCCTAGATCCATAAATATATGTTCATTAGCCATTGAGTCTTTTCCTCAAACTCGAACATGAAAACATGATATTTTATAAATATAATATAAATATAACACACTTTCGAGTTCATTTTCAATAGTTTGCCAACAGCCAGCTTGAGGCACACTATCTCATTTTTTTTTTTTTTTTTTTTTTTTAGCTCCAGGTAAACAGTGTCTTTATTCAAATGATAAATTGTACTTTTTGTCACATTATAAAAATCTATTACTGTATCTTCTCTTTAAACATATAATTATGTTTTTGAGCTATGTACTAATTCTCAGAAAGTTCTCCCCCAAAAGCAGTAGAATGTAGCAATTCCCCTTATCTTTCTCTTACACTTCATTTTCTATAAAGTACAACTGATGTGCTTGAAATTTCAGACTATTTCTCACCTCCTCAGGTTTACTCATACTAATCTTATACTCCTTCCCCCAGCATCCAGAAAATTTCAATTTATCTTTTAAAATTCAGCTCAAGGATATGATTTTTTAAAGTCTTCTTAAGTTCCTCATGCTATGGTATGTACCTCTGTTCTGGGCTCTCAGAATTATGTCGTTTTATATTTCCCCTCACTCTATATACGTCTTTCACTCTTGCAATGAGCTCTTAAGTGCTTGAATGCATTTTATTCAACTCTATATCCAGAGCAACTAGTATTATGGAGGTCCAAAGCTCTGATGAAATGGTGTTTGTTCAATGATTGGATTAGTGAAGACATAAATTATAACCTGCCTAAGAAGGTAAAGGTTACACTGTTTGAAAGATATGTATTTCCATGTTTTACACATTTTCTTTTTACAAAGAAGATAAATATAGTAATGGGACTCATATAATAAGAACAATTGACATTATGTTGCTCATGATACAAGTTTGTATTCCTCACGTCATTTGCTGAAGAACATAAGTTTTAAGAGGTAGAGAAAGGGTTCAAAGGCAGGACTATCTGATCTAACCATCTTATCTTGGTCTTTTGTGTGAGATGGTGAAGTGTAAAATGCATGTCTGTTCATTTCTTCTCTCCTTTTCCTCTCTTCTTTCCCCAATCCTCATTTATTTATTTCTTTAATACATAGCATTAAGAAGTCACTGCCTTAGAATTTTTGTCTCAGTATAGTATAATAAAATGTTTAAATATATTATTAATAAAGAGAAATATTAGTACTCTAGCCAATATAAATTACACATGAATGGAAATTTTGAATCCCATTGGTCAATTACAGCTATATTAAATATTATTAATGAGAAGTAGAGTCGGAATAAATGGATACATGTTGTAACTACACGAAATACCACGTATATTTTCTTGGGAATATTAACTTAAACCCTCTAATCCTCAGCTATGTGTGTGTGTGTGTGTGTGTGTGTGTATTTCTAAAGAAAATAGTTAATGTAACAACTTTATACAGGTTTTGTGAAAGTATAGGATACAATTTACATGAAATGACTTGATACACGCTAAAGATATGAAAAATGCTTGCTGGTAATTACTAATCTGAGAGACATAAATAGAAATATGGCTTTGAATATTTATTCAAATATTATTTTTTCCATTGAAATTGTAAAAATAGATTTTTAATCCATAACTCAGAGATATAATCACATATTTTGACTTCTTACCAACAAAAAATGGTGTTCCTAAACATTAATTTCAGATTGTGTTCTATTATGTCAATATAACAAAAATCAAGTGTTACCTCTATAAAATTAACATTTTGGTTAAACTTTTCATCAAAGCAAGAAAGTATACATCTGCTAATATAACTGAATAATTAATAATGATGCATGATAAAAACAGAGTCACTAAATGGTTCTTTGGAAATAAATTACCTGCAATCCCATTAGATGGAATATAACTACTTAATCATTTTTAAAATTTTATAAGAATTCATTTAAAATATTGATATATGATACTACATATGATAGACAATGATTAAAGCATTCCTCCATTAAATTAGTCTGCATTTACCATTTAGTTTTTGTTATGCAGATTCTGCTACCTATCTTGTTGTCTTTTTGCTGAATTTTGATACTGTCAACTATGTATAAATAGTGGCTCAATTAATTTTATATTTTTCCATGTTAGTAAAAGGTTTATTTAGAGTAAAATTTTACATGATGACTCGGTAACTATCAATCCCTATACAAACAGATCATTTGATCTGTTTCAGTGAATTGATAATTTATCAATTCCCTAAAACTTCAAACATACACACAGGGTTCTATATCCATAATTTTCTACTAACATTCTCCTAATAATAATAATCTGTCCCTCCAACTGATTTACAGAACATTGGTACATGTGTACACATATGATGATGAGAGTGTGAACTGATCCTCTCTCTTTAAAATGATAGCTTCATTTTGATCCTGTCATTGTTTCTATATGGTCAAAAGTCCCATGAATAATTTCTAAAGTGAAGTTAATTTTTATGATTATGAGGCATTATCTGATTGATTATGTTAACATAAAACCAGAAATACACACACACACATACATACACACAGAAGAAAAACTTGTAGCATCAAGGCTTATTTCAATTGGTTTCTTTGAATAAGCACATAAAAATCTAACATGCATGCTTAGCCTTCAGGACATATATTTCTTACAGCAAAAACCATCCATTTAGCATATGTGCACATCACAATAAGTTTTTACACATTCTTGAATCCCTTTTTCTCTTATTTACCCTTACCAAACTCACACACATATTATCATTTTATTCAAAGTACATATCAAAGACCACCTTTAAAATATGATTGAAAATGCGGCAGCATGTAGCCTAAGTAGAGGACTGCAGGAAAGGATAACTTTTTCTAGGCCATTCATCTCAACTGTATTTCCATTGCTTTGACCATGGGGCATAGGGAAGCAGAGTGGGCCAGTCCAGCACTTACAATGACTTGCAGCACCAGCTGGCAGTGCCACTTTCCTCTTCCACAAATCAATATTCAGAAACAAATGCCTAGTCCCTTAAGTAACACAGGTAATCCTCCCTGGAGATCTTTCTGTTTATCACTGAATATAGTTATTGTTTTACCTCATTTGAAATTATAGTGTTTGCTTATTTTATTTTAAGAAGATTCATTTATAAAATAGTTTTGGAACATTACAAATATTTTATTTAAATGGGTGACTCAAGCATGTTGGTTTAAATTAAACCACATGCTTGGGATATTCATGGAGCTATGTAAGGACTATATTTTATGAAAATGCAGGGTGCTGAGCAGCAAAATTTAATCTAGAGGGCACTTGTCCTCACTCATGTGAGACAAGATGTATTAGCCATAAATGGATTGCAGCAGTGCTACTTGAGTTTCTTTAATTTTCTAAACCAAGATTGTAAAAAGAATCAGTGGTATTGAATCCCACTGGCTACGGTAAAAAGGCACTGCTCAGAGATAAAGAACAATTTTTCTTCTGCTGTAAAAGAGAACAGTTTTGGCAGATAGTAAAATGCATCACAGTATAATATACTCTAGGAAGAACATTAGAAAATATGGATTTTTTCTTAAAATTTTAAGAGCACTGATTCAGTATACTTTCCTAAATAAAAGAAAATGATAGTGTTAATTGCAAATTATAAATGTTAAATATGTAAATTACAGTCTAGGAGGGCATATGCATATGTCTTTATGAGACATTCTTAGCAATGATTCAGTAAGAAGAATAATATTTCACTTATGCAACTAAAATACTAATTAAGTTTCAAATAGTCTATGTATTACCACTATTAAATCAAATTAGACAATGCCATATTAGAATGGTGGGGATTTTTTTAGCTATTACTTTGACTCACCAGGTTATAGTTTATGAATTATAGGGTTTATCACAACCATATTTATTATAAATGTTGGGGATTCCATCATTGGATGGTAGGATAGTTTCCACTCAGTTTAAATTCCTGATATTTATTTTTTTTCCATGTATAAGGTTATTGATGACTTGATTATGTCTCTCTTGTTTATTATTTCTTTTACAGTACATGAGTAATATTTAACACATTTTTAAAGTAAAAAAACATTAATTTCAAGGCTATGGTTTTTAAACTCGATGAAGAAGGAGACAAATACTTTTTCTAAAGTAATAGAACTAGTATGTGATGGAACCACTCACTAAGTATATATTTAACCTCTCTGTGCCTAAAATAAAAGGAGCGAATACCTCCATCAGACAACAGAACTTTCATTTTTGCCTGATTTTTCAGTAATTGAATACGTATAGTTTTTGTTTTGTCTGTGTCACCAAGGTAACACTAGTAATAGGATGCTTTATAATTAAAAAACAGAAGGCATTTTGTCTACCTTTGTAATAATTTCATACAGAATAATCAAGAAAGTTCCAGTACATAAAAAAAATCTGATAATCAATCCAAACATAATGTAATAGAAAATATCAGTCAAACAGGTATACACTCTTTAATATCATTTTAGTGTTGGTATCTTTGTTACTCAAAATGGAAAATCTAGGAACTACATTATCTTGTTACTCCTTCTAAACACTCATATTGCTGAGATTATTGGCATGAAAGAATTGCACACACAGAATCCTTAAAAAGTAAAAATATATTTTAAGGCCAGAGATGTCATTTAATTATCTTTCTAACAGTATCAGGGACATGCATTTTTCATGTAATATATTCCTTTATTACTAGATTGTATGATATTCTTTATTATAGGAACTTATATGCATATTTTGTTAAAACAGTTCATTTTTAATCACCTATAGATGTATCTCATGTCAAATTATAACCCTGAAAACATATCTACAATATACCATTTTAATTCTTTGGGACTAAGTTCTATACATCAACTCCAAGGGTTTACCATCATAATATAAAGTCCTTCTTAGGGAATACAAAATCTAGGGATGATATAAAATGTACTGATGATATTGATCAAAGGTATTATTTCATTACTTTAATTCAGTGAGAAGCAACATAAAGAAAATAATACACAAAGTAAATAATTTAATACTACTATGAAAATTTGAAAAGAGTATAAGACTGGAAAATCCATTAAAATCACCAGGAAATTCAATCCATCACTTGAAATTACAGAAGAAAATATTTGAACACAATAAATGGCATTGATATCTGTCCAAATGTTTATCTCTCTCACAACTTTCCTGTATGTATGAAAACTGGGGCCTATTGCTTTCCTAGAAGATAAATGTTACAGGGCCACAATGTCTTGCTCTCCTTTATATATACATAAATCAGAATGATAAAGGGAAGAGAGCTAATATTTTCATACGTTTATTTTGTATAAAGTACTAAACTACAGGATGAAACAAATGAGAAGTTTTTATTCTTTGTGGTAGCATGCTGTTATAAATAAATATCTTATGTGACATCTAAGTTTGAGACTCAAAAGTAAGGAAATTTTTATCAGGAAGTAATCCCTGTTAGAGTCAAAGTACAGAGCAAACATGTTCTGGGAAGTTGCCAAGATTCCCAAGCTGATTCTCTCAAAAACATGAAAATCAATTATATGACTTTGAACTAGTCTGCAAGCAGACTTATACATTTGGCTTTCCAAAGGGATAGTAAACAGGGAAATTAACCATGAATCTCCACCACCTCACAGTAAAGACTGTTTTCTTCTGCACACAGGAGGGTTCTGGTATCATGAAAGCTTCCGATAAACATGAAGATCTGGTCAGGATTTGGGGAAGCTCACTGTGTCTTTCATACAGGGAATTTTTAAATTTCTCTTGTTTCTCCCTGTTTTTCTGAAGATCCTGGTATTGTGACTACATGTCATATGAATGTCAAAAAAGAGGTTCTCAAAGTTTCTAATTTGATCTTCATGTTTTACAGATGTTGTAATTGGTCCCAGCTCCTTCCCATGTCCTGGAAGACCAGGCAGATGGGTCCCAAATAAGGAAAATGCTTGCTACATGATCTGCTATATGGCTTGATTTCCATAGGCACACTATGCACACACAGTACATTGTATCTTGAAAATTAGAAGGACACCTCTCTCATACACATGTCTGTTGGCATCTTTCCATCAATCATATCACAGTCCCATCATGACAATGAGACACAGAGATATATCAAGGATAGTCACGTAGCACTTTATTCAATACCCACACTTACCCACTGCAATAAGCTAACGGCCTAATTGAAGGAGTCTCATGATCATGACATAATTACAGAAACACCACCAAAGTACTTTAGAAAAGTGAGTACATCGTTTTGAGGGTGAAGAGTTACGGCTCCTGGTGTTTACTCAATATTTCCTAATAACTAAAAATTTTACTACTGTAATTCTAGTGACCCATTCCTAATTTCCAGTACAGAGTTCAGATAAATTATTTTCCTAGAGGGTGGTAGATCTAAACTGCTTCTACATTTATAGTTGCCAAGCATAAATTCTTTTAAACACCTATGTTAATTTTAACCAAAATTATTCTTCTAAAATGTAATAACTTAGATTTTTTTTGTTATGCAATGAAATATGTTAATTTTAAAACTAGCAACCTGACCCCCCCCCCCAAAAAAAAAAGCAAGATTTAAATCTTGGAGATAAAAATGAGGTATTTTTATAAAAACATGAAAATAAATCCAAATATTTCATTGTATATTTCTGAAAAGCCCTACAAGATATAGTCAGTATACATTTTTTTTTGTTTTTTTTTGGTGGGGCGAGGCTTTTTCACACTGTATCATGATACTCAGGGATCATATCCAATGTGAAATTCCTAGAAATACAAAGAGAATTAGGAATGACTAAAGCCTTTCATCTACAGATTGAGAAACAATGCATATCTTATGTGGGTAATAATTATAAGGTGGTATGCACTGTGTCCTAAAAATCAAAACCAAGGGTAATTTTTCTTATTGTTGTTGTGATGGTGGCAATTCAGGTTGGAGGAAAACCGAGAGCAGTTATGCCGACATAACCCAAAGGTATTTCCAGTATCAGCTTTCAGGAAATTAGTGTCTTCTTCCTCCCTCAGGTTCACCCACTCCCTGCATTCTCCTCCCTCCAAATGAGTTAAGACAGGTATTACTAGGAGCAATATACAATCTAAAAAATTTGTGTCATGCCAGTGAAGGAAGCATTTGGGGAAGGGGTTAATAGTACCACAGGAAATTCTTAATAATGTTTTATTTGTTTCAATTTGAACTTTATTTTCACATTTATTTATTTTTGCCTTAATACATGCTGAAATACTAACTACAATATGCACCTATGTGAAAATTACAGGGAAGATACAATTTTATACTTGCAAAATAATCACTGAAGGAGAGAAAATGACATACATTTAACTATAATAAAAGGATTTCTAGCAAATTGAGATAATAAGATATAGTCTCACAAGAAGTCATTTTAATAATTGAGATTAAAATTTAAAATTTAATAACTTTTTCTCCTTTCCCTGTGTTCCATGTAACAGTGGTAAGTAGATTTGAGACAACTTAATGTGTAATTTGGGATAATTAATTAGAGAATATAGCATCAAACTTCAATCTCAGTAGAATATTACAAGACATTTCTTAGACTATGTAGTTAAAAGTATCTTAATATCTTAATGATATTACCTGGGTCACAGAATTTGAGGGAAGTGCAAAAAGCTGTATAATACAGGTCTTTTATGTTCTACCAACAGTCAATATTTTATTGCTCCTTCTCTCAAAATATGGTGGCAAGATAAAAGGCAATAAGTGCTCAAATTAATTTTAGTCATTATAGTACTAAAAATATTAGCCAAAGATTAGAAAATCTTATTTTTTAGTATTAAAAAAAACAAGAGCAGAAGATTGTATAAAACACCTTAATTTATACAGTCTTGTTTTGCATAGTGGCATGGTTGAAAATAAAACCTTAATCAACAGAAGTTCTACTTTCACCATTTTACTTTTAGGCTTCCAAACAGTATATTTTACATATTGAACTTTACAAAAATAACTATTTTAATCAATCACTTAACTCAGCCATCTCTTTGACAAAAGAAGTAGATTCTTATAGACTGAAGATTATATATTTTAAAATGAGCTTTTTAAAAACAATTATTCATATACTGATTAACAATATATAGTTATAAATCTGCCACTTAATTCACTAGCACAGTGTCAGCCCACACCCCAACACTTGGCAACGTAAGCTTCTAAATGCTGAAACTTTTTCTACTTTCATCTATAAGAAAAATCATCTTCTACATGATATTCCAACAAGGAAAAGCATTTAAATTCCCAACTTACAGATCTAAGAATACAAGACCACAGCAAAGGAGTAAATTAAAATGTTTTGCTTAACAGTGGAAAAAGACACTTCTACATTTGGTAAGAGTTTATGATCTAAAAACAAAATAAGACTTTTCCATTGCTACAGATTAAGGGTCAATTTAGATGATTCATATCCAAAGCAGATTTTGATGAAACTAGTTAAAATTCAGCTCAGTATTTAGATTTGCAATTTTTGTTTTAAAGTGTCAGGACCACCGTATTGCACAGCTCCGTGAGGACCATTCATATGATATTCAATTTGAATGGTAATCCTGGAACTATTCAAAAAAGTGGTAACTTAAGTACCAAGCACAGAATTATTAATGAATAAATATTTATTAAATGAAATGAGCATTAAGACACTTAAGGAATAACATAAGCCCTGATGGCAAATTAATATTATATTTATCTCAAACATTTTAAGCAAAATAAGACAAAAATTCTGCTCTCGATGGAAACCATAATGTTGCATTGCTCTCTTGGTTGCCAAAAGATCTCCTATGATTGGCGGGAAGATGAGCTAGAGGCCTTCCCAATCAGTTCTCTACTTCTTAAGCTGAAAAAGCACCTCTACTTTTTAGTTGGCTACCCATAATAAAGATCACATTTCTCAGCCTTCTGCACAGGCAGGGGCACACATGTGAATAAGTTCTGGCCTAAGCATTGGAGGTGGAGGAAAGGGAAAACACAATTTGTCTGGCAAAATGGGAGAATGTACGGCTTTCTCCTTTCCTGTCCTCTTTCCTGGTGGTTGTAATGATACTGTGATATTGGCACTGGAGAGACTGAAAGCCATGAGGTCACTTTGGGGATAAAGAAGATGTAAACCCTAACAACAACGTGGAAGGAGCCTGGTTCTGTGACAGTCAGGAATACCACACTAGCCCTGAACCACCTACCTCTGAAAATTAATATGTGACAGAAATCAGTTTCTATCTTGTTTTAACAACTGTCATTTAATGTTTTCTATCACTTGTAGCCAAATCTACTCCTGATATAGAAGTGAATACTCAATATGTTTTTTCTTAAAAATATTGTTTTCTGGTTTATCATTTTCTTTTATTTTTTTCTACTTTATGCTGTCTTTGACTAGAAGAACAATTAGAAAAGTTTAAGTAGATCATACCAGCTTAGAAAACAATTTGATAAATTTGGAGAAATTGCTGGCCAGCAAATGTAGAAAAGGTGATGAATGACATTGTTACCTTATACTTAAATAGGAATACAATATATACAAAATTAAAAAGCACCCCAAATATTTGGAAATTAAGGCAACTGAGGATTTTTACTATAATGTAAGATAGATTATTTTGAGTTATAATCTTTCAACTTAATTTTTCAATAAAGAATTCATTTAGATAGAGTGTATTTTATTTTAGCCTTTACCTATTCCAGTAATTCTTAGTTTCCTGTAATTGCAGCATGGACCCTGCCTTTATGTACTACCAGTGATGAAAATTCTCCCTATATGCTATTATAAAATGACTTAACAAGTTATACTTGATATACGAATAGTTAATATCAGCTCTATAAACTGAATTTTTTTCATTTAGTCCAAAGGATCTGCCAATGTCTACTGCCTTCATTAATTTGTGTGGAAATGTCATACAATTATATTACAAATATTTCAGTAACAATGACACATCTTCAATTAATTGTATCTTCCTTTGTTAGATCTTATAAAGTACTTGCTTATAGCTTTAAAAGTATATTAATTTCTCTAATATTGAATATTTCTTCCACTAATATCAAATTTATACCTTTTTGTTCTTTTTAAATGTCTTCTGGGAACAGAATACTCATAAGTTTACTTTAACATCATTAGTGCAATATTTGAAAACATTTTAAATGGTAACTAAACTTCACGCTTGTACTCTTAACAATGAACATAACTCGAATGAAGTGACAAAAATAAGCATAGCTTGGATGAAGTTTGTACATGCACATGCAAGGACTACTGCCTGACTGACCACAAGCATAAGATTCATGGATCTTAAGACATATCATTATTTTAAAGATGTTAAAATGTGGGATGGGTGGGGGGAGTATCTAAAAATCAGTTAAATGCAGTGTATGTATTTTCTAAGTAGTTATTTTGTGCTTAAAAGTTGAGTAAATTCACCTTAATGAAACATCAAATTTTAATAGAAAAGTATGAATGAGAAATTAAAACTGGAATGGTCATGTTCACCAAATCCCCCAACCTTAATATGACTGGCTTAATTTTACCAAAGAGCCACACAGTAAAATGTCAGGATAAGAATAAAATGCTAGAAGGCTAAAACTGCATATAACAAAGTTATACGGTGATGACTTTATGACAACTTGAATTATGTAAATGACTGCAAAATGTTTTTCTCGACTATAATCACAAAGATCATTCAGTAGGTTCCTTGTAAAGGTCTTTAGATTTTCTAAACTCTCCATTTAATGAGGAAAAAATTCATCATTTCCTCCTTCCTCACCATTTTCTTTTTTTTTTTCGTCTTCAGTACACAGCTCCAAATATGAAAATTGATTTTAAGAATAAAAGAATCTTTAGAGAGATAAACCATAAGCCAATAAATGCTAACCAATCCAGCCATTTCAGTCAATAGTCATCATATCAGTAGAACCTTTGCGTTTTTCAGTTCCTTAAGCAGTGATGTGTGAAAAGTCAAGAATGTTGAGATTTTAAGGGGAAAAAACTGTTGATTCTTGCTATCTTTTACAGCACTGTGGCTCACTCACAGTTCACAGCATGTGAAACAGTACAATCTGTTTTTCATATATCCAGACTAATTACATGCTGACTTCTTTCCAGTATTGTTCCAGTTTGTGTTAAAAAGACAAAAAAAAAAAATCTGTGTAAAAATAATCAAAGTAGTGTAAATGAGCTATATGATGTACATATATATACACATTGATTCTCACTCTACTCCAAAGCTATTATACATAACAATTAAGAGTCTTACATTTACTTTAAAAATGAGAATAAAATGTTATGGAACTAAAGATGTTACTAGGTTATAGCCATCAACTCTGATTTATGAGAAACACTCAAAATATTTTCAGTCTCCCTTTTACAACCTGTCATGGCAGATTTAAATCAAGTTGTCAGAACTGCTGGGACATATAACAATGTTTAAAAATAAAATTATATGCCCTCGTAGAATACAATATAAAACAATAAGCAAATATGAAACTGTATTGATGACAATCAAAGTTAAGTGCTTGAAGTATGAATTACTTTATTATATTGCAAATGCAGAATTTTTCTGACACAGGATCAGAATTGGAAAGACAACAAACATAAACAATTTTCTTTAGGAAAACAAAGTCACAAAATTTCACTGCTAATATGTAATTTGAAAGTGATTTTTCATTAAAATACTGAGGCTCAATTTGCAGTGACCAGGTTCTTCTAATTTTCCATGTCTTCTTCATTCTCTCCCAATGCACATATTGATATTGGAAGGTCTCCTCGCTCTAAGTCACTACATACTTGAATTTCCAGGTATCAGAAAACCCGATTGGGTTGACACAGCAAGACTCTAAGAGCCAGAAGCATGAGGGACTGACTTTCTGACCTTCATCTACTTAAAGGTTGCCTTGAAGATAACACTGGACAAATATTAGAAGTGCAGGTTCAAGCCTAGTTATATTTCTATTAAACTGAAATCAGAACTTGAATTTTGTTAATCTTCTAATCTTCTGTACACTTACAATCCTTTGTTATTTTTTAAACAAAATTTCATCCTCAGGAGTGATATGCAACAGGTGAATTTTGTTAATTAAAAAAAAAATAGTTCCATTCATTTACTGGATTGCTTTTCAAAAAAAATGCAGGTATTATCCTACTGAATGTCTACTATGTGCTAGACATGATGCCAGAGCTGGTGGAGATACAGAGACAAATGAGATATCTCTATTCTCATGGGCACATGGTTTAATGGGAAAAACAAAGAGACATACAGCTAACTCTAATGCAATGTGATGTGAGAAATGTTAGACCAGAAGTATGATTAAATACAATGTGAGCACAGATGGCATGATTAATTCTGTGGAGGAGGAAGGTCAGGCAATTTTGTGAGTGTGTATGGGAAATGCTATTTTTAAAAACATCAGATACACATTGTTACCAGATGATTATACTTGAGTTTTGGCACAAACCTATTTCTGAAAAATGTGGCATAATGTAAGAAGAAAACACAAATAATTTCAACATTTATGAAATGTTGGTTTCTATTTGAACCAATAGGAACACTGACTATTCAAGAAATAGTAGTGTCCTAAACTTCATTGCACACAAGTATCCCATGATACTAATTTTGTATGGGGTGTTAAAGTGCCTCATAATTTGATGCTGCTATTTATATGACTTGCTATCTTTCTACATTTACAATCTTGACCTTATTTAATGACCATGTCTTCCAATGAACTAACCTTAACATTTTATTTTGTTCTCACTCTACAAGCTGATTTTTTTTTTTTTTTTTTTTTTTTTTAGTAAACGGATATGAGCAATGAGTTAGAGACCAAAGAGGCTGGATCCTCGCAGTTGAGACTATCATTAAAAAGAAGAGGAGAATCATTCATGTTACATTTTATAACATTATATCTCATTTTCATTTTCATTCACGAGGGCATAATACTATAGCTGGTGTTTTAAAGTGACTTATCTTTAAATTATCTTTAACTTATCTTTATTTTGTTGTCAGTGCAAAGAATTTTAAAAAATGGTTCTGAGTTTGTCTGCATTTAATTGCTTCAAGATCTCAAAAAGATGTATCTTATTAGCCCTTTTTCCTGATCATGTATGATGCTCTCAGCCATTTCAAAGTACTTAAGGAGATACGAATTGGATAGGTGGAAAAATGGACGTATACTGTGCCTATGAACTATTTGGAATGAGATCATTCAAAAAAAGTGGGGGCTAGGACAGAGATAGAACATATAGTAAAGAGGCTGAGGGTATTGTACGTGCTGTCACAGGGAGTCTTTGATCTTCTAATTAAAACAAAAATTGAAGTCTTTTTTTTTTTTTTTTGCAGTACGCAGGCCTCTCACTGTTGTGGCCTCTCCCGTTGCGGAGCACAGGCTCCGGACGCGTAGGCTCAGCAGCCATGGCTCACGGGCCCAGATACTCCGTGGCATGTGGGATCTTCCCAGACCGGGGCACGAACCGTGTCCCCTGAATCGGCAGGCGAATTCTCACCCACTGCGCCACCAGGGAAGCCCTGAAGTCATTTTGTGAGACAGAAAATATTGAAAACAGATAAGCTAGTGATTTAAGATTTAGAAGAACTTTTGTGGATAAAACAATCAGAAACAGTAAACACATTTTCATAAAACCAAATTATTGGTAAACTATGCTTATTAAGAATCCATTTATATTAAACTGATATATTATGTATAACACTTTAACAATATTTTCCAAATATTTGGAGTCCAAGTTCAACAAAATATTAATTTTATACTTTGGGAAAGTTGATTGTTCAGAAAATGTTGATATATAATGGATTGGATATTCTGTCCTGCTCAGTGTCTGTCTATGGGTATCTCTTAAAAAATATTTATTGAATGACTGTCAATTAAATCTCTTGGATTAAAAAAACAATTTATTGGAAAACATAGCTAATAACTTTTTAACCAATAATTTACATATGCATATATTTCAGAAAAATATTTATCCTAATGATTTAATATACTTAAGGGAGCAAATTGAACAATCACCCTTATAAAAATACTTTTCAATAATTTTATTGATACTGTTGAATAAATGTGGATATTCAATACAGTCAAAAAAGAGAACTATAAGGAACTGGACATAATTCCATTTGATTGTAAGACTAATTTTGCATGATCTGGGGAAAAGTTTATATCTCTACTGTTTTTCATCTGTAAAGTAGAGATCCTGTCACCTGGGAATATATTCTACACTAAAGAATGTAGCATATTTAGCAGTAGTAGAATGGAATGGAGATAATTATATACACAGAGAACTTGGCAAACTATGAAATACTGATATAAATGTCAAATATTAGTTCATGTAATTTTAGATGTAAAAATACAGATAAACCAGAACAAGTATACCTTTAGGGTTTTTGTTTTGTTTTGTTTATTTTTGGATGCCTTGTGTCTCCGTTGCTGCGCGCAGGCTTTCTTTAGTTGCGGGGGCTATTCTACCACCGCTTCTCATTGCAGTGGCTTCTCTTGTTGCAGAGCATGGGCTCTAGGCGTGCGGGCTCAGTAGTTGTGGCTCACAGACTCTACAGCACAGGCTCAGTTGTTGTGGCACAGGGGCTTAGCTGCTCTGAGGCATGTGGGATCTTCCCAGACCAGAGCTCAAACTATTGTCTCCTGCATTGGCAGGCAGATTCTTAATCACTGCGCCACCAGGGAAGTCCCTACCTTTAGTTTTATGTCAACATATTTCTGTTACGTTGTGATAAGATTTTGTTATTAACTCTGAATACAAATGGAATTTTGTTTTATTTAACATTAAATTTATTCACTCAAATAATGAACTAGAGTTACATGTTTTCAGCTCTCCATAGAAATCTGCAAATATTTTTTTCATCCTATATAATTTTTATGTAGAAGGACTTGAATATCTAGAACAGAATTCCTAATAAGGCTCTTTTAGAAAGATACTATTGGTATCTTTTCAATGATAGGAATATTACAATAAAGTAGATTATAATTAGTTAAAGAGCATCACCTATAAAAGCATGGCTTAATTAAGTAATGAGAAAACTTTTTTTCATTACAGTCTATACCAGTCTCCTCAGGCAACCTAGTTTCAAAGAGAAATGTATCATTATTTTCTTTTGTCAATTATGGAATGATTTAAAGTGTTTCTTTAGTTAGGCTATTTTAAATGTTTATATGTTCTATTCTAACAAAGTGCTAGCTATTTTATATTCAATGCCACTAGAAAATAATTTGATATGTATGATTACAAGACACAAAATTAAGCAGTCAAGTTCTGTCTTACTTTGATAAAGTATATTGCCAGAATTTTAAAAACAATGGGTAATTCACCAGTTAAAAATATCCATTAGCAAAAAGAACCCCCCCCCAAAAAATAGTTAAGTGCTTATCACCTCTTCCTCCACAACACAGTTATTGATACAGTCATTTCTAAAGTTTTTGAAAACTTTACCTTTCCATTTATTTTGTGAAGATATAAAATCAAATGGGGAAAAAAAAAGATCCTTTTATTCCAGAGTAACTGGGCATTTTTATTTTCTGGCTAGTTTGAAGAGATATACCTCTTCAATACCAACAGAGATTTAGGAATCTTTTTCTTCTTATTTGACTCCTTTTTTCCTATCACTTTTCTAAGTAAATATTGAAAGTATAGATTGAAGTTAAAGGCAAAGTCTTAATCTTTTGTCTCAGTTTCCTTATCTATAAAAGAAGGACAATGGTAGTACTGACTTGATAGATTATTGTTAGGAATCAATGTACTTTATAGTACCAAGATCTATGTGTCAGACACATACTGTGTACTCAGTAAATGGTAGTTATGAATATAATAATAAAAATTATTATGTTAGCACATTTCCTTGTACTAATCAAACCATGGAAATATAATACTCACTGAATTGCATTTGATCTCTTAGGCCCATGGTTCACTTTTATATAATAAAGTTTAGGTGATGAAGGAATGAACTAGACTGTGGAATACATTCCAACAGTAAGAGAAAAGTTTAATTTTTATTCTTTAGTACAGCAGTTCTCAGACTGTAGTCTACAGACGCCTGGGAGCCCCCAAGTCTCAATTATTCCATCAGTAAAAAGTAGTTTCATAATAATAATGAGACATCGTTTGCCTTTTTCACTATGTTGACATTTGCAAATATCTTGCAAAAGCAATAGTGGGTAAAAACCCTGCAATTTTTTTAATAATCAACTCAGAGGCATGGTATGTGCCACTGGGTTGAAAAGTATATTAAAACCTTAAGTAAACGTTTTTAATATTCTAGAAGATGAAATGGGAGGTATGCATAAAATATTATACTTTTGTTGAATTTCAAATTACATTGATTGTCTCAAAAATAAGTACTTGGGTGATTGTTTGAGAATCAAGCTGAATTAGTCACATTTTTCACGAAGCATCATTTTTACTTAAAGGAATAACTGATGGACAAATCATGGTTATACAGAGTTAGGTTTTTGGCAGGCATTCGGTTGGAGATAAAGCACTGTCTTTTACAACAGTTTTTGTTATAAAGGTGAAAACCAGCAAAAATTAAAATATCTGACATCTTGATTCTGCTATCATAATCTTGAGAGCTTTCTAGTTCATATAGTAGTGTTCAGATGATATTAGTGGCAATAGTCACAAATATAATTCTTTTTCTGATATTTTCTAATGTAATTGTGGAATAAGTGCATAACTCAGTGAACCAATATTTTCTAATTGACCAATACATGACCTTACAAATTCAAGCAAGGGTAAAGATATATTCAAAGTGCAGGATAAACCAATTAATTTTCATGTAATAGAGCAGAAAAAGTTCATTGATATGGTTTGAGATTTCATATTGTAATTAATCATTTCAAAAATACCACTTGTTGAGTTTTGATGGAATATAAAAGAAGAATATCAAAATTTTCTGAAAACACTATTAATGTACTCATTCTTTTTTAACTCATATTTGATCAGGCAAGATTTTCTTTCTATATTCAACCAAATATAATATTGTTACAGACTAAATGCAGAATCAAAATGAGAATCCAGCTGTCTTCTACTAAGGCAGACATTAAAGAGTTATTAAAAGCATTAAAAGTGTAAGAAAGAGCCACTCATCTCATTAAAACAATATATATGTATATATATATATATAACATTATAATAATATGCTTTTATACAGTATTAATATGTAGTGGGTTTGGCTTTCATTTATAAATTAATTCATGATAATATTTTTAAATGTATCAATTTTAATTGCTAATATGATAAACTTAAACAGACATAGCCCAAATAAACATAATATCTTTGGTGTCCTAAGTACTTTTTTATGAAAGTGATTTCATTTTATCTTAGATTTAATAAAAGTCATGTTATAATGAAAACTCCAAAACTAGCTTTTATAATAAACAGTTAATTTTCTGAAAAAACTGTATATGACAAACAATAACTTCATGTTTGACTTTTGCAGCAGGGTCACAGAGTATTTTTTTTTTCAAAAAATATTTTTAACTTTATTAAATTAACATTTTTTTTGCCCAAATAATTCCTAAGCCATATTCGCCTTTTGCCATGTTGTGCTTTGAAATAATCTTCTCAGTACTTATACCCAGGGTGGCAGATGGCTCATAGGTTAGGTGCCTAAAACGGACAAGACCAAATTAACACATTTGGCTGGAACTTATCTCAGGAAGCCAAGCTTAGTGGTGGGTAGCTGGACACCAAATTTATCAAAAATCTAACAACAGTTGAAGCCAAGATTAAGCTCTAAAGATACAAATGTTCAATTTCTGAAGAGATTCTTATAATCCAGATCACTACTTAGCATTCAGCTTTCATTATCACTTAAAGTATGAGCATTTAATTGTTCATAAACTTTTCTATCTAAGCAAATAGAAAAAAAAAGAAGGTGATAATCAAAATAGTCAGTGTTCACATGAAAACTGTATGGAAAGTGATAAATATAAAATTAGGCAAGATCAAATAAGAATTTTAAAATCTTTCCATTCACACAACAAATCAATGAATATAAGATAGAGAAAGATGACTGGCCATGACTTAAATAAAAAGAAACATAAAATATCCCCACTCCCTGAAACTTAAAACATTTTAATATAACACTTATGAAGTCACCATTAAAAAAAAAAAGTACAAAGGAAAGAGCCTTTAAAAGAGAGGCCATGCTGTATGTCAAGTGTATGATAGAGACTAAGTACTATCATGGAACAGACAGAGAAGACTATATAAGACAAGCTAATTGAGGTAGTCAATCAGGAAGGCAGTGGAGTGGTGGGTAGAAGGAAGGGTGGGAGGGAATTCCTGGTGAATAGGCATAGCCTAAGGCATGGAAATAAGAATAATTCTGATGGAGAGGAATAAACCTTGCATCTTTCTGATCACACTGGAAAAAGTCAATGATGTATAAAGATTCTAAAGCTATTAATTGCAGTCAGATGTTCAGATTCTTTTCTGGTAATTTAATTGGGGAGCAGAAGACAGGGTGTGCATATTGTAGAACCAAGGTATAATTCACAAGAATGAATGAAGACAAATTCAGTATTTATGGAGCCAGATATATTTTTGTCCTGTTGATTTTTATAAAACGTTTGCAAAACTGACTCATTCTTTCCATATGATTAGATCATTTTGTTGTTGTTTTTGTTCTTCCAACAAAAAATACACATGAATGCAACATGGTGATAAATTAGGCAGTGTACAAAAGTCTTTAACAAAAAGTTTTATGTTAGGAATTATGAAGACGCTCATGGACTTAATTCACAAAATAATACTTCTACTCATAATCACATCTCTAGTTAGTATGAACTATTAAATCACTTTCCTATGAGAAAGAATCCAGGTATATTATATTACAGGGAGCAAGGGTAGATTGAAAATGAAATATTCCAAACACCAATAAATGTGGTTAATTCGGAAATTAAGTATGTTGCTCATATAATGGCATAATTTGGTGACATTTTTTAAAATATGTTTTAATCTTATATTATGAATCTTTTCAATAGATAATTATTTGCTAATAATACATAATTGCAAATAACTTTTAGTTCCACAAATCTACCACATAAAGAAACTATGCCTGTCATTACAGAGAAGGAATCCAGTCATAATGACCACCTGAATTCACAAATGCACATAAACACAAATCTCAGGACTGGAGATGACACTCTCTCTTCAGCAAGGCCTTGTCTTCTCCACACATGAGGTCCTCCTTCCTCATACTTACACAGCACTCCTGCTTACCTCTAATACAGCACTCATCACACTGGATCAAAGTTGCCCAACTATGTATTTTATCATACTATGAGGATGGCATTCAGATCTGCACTTGACAGTAGGTTTTCAACAACTTTTCATTGAATGGATGAGTAAACACTGTTGCCAGGGCCATAAAATAATTACAAAACATCTCCAAGCAAACCGAATTTGTACAGCTTGGACTTCTTGACATAGATAATAAACATATGGGCATGTTTTTAATATTTTCTATGCTCTTAAAAATAGATATTAATTATAATTGCCACATTATACAATGTTTTATATCTAATTTCTCATTGATAACAATAGTGTTATATACTGAATTTACTTATAGTACCAAGACAATCTTGGCATTTTGTAAATACTTTTTTTTATAAATTGAAATTAATTTAAGCAATCCTATTCTGAGTTATATATGGATTCTCTGGGAAGAAAATACTAGTTGATACTTTATATTCAGGTAAATTTAACTATTTAGAAACTTATGAGCAGAAGCAAAAAGAACTACAGTCCTGCAGCCTGTGGGACAAAATCCACATTCACAGAAAGACAGACAAGATGGAAAGGCAGAGGGCTATGTACCAGATGAAGGAACAAGACAAAACTCCAGAAAAACAACTAAATGAAGTGGAGATAGGCAACCTTCCAGAAAAAGAATTCAGAATAATGATAGTGAAGATGATCTGGGACCAGGTAAAAGAATGGAGGCAAAGATCAAGAAGATGTAAGAAATGTTTAACAAAGACCTAGAAAACTTAAAGAAAAACTAACAGAAATGAACAATACAATAACTGAAATGAAAACTACATTAGAAGGAATCAATAGCAGAAGAACAGATAAGTGACCTGGAAGACAATATGGTGGAATTCACTGCTGTGGAACAGAATAAAGAAAAAAGAATGAAAAGAAATGAAGACAGCCTAAGAGACCTCTGGGGCAACATTAAAGGCAACAACATACGCATTATAGGGGTTCCAGAAGGAGAAGAGAGAGAGAAAGGACCAGAGAAAATATTTGAAGAGATTATAGTTGAAAACCTCCCTAACATGGGAAAGAAAATAGCAACCTAACTCCAAGAAGTGCAGCAAGTCCCATACAGGATAAACCCAAGGAGGAACATGCAGTGACAAATAGAAATCAAATTGGCAAAAATTAAAGACAAAGAAAAATTATTGAAAACAGCAAGGGAAAAATGACAAATAACATACAAGGGAACTCCCATAAGGTAAACAGCTGATTTCTCAGCAGACACTCTACAAGCTAGAAGGGAGTGGCATGATATACTTAAAGTGATGAAAGGGAAGAACCTACAACCAAGACTACTCTACTGGCAAGGATCTCATTCAGATTTGATGGAGAAATCAAAAGGTTTACAGACAAGCAAAAGCTAAGAAAATTGAGCACCACCAAACCAGCTCTACAACAAATGCTAAAGGAACTTCTCTAAGTGGGAAACACAAGAGAAGAAAAGGACCTACAAAAACAAACACAAAACAATTAATAAAATGGTCACAGCAACATACATATCAAAAATTACCTTAAACGTGAATGGATTAAATGCTCCAACCAAAAGACACAGACTTGCTGAATGGATTAAAAAAAACAAGACAAATATATATGCTGTCTAAAAGAGACCCACTTAAGACCTAGGGACACATACAGATGGAAAGTTAGGGGATGGAAAGAGATATTCCATGCAAATGGAAATCAAAAGAAAGCTGGAGTAGCTATACTCATATGAGATAAAATAAACTTTAAAATAAAGAATGTTACAAGAGACAAGGAAGGACACTACATAATGGTCAAGGGATCAATCCAAGAAGAAGATATAACAATTATAATTATATATGAACCCAACATAGGAGCACCTCAATACATAAGGCAACTGCTAACAGCTATAAAAGATGAAATCAACAATAACACAATAACAGCGGGTGACTTTAACACCTCACTTACACCAATGGACAGATAATCCAAGATGAAAATAAATAAGGAAACAGAAGCTTTAAGTGACACAACAGACCAGATAGATTTAATTGATATTTATAGGACATTCCATCTCAAAACAGCAGATTACATTTTCTTCTCAAGCACCCAAGGAACATTCTCCAGGATAGATCATATCTTGGGTCACAAATCAAGCCTCAGTAAATTTAAGAAAATTGAAATCATATCAAACATCTTTTCTGACCACAACACTATGAGATTAGAAATGAATTACAGGGAAAAAAATGTAAAAAACACAAACACATGGAGGTTAAACAATATGTTACTAAATAACCAAGAGATCACTGAAGAGATCAAAGAGGAAATCAAAAAATACCTAGAGACAAATGACAATGAAAACACGACGATCCAAAACCTATGGGATGCAGCAAAAGCAGTTCTGAGAGGGAAGTTTATAGCTATAGAAGCCTACCTCAAGAAACAAGAAAAATCTCAAATAAACAATCTAACTTTACACCTAAAGGAACTAGAGAAAGAAGAACAAACAAAACCCAAAGTTAGCAGAAGGAAAGAAACCATAAAGATAAGAGCAGAAATAAATGAAATAGAAACAAAGAAAACAATAGCAGAGATCAATAAATTAAAAGCTGGTTCTTTGAGAAGATAAACAAAATTGATAAACCATTAGCCAGACTCATCAAGAAAAGAGGGAGAGGACTCAAATCAATAAAACTAGAAATGAAAAAGGAGAAGTTACAGCAGACACTGCAGAAATACAAAGTATCCTAAGAGACTACTCCAAGCAACTCTATGTCAATAAAATGGACAACCTGGAAGAAATGGACAAATTCTTATAAAGGTATAGGCTTCCAAGACTGAACCAGGAAGAAACAGAAAATATGAACAGACCAATCACAGGTAATGAAATTGCAACTGTGATTAAAAATCTTCCAACAAACAAAAGTCCAGGACCAGATGGTTTCACAGGTGAATTCTATCAAACATTTAGAGAAGAGCTAACACCCATCCTTCTCAAACTCTTCCAAAAAATTGCAGAGGAAGGAACACTCCCAAATTCATTCTACGAGTTCATCATCATGCTGATACCAAAACCAGACAAAGGTACTACAAAAAAAGAAAATTACAGACCAATATCACTGATGAATATAGATGCAAAAATCCTCAGCAAAATACTAGCAAACAGAATCCAACAAGACATTGCAGATGACATGATATTATACACAGAGAATCCTAATGATGTTACCAGAAAACTACTAGAGCTAAGCAATGAATTTGGTAAAGTAGCAGGATACAAAATTAATGCACAGAAATATCTGGCATTCTTATTCACTAATGATGAAAAATCTGAAAGTGAAATTTAAAAAAACACTCCCATTTACAATTGCAACAAAAAAGAATAAAATATCTAGGAATAAACCTACCTAAGGTGTCTAAAGACCTGTACTCAGAAAACTATAAGACACTGTTGAAAGAAATTAAAGATGATACAAATAGATGGAGAGATATACTATTTTCTTGGACTGGAAGAATCAAAACTGTGAAAATGACTCTACTACCCAAAGCAATCTACAGATTCAGTGCAATCCTTATCAAAGTACCCATGGCATTTTTCACAGAACTAGAACCAAAAATTTCACAGTCTGTATGGAAACACAAAAGACCTTGAATAGCCAAAGCAGTCTTGAGAACGAAAAATGGAGCTGGAGGACTCAGGCTCCTTGACTTCAGTCTATACTACAAAGCTACAATAATCAAGACAGTATGGTACTGGCACAGAAACAGAAATATAGATCAATGGAACAGGATAGAAAGCCCAGAGATAAACCCACACACATAAGGTCACCTTATCTTTGATAAAGGAGGCAAGAATATACAGTGGAGAAAAGACAGACTCTTCAATAAGTGGTGCTGAGAAAACTGGGCAGGTACATTTAAAAGTATGAAATTAGAACACTCCGTAACAACATACACAAAAATAAACTCAAAATGGATTAAAGACCTAAATGTAAGGCCAGACACTATCAAAGTCTTAGAGGAAAACATAGGCAGAACACTCTATGACATAATTCACAGCAAGATCCTTTTTGACCCACCTCCTAGGGAAATGAAAATAAAAACAAACAAGCAAACAGAAAACAAATGGGACCTACTGAAACTTAAAAGCTTTTGCATAGCAAAGGAAACCATAAAAAAGACCAAAAGACGACCCTCAGAATGGGAGAAAATATTTGCAAATGAAGCAACAGACAAAGGATTAATCTCCAAAATTTACAAGCGGCTCATGCAGCTCAATATCAAAAAAACAAACAACCCTATCCAAAAATGGGCAGAAGACCTAAATAGACATTTCTCCAAAGAAGATATACAGATTGCCAACAAACGCATGAAAGAATGCTCAACATCACTAACTATTAGAGAAATGCAAACCAATTCTACAATGAGGTATCACCTTACTCCAGTTAGAATGGGAATCATCAGAAAATCTACAAACCAGAAATGCTGGAGAGGGTGTGGAGAAAAGGGCACCCTCTTGCACTGTTGGTGGGGATGTAAATTGATATAGCCACTATGGAGAACAGTATGGACGTTCCTTAAGAAACTAGAAATAGAATTACCATATGATCCAGCAATCCCACTGCTGGGCATATTCCCAGAGAAAACCATAATTCAAAAAGAGTCATTTACCAAAATGTCCATTGCAGCTCTATTTACAATAGCCAGGACATGGAAGCAACCTAAGTGTCCATAAACAGATGAATGGATAAAGAAGATGTGGCACATATATACAATGGTATATTACTCCGCCATAAAGAGGAATGAAATTGAGTCATTTGTTGAGACGTGGATGGATCTAAAGACTGTCATACAGAATGAAGTATGTCAGAAAGAGAAAAACCAATATCGTATATTAATGCATGTATGTGGAACGTAGCAAAATGGTACAGATGAACCGGTTTGCAGGGCAGAAATTGAGACACAGATGTAGAGAACAAACATATGGACACCAAGGGGGGAAAGCTGCGGGGTGGTGGGGTGGTGGTGTGCTGAATTGGGTGATTGGGATTGACATGTATACACTGATGAGTATAAAATTTATGACTAATAAGAAAATGTAGTATAAACAAACAAACAATCAACAAAAAACAACCAATACTATACTTTCTTTGGGTTATTTGTATGGAAATATGTTAAAATAAATGCTTCAGACATTACATGAAATTTCTAAAACTCTTATATGTTCTTTTATAATGTTATAAGTCATAGTTCTAATTATTACTTTATAATGCATATCTCAGAAATAACTAAATTTCCCTGTCAATTGCATTATTATGAACTTTCATCAAATGTTTAACCATGGTCATTTTTAAGTCTGTCATTTACAGACAGTTCTGGATGTAGTTTGATGCTTTTGCAAAAATGTTCCTATAAAAGGTTTCATCTTCAAGGATTTCATGGAAAAGACTCTGACAAGTACAGGTTTCTGGTAACTGACTATACTGCTGAACTGAATGAATAAGCATTTTCAGAACTCTAATGGAAAACTGATGAATTCATAAAAGTGCTAATAAAAGATCAAGATAAAAAAATTAGATGGGACTGAGTGAACTGATGAGGATGATTATAATTTTTGTGACTTTCTGTTTAAATAAAAAAAAAAATCCCGGAAGGACTCAGAGGCAAAAGATATACAAATCAATTTTCACTGCAAGGTAAAGGAGCTGTTACAGTGGAGGATTACTGGACTGAATGTCAATATTATGACATAGTATGAGTGTGTTTTGTGTTTGGTAATTGCAATCATTCTTGCTTTTGTTGTGGTCATCCATTTACAATGCTTGGTGTCAGTTTATCTCTTGTAAATATAAAATACAATGTGTGTGTGTGTGTGAAAAAAAAAGAGAGTTATCTGTTTATATCTAATACATGACTTATTACATGTCACTCTTACCTCTGGACAACATAGTTATATAAGAATAGACATGTTTATATGAAAAGGATCTTGCATATGGCTATGATACTATCAACCCCAAACTTGACTTTGTTATAATTATAGTAATGCTGACAAATAGTGCATGAACCTAACAAATGATCTTCAATTTTAAAGTTTAAAAACTAGCGGAACAATAATTTTTGTGATAGTGAAGAGTTCATCATCAGTCTATCGTGTCTTTAATTTGTAACAAATTATTTCTTTTGGTTGTACAAATAGAAATGACATTGATGATAGTTACCTACATTCCCTTGCTCTAAAGACAAACTGCTTTTATGATTTCTTCATGCAATATCTACTTACCTATTGCTTTAAGCCTAAAATTCCTTTGACTATATTCTTACTGAAGCCATTCTGTCTACATAGCTTTATATTTAGTACAGTTCCCATGTTAATATTGTCATTTTAACTGTCTACAGTGTGATTTTACTAATAAACTCACAGTTTTAAAACATGTAACAGCTCTCAATAGTTACTTGTAATTCCCTATTAGATCTCAGAAAAAAAATGAATAAAATAATTTTACTTTTGGCAAAAATAATTTTCTTAAGAAAAGAAGAAATTCACTACTCTATCCAGTCTAATAAAATAGGATTCAAATAACAAAAGTTTATGCACAAGATAAGCTTTTTCAGGAAATAAGGGTAATATAATAAAATCACAGGATTTAAAAAATTGAAGAAAACTCAGCCCAGCATTTTACAGATTTTCCTTTGTAGAACTTTGTCACCAGATGTGAATAAATACTGATTTACTAAAATACGCTTTGAGCTTCCCTGGTGGTGCAGTGGTTTAGAATCCGTCTGCCAATGCAGGGGACACAGGTTTGAGCCCTAGTCTGGGAAGATCTCACATCCCCGTGGAGCAACTAAGACTGTGTGCCACAACTACTGAGCCCGCACCCTAGAGCCCACAAGCCGCAACTACTGAAGCCTGCACACCTAGAGCTCTTGCTCCACAACGAGAGGCCACCGCAATGAGAAGCCTGTGCACCGCAATGAAGAGTAGCCCCTGCTCGTCACAACTCACAACTAGAGAAAGCTTGAGTGAAGCAATGAAGACCCAACGCAGCCAAAAATAAAATAAATTTATATTAAAAAATATATGCCTTGATAAAATACAGCTGGTAACCACAGTATACAATGCCATCTTAGAAATTAACCTTGAACACTAGCACACTAAATACCATAAAAATCCTAAGTGTTGAATTTTGTTTAAATGAAGTCTTCTTTATTTGATCACTGAGACCTTTCCCATCATGTCTATAAATATCTAGTTTTCCAAAGCACCATTTGTGATTCAAAGATTTAGTCTGTGGTGGTTCTAAACCATGACCTCAGAGTATCTGACACATCTCCCTTTTAGAAGACTTCCCATACCTTGAGTCTAGTGGCTTGTTACTGGTGGGCTTATTATTTGTCCAGTAAAGTAAGGCATGATGACCTATGTGACTTATGATGTTAAGTCCCAAAAGGCCATGCAGCTTCAGTCTGGCACAAATGCATGCACTTGAGATGCTCCCTCTCAGATCTCAGCTTCCATGCTCTAAGAACCCTAAATAGAAAATTTGCATCTCTACACTTTGGTCAATAATCTCAGTTGTTCCCAACCTTTGAGTCATCCCAGGCTACATGTTAGACATATGAGTGAAGATGCTTCTACATTAGTCCTGTACAAGAGAACATTCTGTGATGATGGAAATGTTTTATATGTATGCACTGGCCAACAGGGTCATCACTAGCCACATGTGGCTATTGAACATTTGAAATATGGCTAGTGTGACTGAAGCACTAAATTATTAATTATACTTAGTTAATGTAAATTTAAATACAAATAGTGGCTACTCTATTGGACAGTGAGCAGATAATTCTAGCCCCCAGCCATTTGCAATCACCCTCTTCTGACTCCCCAGAGATCATGGAGCAAAGACAAGTCATCCTGCTTTATCTTTTCCAAACTCATGACCTACATATCCTATAAGCATTTCTATCCTCTCCACAAGGTTTGGAGTAATTTGTCATGAGCAATAGATAACTGAAACCTCTTAAGTATTACAGATAAACAAACTGAGGTCCAAAAATTGTGCTTTGCACAAAGTTCTGTGACTGGTTTCCTGAAAAACTTAGAATATAATTCAGGAAAGAGAGTTCTGAAAATTCTACCAGCAATGGACTCTTTTAATAATAAGTTATCAAACTTGGAAGGATTACAATAAGTGATAGTTCTCTTCTACATAATTTATTCCTGAAACATGGTGTATGAGTGTCCATATGAATGACTATAATTCTGTTAGTCAAACACATGTCCTGCCTATTTTATAATATTATCTTCCCTTAAAATGCAAATAATTGAAATAAAACTACTTCCAAAGAAATTATAACACTAAGTAGCAAGGGATGCTTATTTGTTAAACATTAACAACAAAAAAATTACAATAATTCTGACACTCCTCTACCACTCCTCAAATAATGTTGTGATTAGTTTACCAATTAAGGCTTCAATACAGTTTAGTAAGTGAAATATCTTTTTTCATTTCTTATATATTCAGTATATTAGTTAAAAGTACCAGAGAGTAAATTAGCAACACAAATCAGCAAACATCCCCATCTATCAGCAGCTTGACAGCCTTGTTATGGTTTAAATTCCCCAAGGAATGGCTCAGCAACAAGATATTGATTTGCACTTCTGCACTTTTCTGACTAATTATTATCAGTGCAGACCCTCTAGTTAATCAGTTCATTCTCACAGTAAGAGTGGCTTTCAGTTTAAATTCATTATGCTGATAAATGACAATATTATGGCATGACAATTGCTTTAATTAAAAATATTTTTTACAAAGATTAGAGGACTATTGCATGCTTAAGTATACCAAATTGACTACTGAAGTTTCTGTTCCCAGGAACTGAGGGTTTCACTGATGTATGCATTCAACATTTCTGTCTAAGTTTTGAAAAGGAGGTTCCTCTTTAATAACATTTATCTTGAGAACTATGTCAGTAGGAATGACCTTGTAAAGAAAATTGGTTAGGAAAGATGTCAAATTCATTGACCTCTTTTCCTAATGTATAGCCAGGTTATTTGAGAGGTAATGAAGGTAGGCTGGAAAGTGGAGGATGCTATTTAAAACGGGGTTAAGAAAATTCTCTCTGATAAAGTGCCTTGAGTATCTGCAAGAAGAGTTCCATGCAGGGGATACAGAAAAACAAATACATTGAATTATGTGCTCTTTAGATGTAATATTTTATATAATTCTCATAACTTCCCCACGAGGTAGGTCCTATTAAGAGTATTCTTATTCCTGTATGAATTAATCCAAGCTTACACAACTAAATAACTTGCAACCTCACTGAGGTTATATAGTGTATTACAATCTTAAGTAAAAGGTGTTTCTTTTTACAGAGCTCATTCTATCAACTGCAAAATGATGCTTCCTCTAATACTTGAAAGAGGCAGAGAAAGAGACAGAGACAGAGATACAGAGAAATACAGAGAGAGAGAGATAAAAACTAGAGTACATCTGAACTATACTCGTTAATTAACTTTCATCTAAAGACAGTTTATTTCTAGGTTTAACATAATATATCCAAGATGAGTTAAGTAAACAACATTATGCAAAGGCATTAATGATTATTATAACTATTAATTATAATTAACACCATGATTTATATTACAGACTATAATTTTCCCAATGGCTTTAAAAACTATGCATTTCAATTTATTTTGGAATGTTTTCCAGTAGTTTTCCTAATAGTTTTCTATAAGGGAGTGAATGAAGACATCTGAACATCAAGGAAAGACCTGATTACAAAGCTGAATCTTATCACCCTGTGTTTCTCCAACAGACAGCAGAAATCTAAAAAATGTGCATTGAGTAAGTGAATGTCCATGCTTTTAAACACATGCTGAGTGTATTAGCTGAGGCTTTCAGACTAGAATCTATATCATATAGTCAAAAAAAAAAAAAAAAAGCACTGCTTATAATTTAAACAAAAAGGGCATTATCCATTCTTTTTAAGAATTCTCTATTCTGTTACTGCATATGAGCACAAAAAATAAGAATCAATATTCTTGGTAATGATTCTGTCAAGAAAAAGTTTTAACATTTTAACATATTTTGCTTACCAAGTAAACAAATTGGTAATACATGTTAGAAAGTATTCATAAAAACGATTTAAAAAGAAAATATCTGGGCTTTGATTAAGACAATCTTAAAATATCTTTAAAAATTATGTTAAAATTACAGATTCAGTATTATTATAATTGCCATGTGCCATGTATATACTTCCTCATATAATTCCCACAATGGCCTTGTGGAAATATCTATTATTATTTACAGATAAGTGAACTGAGGAACAGAGAAGTAACTTAGTAAAGATCTCCTCAAGAGTAAATGACAGAACCTTATGTGAATTCAGGAATGCCTGATGCAAGTGACTGTAAATCGTAATTCACATCACATTGTCCATGTCTCATCAGAGCTGGATTAAATAATTTCATAGTGTATTTTTCATAATAAAGTTAGCTTATGATGTCACATCTAAAATGTAAATCAAACTATTTTATTTAAATATGAGTTTTTCACTAGTACTATATTTGGAGTATCTTGTTAGTATTTATATTTTAAAAAATAAAAATCAATTTGAATATATTTAAAATTACTTCTCATCCTATGAAATATTGACTTTATAAAAGAAATCATTCACCAAAATTCCCCTAGCATCATATCCTGTGCTTTGCAGATTATTTCTCTGAACAGAAACAGAAGGCTAAAAAATAAGGAAAATATATAGTTAAGAAATTAAGACTATTCCTAAATATTTGCCATTTATAAATTTACATATTAGGTATATGTTCAATATCATTAATAGGCATCTAGTATTTTCTTTTTTCTTTTTTTTTTACTAAGGGGCTCTATCTAAATTTTAATAGTCTATCTTGATTAGTAATTTTTATTTCTTTAGAACGGGTCATTTCATGTAGTTATTTATTGTAAGACAGAAGAAAATCAGATCTTGGGCAGGACAGTTACTCTTCCCAATAGTTAGTATCAAATTTAACCCAGATAACTCCCAATTTTGACTTAAAATGATTGGTGTTTGATAATTTTGAAAGAGAGTATGTTTTTGAGGATTTATAGAATTACATTAAGATGAACTCAATTAGAAAGGAACTGACTTAGCAAGGAAAATATATTGTAGAATAAAAGACCTAGGAAGACAAAGTCTAGGAATAAAAAATAATTTATGGATTAAAGGTACTGTAAATTAAATAGCCATAAATATTGTTAGAGTGGAAGACAAGAATAACAAATATTTAGAATATCTACTGGCTTAAACAGGATCTAAACTTTTATGGAAATGGGTATCTCTGTTAATGTATCACTAAAATATAACTACAAATTATGGATTTTTTAATTATTCAAAAGGGAGCCTTATTGTTATATAGAAAATTATAGACATATTACAAACGTTATTTTACTATCATGACTCTTTTTTAAAAAATAAGAACATCAGGAATAAATGCCTATAAAAATGAGAGATCAAGCAAAATGTAAGTATCGAAAAATTACATTTTACAAATGACACATGTGCCCTCTTTGTGTTCAAAATCAATACTTCACAGTGGACATATACCTGGCTTCTGAATCATCAGTATCACAGGCACAGACTTTATTGACTATCTAGATAATAATGATTTTCTCAATGGCAAATATTACAACCTTCAATTCCTAATTATCTAGGGAGAGTTTACATTTGACTCCAACCATAAGTTCATATATTCAGAAATTCTCCAGTTACATTAGATTGATTTGACCTTTGGTCACAACCAACTATATTTATCACTTACATATAGCTATTAAAAATAAATATTTATGTTCACAATATATTGTTCCAATGTTTATTTCTTAGTAAAATGATGATATTCCCATTCATAATGTCTTTTGAAATTCAGAAAAGGAAGTGATTCAGAAACTAAATTATCTTTTTCATTTATATTTATTTTTATATTTCTGAGCTCTATATTTCTAACAAAACAAAACAAAACATCCTTTCTGTTACACTTCTATAACTTTAAAAATGGTACTAAGTACTATAAGGGCTCAATTATAATTATAATTTAGCAGGCAAATTGGCCATCCATTCCATTTTCAAAGAACAGCTACCAAGTTGGTCTCCCTCAGAAAAAAAAGAGGACCTGTATGCATGCAAAACATTTGATTACAAAATACTATGGTTGAATAACAAATTAAAAAAATAATCATGACCTAAATGAGAAGACACCGTTGGAAAGTGTCTGAACTTTGGAATCAGAGCTGGGACATGAACTATTGCACTTGATTTCTTTGAAACCTTGGAAAAGTGAATTAATCTTCTTGGAACTTAATTTCCATCTCTAAAATAAGAATGATAAAAGCCTACCTCGTGGGAAAAATAGGAGAGTGAGAAGCAATATTATAAAACACAGTGCCTCATAAATAATGAGCCCCTAATAAGTGGTAGAGAAAGTTGTTTAAACTGAATCATCCTGATTGCTATTCCCAGAGTTCTCTAAAGGTGTGAAGTGCTTGCTGGGAAAATACCAACAAGTTAGATAGGTTGAGGTAGAAGATGCCATCTGATGGTGAGGCAACAACAGAGTCTATGAAGGAAAAAGCTTGGGAAGAGAGTGATTTGCATGAGACAAGAAGGATCATTTTGCTACCAAGAGGGAAGGATCAAGAAAACGAAGATTGATAATACAAAGCTGGAGACTGTAGAAGGAAACAGGCACTGGACATTGTCTTGGAGTGAAGGAGCTAAAAAAAAAAATTCTGAGAATGTGAATGTTTATGTTACATTTGTAGTGTTTGGCTTTGTTAAGTTTAGACTCTTCCTTTACCATAACAAATATTTTGTTATAAACAGGGTCTTTTCCCTTATGGAAATCAAGTAAGAGACACTGGTTGATGTGGTATGGATAAGCAATTGCATATTTGCAAATAAGCAGAAGTGAGCATTAAAAATAATTACTGTGAATTCACGAAGTATTGGAGAAAGCTCTGGTTTCATAGGATGTGTACCCATAATTTTGGCCAGAGAGCACAGTGAGTAAGATTCCAGACAAAGGAGTCATACTTTCCGACTTAGAATACTGGCTTCTCCTATTACTGTATGTCCTCGGGCAAGTTACTTAATCTCTCTGTGTCTCATTTTCTTCATTGTAATTCTAACAGTACCTGACTGATAATAATGTAGGCGTTACAAGAGTTAATATATGTAATGTTTTTAAAACAATGCCTGACACATACAAAGAACTTTAAATATAGACTTACTGCTATTATTGGGAAAAATCCAGCTGACCTTCTATCAGTAGGTATTATTGTGATGTAAAATATAGTGAGTGGCATAAAAATCTTAAAGGTCTCAAAAAGGAAGTCTTGAGACTGAACACCGAAGGTGTTCAGAGACATTTGAATAGTAAAGTTCCCATGTCTTCATTTAGCTGTATTTCTTTGAAGAAAATGAAACTCAAATAGTCTAATCCTGTGGCATTTCAATAAAGTTTTGCTTCTTACTATTTAGCTTCTTAAGATGGAGGTTATAATTAGGGGGACAGAAAACAGAAAAAGGGAATTTTCACCAAAATTCACATTGCTGACTATACTGTTGTCACCATATTGTTTAAATGTCTATTCCAAAAAAAAAATCAAAGAAGGATCTGAGTAGTATTCAGCTTTAATCTATCCTGTTCCACCTCTCTCTTCTCAAAGAATAAATGTTGAGGTTTACACTTCCATATATGAAGGTCATTAAATCATCAATTTTATATTTTTTAAAACCATTACCAAAATTGTTTTCTCAACTCCACTAGTAGAAAACCCCATAGAGTCTTGACATGAACAGTATCACCCATGCTACAGTAATGTTTAAGCAAGGTGATCCTGAAATCTATAGTATTAGCTCTCATTGATATTTTTATAGTCCGATAACTACACAGAGAGATATGAACATATATGAATCAATATCTTGATTGTAAATGACAGTTTAGTTATCATGAGTCAACTCTATCACCTAATATTTTTAAATAGGCCAGAATTATTTAATAAATTTCATATTTTTCCAAAATAAATGATCTAAATTTCCACAAAGGTAACATTTATCTATTGAGAGTTTGTAATCTTTATTACAAAAGCAGTGCTCAAGTCTGAGACAAGTAAAATTACGATCTGGAAGATATACTTAAACTAACTGTTAAGTCATTTAGCGTTACATTCATGTTAATCAATATACTGTTTTATTCCTTTCTTTTCAGTTGATTTTTAAAGAGACGTAATGATCACAGTTTTTAATGTATTCTAAAATGCCTGTAAATGAAAATTTGTTTAGAGAATTAGATTCAGCCTCTGATTTCAAAGATGTTTTCCCAAATAAGAAAATCTGTTCCAAAATGTAATCCAAATTACATTTCTAAATTCCACAATCTTCTAAGACATTCTGTTTTTATCAAAAAGCAGATTTTATACAATGAATTGTACACTATGTAATTTTTCTACTCATTCCCTTTAAGAAGTAAGTAAAATGAACAATCAATCCACATGATCTTTACACATTTGCTCAGTACATTAGAATATATCGTACTGATAATCACTAGTTCAGTGGGAGTTCTTTGATTGCAGAGGACTTAACTATTTAAGTAACCACATTGGGTAGGATATGTTGCAGATTTCACTGCTGGAAATATCACATGAATCATTTGATAGCATATGAAGCAAACTAATTCTAGCAAAGCAAGAAGTCCAAAGTTCAAAATAAGTTAAAATCTGCTCTTTAAGAATGGAATTACCTATATCTCTCACAAATTCTCTTTAGCATAATGATATAATTGATTTCAAAAATTATTTATACCTAATACCTAACATTAAGAAAAAAAATGTAGTGTTCATTGCTACAAATGGCACTTATGAAGTTATCTGTATAACTTTATTTCTAGAAACTGACTTGCTGATATAAGGTAATCCCAGACACATTTCAAATGTATTTCACAAGTCATCAAATAGATAATCAAATTATGGTATTCTTCATTACAAACAAAAATATAAACCTGTTGAATTAATATAAACAAAGCAAAAATGGCCTTTAGCTAGTCCTTGAATCTCAGATTTCTTTCTAAAATATTTCTCTTAACTAGTTACTCTCCATATTTTTATTTATTTTATAAATCCAAACTACTGAATTGGTCCTATTCATTATTTCTTTAACTTGTCAAAATCATTTGAATTCTAATCTCATGGTATCCAAGATTCCGTCAACTGTATTCAACTTCCTGTCATCCAAAACGTAATAAGCAGACTCTTGTTTTAGCCTCCCAAATAGTGAATTTTATGAAATAATACTGATCCTGGAACTACATCCTGCCATCTAAGATTCAATATAGCCTTTTGGGCCAACATTAAGTTGTTCACAAATATACATTATTAAACTATCCTAATAAGATGTTCACTTTGCTAATCATTAGTATTTCTAAAAGTTTTTGTTGTAATCTCTAACATTCATGGTAGAATTCCAAAGGTGTCCAGGAGGGTCTACATCAGTGATTCATACCTTGTTCAGAATAACAAAGTGAGTTCGGGCTTCCCTGGTGATGCAGTGGTTAAGAATCCGCCTGCCAATGGAGGGGACAAGGGTTCAAGCCCTGGTCCAAGAAGATCCCACATGCCGCGGAGCAACTAAGCCCGTGTGCCACAGTTACTGACCCTGTGCTCTAGAGCCCACAAGCCACAACTACTGAGCCCATGCGCCACCATCACTGAAGCATCGGTGCTCTAGAGCCCGTGCTCCACAGCAAGAGAAGCCACCAGAATGAGAAGCCCGTGCACCACAATGAAGACCCAACACAACTAAAAATAATAAATTAATTAAAATAAATAAATTTAAAAAACAAACACAAAAAACCCGAAGTGAGCTCATGACGAACAAATGCATGCATCTTGTTGGTTAGAGAACCAAGAAAGGAGAGCAGGGACAAAAGAGATAGACTGTCACTGTATTTATATCCATTCCTTCAGACAAATTCTTAAAGACTGCCCTGCCAACAATTTCCATAGCTTCTTTTCACATTTCCCTTTCTTTCTTTTCTTTTTGTGAAATGATTTTTCCTTCCCTTTACTATCTGCTAAAATAGTGCCTCCTTTGTAAATACTTTTTGATTAAGAGAACAAGTTCTGAATCAAGATTGATTGGATAAGGGTCCTTGCTCCCCCATTCAAGACTGAGATCTGCAACAAGTAAATGACCTCATTTTGCATCTCATTCCTCACATTTAACATGGGGATAATGGTAGTACCTATCTCAGGATTGTTCTGAAGATTAAATGAGTTATTATATAAAAAGAACTTACAACTATAGTACTACTTGAGTGTTTGCTATTATTATTCTTTTTATAATATTGATGTTATGTGAGAGCTTTTTCACCATGAATTTATTACTTTATCATGTTTCTTCCAAATGACTTTGTACCTATCTATTCCAGAACATATGACTTTGTAATAATTTTGATTTTTTAATTTGTATGGTTCCTGTATACTGTGAACAACTAGACAGCAGGAGCCATGTTACATTAATCACATGATCTTCTGAACATAGATGGTCCTTATTTAATTAAATTTACTTTTAGGAAGAATGGGAAATAAAAGGAATGAAGGAATAAATAGAGCTTTGTGAAGGAAGTAATGTTTTGGTCTTGCTTTGTAGCATAAATTTGGCAAGGTCCTCAGATGATTCACTAATACACAATCTCCCTCATACAGATTCAGAAGGAATCTAGTACTTAACGCTGGTTCATAAATTGCCTGCATCTGGATCATATGGCAGATGGGTATTTTAAAAACTACAAACAGGACATGCTCACAGGCTCTCTTAGAGTGGCCTTAGAGTCTATATTTTAACAAGCTTTCAAGGTAATTCTAATGCACAGTCAAGCTCATAAACCATACCTATGCTACATTTTAATCCATTCAGGTAAGGACATTCAGCTTCCTTTGAGAGAAGGTGAGACAGAAAAATCTTCTTAGGTAACTGAATGAGCTGTGTTACCAACCATTACCATGGTCATAACTGTGTTATAGCCTGGCCTTGAAAAACAATGTCTATAAAACCGTGCACTGGGATATACTTTTAAGTTATACTTTCCCTTAGCATAATAGCAAATAGTTTCAATTGTGTCATAAGGCCCTGTTTTTCCCTTTTCTCTTTTTTGGTGGTGGTGTTTTAACTTGTATCAAATTTTTTGTGTATATCTCTAAGGATAAATAATATACACTCCACTCTGTAGAGCTGGACAGGACAGAAGCAAGGGAAAAATTGATGACTAAAACACTATAGAGGATTACTCATGCTTATATTTCCACTAATTTCATCCTGTTACCACACAAGTATGAAGTTACCTAACCTGTTCAGCGCCTCTTTTTTCTGTCCTCTAACGAAAACAACAGACAGACATGAGACATCTGAAAGGCAGGAAAATGAAAGTGAATTAAAACACAGGAAGTTGTGTTTCTTTCTGGCCTAGAAAATGCACTGAATATGAAGAGAATAGGGAGAAGATAAAAGGAGAAAGATATCATTGTACATTTCAGCAGAAAACTGTGAGCTAAGGCACAGAAATGGGAAAGCATAACCGTTCTTGGAGTATATCAACATATAGTGTGGTAGAATATGAGTGTCTGTGAAAGCTGGTCTATCTTGAAAGAAAGAATGGGAGGGTAGCAAGAAGATACAAAAATACAATCATATTTGTAAAAGCAGTTTTTAAAATTATGTAATAGAAAACATGAGTAAAATAGAATTATTATTTTTCAGGAAGAAGGAACAGAAAATGAGTAAGGCCTGGAGGCAGGAAGTATGGTACCTTAAATAGTAAAGAGAATTACTTATTGAGCATAGAAAATAAACAATAATGAGAGAGGTGAATAAGGTGAGTTCTGAGGAGTCCCCTACTAATTTCATTGGTAAGAGGAAGCCACTCTAGGTCCTGTGCACAAAGTTACATGATTAATTGTGTGTTGAGACAACTAAGAACCGGGAATAATCTTAAGCAAAACATATTTATGAAGGTGAACCTTTTAAAGTGAGATCATAGAGATTTAAAAACCAAATGTGAAGGCTTTGAACAAACACAATTTTAACATACCTATGCTAATATCTAGTCCCAAACTGGAAATAATCAATAATTGGTTCTCTTTTGTGTATTGGGTCATACATATAAATTATGATTTTATCATTTCAATATTAACTTTGATTATGGGCCATTTCTCTATGAAAAAGTGCTCTCTATGCTATAACAGAGGAATGAGAAGAAAAAAGGGTATTAACAAGTTTATCTTTGGGTTCTCTTTCCACTGAGATCCTTGAAAGTCTGAACAAGTCACTTTCTGTTTGCCTAAGCCCTTTCTAATGTGATAAGATTCAATTTTCTAATATTTCAGAGTACAATTTTTGTTTAGATGTACAAAATAATCTACAGAGATTTCTGTTATGAAAAAAGAGCTATTAAGATTCAAGTGATAGTGTGTGCTATGCAGCTGAGGATTCTAACCTAAGGTTAAATTCTATTGTTCTAATTCTAGTTTCTGTTTGCTCAGTACAGTAAAAAAATGTTTTCTATACTATACCGATTTTCCTAATAAAACATACATTTCTGGCTTCAATTAAAAAATGTAGGGCCTCCCTGGTGGCGCAGTGGTTGAGAGTCCGCCTGCCGATGCAGGGGATACGGGTTCGTGCCCCGGTCTGGGAGGATCCCATATGCCGCGGAGCGGCTGGGCCCGTGAGCCATGGCCTCTGGGCCTGCGCGTCCGGAGCCTGTGCTCCGCAACGGGAGAGGCCACAACAGTGAGAGGCCCGCATACCGCAAAAAGAAAAAAAAAAAAAAAAAAAAAAAAAAAAAAAAAAAAAAATGTAAAATTCCAACCTTTACTCTTCACATTTTATTTCTTATTTAATGTATCACCTTACATGAATTTTTCTAAGTGTTTTCACAAATTATGAAGGTTAATATTGGCAATGGTCATATCAACATATAGATCTTTCTGAGTCCTACGCCACACTAGTAGCGTTAAGTATTTTTGAATGTGAGACATACGTGAATGTTTTTAAAAAGTTATAACATACATCTTAATTTTCCAAAGATTAAGACTTGCATATGAAAAAGCAAAGTAAATTCCAGAATTACAAATCGTTAAAAGCAAGCGTGATTCTATAGTTTACTATGGGATTCAAGCTTCCTCTAAATAGGGAGCTACTCTATTACATGAGAAGATTTGTTTACAGGTTAGCAGTGACCTGATGAGGATTCTTAAACCAGAGAATTTAAAATCAATGCCAATTAGATATAAATCAGACTAAAATTTTTGATTTGTACATATTCAGAATATTATAAAATGAGAGGCATTGTTACTCAGTTTCCAATTATTAAAAGTGTGAAAGAGAAATGTCTGCAACTTTCTTATACTAAACCCCTTCTTTCCAGAGTACTTTATTAGGGAAACTCGTGGTGTAGAGAAATTTGGAAGGCCTAGAGATGTGTGTTCTCTTTTTGGTTTTGATGTATACTAGTCACATGCCCGTAGTCAAGTTGCATACAAATAATACATATGTGCAGAGGAGTTAATAACTTCCTTATGTGGGGTTGCTGTAAGCATTAAATGAGATAAAGTTCCAGTACACAGTAGGTGCTCAATAATTGTTTTCCTTATTTCCTTCTCTTTCCCACCTTGAAGACCATATTTCATTTTTGTTTCCCACCTAAAATTAGTTATTATTTGTGATTTAAATGTCTAAAACTCTACAGCTGGTTAATTTCCATCAATTGCTCTCACAGATGTCAGATTATCACTTTTATACAACCCATTCAGTAAGGGCCCTATAAGGAATCCCTCATAACTTCCTCTTTCCTCCTTCATCATACAACAGCCATTTCCTTGGCACTGTGGTAAATGTTAACAACACTAAGAAGGATAGCATATGGTCCCTGCCCTTAAGAACCTCAGCCTCTAGTAAAAGAGACAGACATGCAAACAAACAATTAAAATATAATTGAATAAATGATCATTTAAATACACGCAAAGTTTAAACCATCCCTCAGTTTTACAGTGTACTCTATAAGCCATGTAAAATATCCATATCAAATTGATAAATCAAATATTTACTTATTACCTTGCTATGTGCTAGGCTGATGAAATTTAAAAAAAAAGAAAATAAAAAAATACAGTCTCTACAAGGACATGAAGCTTCAGGGACCATAATGAAAGTCGAGAAGTACATGACTCAGTTATGTCAGTACAGTGATCCTGAGACACTGATGTCACCTTCCATCTGTCACTGGAGATGTAGCAGTGTGATTTAGGATAGAGACTTTTGTATCCTACAGTCCTCACTTCTTTGATGATGCAATCCTACTGCATTTCATCTGTAATAATCATTCATGGGCTTCAGTGTTCCTTCCTTCCCCTCTTCATAAAGAGCCTCATGCTGGTACAAACCAGCAAGGTACCTGTCTTCCCCAAACTTACGCAAAATGTAAAGAGTGAATAAGAGGAATATAAAGTACTGAAATTGGACAGAATAAAACCTGTGGAGCAGAAGAACTATTCAGTGTACTTCATATCACAGAGCCTAGTAAGCACTTCACATTGAGTTATAGAAAAAAAAGACACTTCGCAGTAAGATACTTTTCCTAAAAGGTTTGCACTGCATTCTCCTTCCAAATATTGTTCATGAGCCTCACCTCCACATTATAAAGTCTTCCAAACCACTAGGAGAAATCTTATTTTCTCAACTAAGAAAAAAGGCAAAGAACAAATTGAAAGATGGCAACGTCAGCCAAGCATTCTTCGGTATGGAAACTTAATTCTGACATAAGGAGAATATACTCCTAGTCTTTGTTCCATTGCCAGGATCAAAAAAAGTTTTATCCCAAAATATATCAAACTGCAAATGAAAGCAGTCAACTCTCTGCATTCAGGAAAATAAGACAGAATATTTTTATGTGTTTATTTTGTTTGTACTTTTGGTTTTTTTGTTTGAATTTAGAAAAAGCTTTAGAGATAAACCTTTTAAGTATTTCAACACAGTGATTTATTGATTATTTTCTTTTTATGCTACTTAATTTTGTTGTTCACATATATTTCTATTGTTTTGAGCAGCCAAATACTATTCTGAAGTTAAAATCTGAAAAGGCAATCTGAACTGAAGCTATAAAATTTCATCCAACAGAACTGCAAAGTTCCTCAAATATAATAACAAAAATATATTAAAGGAGGAAATATTAAAATTAGGAATAGAATGTACCTAAAAATACTCCTACAGTCTTCCATCATTTTGTGCAAGAAGGGATTATCTAAACAATAATAATAAAAAAATAGTTAGAACTGACTTTAAACTGACTGACTTTTTCTTACTGTATTCAGTAAAAAAAAAAAAAAAAATCTAATAAGAAAAGTCTGACTCCTTCCCTCCATAATCTACATAAATGCCTCAATGGAAAGAATGGAAATGGAAACAGAACCATGGTAATTTTATAAAAAAACATTTGCTTTTTTAGTACAAGAAAAATTCTAAAACATGGTATTTTGATTTGGAAATTAAATAGTATTTGTTGCTATACTTGTAGAATCATCATGAACTATATCATCATATCATGATGAACATATCATCATATAACTCTAGAAATGAGGACTTCCCTTGTTTGTTTTAACAGAAGAAAATACTGAGTCCTAGAGATTAAGTGAATTACTTAAATTCAAGTAACAAATAGGCCCAGAACCCAGGTCACCAGATACCCATTTTCCCTCTCCACCACAGTTATGAGTAGGCTAATTCAGCATTAATTAATTAATTCTATGTGAGAACTTTAGAATGAATATAGTTTTTTTTCTTTCCAACCCTGAGAATGTGGAACAACTTCTCGTCTTCTACAAAATTCATGAAACAGAGCCCACAAATGCTTTTCCTCTTGCACACTAACTCTGACCAGTGTTTAGAGGCTGCCAAGATGCGTTAAGAGTCTGAAGTTGTGCCTTAGTTATAATCAGTAGGCAGTATCTGCACAATCACATGCATTAGAGTGATATTATGTGTTCTAGATAGTTTAAATCTTGAACTATTTTTTTCTTGAGCTGTTACTTTACCCAGAAACCATTCAAACTAAAAATCGCCTTCATCATAAAATGAAATTTATAAAATGACAGCACAGATCTAATTTTACTATAGATTTTACTTTAATACTTGTATAGAGCTATTGAACAACTAATGACTAATAAGTATAATAAGCCTTAAACTTGCAAGATAAATCCATCTAATGCATATTATTAAACATATTTTAAATGGGTCTTTACCATATTTACAGTTGGAAATATGTTGTCATTACATGTTAATTACATGTTACTCTTCTACATATTTTTAGGCCTTTAAATAAAATAATTAAAAAGATAACAAAGGAGAGTTAAATCCAAACTTAGTGAATCCTAATATCCTCTACATTCAGATTAACCAAAATAAAACAACTCCATTATAGAGACAGTGTGGCATAGAGGTGGTAACAATACAAATTCTGGAGCTAGATTTGAGTTCTACCTCTATCACCAGATTGTGAATGAGGACACATTACTTAGCTTTGTTTTATTTCCATTTCTTTATCCATTAATGTGTGTGATTATAATACCTACTTAAGAGAGTTATTGTGAGGATTTAAGATGATATGATATCTGGAAAACCCTAAAAACAACACTCAGGATATACTAAGCATTAGTGTTGATACATTAATTATTACTTAAAGAAGAAAACATTTTTGTCTGCAGTGAGCTCTTGGCTTCTTTTTATTTTTATTATTTTTATTTTTTACTTCCTTCAAAAAGTTAAAGGTGGATGGGAGGGATAATGATGTGGTTTATAATGTATACAATGTATAATGTTTATAATGTATACGAGAAATAAAATAATGGTCAACTTATCATGTTGTCATCATTGTGGAATATACTTGATTCTATATAAGTTATTATTCTTGATATGTCACACATTTATTATTCAAAGTAAAATACAAATTGAATAATTATCCTCTTGATATCATTTATTTAAAAATAAGCAATTTCTACATTTCTAGTTGCAATAAAATGAATTAAGGTGCTAAAAATATAATTTGTGGTGGAAAAATATTAAGCTGCAAAGCACTGGTAAATAGTCATACACCAAAAATGTAATATATTATATATAAATATATACACATACGCATATATTTCATTTTATTTTCACTATTAGATTTTAAATACCATGATGTCAAAGATCAGATCTGTCTTGTTCTTTATGTTATCTCCAGGGCTCAGTGGCACACAGTTATTCAATAAATATCTCTCAACTTATTTTAGGTCCGTATGATTAGTAAGAGCTTTCATTCATTCATTCAGTAGCTCTTTATTGGATCTCTGATGGGTTCACTAATCTCTAATACCTTGAGCTAGTAATTTACTCATGATATTTTATATAAAATATGCTTATGGTAATAATAATTGCTAACACTTACCAGGAACATATATGCTGGACTGTTTTACTAGATCAAACATATTCTTTAATTTAATCCCTACCACAAAGCTATGAAATACTTTATTTCCATTTGTCTGATGAGAAAAATCAAAGCACAAATAAGTTAATTGTATTGCCCAAAGTTACTATACAACTAAGATTCAAACTACCATTCCGGGTCTGCCTTACACAACTGCAAAGAGTTAGAGCTACAGAGAAAGAGGGCACTAGCTCTGCTTGGAGGCAAATCAAAATCTTTAACTGTAAATATTCCTATAGCATATTGTTATTAAGTCCCCAGGGTATAAAGTTATGCTTCTAAAAAGTAAGATAATATATTTATAGAAAGACAAAAAGTTGCTTTGTATTAATATGGTATTTGAAAACCATAATGTAATATGCTTAGTGAAACTAATGTTAATTATACTCATATTCATCATGCTATTATAACAGATAAATGTATTGAACTATAAACTAAGATTAAAAATGAATAATAAATAAAATGTGCCCTTATTTTTTCATTACTTATGTATCTTAAAGTAATTTTCAATAACATGTGCTATATCTCTTTAAGTATGACTCATAATATTTAGAATGACATAGAGTTATTTAGTTGCTTTAATGAAGATAGGTCATATAAATTGTATCAAATTATTTGCACAACATAAAGGTATAATTCTTGCCTCAATTAAATCTACTGAACATGTCCTTACAAACACTAAACTTACAAGGGTTACTACGATTCTTTAAAGGAATAAGTCTGAGATAAGTGGATGAATAGTTTTAATTTACTGGGGGAAAAATAGTATTTATCTCATATTGTTATTTTGAGGGTTAAATATGAAATAATCTGGAATTTTAAGAATGGTTTATGTGTCTGTTTTCACTATCAGACTTTGGGACAGTCTGTCATAGTCACATTTCTGTCTTACTATCCAAGCACTTTTGGTGATATTACTAAATTTATTTATTTATTTATTTATTTATTTTTTTGGTGGTATGCGGGCCTCTCACTGCTGCAGCCTCTCCCGTTGTGGAGCACAGGCTCCGGATGCGCAGGCCCAGAGGCCATGGCTCATGGGCCCAGCCACTCCACGGCACGTGGGATCCTCCCGGACCGGGGTACGAACCCGTGTCACCTTCATCGGCAAGCGGACTCTCAACCACTGCCCCACCAGGGAAACCCAATGCTACTACTAATTTATTTTTCCAATAAATAATACCAAAAAAAAGCATAACAACAATTATAACCGTGTAGAAAAATGGAATCTGTTATGTGTATAAATTTACTGGATTATACCTAATATAATTTTTTAACATCTTTATTGGAGTATAATTGCTTTACAATGGTGTGTTAGTTTCTGCTGTATAACAAAGTGAATCAGCTATACATATACATATATCCCCATATCCCCTCCCTATTGCATCTCCCTCTCAACCTCCCTATCCCACCCCTCTAGGTGGTCAAAAAGCACCTAGCTGATCTCCCTGTGCTATGTGGCTGCTTCCCGGTTGCTATCTATTTTACATTTGGTAGTGTATACATGTCAATGCCACTCTCTCACTTCGTCCCAGCTTACCCTTCCCCCTCCCCGTGTCCTCAAGTCCATTCTCTATGTCTGCATCTTTATTCCTGTCCAGCCCCTAGATTCTTGAGAACAATTTTTTTTTAAGATTCCATATATATGTGTTAGCATACGGTATTTGTTTTTCTCTTTCTGACTTACTTCACTCTGTATGACAGACTCTAGGTTCATCCACCTCACTACAAATAACTCAATTTCCTTTCTTTTTATGGCTAATATTTCAGTGCATATATGTGCCACATCTTCTTTATCCATTCATCTGACAATGGACACTTAGGTTGCTTCCATGTCCTGGCTGTTGTAAATAGTGCTGCAATGAACATTGTGGTATATGACTCTTTTTTGAATTATGGTTTTCTCAGGGTATATGCCCAGTACTGGGACTACTGAGTCATACAGTAATTCTAGTTTTAGTTTTTTAAGGAACATCTATACTGTTCTCCATAGTGACTGTATCAATTTACATTACCACCAACAGTGCAAGAGGGTTCCCTTTTCTCCACACCCTCTCCAGCATTTATTGTTTGTAGATTTTTTGATGATGGCCATTCTGATCAGTGTGAGGTGATATCACACTGTAATTTTGATTTGCTTTTCTCTAATGATTAGTGGTGTTGAGCATCTTTTCATGTGTTTGTTGGCAACCTGTATATCTTCTTTGGAGAAATATCTATTTAGTTCTTTGCCCAGTTTTGGATTGGGTTGTTTGTTTTTTTGATATTGAGCTGCATGAGCTGCTTCTATATTTTGGAGATTAATCCTTTGTCAGTTGCATCATTTGCAAATATTTTCTGTAACTCTGAGAGCTGTCTTTTCGTCTTGTTTATGGTTTCCTTTTCTATGTGAAAGCTTTTAAGTTTCATTAGGTCCCATTTGTTCATTTTTGGTTTTATTTCCATTTCTCTAGGACGTGGGTCAAAAAGGATCTTGCTGTGATTTATGTCATAGAGTGTTCTTCTGCCTATGTTTTCCACTAAGAGTTTTAGAGTGTCTGGCCTTACATTTAGGTCTTTAATCCATTTTGAGTTTACTTTTGTGTATGGTGTTAGGGAGTGTTCTAATTTCATTCCATCACATATAGCTGTCCAGTTTTCCCAACACCATTTATAGAAGAGGCCATCTTTTCTCCATTGTATATTCTTTTTTTTTTTTTTTTTTTTTGCGGAGCACAGGCTCTGGAAGCGCAGGCTCAGTGGCCATGGCTCACGGGCCCAGCCACTCCATGGCATGTGTGATCTTCCCAGACTGGGGCAGGAACCCATGTCCCCTGCATCGGCAGGCGGACTCTCAACCACTGTGCCACCAGGGAAGCTCTCCATTGTATATTCTTGCCTCCTTTATCAAAGATAAGGTGACCATATGTGTGTGGATATATCTCTGGGGTTTCTACACTGTTCCATTGATCTATATTTCTGTTTTTGTGTAAGCACCATACTGTCTTGATTACTGTAGCTTTGCAGTTAAGTCTGAAGTCAGGGAGCCTGATTCCTCCAGCTCCATTTTTTTTCTCAAGATTGCTTTGGCTATTCGGGGTCTTTTGTGTTTCCATACAAATTGTGAAAATTTTTGTTCTAGTTCTGTGGAAAATGCCAGTGGTAGTTTGAGAGGGATTGCACTGAATCTGTAGATTGCATTGGGTAGTATAGTTATTTTCACAATGTTGATTCTTCCAATCCAAGAACATAGTATATCTCTCCATCTGTTTGTATCATCTTTAATTTCTTTCATCAGTGTCTTATAATTTTCTGCATACAGGTCTTTTGTCTTCTTAGGTAGGTTTATTACTAAGTATTGTATTCTTTTTGTTGCAATGGTAAATGGGAGTGTTTCCTTAATTTCTCTTTCAGATTTTTCATCATTAGTAATATAGGAATGCAAGAGATTTCTGTGCATTTATTTTGTATCCTGCTACTTAACCAAATTCATTGATTAACTCTAGTAGTTTTCTGGTAGCATCTTTAGGATTCTCTGTGTATAGTATCATGTCATCTGCAAACAGTGAGAGTTTTACTTGTTCTTTTCTGATTTGGATTCCTTTTATTTATTTTTTGTCTCTGATTTCTGTGGCTAAAACTTCCAAACCCATGTTGAATAACAGTGGTGAGAGTCAGCAACCTTGTCTTGTTCCTGTTCTGAGTGGAAATGGTTTCAGTTTTTCACCATTGAGAAGGATGTTGGCTGTGGGTTTGTCATATATGGCCTTTATTATGTTGAGATAATTTCCCTCTAGGCCTACTTTCTGGAGAGTTTTTATCATAAATGGGTGTTGAATTTTGTCAAAAGGTTTTTCTGCATCTATTGAGATAATCATATGTTTTTTTTGGACATATATACACTACCAAACATAGAGTGGATAGCTGGTGGGAAGCATCTGCATGGTACAGGGTGATCAGCTAGGTGGTTTGAGACCACTTAGAGGGGTGTGATAGTGAGGGTGGGAGGGAAGGAGATGTAAGAGGGATGAGTTATGGGAACATATGTATATGTATAACTGATTCACTTTGATGTAAAGCAGAAACTAATGCACCATTGTAAAGCAGCTGTACTCCAGTAAAGATGTTAAAAAAATAATAATATGGTTTTTATCCTTCAATTTGTTAATATGGTGTATCACATTGATTGATTTGCATATATTAAGGAATCCTTGCATTCTTGGGATAAACCCCACTTGATCATGGTGTATGATCCTTTTAATGTGCTGTCGGACTCTGTCTGCTAGGATTTTGTTGAGGATTTTTGCATCTATGTTCATCACTGATATTGGCCTGTAGTTTTCTTTTTTTGTGACAGCTTTGTCTGGTTTTGGTATCAGGGTGATGGTGGCCTCGTAGAAAGAGTTTGGGAGTGTACCTCCCTCTGCTATATTTTGGAAGAGTTTGAGAAGGATAGGTGTTAGCTCTTCTCTAAATGTTTGATAGAATTCGCCTGTGAAGCCACCTGGTCCTGGGTTTTTGTTTCTTGGAAGATTTTAATCACAGTTTCAATTTCAGTGCTTGTGATTGGTCTATTTATATTTTCTACTTCTTCCTGGTTCAGTCTTGGAAGGTTGTGCTTTTCTAAGAATTTGTCCATTTCTTTCAGGTTGTCCATTTTATTGGCATACTGTTGCTTGTAGTAACCTCTAATGTTCCTTTGTACTTCTGAAGTGTCAGTTGTTACTTCACCTTTTTCATTTCTAATTCTGTTTATTTGATTCTTCTCCCTTTTTTTCTTGATGAGTCTTGCTAATGGTTTATCATTTTTTTTTATCTTCTCAAAGAACTAGCTTTTAGTTTCATTGATCTTTGCTATTATTTCTTTCATTTCTTTTTCATTTATTTCTGATCTGATCTTTATGATTTCTTTCCTTCTGCTAACTTTGGGTCTTTTTGTCCTTCTTACTCCAATTGCTTTAGGTGTAAGGCTAGGTTGTTTATCTGAGATGTTTTTTGTTTCTTGAGGTAGGATGTTATTGCTGTAAACTTCCCTCTTAGCACTGCTTTTGGTGCCTCCCATAGGTTTTGGGTCCTCGTGTTTTCATTGTCATTTGTTTCTAGGTATTTTTTGATTTCCTCTTTGACTACTTCAGTGTTCTCCTGGTTTTTTACTAGCATAAAGTTTAGCCCCAATGTGTTTGTATTTTTTACAGTTTTGTTCCTGTAACTGATGTCTAGTCTCATAGCACTGTGGTTGGAAAAGATACCTGATACGATTTCAATTTTCTTAAATTAACCAAGGCTTGATTTGTGATCCAAGATATGATCTATACTGGACAATATTCCATATGAGCACTTGAGAAGAAAGTGTATTCTGTTGTTTTTGTTCCATAAATATCAATTAAGTCCATCTCATTGAATGTGTCATTTAAAGCTTGTGTTTCCTTATTTATTTTCATTTTGGATGATCTGTCTATTGGTGATAGTCTGGTGTTAAAGTCGCCTACTATTACTGTGTTACTGTCGATTTCCCCTTATATGACTGTTAGCATTTTCTTTATGTATTGAGGTGCTCCTATGTTGGGTGCATAAATATTTACAACTGTTATGTCTTCTTCTTGGATTAAGTCCTTGATCATTATGTAGTGTCCTTCTTTGTCTCTTGTAATAGTCTTTATTTTAACGTATATTTTGTCTGATATGAGAATTGGTACTCCAGCTTTCTTTTGATTTCCATTTGCATGCATTATCTTTCTCCATCTCCTCACTTTCAGTCTGTACGTGTTCCTAGGTCTGAAGTGGGTCTCTTGTAGACAGCATATATACAGGTCTTGTTTTTGTATCCATTCAGCCAGTCTATGTCTTTTGGTTGGAGCATTTAATCCATTTACATTTAAGGTAGTTATCAATATGTATGTTCCTATTACCATTTTCTTAATTGTTTTGGGTTTGTTATTGTAGGTCTTTTCGTTCTCTTGTGATTCCTGCCTAGAGAAGTTCCTTTAGCATTTGTTGTAAAGCTGGTTTGGTGGTGCTGAATTCTCTTACCTTTTGCTTATCTGTAAATGTTTTAACTTCTCTGTTGAATCTGAATGAGATCCTTGCTGGGTAGAGTAATCTTAATTGTAGGTTTCTCTCTTTCATCACTTTAAATATGTCCTTCCACTCCCTTCTGGCTTGCAGAGGTTCTGCTGAAAGATCAGCTGTTAACCTTATGGGGATTCCCTTGTATGTTATTTGTTGCTTTTCCCTTGCTGCTTTCAATATTTTTTCTTTGTATTTAATTTTTGACAGTTTTATTAATATGTGTCTTGGTGTGTTTCTTCTTGGATTTATCCTGTATGGGACTCTCTGCACTTCCTGGACTTTTTTCCTTTCCCATATTAGGGAAGTTTTCAACTGTAATCTCTTTAAATATTTTCTCAGTCCCTTTCTTTTTCTCTTCTTCTTCTGGGACCCCTATAATTCCAATGTTGGTGCGTTTAATGTTGTCCCAGAGGTCTCTGAGACTGTCCTCACTTCTTTTCATTCGTTTTTTTTCATTATTCTGCTCTATGGTAGTTATTTCCACTATTTTATCTTCCAGGTCACTTATCCATTCTTCTGCCTCAGTTATTCTGCTGATGATTCCCTCTAGAGAATTTTAATTTCATTTATTATGTTGTTCATCATTGTTCGTTTGCTCTTTAGTTCTTCTAGGTCCTTGTTAAACGTGTTTTTTTTTTTTATTTTTGCCAATCTATTTCCAAGATTTTGGATCAACTTTATTGTCATTTCTCTGAATTATTTTTTCTGGTAGACTGCCTATTTCCTCTTCATTTGTTTGGTCTGGTGGGTTTTTCCTTTTCTCCTTCATCTGCTGTGTATTTCTCTGTCTTCTCATTTTGCTTAACTTACTGTGTTTGGGGTCTCCATTTTGCAGGCTGCATGTTCATAGTTCCGGTTGTTTTTGGTGTCTGCTCCCAGTGGGCAAGGTTAGTTCAGTGGGCTGTGTAGGCTTCCTGGTGGAAGGGACTGGTGCCTGTGTTCTGGTGGATGAGCCTGGATCTTGTCTTTCTGGTGGGAAGGACCATGTCCAGTGGTATGTTTTGTGGTTTCTGTGAAGTTATTATGATTTTAGCAGCCTATCTGCTAATAGGTGTGGTTGTGTTCCTGTCTTGTTAGTTGTTTGGCATGGGGTATCTAGCACTGGAGCTTGCTGGTCATTGAGTGGAGCTGGGTCTCAGTGTTGAGATGGAGACCTCTGGGAGAGCTCTTGCTGATTGATATTACATGGAATTAGGAGGTCTCTGCTGGTCCAGTGTCCTGAACTCGGCTCTCCCACCTCAGAGGCTCAGGCCTGACACCAGACCGGAGCACCAAGACCCTTTTGGAAAGTCTGAGGTCTTCTGCCAGTGTTCAATAGGTGTTCTGTTGGAGTTGTTCCACATGTAGATGTTTTTTTGATGTATTTTTGGGGAGGAAGGTGATCTCCACATCTTACTCCTCCACCATCTTGAAGGTCCTCTCTATACCTACTATAATTATTAATTCTCCTTATCTAATTATATGTATTAAAAATCTCAAATATTACGTCACTTATAGTACTACTTTATGCCACTTCACATTATTTCTAAAAGCGAAGTATGTTAATTTTTGTATTATGTGATACCTGGTTAAAATACAGTTTTGTTATTAGTATATACTTGATCGAGGTTTTTAATTTAAATTTGAATTGGACATTAAATTATCTTTGTTTTTGGCTAATAGGAGATTTATAGGGAAAGCTAGATTTATCCTTTCAGACTTACCTAAGTATAGCATCTTAATCTGATTTAGCAGTACACCACATTTAGTCCCTGATCCCAAGTTAAATCTCTGTGTCTCATTAATAATTTATTTTATTCAGTATTCTTGTTTTGTTTTGTTTTGGTAACAAACGTGGTAGAAAAAACTTTTTTTATAACTTTCAATCTCTGACATCATCTATCTTACTTTAAGATAAGAGAGTAAGAAATTTTAGATCTGTTAGGTTTTGTGAACCTGTTTTTTCTACTTTACATAGGATGATATACTATATATTATTCAGGAATTTTCTACCCCACAGTATGAATTCATACACATTTTCAACTTTGCTTAATATATTATGTGTGAAAGCAAAACATCTCTTATGTGTCTTCTACCTCACACAGCCAAAGTTACTAGCTGGAAATTGTAAATACAGTTAATTATCATTATTCATGGTGGTTTATGTTTTATTAAGTTGCTGCAACCAATGAGTTAGCAAATAGTGAACCACTGCTCGAGGGGGAAATAAAAAGTTAGGGTCCTGGGGTCCTCTGGTCCCAATATTTTCACCACCTGATCAACATATAATGTTTGTGTGTCAGTTTTTGTCTAAAGAACCCTTAAGATTTTAAGGCATTAAAACTCACAGCCTTAACATGAGTTGAGGCCTCATTAACTCATTGATCTCACGGTGAACAGCACTATAATTCGTGCCTGAATGAAACTTACCTAAGACATGTATTTTCAGCATAAGATACATCACAGCGTTTTGCACTGAGGAACTCTTTACAGCACTTCAGCACTATGCTTGGGGGCATTTTAAACAGTGAGATCATGAACAAAAATGATGAAAAAAATGAGACTGTAAACAGACTGCAAAAAGGACACTTGTTTACAGTATGAGAGCTGAAATAAGACAGAGAATCACCTTGTTTGACCTCACCTAGGAACATGCACATTGACTGACTCAAAGTTTCACTGCTCTACATTTGTCTACAAATGACTTTTAAGTGCCCTGAGTATTGATTTGGGGGGTACAAATAAAGAGAATTTTCAAATATGGGATACTATTTGTAGATAAAATAATAAGGATCAACTGTATATTGTCTGAATTTCCATGCTGGTCATTCAGCCCAATAAAGCTTTCTAATTGGTTGAGAAGTGATTAGATTTTAAATAATGTATTTAGTAAATGACCTAAAATTTGTTAAAGAAAAGTATAGGAGTAAAAGGCTTATGATGCTATTTCTACTGGAACAGTATGAGCTACTGCATAAAAGAAGATTCTTCCACATCACAAGTTCTACTAAGCTTCTGAGTTAATGGTATGGTCAGGCCACCACTAATAATTCCTAAAAGATGGCAGCACATTTTAATGCAATGTGGCATCAATTTATGTTTTAATAAATTAGATTGTGCAAATACAGTATTCAAATATGCATCAACAACTAAATCATATTATTTCAAAGTAATGTAGAAGAATTCTATTGGCTATAAGAAAATACAATTGCTATTCATTTAGAAGATCCAAACATTAATTTTAAATATAGGAGAAATATATTTAGATGAGAGAAATATTTTATTTTGGCCAACAATTTTCTTCATATCCAGTGATGAAATATGATAGTAACATTTCATTTTAACAAAATTTCTAAGTAAATATTCCATTAATCAAAAGAAACTCTAAATTCTAGACTTCTAATATGTTTCTAGACTAAGTTTTATAACCCAACATTCTCTAAACTATGTTTCAACAAGTTATTGACAAAAAACTATACATTATAAAAAACAAAATCACAAATAAAAGTAAATTAATAGGTTATGCAAATGAAATATAAGTTTTAAAGTAAGAAATCAAAACATTGATTATTTTCTACCCTACTAAAATTCTTCTCAGTATTTGTCATAAAGTGCTTGTGTCCATAACATATTTAAATTCCATTTTTACAATGAGATGAATTACAGTTATCATAGAAAGCATTTTACCCCATTCAACAAAAAAAAATTGATTTTGTCTGCCCATTGACTGTTTGCAATAACTTAAACTAACAATCCAACTTCCAGTCTTTTGCTGTTTCTTTCCATCAGTTACTCTTCTAAAATATAATCCTAACCAGATCATTCTGATGCTTGGAACAATTCACAGATAGCAAATTAAAACCCAAATAATCACCAGTCTTAAAGATCCCTCTATGATAGTGTCCTTGTGTAGTTTTCAAGCCTCACTTCTTGCCATGCCTCCTCCACACATTACACCTTAATATTAATATAATAACTTCGACCCCAAATCATGCTATTGTTTTGTATCTCCATTCCTTACATCTCTATCTTAGAATCTCTTTCCCTTTTGCCTGCGTAAAGAACTCTTACTTATTTAAAAATCAGCTCCATCATTGCCTTCTCCATGAAGCTTTGCCTGTTTGCTTTGAGAAACAGGTTGATCATTTTTCACTTTAGAACTTTTTATATCCATTTTTTGTTGCCTTTATCAAATAGGAGTAAGCTTCCAAAAGCCTTAGAGTGTCATTATTTATTAATATTCTTTATTTTGTGTTATTTATTTTGTAACCCAAACATTAGCACAGTGTTCATCACAATGTAGGTGATCAATAAATGTGTACTGAATGACAAAATGAAATTAAAAAGACCCTTTGTCCACTCCACATTCACTGTCAATTTGTTTTAATACAAAACACAACAGTAGTGTGATAATTCTCCACTCAATATTCATCAGTAATAACAGAATATTGGGAAATATTTTCATTATACATATTAGCAAAAGCCACATTAAAAGGATTAAAAATATTAAGCACTTGATGGGAAGTTCATAAATATCACTAAAAGACTAGCTTTATTTTTGTCTCAGATTTAAATACCATCTACTTTCAAAATCCTTGAAGTATTGTGTAAGAGTAGAAATTAAAAGCAAGAAAATATAGGGCACATAACAGCTAACAAAGAATGCTTTTATCAGCTGGGCACTCTTCTAAGTACTTTAGTTATATTGATTCATTTAATCTTCATGACACGAAGTTATATAGGTGCTAGTTTCTCTATCCTCACTACAGACAAATTAAAATGAAGACAGATAAGTTAAAAATAAATAAAACAAAACACTTGCCCCAAATTACACAGCCAGTGTGTGCAACAGCCAGAATCAAATTCAGTACTTCCACTCCAGAGCTCATGCTCTTAATCACTACCTGATACTCTCTCTGGTTCAGGTGAAAGAAAGATGCAGTAGATGTCACTAGACCCTTGCTATAAAAGGACAGTTAGACTTGGCCATTAAATTACAGTCTACAATTTCTTTGAATCATTGCAAATACAAATAATTTTTGATTATTGAGATCTTATTCTGAACCAAATACTTTACATATTATTCTATAAAACAATTCTGTAAAACAGTATTTTAGTACACAGACACGTAGTATTATTTTAATCAATACTATTTGTTGACTAAATGAATAAAAGAGAGGGTTTTAACATAGTTTTAGTATTTTATTTTTGAGAAAAGAGAGCAAATTTAGGTAATTTGCTCATTGTTAAACAGTAAACGATTTTGCCAGGGTGGAAATTTAGATGCTTCCAAGACATGATGACTTATTGAGTATAAAATTTACACATTAAACTGAGTTTCAGTAAGTATTTTTATTTCTGTAGGTAATTAAGCTAAAATTACCCAAATTCTTTAGTTCTGATGATATAACTTACTGTGAGGAATAAGTTTAACGTATCTAGAGCTATGAATAGAGAGCACATCTATTAAACCTTCTCTCAAATATCCATTCGTTCATTCAACAAATGTTTACTGCACACTTCGTATCAGATGCTTTTTTAACTGCCAGGGATACAGCAGCAAACAAATCAAACAAAATCCCTCCCCTTATGAGGTTATATACTACATCCAAAAGTAAACAAATAAATATATACAAATATAATATGTCAAGTGGTGATAAGCACTGGTCAGAAAAGTGTAATTTGACAAAGTGACCCTTGATTAGAAACCAGAAGGAAGGAAGCAAGCCATGGAGATGATTAGGGAAACAATGTTTCAAGAGTAACATGTGAAAAGGTCTTGAGGCAAGAGCATGGTTAGCTAGGATGGCAAAAATCAGAGGCAGTGCAGTAGGAGATGAAATCAAATAAATTGCCAGAAGATTATACAGGGCCTTCTTAGGCATTTTAAGGTCTTTGGATCTTACATCTGATGAGAGGGAAAGTAATTAGAAGAGTCTGAGCAGAGGATTGACATTTTCTGACTTACGCATTAAGAAAGGATTGTTCAACATTTTGCTACCGTGTTGAGAAATGATTGTTGGAGGGTCCGGGTAGAAGAGCTTACCAGGGAGAGCAGTTAGGTAGCAGATATTTCAGGTTTTAGGCAAATGTAGACAACTGCTGAAAGCTTTTGTCACATACATTCTACACAAAAATAGCAATAAATGCTTTTCTCTTGTTCTATTTAATTAACAAGCATAAGTCTTTTGTTGCTCTTCCAAATAAGGTATATATTCAGAATACTTTGTCCTATGATAAAGGATAAAACTTTCCATCCCATGTATTTATTTATTAATAAAATATTTGGCTATGGACTGACAAAAAGAGAGTCAGCAACACATGGTGCAAAAAATTATAAACTCTGCAGTCAAACATGCAGAAAACCAATCTCTTCCAATTCCTAGTTCTATGATGTCAATAAATTAATGTACTCCTCTTGTCTTTGCTCTCTAAAACTATAAAACATGTATAATCCATTCTTAAATTTAATTAAAATAAATTTAATTGAAAGCTTATTATGTGCTAGGCCCTGTGATAGGTGTTGAGTGGATATGGGTAAACTCTGGCCCTTGTTCTGTAGAAGTCTAATGAGTGACACTGGCATTAGATAAATATTCACACAAATAACTGTATAATTTAAAATTTCATAAATATAATTGAAAACACACAGAATGTCTTGTGAGAAGAAAACAAGGAAATACAATTAATGATAATATAAGTAACACACACGGAATACTTTACAGAGTACTAGTCTATAACTTTAGTGTTTCATGGATGGAATGAAGTATTTTAAATAATGATCAAAGAAGATCAAAGAGCTTGCTATAACTGGAGATGTTCTATCATTCTGAAACTGTTCTAACACACACACACACAAACTGAATAAATAAAAGTTCCTGATAAGTATCTCAGAAATGTTCATCTCCCCAAGGAAAACATACGTTTGTTTATATAGCAATATGAAAATTTAGTGACTTTAAATAATTTTTAAGGTATCTATGCATTCATAAAACATTTAATGAGCTTTTCTAAAAATATTCCTGATAATTTCTGTTAAAACTTCTAAGGACAAAAAATAAATATCTGTTACATAAATTAATGATTGGTCTAGTATTTAAACTCATAGGGTAATAAAAATTCATAGATTAGTGAATTTGATAGAATAGAATCATATTTTAAACACATATACTTACCAAACATATAACAACTCCCTTAATGTGTTGTAATTTTATTCTTTTGGCCATTTATTGAAGGGATAAATGTATGAACATGGCAAATAATCTCACAGGAAGGAATTCTTATTTTTCTCTTTAAAGAATATGTTGTTTTTTTTTAATAAGGTAACAATCTGAAAGTTGTTGCAAAGTATTTGATTTATTTATTTATTTTGGCTGTGTTGGGTCTTCGTTTCTGTGTGAGGGCTTTCTCTAGTTGTGGCAAGCGGGGTCCACTCTTCATTGCAGTGCACGGGCCTCTCACTATCGCGGCCTCTCTTGCTGTGGAGCACAGGCTCCAGATGCGCAGGCTCAGTAGTTGTGGCTCACGGGCTTAGTTGCTCCGCAGCATGTGGGATCCTCCCAGACCAGGGCTCGAACCCATGTCCCCTGCATTAGCAGGCAGATTCTCAACCAGTGCACCACCAGGGAAGCCCCAAGAATATGCTAATTTTTGTCTTAACAAATAAATAATATTAGGACAAAAAGAACCACAATGTAATTTCTATTTAGTATATATTTAATGCATTTTTGTGTTAACATATTTATTTTATAGATTACTAAATAGTTACCTTTGAACATTATTGAGAGATGAATGTGAGCATGGAATAGTAAATAATACTTAATATTTATACTGAAGTTTAAATTGGATTGAGTTTAAATAGGGAAAAAGATAGAGGAGAAATGTAAGTCAGGAAAAGAAGCATAGGTTAAAAAAAAAGAAGGGAAAAAAAAGAAAAAGAAAGAAATAATACATCATGTTTCCTAGAAAGAAGTTAGATTCCTTTTGATATCTGATTCTTTTTCTTACGAATGTCCCAAATATTCCATTCAATACTTGGGAGATGTGTATTGATATAAGAGATGACAAAACTTGCTTTTTACTACTTGAGTCTGTTAATCTTATGTGTCAACTTGGCTGGGCTATGGCACCCAGTTGTTTGGTCAAAGCCAGTCTAGATTTTGCTGCGAAAGTACTTTTCAAGTGTAATTAACACTTAAAAGAGTAGACTGAGTAAAGCAGATTACCCTCTATAAAGTGGGTGGGCCTCATCCAATCAGTTGAAAGCATTCAGAACAAAGTCTGAGGTTTCCCAAATAAAGAATTCTCCTTCAAGACTGCAACATTGGTGGGTAGATAGATCAATAGATAAATAGAAAGATACATTCACACAGAATATACACACATATACAGGATATATACATATATCCCATTGATTCCATTTCTCCAGAGAACTCAGACTAATACACTATCCTTGAATTGTAACTAATTACTTTTCTCTCTAATTAGTAAGAAGAAAATGATTTTAAGCCTTAACATATACATGCATATTTTGACATTCAGAAAAAGAGAAATGATAGTTGTTAAAATAAATAATTGTTTGGTAATTTAACTGTTATTTTGTTTAATTTGGGACAATGAAATACAAATCCCTACTTTCAGGTAATAAATAATATGCAAAACAAGCCAATGAAGACTATCTACTTTCTTATTTGCCATTATGCCTAAAGACACAGCATATACAGCATAAAATATTATTTAATAATCTTGGAAACCTGTAATACCTTCATACATTAGAGAGCTTTAATAAGAGAGTGATACATTTAACTGTGAAATTCCTTTCTTTTGTCCATTTTTATTAGAACTTTTATAGTGATTATATGTACTCTTTTTGACATAATTAAAGTCTCAGCCACTGAAATGCATTTAAGGTAATATGGAAAACAAGAAGAATGTGATTTTTCTCTGTCAGCAGCAATCCCAAATAGGGCCGTATCTATACAGACTAAACTGGTCACTCCCACTGGGAAATAGCAACCTCCCCATTATGGAGATGGCATTATTTTTCAAGATGATCTGTTCCATGTACTGCTACCCAGCATGCTATCCATAACTCTCCAGATAAATTTAAGGGACTGAAAGACTGATGAATTCATGAATTATTTTCTTGTAGGGAACCCCAGCAGAATTCACCAGAGAATTTCTTATGCCTATGTGAAGAACCTTTAGCAAAACACAAAAAGTGTGGAAAGAGTAATGAGACATTAAAGTTGACTCCTATTTACTAGAAATTCTCTTGTGAATGTATACAAGAAAGAGTAGCCTAGGACTATATTATACCTTGCAAGGTCATACTGTATCTTAAAAGGGGCATATTATGTATTGCTGACCACTATATCTTTTGTTTATCGGTTTCATATTGATTTTTTAAGCAAGGGATTATCTTAAACAAAAGAGACTTTATGCATTATTCAGATTTTATTCTTCCTATGAATTACATGTCATAGAAATTAGATTAGCAATCTGTTAATAGATAATAATTGCAAAATACTTACTTTACAAAAATATATTTTCAAAAACAACACAAAATTAAAGACAAACAAAAACACACACTATTTTGTTTGAGTGATTTAATTATAGTCTTACAATGAAATATTTTTCTAATAATATTTCTTCAAAACAATTTTCCTTTGTGCTAAAGGATACAGTCCAGGCAAACTTAGTAAATTTCTTCATCAAAAAGATGATTGATCAGAAAAGAGAGTTTTGTTTAGAAAAATTTTACACATTATTTTGTATTTTTGCAGATATCATGATATTTTGGCTACAAACATTTGACTATATAAAAGCACATTCTCACATTAGCCATATTTTATTTGAATCTTCCCATAGCGTCCATTTCTGAATTTTTACATAAAAATGCATACAATCTAACCTCTTAGGGGTTTGCCAGTGAATTTATTAAAAAATTCTGTTACCACTGTGGTCTTATGTCAAAGTCGTCTCAGGGCTCAAACACCACTTCCAACATTAGTGTACCAAGCCCTACCACCATGACTTGGATTTGATAAACTCCTCTCTCACTTAGCAATTCTAGAATGCTTATGTCTGTAACACATTTGTTGATTTCTTTTCTTCCATAACTAAGTTCTGTTACTTTACAATTCCTATGTAGAGTGGTAGAGTGTAGAGTGGACTCTATAGTTTATACATTAATTTATCTGTAAAATTTTTTTTCAGAGAGGAGGCATGTTTGTGTGTGTGTGTGTGTGAGAGAGAGAGAGACAGAGAGAGAGAGAGAGACAGAGAGACAGAGAGAGAGACAGAGAGAGAGGGGACAGTATTAATACAGTGTTTCTTTAGGTGCTCCAAATTAATCAGGATGAGTGCTCATTTGAGGGTCTACAGATACAGCTCCCTAAAAGTAGTATATGATCTATACTATACAGTATACAGATTTATAGATCTAACAGTATATGCTATAACCTCACACCATCCAGTTCAGACCACTGATTATAAATGGTCATATTTAAGGCAAGGTGGCATTTTCTAAGATTAGAATGTAATTAAACTGCTAAGGGACAATGAATTGGTGATGCCTACTGAAAAGGGATACACATTTGCAGGTTGTTTTATTGTCATTGTTGTGTTTGTTTGTTTTAATTAAAGAACACTTTTTACCTCAAGCAATAGTTTGACAAGTATAAATATTTACTATAGAGGTTTTATGTAGTTGGGTGCATTGGTTCATATAGGTCCAAAGATGTGAAGATTTTTCAAATTATCTGATGATGTAGTTGCCTGAATTCATTGGACAGTGTTTTTTGTTTATGATATGGGGCTATAATTCATCCATCATCTCTTATTGTTGACAAAGCATCTCTAATAGTAACATGTCATTCTCTCTCTTTTGAAAATTCTTGAAGAATTGAAAAGTTCATGTTAGGATGCTTAGGGTACTCTCTAGGAAGTGCTTCCATCTCATTAGGCTAGGTGCCCAGAAGTTTAAGCATGAAGTAATACAATGAATTTCAGATCAAGTCACAGAATCAGAATACTTTTATGGACTGACAATAAGCCTGAAGAGGGATTAAATAATAAATCAACACTCATCTTCACTTCCATACATAATTCTTTCTGCCATATCTTGGGACACAGCCAAGTATGAATCATTTCCAATCAACTACTTTTCTCTTCAACTAAGAAGAGAGCATGGAGATATAGAAAAATGCCAAGAATAGGTGTATATAGGAAGTGCTCATACAGGAATAAGTAAGTGTTCATATAGGAGGAGATAAATACTAGAACACTGTGTTGCCAGTAATGAAAATGAGGAACCATAACAGATTTCAAAGTCATTCCCAATTAAATAGAGATAAGGAAAAGGTACAGGAAAAGTTTAAGCCAATACATATGTCTTTAATTGAAATCTATAGAAATATTATTTGGATATCAGGATATTGTCAACAGAGTCAATAATAATCCCTAAAAAAGCATAATGAATGTGTACCAAGTCCATGATATTGAAATGGAAATTTCACAAAATTAGGACTTGTCTTGAATATGTGGTTGGAAGAAACAGTAATCAGCAAAGAGAAACTTAGCTGAAGCTGAAATGTAAGATTAATTCAACATGAAAACCTTGAAACATAGAATTTTTTAAATTCCATCATTTTAAAGATGAAAAATTGAAACCTGAAGTCATTATAAATGCTTTTCCCTAGGCCAAAGAAATGAATTTCCCAAGGCAAAGTTAGATAACATTATCTAACAGAACCAAGACTAATCTATATTCTGTCCTTACCCAAATTCTACACATACCCCAGGATCCACCTCAAATTTTACTTTGCTTCTAAGTTTCTATATCACATGTACTCCCTCTCCTCTCAATGTAAGTATCTGTATTGTCTTTATTATGCACTTGATATGTACTGCACTGATAACTCTTCTATGGGTGTATTTCTTACTGCTACAAATCAGATACTATTCTACTGGACAACATCTTTACAACTTTCGCTCAATACCTAGTAGAATTGTATGTATTTAGGAGGCACTCAAAGAATGCTTGCAGCCTGGATGAAATGAACGAAGGAGGAACACTGCTGCCTTTCAAGCCATCAAGTTAAAGTCCTGACAGCTTCTGTGTTTTCAAAAATGATATTTCGAAAAAAAATGATACTTCGGCCTCCACTCAGGTATACACCAAGAAACAGCATTTTATGCAACATACGGTTAAACATGTTACAATAGCCAGTAAAATGCTGATACGTATTATATACTTTATCTTTTTCTTTATATTAAACTATATTTTCTCTTTCTTTAAAAACTTAACTCTCTCATTTTACTTCTAGTGAATTTTCCCAGAAACTTCATAGCCATTCCTATTTTTTCAGGTAATCCCTTAGAAGACTTATATATCTAAGTCTGTAAGTGTAGTTCAAATGCATATATTTCTTCTTATTTACATTTTAATATATTTTTATGTCTTTCACGTTTTTTCCCCTCATTATCTACTTTAGGTTTTTGGTTTTCTCAAATGCTCAGGCAAACTTTCATTATGGCAGTCTGTCAATTCTACTTACAGTTCATCACAGTTAGTATGCCCTGAAATGAAGCTGAAGACTTATGAAAAATAAACCTATGATCAGGTCCATTTTTTTACTAGATAAGTTAAATACTCCCCTTGTGTACAAGTTTAACATGCACACCATTATTAATATAATTTCATTTACTCTTGGAGTAAGTAAGTAAGTAAATCACTTACATGATTTGAATAAAATAATAGATAGCATGAGTGTAATTCAGATCAAATAAATGAAAACCAATTATTTTATTCATTTGCAGCAAAATAAAATGATAAACAGCTGGCATATATTAGATGTTGAAGAAACATTTATTTATTGAATGAATAAATAAATGAACAGATGTCCAGAATACAATTAAAAAATCAGGACACTAACTTAGCTTACTCTGGGTATTAGTGTACACTATTTCACATAAGGTGCTTAAAATTTGCTCATTTAAGAATGTCTACTCTATCAAAAATACACATTAATTTTAAAACATTAAACTTTCATGGAAATCTAGTGACTATTATTTTTTTTTGAAAATTAAATAATAGCTTAAAATTATATGGAGAGCAATCTGGAACTCTGTATGTTGAATTTTATATGGTAATTGCACAATAACATAAACTGCAATAAACAGTTAAACTATTTGACCCACTCTTAAACAAATAATAGAAATTGGAATGCTATCACTGGGAAACATAAATTTTATAAAACAATGTACAGCATCTGTCTTGTTTACACCTAAACTATCACCAAAACAGTAAGGCTTAGTAGCTTGTAGTTTAGGTTAACAATTGAGCATGCATTGCACATACTGTATAGATTTTCACCTTTCCCACTGAAGAGTGTTCACCAGATGATAATTAGTACCTGCTAAGGGCTCTTCAGACTAACATGATATCATCAAGAAATATCAGAAAAGTGTTGACACAATGCTCATCGAGCTGAAGATTCCAAACACATCTGTTTTTACTGCCGTTTACTGTAAATTTTAACTCTGCACCAGCTGGCCAGACACTTTTCCTTTACCCCACCCTCTACAGTGGAGAACAAGAATGTGCCTTTTGTTTATTTATGTAATGTGTCTAGTTTAAATGGATGAGGAGATAGAAAGTGCACATTTAAAGCTAAAACTGAATTATGAATTATAATTTCTCTAATGATGTAACTTCAATACTTCATACATATCAAACATAATTTGTTTCCTAACATCCATTTCATTATTTCAGTTCACAGAAAGAAAAGAAATTCAGTGAGCTAAAATGCATGTAAAAACTAGAATATATATTCTGTGTGTAAACAAAAGTTTTAGTTTTATTTACTGTTTTAATCAAATTTTATTTATTTGATTAGAGAAATAATACAGCTTAACTATGAAATTTGAATCTATATTAAAGGATAAATTAAACAAAACTGGAACATGCATAAAAAATCTATGTGATGAAGCAGTTAACTAAATACATTCTAGAGTTATTTTTCTCACCAGGGACATTTGACAGTATGTGGGGACCTTTTTGGTTGTTATAACTCAGGGGGTTGGGTGCTACTGGTATCAAGTGGATAGAGGTCTAGGATACTGCTAAACATCTTCAACATGCAGTACAGCTCCCACTACAAAGAATTAACCAGCCCAAAACATCAACAGTGCTAAGACTGCACAATTCAAGTGGGCTTTCAGAGGTATATGATGGCCATGTGGGTATGTTTGAACATTTGCTGACCCCCACCCCAGGACCTTTGTTTTCATGAAGATTATCAGGAAGAAGTATAGTCCCAAAAGAAAAAAGAGATAATTATACATAAATAAGATGTAGGCATTTATGAAATAAAATTAGTTATTACCCTGAAGCCCACAAGGTATTATGACAAAATTAGTATATGTACTATAAGTTTGTAATGAATGTGATACAAATATATAGAATGTAAGTACTTAGTTATTTTGGAACTCTACCTTAAGGAAAAAAATAGAGAATGATGAGTACTGAGAAAATAGCCTATAACTGGAAAATAATCTAACATATTAAATTCTAAAAGTACCAACATATTTTTGTGCATTAAAATAAACCCTTCACTTTTTTAGTTTAATAAAAACAATAGATTAGGAGACAGGATATCTCCATTATAGGTTGTTTACTTTATAGCTACATGACCTTGGTTATTTTATTTATTTTACAATTCTCCCCACATACAGCCTTTATGAAGATCACAAGAAAGAATAAATTAAGCAAGTTCTTTAAAAAGTGTATCTCAATATAAAATATGAAAATGTTTTTCTGCTGATTTCCAAGCTCTTTACTGTCATACTTTTTAAAATTGTTTGTGTTTCCCTGTTTTAAATCATGTGATCCAAACCATGACAAGACCACATATGTAAATGGTTTATAACTAGGCCTAAGCAAGCCAAAGTTTGCAGTGTAGGATATGTCAACATTTACCAAGTACGTAAGATCAGCATTGGAAAATTATATTAAAGACAAAAAGCAATGGATAGTAATCAGTTCAATTCAATTTAATTCAATGCGGTAAACTTAACTAAGGCATTGTGCTAGGTGCTGAGAATACAGTAGGGAAACAGCCAGCTTCCTGAAGAGATCGTTAACAGCTGAGAATAAAGTAGGTATGCGTTTAGATAGCACCTAAGAGTTCTCTCCATACTACTATTTTCTCTCCTCTTTTTTTTTTTTGTACATTGACATATATTTATTATTAGTTCCTCAAATCCATTTTTCCCTTTACACACTGAGTCAAATTGTGACTGCTTGTGTAACTGAAGATATGCTTTATGGCTCAACAAGGAATCAACTAAATCATGGTAGAGGATTCTAGCACTTAAAGGCTATTTCTCAAAACCAGAGGGAGAGTTTTATCTCATCTGTAATGAGAGTTGAAATTTTTACTATTTTATAATATTCCACAGCAACACAGAACAGTTTTCCAACATACAAACTTAGTATAGAAAGGAAGGTTATACATAGAAAGAATATATCTCATTACATTCTTCTAAAGGGTAAGTATTGTGTCTATTTAATGAACCCTTACAAGAGCATGAACATAGGTAAGCCTAATAAATGTTCACTGACAATAATAAGATACAAATAAAATTATTCTTGAATGTAGTTCCACCCTAGGCAAAATTGCAAAGCAGGTAACGTTTATGTTTTCTCAGAGCTCATCTCTTTCACTGCTCTTACTCTTCAGTTCTTCATAGTAATTCTTTGGATTTTTACCTTGTGTCTTTTGTGTTTTTAGATTTGTTTCAGTTTTCATTTAAGACTATTTTCTGAAATAATTAGCTAACTGTAAAGTTAAAACAATAATAATAATAGCAATAGTAACAAAAACTTATCAATGGCTTACTATCCTTCACTGCCATGAAGTGCTTTATGTAAATTCCCTCTTTTATCCTCATAGAAATTCTGTGAAATATAGATTAATCCCCACTTTATAGATAACATGGCTTTGAAATGTTAAGTGAACTGCCTGAATACACCACAACTAGGACGTAAATAAATGGCTATGGAAACATGTAACATTTTTACTACCATTTTACAATTTGTTGTCAGTTCATAACCAGTGTGGAGACTAGTTTTGTGATTTGGGCACCTAACATGATGTGTTAAAGATATTCTAAGTCTGATCACTTTTTATAATAAAATTTAATAGGCAAACCTTCTAATGTATGTGTAAGTTACACAAAACACTGATTTGAAGGTACTTCTTAGAAAAAAGGAATCCAAGAAAAAATGGTTTTTATAAAGCTACATATATGGTAAAATGAATATTTAACATCATCATGTTAAATATTGAGAAGTCCTGCAATTTAAAAAAATCTCCTAAAAATTAATTTTTCTGTCAACAAAACAGCAAATATCACTTCTAATTAAAGTTCCACACTGTCTTTCTTGTACCCCACAGTGCTCAAATTAAGATGATCAGACTTTCAGTTTCTTGTTCTTCAAAGTGGAATGAAAATTTAAAGACATTTGTGAAGCATTCTAAATGCAGAATGCATCTAGATTTTAATTATTTTACTACAAATATGTTAGTTACTCCACCTACATCTATTCAAACATAATTATTTTTAACAATACTCTTTATCAAGTACTGTCAAAATATATTTCATATTTTAACTGACTCTGCTAACCTCAGAATTCAACTCACAAGAAGAAACTTCCATGTACATATTAAAGTTTACTGCCTGCTGAGGGCACCAGTTAGAAGAAATAGTGTTGATTTCAGGTCACCTGAAAAAGCTTATTTTGTAGTAATATTGTATAGATTAGCTTTCCCCATAACATCATTGGAGGAAGTGCTGATAAAGAGTAATCAAAGTTCTTTATTTTATTATTGGAAATTACCTATACAAATTGGATGTTTTATTTCTCCAAAAGGAATGTTTCATTTTTTAAAAATGTTTAAGTAGCTTGTTTTTGATTTTTTAACTAATAAGGTAAGGAAAATCTGTTGTTAAAGTTAAATATATGCTTAATAAAAACCACCTTAAATAATATATATTTTTAAACTTGTGATGAATGTAAAATATCTAGTCAAAACAAAACAAAATAAGAAGACGAAAAACAGATCCTGTAGAATTTAAAGTTCTCTTTGCTTGAATAGTCTGTTCTCTCTCTCTCAAACTACTGCTATGTAGGCACTACTTTCTGTAAAGAATTTTCTCCCTCTGACCTCCGAACCCCAAATTAAGTGAGGTGGTTAAGATTATTTCTCCATTGTGCAACTGGCTAAAGAACCAGCATTTAGAATTATTCATCATCTCCAGGTACTTTCTTCTTTTGGGGTGCAGAGTGAAGGGAAGAAGGCATCAAAAAAGAAAAAAAAATGACAATGACAAAAGAAAATGGCAATAGTGTAATAGGAGGAAAAGATTGTCATGTTCACTTCATTATTTTCCCCTAATTTTCTTTTCTTCATGTGATTTAATTTCTTCTTAGAAGTTTCCATTATTTACTCAATATGTATTTTTTCAGTGGGATTGGGTAAAATGTGATGGAGAATAGATCAAAATAGGAAAAAGTGGTCCCTGGAAGTTAGAGGTATCACTTAGTTATGACAGGTATATTCAATATGGAGGCCAAAATGAAATGTTCTAGAGTCCCTTTAAATTAAACTCTATACCACTGAATAGACTGTCTATATAATCAGTAATATGAAGAAAGTATATTAAACAAGAATTCAGACTGAGTTCCTGTCCAAGCTTTAATATTATCAAGACATAATTATTATTCATAACCAATAAGAAGTCTTTAAGCATCTAAGCCTGAGTTTATTCATTTGTAAAATTGAAATTTTAAAACTTGTCCTGCTTCCCTCATAAGTATGTTATGATATTTAAATAAGAAAACATATAAGCAACATTTTAATACACAATTATTATTTTGCAAGTATGAAATAAATACGTTTAAATCTTAATTCAAAATTTATAATATATATTTATAATCATATTTGATTTCTACTTTAATGGAATTATTTAGTTTATTTCTAAATAACTAGAGACTCTAAATTGAAGGCTTTTGAATGTAGAGAAACTAATACTAAGAATAATTAAATACATTTTAACAATAATGACATTTTTGTTTTTAGAAATCCATTATCTTAGAATGTCTTTTCTTTTACTGTTTATTATTCAAATTAAATAATATACAGATACTAAATAATTTTATAGTAATATTTAAAATTCCTCAAACTTTAAGTTTTTTATAATATAAATTATATTTTATATTTAAATTGAGAAATTATTTTTAATAAAAGAAAATATAGCCCCTACTGAGACCCATAAAATGTTTAATAATATATAGATTTTTGTTATTGGAAAAATTCATCATTCAAAATGCCACTATTTTATTTCTTCTTAGAAAACTCTCTTCTTGAACATAAAAAAAAATTGAAAAACTGTACCAAGGTCTAGTTTTTTCTATATATGTAAAACATTAGCAAGAATTTATTTTATATATTTCTTTTAAGAATGTTTACATTAAATTAATACATTTATAGTTCATTATAAAAACTACTATGCCAAGTAAATTTTAAGTATTCAATTTTCATTTCTTCATAGAAGAGTTCAATAACTCTACATAATATACTATTCTATTTTTAATCAAATTTGTATAACTATGCCATTAGTACTAATTTATGTATACATTATATGTCAGATTTTTTTTCTCTACGCTACATTAACTCTAAACTCCTGGACAAAATTTTGCTTTAATTATGCATGACTAATGACAACTGTCTGCCTTTCTGACTACCAACCTATCTGCTAACACTAAATGAAAATAATTTAAAATAGATAATAAATTGACTTCTACTGAGAAGATAGTTTTTGTTAGTCTTTAATTTTATTAGCTTTGTGGTTCTAAAGTCAATCAATTTCAATATTTCCATTTAATCTTAGAGTATATCAAACCTCCTCTTTTGAATTTTCTCTAAGAAAAATAACTGAGATGAAAATGCCACAATTTAATTAAACTATTAAGAATTAATTTTTAAATTAAAGTATTCCTAATTTACTAGGAATAACAGTCAGTGTTTAAGAGTAGTTCAAAGAAATGTAAAACACTCAATTGATAAACTATTTATTGAATGTTTCACTAAGTGTTTGGTAACACTTAATTACTAAATGAAAAAGGCATCAAAAACCAAAAGTTCTTTACCTTTAAAACCAAACTAAGGGATTGGGGGTGAAGTCAAGATGGCAGTGTGGGACAACAGCGAGTTAGTGTCTCCCCACAACTAGGGCACCTGTTGGCAGCTGGTGGGGAACCCTGATGCCCAAAGAGACAGGAGGAACCCCCAAGTGAACCAGTAGGACGTGGGGGGACTGAGGGTGGGAGTAGAAGTGGAGGCCAGACAGGATCAGCACCCCAGAGGCCAGTAAGATCAGGAGAGACAGGCAGGAGGGGCTCCCCAGAACCAGAGGAGCAGGAGAGGAGAGGAGGGTGTTTGCTCTGCCCATTTGAGCCCAGGAAGCCTGCTGGGCTACCAGGTGAGGTCTCCCGTCCTCTGAGACCAGGGGTAGGGGGCATGCCAGGGCCCCTTCTGTTCCATTGAGCCTAAGCCCCACCCCACACAGCCCCCAGGACCTTTTCCAGCTGTCTGGGTCCTAAGCATAGGCCTCACTCACCACTCAAACCTCGTGCTTGCTTAGGCCTTGCCCTCCACAGCTAAGACCTTCCCCCCCTTTTTTTATTTTCTTTTCTTTTTTTTTTTTCTTTTCCTTCCTCCTCTTTTTTACTATCATGGTACCGTTGTACCTTCCAGTGGTTGTTGATTCATCTATATTTTAATTTTTATATTCTTTCTAACATATCTATTATTTTCCTAGTCTAATTTTATTTTTTACTTTGTTATTGTTCTCCCCTTTTCTTTTTTGCCACTCCACATGGCTTGTGGGATCCTGGTTCACAAGCCTGGGGTTGTGTCAAAGCTCCTGTGGTGGGAGCTCTGAGTCCAAACCACTGGACTAACAAAGAACATCAGACCCCAAAGAATATTCATCTGAGTGAGGTCTCAGAGAGGTACTCATCTCAGCACCAATACCCAGCTCTACCCAACAGCCTACAAACTCCAGTGTTGGAAGCTTCAGGCCAAACAACCAGTAAGACAGGAACACAATCCCACTCATTTAAAAGAAAAAAAAAAAAAAAGAGAGTGCAAAAATATATGTCACAGATGAAGGAGCAAGGTAAAAACCTACAAGACAATATAAATGAACAGGAAATAGGCAAACTACCTGAAAAAGAATTCAGAGTAATGATAGTAAAGATGATCCAAAATCTCAGAAAAAGAAAACAGGCATGGATTAAGAAGATATAAGAAATGTTTAACAAAGATCTAGGAGAACTAAAGAACAAACAAACAGAGATGAACAACACAATAACTGAAATGAAAAATACACTAGAAGAAATCAATAACAGAATAACTGAGGCAGAAGAACGGATAAGTAAGCTGGAAGAAAAAAATGGTGGAAATAACTGCTGAGGAGCAGAATAAAGAAAAAAAGAATGAAAAGAATTGAAGACAATTTCAGTGACCTCTGGGACAACATTAAATGCACCAACATTCGAATTATAGGGGTCCCAGAAGAAGAAGAGAAAAAGAAAGGGTCTGAGAAAATATTTGAAGAGATTATAGTCAAAAACTTCCCTAACATGGGAAAGGAAATAGTCATCCAAGTCCTGGAAGCACAGAGAGTCCCACACCAGATAAACCCTAGGAAAAACACACCAAGACAAACATTAATCAAACTAACAAAAATTAAATCCAAAGAAAAAATATTAAAAGCAGAAAGAGAGAAAAAAAAAAAAAACATACAAAGGAATCCCCATAAGGTTATCAGCTGATTTTTCAGCAGAAACTCTTCAGGCCAGAAGAGAGTGGCAAGATATATCTAAAGTGATGAAAGGGAAAAACCTACAACCAAGATTACTCTGCCCAGCAAGAATCTCATTCAGATTCGACCGAAAAATTAAAACCTTTAGAGACAAGCAAAAGCTAAGAGAATTCAGCACCACCAAATCAGCTTTACAACAAATGCTAAAGAAACTTCTCAAGGTGGGAGACACAAGAGAAGAAAAAGACCCACAAAAACAAACCCAAAACAGTAAAGAAAATGGTAATAGAACATACATATAGATAATAACCTTGAATGTAAATGGATTAAATGCTCCAACCAAAAGGCACAGACTGGCTGAATGGATACAAAAACAATACTCACTTATATGCTGTCTATAAGAGACCTACTTCAGACCTAAGGACACATACAGACTGAAAATGAAGGGGTGGAAAAAGATATTCCATGCAAATGGAAATTAAAAGAAAGCTGCAGTGGCAATACTTGTATCAGATAAAATAGACTTTAAAATAAACACTGTTATAAGAGATAAGGAAGGACATTACATAATGTTCAAGGTATCAATCCAAGAAAAAGATATAACAATTATAATTGTTCACACACTCAACATAGGAGCACCTCAATACATAAGGCAAATGCTAACAACCATGAAAGAAGAAATTGATAGTAACACAATAAAAGTAGAGGACTTTAACACCCCACTTACACCAAAGGATAGATCATCCAAATGGAAAATAAATAAGGAAACACAAGCTTTAAACAACACAATAAACCAGATAGATTTAATTGATATTTATAGAACATTCCACTCAGAAGTGGCAGAATACACTTTCTTCTCAAGTGTACATGGAACATTCTCCAGAAGAGATAACATCATGGGTCACAAATCAAGCCTTGGAAAATTTAAGAAAATTGAAATCATATCAAGTATCTTTTCTGACCACAATGCTATAAGATTGGAAAGCAATTATGGGGAAAAAACTGTAAAAAACACAAATACATGGAGGCTAAACAGTGCACTACTAAATAACCAAGAGATCATTGAAGAAATCAAAAAATACATAGAAACAAATGACAACAAAAACAGGACGACTGAAAACCTATGGGACACAGCAAAAGCAGTTCTAAGAGGGAATTTTATAGCAATTCAATCTCACCTGAAGAAACAAGAAAAATCTCAAATAAATAATCTAACCCTACACTTAAAACAACTAGAGAAAGAAGAATAAAGAATACCCAAAGTCAGTAGAAGGAAAGAAATCATAAAAATCAGAGCAGAAATAAATGAAATAGAAATGAAGAAAACAACAGCAAAGATCAATAAAACTAACTGCTGGTTCTTTGAGAAGATAAACACAATTGATAAATGCTTAGCTAGACTCATCAAAAAAAGGGGGGGGAGAGGACATAAATCAATAAAGTTAGAAATGAAAAAGGAGAAACCACAACTGACACCACAGAAATACAAAGGATTATAAGAGACTACTACAAACAACTATATGCCAGTAAAATGGACAACCACGTAGAAATAAACAAATTCTTAGCCATGGCAATCAGAGAAGAAAAATAAATAAAAGGAATACAAATTGGAAAAGAAGAAGTAAAGCTGTCACTGTTTGCAGATGACATGATACTATACATAGAAAGTCCTAAAGATGCCATCTGAAAACCACTAGAACAAATCAATGAATTTGGTGAGGTTGCAGGATACAAAATTAATGCATAGAAATGTCTGACAATCCTATACATCAACAACGAAAAATCAGAAAGAGAAATTAAGGAAACAATCCCATTTACCATCGCAAAAAAAAGAATAAAATACCTAGGAATAAACCTGCCTAAGGAAGCAAAAGACTTGTACTCAGAAAACTATAAAATACTGATGAAAGAAATCAAAGATGACATAAACAGATGGAGAAATATACCATGTTATTGGATTGAAAGAATCAATATTGTGAAAATGACTATACTACCCAAAGCAATCTACAGATTCAATGCAATCCCTTTCAAACTATGGCATTCTTCACAGAATTAGAAGAAAAATATTTACAGTTCGTATGGAAACACAAAAGACCCCGAATAGCCAAAGCAATCTTGAGAAAGAAAAATGGAGTTGGAAGAATCAGGCTTCCTGACTTTAAACTATCCCACAAACCTACAGTAATCAAGGCAGTATGGTAGTGGCACAAAAACAGAAATATAGATCAATGGTACAGGATAGAATGCCCAGAGATAAACCTAAGCACCTATGGTCCCCTAATTTACAACAAAGGAGGCAAGAACATACAATGGAGAAAAGACAGCCTCTTCAATAAGTGGTGCTGGAAAAACTGGACAGCTACATGTGAAAGAATAAAATTAGAACACTCCCTAACACCATATACAAAAATAAACTCAAAATGGATTAAAGACCTAAATGTAAGGCCAGACACTATAAAACTCTTAGAGGAAAAATTAGGCATAACACTCTTGGACATAAATCACACAAAGATCTTTGTTGACCTGTTTCTTAGGGTAATGAAAATAATAAAAAAAATAAACAAATGGGACCCAATTAAACTTAAAACCTTTAACACAGCAAAGGAAAACATAAACAAGACAAAAAGACAACCCTCAGAATGGGATAAAATATTTGCAAATGAAACAACAGACAAATGATTAATCTCCAAAATATACAAACAGCTAATGGAACTCAATATCAAAAAAAAAAAACAAAAAACAAAAAAAACAATCCAGTTAAAAAATGGGCAGAAGACCTAAATAGACATTTCACCAAGGAAACTATATAGATGGCCAAGAGGCACATGAAAAGATGCTCAACATCATTAATTATTAGAGAAATGCAAGTCAAAACTACAATGAGGTATCACCTCACACAGGTCAGAATGGCCATCCTCAAAAAATCTAGAAAGAGCAAATGCTGGAAAGGGTGTGGTGAAAAGGGAACCCTCCTACACTGTTGGTGGGAATGTAAACTGATACAACCACTATGGAAAACAGTATGGAGGCTCCTTAAAAAACTAAAATAGAACTACCATATGACCCAGCAATCCCAATACTGGGCATATACCCTGAGAAAACCATAATTCAAAAACAGACATGTACCACAATGTTCACTGCAGCACTATTTACAATTGCCAGGACATGGAACCAACCTAAATGTCAATCAACAGATGAATGGATAAAGAAGATGTGGCACATATGTACAATGGAATATTACTCAGCCATAAAAGGAAACAAAATTGAGTTATTTGTATTGAGGTGGATGGACCTAGAGTCTGTCGTACAGAGTGAAGTAAGTCAGAAAGAGAAAAACAAATACCATGTGCTAACACATATACATGGAATAAAAAAAAATTGTACTGATGAACCCAGTTGCAGGGCAGTAATAAAGATGTAGACATAGAGAATGGACCTGAGGACATGGGGTGGGAGGGAGAAACTGGGGCACTGTAAGAGTAGCATCAACATTTATATTCCACCGAATGTAAAATATTTAGCTAGTGGGAAGCAGCAGCATAGCACAGGGAGATCTGCTTGGCACTTTGGGATGACCTAGAGGGGTGGAAGAGGGAGGATGGGAGGGAGGCTCAAGAGGGAGGGGATATGGGGACTTATGTATGCATATGGCTGATTCACTTTGATGTACAACAGAAACTAATGTGGTACTGTGAAGCAATTATACTCCAATAAAGATTAAAAAGAAAAAAAAACCCCTAAGGGCTCTATTTCTTAAATCCCTAAGGAATGAAATATTAAGTATACCTATTAGGAACTTATTAGACATTTGAAAAGCCTCCAATGAGCTGCCTGACTAATTTTATGAATTTAAAAATTATTTTCTTATTAGGCTACAGAAATCATAGATATTATCTTCATTATCATAACACAATATTCATCACATTGCTACCACTCTGAAATGTATTTGACTGGCACCTTTAAGTTGTAACTTAATTCTTCCTCCTAACTTGTGATATCCTATTTATCATCCTCTACTCAAAAAATTAGGGGGAAAAACACTACAGCACCATTCACTCTAAAATTCAAGTGATCCTGTTTAACCAAATACCAAAAATTCTTATTTTTAAGTAGTGTTACTTATAAAAATAATAACAACACACTGATTAATTCCTGAAATGATCTTTGGTGTGACTATTTTCCATCCATGTTAATGTATCATTATAATGTTATTGATATTAATATTTTCGGGAGTATGACAGTAATATTTACAAGGCAAACATGCCCCCCTGTCTCATAAAATTTCTGGCAAGTGATCTGTATAACACTAAAATGAACACTAAGGAATAGAGATGTGGATACATATTCACCTCAACCTCTACTCCAAGAGGGACTTGTGTATAAAATGTTAATTAACAGCAAACTATAATAAATTCACAAATTAAAAATATATCTGTATCTCATAAATAGATACTTCACAATGCAAAAGACTCTATTGTGAGAAACTAGTCTTTTGTAGATTCACTTACTTATTTCCACAAATATTTTTCTAATCACCAAGACGTTAAAGGTCCCAGGCGATATAAGGGCAATTAAGGTAACAATTCTTCCTTCTCAAAGCCTAGAGTCGGGTAGAGGTATCTTATAAAACATGTATATAAATAACTAAACTACAAGGAAGGAGCTGCTTATGTTTACCAAACATATTTTGTTCAGTCCAGCAATAATGCAAGGTAATTATTTGGGTTTACAGAAGTGTGAAATAAATAAATTTTTAAATATGTACATGTATTTATATATTTGTGTATATAAATTTGGGGATATATATACCCCCATGTGTTTAAATTTTTTGTTTACCTCTTAAATTCTGAGCAATTAATAAAGAGTCCATGAAAAAAATTATCATTGAGCTACATTTAGAAAATGAATAGAACTTGGAAATTACTGAAAAGCCATTTTGGAAAATCACCTGTTGAGTAGAAGAAAGTCCCACAAAAGATGGGGCAATATCAAGAAGACCTATCTGAAATAAAGAATAATTAATGAAATAAGTCGCTAAATTATCCTACAGTGTATAGAAGTAAACATATTACCGGAGGATCTTGATTTTGGCTGCTGTCAGCTAATCCCCTAAATTATTAATGACGGTCTACTGTTAATGATATTTATAAAAATCATTATAGCTAAAATTTATTGTTTATTTTATACCATATGCAAACCTTATCTCATTTAATTCTCATAACCTATAGGTTGGATACTATCATTAACCCACTTTATAGAGAGGTAACTAATCTTAATCAGTTTTCTGATCCAAGTTTTTTTAATGATTCAAAGAAATATGATGCTTTCTTAAAAAGAGCCCAACCTAAAAGCCTATGTATAGGTAGCTGGAAGTAGAAAAATGATGAAGATATTGAAAGATTTAGAAGGAATTTGAAAAAGCACAGTATTCTTGTATAGGAGAAGAGAGGTGAATAGAGATTTTAATGTAAATGAAGAAAATTAACAATAATTTACATTTCAGTGATTTCCCCATATAAAACCATGCAAATTGTATGCTACTTGAAGCTAGGTGATATAGAAAAGTTTAAATATTGTCTGCCAGAAATCAAGGATTATACATGTCAAATATGATGAGATTTTTTTAGAATGCCCAGGAAGTCAGAAAATCAGCTCATCAATTATTGAAATTAGAGAGAAGTGTTATACTTTCTATTGGGAGTAGAAGGTCAAATTAATTCATAAAATGAAGTGACTAAAGCATGGAAGTACTATTTCAATGAAGAATTATTGGCAGAATAATTTCAAATATTGTTTGCTCTGTTGATCAAATAGAGGAACAGGTGATAATTACAAACTGTTCCTTATAAATTACCCTTCCAACCAAGAAAAATGATAATGTAAGTACATTGAGAAAAGTGTGGGATTTTAGAAGAAACATATAATGATGACAAGAAGGTTTAGATGCAAACAGAAGCAACTATCAGGAAGAAAATACATTCTTCATGGAAATTCAGAATACATCAAAAACTAACAATAAATTTAGGGGAAAATCCATGTACAAAAGTAGAAAAGAGAGGACAGTACAAAGGCAAAGCAACTCAGATGAAGAAAAAAATGATTCCAAGAAATAGAAATAAGATGAATGATGTCATCATATGTTCAGATTAACTCTACTTTTTCAAGGTACCACAGAGCTGCCTTGAACTAAAAGTAGGTGAGCCTTAGATGATATTAGGTAACAAACAGAAACACAGGAAGCACAATATAACATGTAACAATTCCTTTAACTACATAGTCCTGGCTGTAAATTACATCTATAATATTAAAGCAAGGGTGGGAAAGAGAGAAAGAAAAGACACTGACATTGAGCACGAACTATGTGCTGAAATACTGAATACTGTGAATACATTCACATGCATTATTAGTAGGATTTAGAAAAGTATAGGAATAGCTATAAGTATTTCTATTTTACAGACAAGAAAACTGAGTCTCATAAAACCCACATAACTTGCCTGTGACCACAGAGCTAATAGCTGGTGAAATAAAAAGTCAAATATAAGTTTTCTACACAACACTGTTTAAAGACACAGGTTGAACTAGAACATAAATTCAATAGATGAGACCTTATCTCTTATATCACTGTATCTCAAACTCATAGAAAGTGTCTAGTATATGACAGGCACTGAATAAACATATGTTGGGCTTCCCTGGTGGCTCAGTGGTTAAGAATCTGCCTGCTAACACAGGGGACACGGGTTTGAGCCCTGGTCTGGGGAGATCCCACGTGCTGCTGAGCAACTAAGCCTGTGCAACACAACTACTGAGCCCGTGCTCTAGAGCCCACGAGCCACAATTACTGAACCCTGTGTGCCTAGAGCCCATGCTCTGCAACAAAAGCCACAGCAATAAGCCCATGCACCATAACGAAGAATAGCCTCCACTCTAGAGAAAAGCCACAGCTAGAGAAAAGCCTGCGTGCAGCAACGAAGACCCAATGCAGCCAAAAATAAATAAAATTAAATAAATTTTTAAATAAATAAATAAGTACATGTTGAAAAATTGGTGAATGAATGCCTGGAAGAACATGTTTCTACAGAAAAAAAACTACAAAATGAATAGGTAAAATACAAAACAAATTCCTGAAAGACGAAAGGAAAATAAAAAATCAATTCAAGTATCTCACAATTTAGTAAACATATTCTATACAAATAGCAAAATACAAAGTTCTTGAAGAATTTGCAACAATAGTGAGTGACTATTATATAAGACAATGGCTGTTACAGTCTTTTGCAAAGTCAAAATAGATAACAATATACTGTAATGTGAAATTGATAAAATAAACAAAATAAAATGGAAAGGTGTAGGAATTCAGAGAGGGAAGAGTTAGAATTGGGTTATAGAGGGCTGAAAATGTTCTTGAATGATATGAGACAAAAACAGGACTTTATATTGGGAAAGCCTTGGGTAACCAAATGACAAGTCGTCATGAAGTATACTCTCCTCTTGGGTGCACACATAAAATCTACAGAAAGTGGATATGTAACGCATTTAAGAAAATTCTTAAATTATACAGGATCAGATAAAAACAAGTTTTTGTTCAATTATGCTCTAAAATCTGCATACTGCTACCAGCTATCAGAAAAAGGAAAACTGTCTAATTCTAATGTTTCATTTTATTGATTAAATGAAATTAAACATAAGACTCAACATATTACTGACATGTTTAATGAAATTGGAATAAAAGCATCTTTTATAGGTCCCTGATTTTTTTTTTTGATCTTCCCATATATTTTGGGAAATAACAGTGTTCAACACTCTAGGTTGCCTAACCCTTTTCAAAGGGTGGTTCTAATTCAACTTGATTCAGCTGTTCAGTTACACCAGAATTAGCATTCAAAAGATTAACTTGGGGACTTGGAATACAATAGCAAGTAATGGCTTCTTTTCCTTTCTGTTAAGGACTACAGTATACAAAAAGCTCCAAGAAATATTATGGCTTAAAAAAAAATGAGCAAGGGCTTTGGAGACTCATAGGCCTAGAATCAACCCCTGGTTATGCCATTAACAAGCTGTATTAAGGCTCAGAAAGATATTCATCTTCATCTTCTCTGAGTTTGTTTCTCCGCTTACAAAGGAGAAAAACTGTAGGCTGTTTCAAGGTTTTGAGGAAGTAACCAATGTATAATGCCTAACTATAAAGGACATTCAAAAGCTGTTCATTTTCTTTTCTCGTATTATCAGTAGCTTGTAATCATTAGGGATAAAATCATTTTGAGATGAGAGGGTTTCTTTTTTTTCTAGAATATTTATAGTTTTAAGAATTCATTATTTTACAACTAGTAAATACTTATGACTATGTAATGTATTCTAAGTACTTACTCTCATTTAAAATAATTTCACATTTTTCATCAACTCCATGACATATCTTCTTGACTTTTTTAATCATTATCAACTTAGTAACTAAAATGCAGCTTGTGCTTAATAATGTTTAATAGTGTAGTAAGCAATAAATTTATCAATTATTTTGATCTTTTCTTAGGGAGAAATGCAAGATAATAAAGTCACAGAGCTTGGAGTAAAAGTACCTAGATTTGAATTCTAGCTCAGCCACTACCTATTCCACATGGGGCAAGTTACATTACTTTTTCAAGCTTGAATTTACTTGACTATAAAACTGGAAAAGCAATACCTCATTGCATATTGTTGTGAAAGTATGTCATATATAGTTGGTACTTAATATGTGTTAGTTGAATCTGAATCATGATGTTGATGGCTCTGTCATGATTATAAACTTAAATCATTCTGCTGTGCATTTGGCAAATGTTCAGTATTAGAGCAAGCATTCATATTTTCTGATCTTCTATTGAATATATTGTCTGTAGATAAAAATAGCAATATAGACAGAAAGTTCTTGCCCATACAGACAACTTCTGAACTGCACTACCTTCAGCATAACATATAGATGCCTTAAGAAACCATAAGGGCATCTCTAACCCTGAATAATTATTTGCTACCTTATCCAGAATATATAGCCGTTTTTTAAAATTTTAACCCTCTTATCGACAAGTCCAATGTCGTCACCAGTTATCACCTCTGCCATTCTAAACTCTGTCACAAATGTTAATCTAACTCCTCCACTGCCATCTCATTGTACTTTCTAATCTCTCTTATTTCTTCTCTTCTGTCTCTTTTCATTTTTTTTCTTCTGTCTTTGATGTTTCATGTGAACATCCAATTACAATGATCTCTTACTTCTGGTAAGTGAATCAAATCACCATCAGTTTGTTAAGAATAAAATTTGAGGTTTCACTGCTACTGAGTTCTCTGGGTCTGCACCCTATTAGATAAAACCCCTTTTGGTGTGTTTCTACTTCCAGATTTGGAGTCCTCTCACTTGCTTGTTGGGCTCAACAACAACAACAACAAATACAAGTATGCCCATTAAATAGAATCTTTAAAATATAAAATATAAAATGTCAAAATTTAGCTAAACTACTCTGTTCTATTCCTTCCTGGGCATCCACTTTGTGTGACCAAGTGGGCACCAAGTGGGCCAAAGGGACCTTGAACTGACACTAGTCCCTCCGATCAGTGCATGTCCTAGATAAGGTGAGAAGACTAACAAGCAAATGTAAGCTCCCAACATCATTTCCCCAGCAGCCCCTGTGAGGAACATTCTCCTCTGTCTACCACGTGTGCCTTCCCCTTGTGCATCCCTTAGATCCCGACACTTTTTGGTTTGAATGGGCCAGTCTGACCTTAGTCAGGGCACCCAAAAGCACCCCACCCAGGAACCCTAATAAAGTCATGTGCCCCAGGTCCTGCCACTCTCTCTGCAGGCATCCTGCCTTGACCTCTCCGTGCAGCCCCTGGAGGTATGCCGTGTACTTCCTCTAAGCCCTGTGAGAAACTCAATTTTCCCTGCAGTCTTCTGTTGAACCAAGGCTCAGCTCACCATTTGATATCACAAGGTTTTACTTAGTGTTATTTTAACAACATCACAACAAAAATATATGTTCAATGAATATTATACAGTGGTTTCACAAATGATTGGTAAAATGATTTACATGGGGAGAAATATATCCATATCAGTAAGTAATGAATTTCAGACTGAGACTAGCAGAAGAAAAGCAGATAAAATTATTAGCTACTATAAATGTAGTGCTTACTAAATGGCAGATGATATGTTAGCACTTTACATGCATTATCTCACATAATCCATGTCATTCTGCCAGGGAGGTACGAAGTGAAGAAGGTAAGGCATTCGTTCAAGGACACATAGCCAGTAAGTAGAGCAGTAGATATTCAAACTCTCTTCACTCCCATCCTAGCCACCTCAAAGCATCACAGGTTTCAGTGCAACTAAACAATTACAATAGAAGATAAACTCTGTGCGTAAGTAAAAGTAACTCTTTATACCTATTATTTCATATAAGTGGTGTGTGAGCAGAAAAATGATCAATAATATATGCTCAAGAAGACAGGGGAGCAGTTACACAAAGACTTATATATAATTTCTTTTTGTGAACATATTCCCCCAAATTCGCCCCTGATCCAACTACAGGGCAAGGTAAAATGCTACTTTCTATCTTTTAAAATAAACACAAATGGACTAGTAACATGGAAGGAAGACATATACTTGAGTGTAAAATACATTTTCAGAACTTCAGTGTGTACGATGTATATCACTTCCTCGTGGGAAGGATGTAGGCTTAAGATTATTCCAATTATTTAATGAATTATATGAAATAAGATTTATTCCTTTTTATTATAATTATTCCATGTAGTACAATATGGGCTGAATTTTATGTATCCCAGTGATCCAAAGTTTTAGATTTTGATTAGAAGTCACTCACATATTGCAACATACTTTCTTCCCGCCCTTTCTTCCTCTCTCCTTTCCTCTCTCTTTCCTTCAATTCCTTCATTCAACATTCAGATTTTTTTAACAGTTTTATTGGAGTATAAATGCTTTACAATGGTGCGTTAGTTTCTGCTTTATAACAAAGTGAATCAGCTATACATATACATATATCCCCTAGGGGTAGGACAGGAATAAAAACAGATTTTGAGCACTAACAATGTGCCAGCAATATGTTAAGTAGTAGAGATACCATATTTAGCTGATCAAGTACCAAGACATTAATTTGAAAATAGGTTATTTACAAAGCAGATATATCTAAGTATGATCTTCTATAAGAAATATTATATCTATAACATTAGGGAAACTTTATGATCCCTTTGATTTATTCATTTAATATTCTGATACAAGAGTATGTGATGTTATTGGAGAGAATATACAAACAATACTCTCTGCCTTCTGATTATAGCTCTTATGTTCATAATATCTCTTAAATCCTTTTAATATCTCTAAATTTACTTTAGTTGCATGAGAGTAAAGTGGTTTCCGAAGACAGCAGAACACATTTTTTCCCATTGCCCTTTAAATCGTCCAAAATCTTTCAATACTTTATGGCAGTAGTTATAGTTTTAAATCAGCCCTATCTTATAGCTTCAGCACGGGTACTGGACCTGTGTCCAAACAACTTAGTGAAATTCAGTGAAGAGCAATTTACTTCTGGACCAAAAAGCGTTATAAACATCTTCCTTAAATTGAACAAATTACCAGCTATCTGGAAAGTATAATGTATTGGCTTCTGTTCAAAAGAGCAACACTTAATGCTGGCAACACTGCCGAATTCCTCTTTTCCTATATTCCCCTTTTCCTAAAGAAAGTGATTAAAGGACCAAATTCCATGCCAGCTGGGTGCTTAAGAGCATCAAAGGTCCTCTGTCAGGATTCAGAACTTGATATGGCTTAGAAACTGCAATGCTAATAGATAACCTCCTCAACATTATAAATCAAAGCCACATGACCACATTAAAATTCTATCAGCTAGCATCAATACCCTGTGGTTTATAAAGTAATGTTGACCTACCTCTGAGAGACAGAATGATACAAAAGGTATGCTCTAGCTTGGGGAGTGTAACTACTTTTCACAATTGAGAGTTATTCATTCAAAGCAAATAGCCAATTCTCTCTACCTCTGTATCTTTATTGATTTTATTTAATTGAAGCCTTAGAAGAAAGGAAGAGGAGGCTCCATGAGTTGAGGTAGAAACAGAAAAAATATCAGAAGGTTACAACAGACATTTTTGCAATTTCGAACTATTCCTGTTATCTGTCGATTATAATTGCAAAGAGCAAAAGCCTACCTATATAATTTAAAATCTTAGATCTTCTTAAAACTATAAGTACATCTCAATAATCTTACAACTGTATCATTGCATTCCAAATATTTTCTGCTGAAACCCACAGTAATATATATATATATATATATATACATCTAAAATCTTGACACAGTACACACACAGAAACACACAAAATAAAAGTTTAATTAAATGATACTTACCTTTATTATGTAAAATGTTTTCTACCCTATTTTAGTATATTTTGTTTTTAAAAAAATAGCTTTAGTATCCAGTACATTTTCTTCAAGACCCACTAGTAGATTGTGTCCTGAATTTAAAGACACTGAATGATTCCAATGTGTGTGTCTCAACCCAGTAGGACTTCTGCAGGAATTACTTAAGGCAGAGACCACTGATAAATGGATTCGATAAAAAATACTTAATCACTATAAAAACACAGATCTATCATAGTATTAAAGATATTACAATATTATTAAATTTGAAACAATTAATAAACCAAGGAACAAATACATTTAATCCTTTGCTTATCCTTCCAAAAAATTCATTAATTTAAAATATAGTGGATGTTGACCTGATATATGCAAGGTTCAACATTAAAGCCCTAGAAATAGATGAACAACAGTCACAGAACTTTAACAGAAAGTACTTTAACAAAACGTCAAAAAACTTCTTACTACTATTAAATTTCTCCAACATCTGTAAATCGTCATACTTTTAGATACAGTGGACTAATTAAAATCCAATTTGATAATGATTATGCCCGCGTAGAAAAATCGTAGATTTTACTCTCTAGTAGTTTGGGAAGTTTGTTTCCATTGGTGAACTTGCAACGCGTAAAATGCCTGACAAAATAGCCTGTGGTCCAATTTAAAGTTTCCTCTACAAAAGCCAGAAGGCAGGTAATATGATGTTCCAAGGAAAAACGGAGCAATACATTTTATTTTCTCTTATACACAGAAAATGTCCATGATAATCTATAATGGATCAGCAAAACTTGAGAAGAATCAGTTAAGTATGACTTCCTTCCCAACTCAGGAATCCTCTCTTGAGCATTCTTTAGAGATGGTCATTGCATTAATTATGGTTTTAAATTATCATCTTTCCTGCAAAAATGTGGAGAAAGTCACCAAAAATAGGACTTTATGGTGACTGTTTGTTTATATTGGAGCCAGACATCTACAAAATATCTTTTAGAAAGTATTTTGAAGAATGTAAGGGGAAGGTCACCACATCATCTAATACTCAATTAAGCGGGAGAGTAAAAACAAACAATACCGACTAATAAAGCTTCCCTTAGCTCTTCCATGTTAGTGATGTGATGTCTATAATGTCTTTTTTTTTTTTTTTTTTGCGGTACGCGGGCCTCTCACCATTGTGGCCTCTCCCGTTGCAGAGCACAGGCTCCAGACACGCAGGCCCAGCGGCCATGGCTCACGGGCCCAGCCGCTCCGTGGCACGTGGGATCTTCCCGGACCAGGGCACATACCCGCGTCCCCTGCATCGGCAGGCGGACTCTCAACCACTGCGCCACCAGGGAAGCCCTATAATGTCTTAGTGTATGACATTTTGAATAGGATATGGTAGAAAAGTGATCTGATTTCTAATAAAAAGTTTCAAATGGCTTGAGAGACTAATTTCTACAGTGGTTATGTATACTATTATGATCATATACTTCATAAGAAACCGGAAACTTTGATTTGCTCTTCAGGTATTAAGCTACATAAAAGAAAGGCCTTTAATTCCTATTGATTTCAATAGTCAACACTGTAGGAATTAGTTCAGCATTTTGACCACATATCCACAAACAGAGTTTAGCCCTGGTTCTCTTTTGCTCAGTGGGGGAGAAAAAAAAAAAAAAAAAAAAACGGTATTATTGATTCTTGCCACATTATATTCTTCAACTACTTTATTTTCCCATGCATAGCATCTTTATATTTTTTCTTCTGAAATTAATTATTCAATCATATATTTAATTAAATATTTATACAATTGGTTTATTGTGCTTACCATAATCTGGGTGTGGACAATACCCCAAATATCCATTTTTCTTCTTTGTAATATGCCCCAGTGTTGTTATGGTTCTATGCCTACCTCCTTAAACAACTACTATATCCAGTTCTAGGGAGCAACATTTATGTTACCATGAGCAAAACAATAATTCAACCCAATATATTTAAAATCACTGAAACTATTACTTTTCACCATGTATCAATCAGGGTTCTACCAGCAAAATGTAAACAATTTGGAATATTTAAAACAGAGAGAATTTAATGCAGGGAATTGATTGCAGAGAGGATGGAAAAGTTGAGAAGAAGAACACATGATGATAAGACAGCCCGAAAGTTAGAACAGCAGGAAGCCACTGCTACTCTTAGGATGGAAGAACAAATGGGTGAGGCAGTATACACAAGCCCAAGAGCCGCTTATCCAGTGGGAGATGAAGACACTGCTGAACACTGCCCAAAGCAATGAAGGAGGGGAGAAACACCTTGGCCTCTCACTCATCATATCCTCCCTTCTCCTAAAACTACCTTCCATTGGACAACCACAGCCTGAAGACAGCTGATGTGGACAACTGGGAAATGCAGCCTGGGAATTAGCTTCATCATCTATCTCCAATAGCACAGCATAGGAGAAGGATGAAGGTTGGATCTGGTTAATCAGGCCCAGAACTGTCACATACAGGATGTGAACATTTCTCCAAACATTCCAAAAGTCAGGTATTTCAGAATTAACTTATCTCATGGAGCCATTTAATTATAAATCCAATCTATTTAAAATAAGTAGCTCATTAACATGCTTGTGCTCAGGGCCTCCCTGGTGGCGCAGTGGTTGAGAGTCCGCCTGCCGATGCAGGGGACGCGGGTTCGTGCCCCGGTCTGGGAGGATCCCACATGCCGCGGAGCGGCTGGGCCCGTGAGCCATGGCCGCTGAGCCTGCACGTCCGGAGCCTGTGCTCCGCAACGGGAGAGGCCACAACAGTGAGAGGCCCGCGCAACGCAAAAACATGCTTGTGCTCAAAGACATACAACCACATGGGCTTATCAGATCTTCTAAACTAAAAAATTGGACAAAAATAAATTTATCTAGAAAATTTAAAAATACTATGTTGTTCTTTAATATAATGAATGATTGTGTATTAATGTATCATGTAATGCGTCATGCTAATAGAAGAGCTCTGCAAATCACTACAGGTAACACTGTAGCATTTTATTCAATATTTTTGAGTGCATTTTTCCAAAATGACTCAGCATGACCATCTATTACCACTTCTCCTTTAAAGAAGAAAAAAAAAAACTCAGAATTTTAAAAATATTTGTTCAATGACACTATTTAATAAGGATGTAGATATTTAAATAGTGCCTTAATGTTTTAACCTGAAAATGTCTATATAGTTGAACAGTACATTTGGAATATGTGATGCATCAATGTGTAGGGATGACTTAACAGGTGAGTTTGAAGAGACTCACTGAAGAGACTCTTCAATGATATTCCAAAAGTTCAGTATAATCGACTCTATTGTTATTGGTAATTCTGCATTCTCATACATAAATCATTTACTTTCTTGTATCCAATAGCATACATTTAAAACCAAAACTAATTAACATAATCAAAAGGCAAATGTATTGGACAAATAGGCTGAGAAGTAATAAATGCTTGTCATATCCATTTATAAATCCACTTGTAAAAGTTTTGTGATTTCCAATGGAAATATCTTCTGCATAAATGTGCTCTATGCTCTATGCTTGAAGCAAAAGTCTTCGGTCTTATTACAATATTATTATTAGGACCTCATATAACTTCTATTCAAATCTATTGCATTAAAATGACAAAGTTGTGTTCAACCTTGCTAAAGAAGATATCACATTTAAGAAAAGAACCCTCCTTCCTTCCTTTGATTAAAGCATGACAAACAGAGAATAGGATATTTTGAATTCATATCAGGATGGCAGCTTAAAATGTACAAAATTCGTAGATGAGTTGAAGTAGAAACAGATGAAAGAACTAGCTTTAAAATGACGTCTTTTTAAAAACTGGGATGATATAAATGAGGCTATTCCTTGTATTATTTCCAAAGAATATTAAACGTTTTTGGACATGTTAACATAACTGTATTTGTTAATAAGGTAAGAATAAAGTGGCTGATTCACATTACAGTAGATGCAAAACTACAAAAAAAAAAAAAGGCATCCAAAATTAATGTATTGAGCCAGAGCAGAATTATCTTCCCCTTGATTTTCTAGGTCTAGAAACATTGTGTCCTGAAGCATGACCAATGTGGTTCTAGTATATCTTCTGTTCTTTGCTATGTCACCGCATGAAGCATTAACTCAGATCTTCCATGTACTTTAAAATGCAATTTGAAGACTAGAGAAGAAGTTAATTTCTCCATACACAAATTAACAAGTTCTGTTGAGCATAAAATAGCAATAAGTATTAAATGTGGTAGCAATCTAATATCTAGTATCTCATTAAGTTAATGAAAATATTAATTTGTATTGGTAGCAAATTACAATGTACTCTAGACATCCATGCATTCATTTAAAGTTTAGGTAAGGGAAGTACCAAAGTTATTGTATTGAATAGATGCATCATTAATACTTTATCAAGAATGTCCAAATACCTTAAGTGAATCCTTCAGAGATTTATAAGTGAATATCATTATTAGAAATAATGGATATTTTGACATTTAATATATTGCTTCACTAACCTTAAGAGGCAAAGTTAAAATGATAAGAATGTTGAAATAAATGGAACTTCATTATATGGAATGGAAATAAATGGAACTTCATTATAAGTTCTCTATTTAAGCCAAATAGAGAAGGTGATTTACAAAATGATAGATAGATACAGTTTGTGGATCACAGAATGAATTCCCTTTTGTATGATAACACCACTTAAGGGAAGTTTTGCTTTTCTTGATTCTTTTCTCTAAAACAGACATACTGGCATTTAGGAGATAAAAATGTATGATTTGACCTTTAAACTTCTGTTTCATTAACGTAACCACAAGCAACAGAGTCACTGACTGACACGTTTGCACTTTCAGGCCTTTAGCACTTAGTTATTTGATAACTTTTATGCCACTATTTGCTTTTTATTAGAGATACTTTGAGGAATGTGTTACATTAAAAATAGAGTATATTGTGTAAAGCTTAATAAATGATCTCATGTGATTCAGTAAAGTGTTCTCTTGAGTACTAGCTTTCTGTGCTTTGACGTGAGGGTGTGTATGTATTAGGGAAGATTTTGTTTTGTTTGTTTTGTTTTCTAATGAATTAGATAATTAGATCAAAGACAATTCCAAGTATCCAAAGTGAAAACATAAACTATAACTCTGTGTCATTACTTTTGATGAAAAGTATGTCACCTGACTTACACTCAATTAGTCCTTAAGCTCTTCTGTACTGGTCTATGAACAGAGTAAATACCAGTTGCAGATGAGTCAAGAAAAATAACTGACACAATTTAACATTTTTTTAAGAGAAATAGGATTTCTTATAAATATACATGTTAAAAATGTTTAAAACCTGTGGGCAATATAAAAAGATAAAAAATAGGATACTCCCTAGAGAATTCTAGAATTACTGTAAGCAAATTACTCTGAGTAAAAAGTAATGCAGATTGGATTTGTTTCATATGACAAAAAAAAAAAAAGATTCTGTTTATTTTTAAAAAACATTGTAATTGGTTAGAAACATTATTCAGGAGAGACAGAGGTTGTATTCTCTTTTAAAAGTTTAAAAGTCAAAAGTTCCCTAAACTAAGATATGACAAAACTCAGGATATGGTATATAAATGGATGAGGTACAGTGCACACAAGTAAACAAGGACTGCACCAAACCAACAAACCAGGAAGGATATTGGTGTCACTAGTCAGAGAAGCTTCACTATTGGAAGCAATGAGTGCTCCTAGAGGCAGAACATGGGTTCAGTTATTTTAATAGAAACAAAACACCTAAGATATACCATTAAAAGACAAGCAGTCTATCAAATCCTTTAGATTGAAAGTGTTAATGCTCATTATAAATAGGCAATATGCTACTACAAACGTATAGATTGTCGCTCCAATGATAAGTGTTTGTAACCTCTAAAGATAGCACTTCAACCTTACTGTTGTTTAAACTTCCAAAACAAACTTAATATAAAGAACATAAACAAAGGTTTAATTTATATCCTGTGTGTGACCAAAAGTTCATCTCTTTTGCCAACAATGAAAGGTATTTTACTAAGTTATAACAAAACATTTGTTACTTTTGTATACATCCAGTTGCATTTTGCGTTTACAGTAGAGATAGCATTATTTATATTATAAAAGCACGTTATTAATGTATATTAGAAACTACAAGAGTATTCCAGATGAATTTGGACTCATAAGCATGTTTTAGAAGGTGTAAATCATTTACCACACCCAGATCCCAGATCATTAAATTTAAAATATACTGCATGACTCAAATAAAACATAGCCCACTCTGTTTCACCTTAGACATGCCACATATACTGATTTTGTGCAATCTGAACTTACAAGCCAACTACCACACAGTGGAGAGAAAGAAGATCTTTCAGGGAGATTTGAGATATATGTCAGGTGGAGGTGTCATGGGGAGGGCGATGGGAAATGAAGGAATAAGGGCATTTAGCCTTGTTTAGATCTAAGCACCGCTGATTATCAATTTATATTTTCACAGGAGAAAAAATGTTTCTAGAAGCTTATCTGCAGTGTTGTTTAGAGATAAAATTAGTCTATGGATGTTCATTAATGACAAAACATTTCGATGCTCAAGCTTGGGGAAAAGAAGGGAAGAAGGGAGAGTGAGCAAAAGCAAAACTTAAAATGGGAAAAGGGAGGAAAAGGGAAAGATGAGGGGATAGAGAGAGGAAAGAGAGAGACTGTGTGTATACATGTGTGAGTGACAGTGTGTGGAACAGTGAAGTAGCGTGTGCCTTTTAGACAGTAGAAGAGAATCTGAATGTGAAAGTGGTTGTTAGGGAGAGTATGGAAGTGCCAGAATGTGTGAGAATGTGAAGCAGAGTATGTGAGGGAGTGTGGTTAAGAAAGAGAGATTTGTGAGGGCGAGAAAATGGTACTGGAAGGGGTTAGAGGGAACATACGTGTGTCTGACAGGGATGGGAACCGATATGGGGAAAGAGATGGGAATGTGAGTCAAAGAGAGAGAGAGAGAGAAAGAGAGAGAGAGAGGGATCACAGAACAGGGATATTAATGAAGAAAAATGAGGAATGGAGAAAGGTAAAGAGTGGAGAAAAGTGGGTTAAATAAGAGGTGAGAAATTAGAGTGGTGGAGATAAAAAAGAAAATATGAGGAGAAAAAAAGGGAGGAAAAATACAAAAGAAATGAAAAGAGGCAAAGGAAGAAGGGGGGAAATGGAAAAAAGAAAAGAAAAGGAAGGGAGGAAAAGAAAAGGGAGAAAGCGGTAAGAGAAAAGAAAGAAAACTGAAAAGGGAGAAAATTGAGCCTAAGTGTCCAAGTGAGAGGGAAAATATATAGGAGCAGGGAGCCAGCCATCAGTTTGAAAAAGTCGCTTAGGCTGCAGTAAAATAGAAACAACCTGATAAACTTGTCAGACTCTCCAAGAGTACCCCATGACAATAAAACACAGACCTTGTGAATTTAGTTTCCAAGTGGCACCTGCCCCTCTTAAACCTCACACTTCACTCATCCCCGGGCTACCTGTCGTTCCGGCAAAGTGCTTTAGAATCACCAGTCGGCTTGCTACCTGCCCCGGGGTAAAGGGGCCATGGCTCCAGGCAGAATCAGAAACTGAATTTCCTGAGATGTAGTCTTTTGATAATGATCACCACCAGCATCATTACTTGGTTTAAAAAGAAGGCAAGAAAGGTGGAAAGACAGAAAGACAGACTGAGACAAGTACGAAAAAGCACGACGTTCTTCCTACCTAAGCACCGCCGTGTCCCCCTTTCTGACCATCATGTTGTCCACAGCAGCCCAGGGGAAGTCCACACTCTGTCCAGCCGGGAGGCAGGAGGGTAGCAGGCAGCACAAGCTGAGGAGCACCGCCGCCAGCCACTGGTTCGAGCAACAAGCACCCTGCACCAACAGCATCATGTCCATCCCTGCTAGGGCTGCTCACTCTCCAGCAGCTTTCAGCTCGCACTCCCCCACCCCCTGGTGCTGGCTAGTCTTCCCGGGAACCAGGCAGCGCGCCACAGGATTTTTTTTTTCTTTCTATTTTTTTTTTTTTTTAATTTGGTGGATGGGTGGGTTTCTTTTCTTTCTTCCCCCCCACCCCCCTCTAGTTGTTGGGTGTTGTTTCTCTCTTTTTTGCCTCCCCTCCTCCTCGTCTTTGCTTTCCCTCCCTCCCTCCCCTCCCACCCCCTGGCACCACACTACACCTCCTCTCGGTTGCTTTTGGCCGAGTCCGGAGTGTGGCTAAATCTCGGGCAGCTCGCGCACTATCTAGCGAGAAGGCGAGCGCGCCGGCGAGTGAGGGAGGAGGAGCGGCGGCGGCGGAGGCTGGGCGAGCGGCGGCGGCAGCGGCGGCGGCTGTAATCGCGGCTGCACCCTCAGCAGAAGCAGCGCGGGGCGCAGCGGCGGCCGGCGGCCCCGGGCTCGCGCGCGTTGCCAAGCGGCCGTTTCCTTAGCAACCCCGCCCGGGGACTGGGGATGCAGCAGGGAGGGGGAAAACGAATTGGGGCGGGGGGGGGTGCGGGAAGAAAAGAAAGAAAACGAAAAAAATATCAGGAAGAGGTATATCACAATTATGCAAACTGAGAGGAAAAAAGAGATGCATCGGAGACAGAATGCTTCCCTTCCTGTCATACGCACTAGAGTGATGCTTTGCTAGAAAAGTCTCCTTGTCGGGGCTGAGGTGAACAGAGCAGAGGGGCTCTTTGCTTTCCCTCTTCGGTGCATTTTACCTCTTGAGGCACCGTAACTTTTAAGTCCTCCAAGTTGTGGTGGGCGCCATCATGACGCCGGGGACTGTGAGGTGTTGTTTCTTTTCTTTCCAATCTCGCCCGGGCGGCCGCGCTACAGTTGACAAGCGACCAACTAGTTCACACTTTACCTCTTTTCGGATATAGGTAGGGACGGTGACGGGGGGGAGGGGCTGCTTTTTGAGGGGACAAGAGGGGGGTGCTTGCAAGGCCTGGCGGTAGAGCAGCTGGCGCGTCTAATGGGTCAGTCGCTAAGGATTGGACGGCGGTCCCCCTACACCCCGCACCTCGTGCATGTTGACACTAAATTGTGTGTGTGTGAGAGAGAAGTATAGTCAAAGTGGAGAGCGCGTGGACGTGTGTGTGAGTGTGTAGTAAGCGCGCGCCCGTGTATGCGCGCGAGTCGAGCTCGCGGGGCCTGTACGCGCGCGGCACGCAGGCGCGCTGGGAGGGGCAGGGCGGGTCGTGAAGGGATGGAGTCGGGAAGAGACTGCAATCAAGCGTTTTAATTGTGTGCAGCCAGGCAGTCCTGTTATGTAAGAGGCAGTTTAACCCGTTTGAGCCTATCAGGCGGAATGATCAGCGCGTTCGAATCTAGGCAGGGCAAAGTTACCGTGTTTAACGAGTCACAGGTTTATATTTTTTAACAGCCTCCAAACCCGTTTGGATAAGCTTCCCACTCCGCGGCGCAGAGCGGCTACCCTCTCTTCTTACGCCGCCGCATCCACGTAGCAGCTCGCCCCGCCGCTGCAAGCGGCTGTCCTGGCCCAAGGCAGAGTGAGGTGCTGGGCATGGGGCCGCCGCCTACCCTTTTTTACTTCTTCCCTTCTTGAACTCTTTTCCAGATTCAGGATCCTTTAGCTATTCCGGTCCATTCGCAGATCAATGCGAGAACCGAGGCTAGAGTCGATAGCAGTTACGCCGATCAATCTTGTTTAGTGAGGAGTTTGGGAAGCAGAGCGGGGAGGTGAAGGAGAGAAACAAGTAATTAAAAAATATGCTCACCCCTCCCCTTCCTCCAACCCTATCCCCCTTAAGCAGTCTTGGAAGATTTTCTTCGGCTGACCCCAGTCCTTCATCCCTTGGAGGAAATAAATACAGCAAAACCTCGCACATCCCTAACTTGTTTTCCATAATGCTAGCAGGGTCCTTTGGCAAAGCGCACAGAAGCAATAATCTCTGCAGGGGTCAGCATCCGGCTGCCTCCCCAGACTGAGCTCTTTACGAGGCAGGCAGGGAGTCGTTTTGCTTGGCGGTAGCGGTGCTCAGAGTGATTTTTATCGCAGTGCATGAGGATATATGGGGAAAGGGAAAGGTTCCTATCACCTGTGACCACCCAGACTGACTGATCGAAGAGCCCCTAACTAGCATCACCTCCCTGATGAAGTGACAAGTGACACTCCAAGGCCCGAGCCGTTTGCAGCAGGAGTTACTGATGTTACTAGTATTCAAGCTTAACTCTCAAATCCGGCTCGGAAATTGAGAGTGCAACAGTATTCAACCGCGTTTTGAAACATCAATAAAATGTTAGTCATTTGCGGATGAATGAAAACATTTTCTTTACCGTCTGGTATGCTAGGGAAATAATTGTCAAATGACAGACTCTTGCTAATACTGAAGCCAGATACCTAGGTAACACTGTTGTCTTGTTAACTGCGTTTTTCTCTCTTGCGTGGTACACTAATGGATAAAGCTTAAAATTATCTAGGGCAAACGGGGGATTAGAAGAATCGACATGTCGTATACATAGGCAAAACTTCGCAGTATTATTCAGTATTTTCACTAGAAATTATCTAGATTACATTGAAGAGAAGCAGAAGGCACAGCTTCCAGCATTGTGACTCAGTTTAGTGCTATTTTATGCAGGGATGGGGTGCCAGCATTTTCTAGTACAAGCTGTGAAAAGCATCCTTTTGTAACCGCTGTTTCTCAGAGATCTGACATCTTCAGTAGGGGGGTGGGGAGGATGGGGGAATCTGTGACCAGGGCTGGAGCTCTGCAGTAGTTTTAATAGGTACAACAACCCTTCAGGCTTGTGAAAGGAAACTGGGACCACTTCTCTTTAAAGGCAAAGAGTTTATTTTCTTTATTTCTAGTTTTTATCTCAACTTCCATTCACTGATCACAAAACACTTAAATCTCACAAAACCCATCCAGAGGAAGCAATAATTGAACCTAGTTTATAGATGCATGGACAATTGGAAAGCTTATTTACATGTGCATCACTATTATTTAAAGTGAGTGCAAGAATGCTGAGTGGGGTAGCCTTATTACTGCATGTACTTTCACTGTCCTTCTGACTGGGAAGGGAAATGATTTTCAAAGCTTTTATTACTTTCTTTTCTCCTCAACCTTTCTATGGACATATATCTGAGAGGATTTTACAGGATTTCTAGTATTTGCTTTTGAGGTCCTAGATTTCTTTCAAGCAGAGACAAATCCTATAAGTCTTGGCTCCTGAGAGAAAACCAGAACAAAAACAAAGAACAATGAAATGAAAGAAAGAACACCTCCCAGCTCAGATAGCACATTGTTCCTTAGTAGAATTTTTGTTTGTTTGTCTGTTTTTTAATAAGTATTGAGAATAGGCAACAGCATTGTTGGAACATTTTAGATAATGAGGGTTGGAGTGGTTGTAGTATGATACTCTCTTGGTCAGAGTTTTTAGGAATTGATATTGGAATGAATTACTACAACTACTACTTCCTCTTGAATCATGTGCTCTTACTTTGTTTTCAAAGCTCAACTTCAAATATTTGAAGAAATGTGGTGACCAATATTGAAGGAGAAAGGTGGAGCCTGACTTTAATAATTGATTATGCCTTTAACTAGACTAGTTTACACCCCTGTTTTTCATGTCCTCTGACCTCAGGGGGGTTGGAAGTGTAATGTTTAAGGAAGATGCTTATGCTTCTTTTGTTTAATAAACTTGATTTTTAATTGACAGTGTAAATGAGATTGTTATTTTGGAAAAAAAATTGAATATAAATTCACGTTTATTTTCTGATAGCAAGTAAACCCAGATATATCTTTCATTCTATTACTGTGTAGGCATGAGAAATTTTAGGCAAGACAGGTCCCAGGACCTAATCAGAGCTAATGAGAGTACTTTGTAATCCCTGAAAGAGTCCGTCAGGAAGCCCTTTTAAACAGAACATATGAATAATAGCTCTTTAACTTGGGCCATAATTGAGTCTCTATTTGAATTAAGCTGGTTTAGGCTTGGAGAACCTTGCCAACTTAAACTGGCCTATAGTGGTAATTTGCAGGTTGGTATGAGAACTACAAAGCTTGGGATATTTGTTGGGGGGGGATATTTATAGAAAGGTTTCTCAACCTAGGCACTTTTTTATGGAATTATAGTTGATTTACATTATTGTATTAAATATCAGGTGTGCAACAAAGTGATTCAGATATATATATATGTGTGTATATATATATATATATATATATATATATACATATATATATATACACATACATATTCAACCACCTAGAACACATTCCACAGGCAGAGTGTGGGCCTAGAACACATTCCACAGGCAGAGTGTGGGCCATCTCAGAAGTCAGGAGACCCCAGGGTACAGGGTGGTTAGTTTTTTTTTACTTCCTAAATTTTATTTATTTATTTATTTAGTTAGTTAGTTAGTTAGTTAGTTATTATACAGCAGGTTCTTATTAGTTGCCTATTTTATACATATTAGTGTATACATGTCAATCCCAATCTCCCAGTTCACCCCCCCACACACTTTCCTCCCTTGGTGTCCATACATTTGTTCTCTACATCTGTGTCTCTATTTCTGCCTTGCAAACCGGTTCACATATACCATTTTTCTAGATTCCACATATATGCATTAATATATAATATTTGTTTTTCTCTTTCTGACTTACTTCACTCTGTATGACAGTCCCTAGATCCATCCACTTCTCTATAAATTACCCAATTTCATTCATCTTTATGGCTGAGTAATATTCCATTGTATATATGTACCACATCTTCTTTACCCATTCATCTCTTGATGGGTATTTAGGTTGCTTCCATGACCTGGCTATTGTAAATAGTGCTGCAGTGAACATTGGGGGTGCGTGTGTCTTTTTGAATCATGGTTTTCCCAGGGTATATGCCCAGTGGTGGGATTGCTGGATCATACGGTAGTTCTACTTTTAGTTTTTTAAGGAACATCCATACTGTTCTCCATTGTGGCTGTATCAATTTACATTCCCACCAACAGTGCAAGAGGGTTCCCTTTTCTCTATACCCTCTCCAGCATTTGCTGTTGGTAGATTTTCTGATGATGCCCATTCTAACCAGAGTGAGGTGATACCTCATTGTAGTTTTGATTTGCATTTGTCTAATAATTAGTGACATTGAGCAGCTTTTCATGTGCCTCTTGGTCATCTGTATGTCTTCTTTAACCTAGGCATTTTTAATAATTTGGGCCAGGTAATTCTTTGTTGTGGAGACTGCCCTGTGCATAGGAAAATGTTTAGCAGTATCCCAGGTCTCTAGTTACTAGATGCCAGTAGCACCAGTAGATGCTAGTAGCTGTGATAACCAAAATTTCTTCAGACATTGCTAAATGCTGTGTGGACCAGTGTAGAGGGGTGGCAAAAATTACCCTAGGTTGAGAAACCCTCCATTATAGGTTAAATTTTTTAAAATATCTACCATCTTGTGCTTTTCAAACAAAATAATAAAGCAGATTGTGGTCAAAACAAAAGTATTTTATTTAAATTCTATAGCTGCAAAGTAGCTCCTCCTCCTCATCTTTTCGGTATCTGCATTTACCTACTATGTGATTGAGTAGCCCAGCTTAGTGGGGGTGTAATTAATTGAATGGCTGAACATAAATATCTTTTCATGATGTTCCCATTGGAGCTCTTTTATTTAAGTCAGAGCTGAATGTATATTTCTAATTTTTAAAAGAAATTGTCATTTTGTGGTGGTTTAAATAAGAGTATGAGTCAATGGTGAGCTTCTTTTGGGCAAGAGCTAACTTAAATCTTTGTATTCTTTACATAGTGACAGCTACAGGGTATGTAGTCAGGAAATGACTATTGAATAAAGGAGAGGAAAAACAAAGTAATTTCCCTTTTGAATAACTCTATGCAAAAATCATATATTCACCCATTTACTATTTTTATTATCTTATCTATTAGAATACCAGCCTTGATGATAAGTAAAGAGGTAAGAACTGTGGGCTGGAGGGATGTTTCAAGGATACTTTCAAAGCTCTTCAAACTATTCCCATAGTCTGGCCGTGAAAATTTCACCTAAGTGCTTAAACCAGAATGAGAAGTCTTAGGATAAGTGTGGATGGAAATTATTTTTAGAGTACTGAGTGTTTTTTTTTTCTTTTCACTTGTAAGGTAGTGAGTACATATCAACTACATACCCTTATATATTTGCATGGGTTCTGGGGAAACTAATAAATACCTCTATCCTTATTCATTTAAGATTTATTTAAAGAGTTTTACTTCCAAAAGGACTTTAGGAACCTCAAGTGCATGTATGTAAAAGTAAATGTCAAATTTAATATTTTCTATTTGACTATCAGAAATGTAAAATATTACACTCTGAAACTAGTATTCATTTTTTATTTTTTATGTTATTTCATTTTATTTCCTAAAAGTTTCTGATTCTGATTGCAGAGATTTTTACCTTGTATACATTTGACCCTTCAACAACACGGGTTGGAACATGTGGATCCACATGTATGCAGATTTTTTTCAATAACTGCTATAGTACCACACTATAGTGTAGTGGCTGAGTTCCTGGATATGGAACCTCAGAAACAGAGGACTGACTATAAAGCTGTAAATGGATTTTCCACAACGCAGGGGTCAGTGCCCTTTACCCACCACATTATTCAAGGGCAAACTGTATATATTTTTAAAGACTTTACTTTTTTTAGAGCAGTTGTAGGATTACAACAAAATTTAGATGAGGGTATAAAGATTTCCCGTATATACCCTGTCCTAACATGTATAGCCTCCCCCAGTAACTACATCACTAACCAGAATGACACATTTTTTTTTCCAGCAAGGATAAACCTACATTGGCACATCATAATCACCCCAAGTCCATAGTTTTCCTTATGGCTCACTCTTGGTGTTGTACATTTTATGAGTTTAGACAAATATATAATGACATGTAGCTATCATTTTATCGTATGGTAAAAATCCTCTGTGCTCTGACTATTCAGTTCTCCCCTAGCAAACTCTAATTTTTTTTTTATTGTCTCCGTAGTTTTGCATTTCCCAGAATGTCATATGCTTGGAATAATACAGAATGTAGCCTTTTTTCAGATTGGTTTTTTTAACCTAGTAACACATTTAAGATTCCTTCATGCCTTGTCATGACTTGATTGCTCATTTCTTTTCAGTGCTGAATAATATTCCATTGTTTGGATATACACAGTCTATTTATTCTCCCAACTGGGGGACATCTTGGTTGTTTCCAAGTTTTGGCATTATAAATAAAGCTGCTATAAATATCCATATGCAGGTTTTTGTGTGGACATAAGTTTTCAGCTCTTTCGGTGAATACCAAGGAGCATGCTTGCTGCACCATATGGTAAGAGTATGTTTGGTTTGTAAGAAAACCCCCATATTTCCTCCAAAGTGACTGTACCATTGTGTATACATTCCCACCAGTAAATGAACAAGAGGTCTTGTTGCCACATAACCTCACAAGCATTTGGTATTGCAGAGTTCCAGATTTTGGCCACTCTTGTATGTGTGTGATAGTGTCTCATTACTGCTTTAATTTGCATTTCCCTGATGTTATATGATGTGCTGTATCTTTTCATATGCTTATTTGCCATCTGTATTTCTTCTTTGATGAAGTGTCTGTTAAGGTCTTTCGATCATTTTTAATCAGTTTTCTTTTTTATTGTTGAGTTCTTTGTATGTTTTGGGTAATGGTGCTTTATCAGGTGTGTCTTTTTTTTTTTTTTTTTATATATGGTACGCGGGCCTCTCACTGTTGTGGCCTCTCCCGTTGAGGAGCACAGGCTCCGGACGCGCAGGCTCAGCGGCCATGCCTCACGGGCCTAGCCGCTCAGCAGCATGAGGGTTCTTCCTGGACCAGGGCACAAACCCGTGTCCCCTGCATTGGCCGGCGGACTCTTAACCACTGCGCAACCAGGGAAGCCCTATCAGGTGTGTCTTTTGAAAATATTTTATCCCAGTTTGTGGCTTGTCTTCTCATTGTCTTGACATTGTCTTTTGCAGAGTTGAAGTTTTTAATTTTAATTAAGTACAGCTTATCAATTATTTCTTTCATGGATTGTCTTTTGTGTTGTGTCTAAAAAGACATCATAATACCCAAGTTCATCTAGGTTTTCTCCTGTGTTATCTTTGAGGAGTTTTATAGTGTAGCACTTGGGTCTATGACCTTTTTTTGAGTTAATGGTTGTAAAATGTATAGTTATCTGATGTGTTTTGAAACTCTATAAGACTTGTGAAATTTACCCTTTTACCATATTTTCCTAGAATTGATAATGTGTAGATATTATCTGTCCTATAATATAAAAATAGCAGGGGAGGTACCTCATTGTATTAATTTATGAAGCCATCTTTATTTTTTATTTATTTTTATTTTTTTATTAGTTTCTGCTTTATAACAAAGTGAATCAGTCATACATATACATCTGTTCTCACATCCCTTCCCTCATGCATCTCCCTCCCTTCCACCCTACCCATCCCACCCCTCCAGGCGGTCACAAAGCACCGAGCTGATCTCCCTGTGCTCTGTGGCTGCTTCTCACTATCTATCTACCTTACGTTTGGTAGTGTATATATGTCTATGCCTCTCTTTCGCTTTGTCACAGCTTACCCTTCCCCCTCCCCATATCCTCAAGTCCATTCTCTAGCAGGTCTGTGTCTTTATTCCCGTTTTACCCCTAGTTTCTTCATGACATTTTTTTTTAAATTCCATATATATGTGTTAGCATAGGGTATTTGTCTTTCTCTTTCTGACTTACTTCACTCTGTATGACAGACTCTAGGTCTATCCACCTCATTACAAATAGCTCAGTTTTGTTTCTTTTTATTGCTGAGTAATATTCCATTGTATATATGTGCCATATCTTCTTTATCCATTCATCCAATGATGGACACTTAGGTTGTTTCCAGCTCCGGGCTATTGTGAATAGAGCTGCAATGAATATTTTGGTACATGTCTCTTTTTGAATTATGGTTTTCTCAGGGTATATGCCTAGTAGTGGGATTGCTGGGTCATATGGTAGTTCTATTTGTAGTTTTTTAAGGAACCTCCATACTGTTCTCCATAGTGGCTGTACCAATTCACATTCCCACCAGCAGTGCAAGAGTGTTCCCTTTTCTCCACACCCTCTCCAGCATTTATTGTTTCTAGATTTCTTGATGATGGCCATTCTGACTGGTGTGAGATGATATCTCATTGTAGTTTTGATTTGCATTTCTCTAATGATTAATGATGTTGAGCATTCTTTCATGTGTTTGTTTGCAGTCTGTATATCTTCTCTGGAGAAATGCCTATTTAAGTCTTCTGCCCATTTTTGGATTGGGTTGTTTGTTTTTTTGCTATTGAGCTGCATGAGCTGTTTATAAATTTTGGAGATTAATCCTTTGTGACTTGCTTCATTTGCAAATAGTTTCTCCCATTCTGAGGGTTGTCTTTTGGTCTTCTTTATGGTTTCCTTTGCTGTGCAAAAGCTTTGAAGTTTAATTAGGTCCCATTTGTTTATCTTTGTTTTTATTTCCATTTCTCTAGGAGGTGAGTCCAAAAGGATCTTGCTGTGATTTATGTCATAGAGTGTTCTGCCTATGTTTTCCTCTAAGAGTTTGATAGTTTCTGGCCTTACATTTAGGTCTTTAATCCATTTTGAGCTTACTTTTGTGTATGGTGTTAGGGAGTGATCTAATCTCATACTTTTACATGTCCCTGTCCAGTTTTCCCAGCACCACTTATTGAAGAGGGTGTCCTTTCTCCACTGTACGTTCCTGCCTCCTTTATCAAAGATAAGGTGACCATATGTCCGTGGGTTTATCTCTGGGCTTTCTATCCTGTTCCATTGATCTATCTTTCTGTTTCTGTGCCAGTACCACACTGTCTTGATTACTGTAGCTTTGTAGTATAGTCTGAAGTCAGGGAGCCTGATTCCTCCAGCTCCGTTTTTCATTCTCAAGATTGCTTTGGCTATGTTGGGTCTTCTGTTTTTCCAAACAAATTTTGAAATTATTTGTTCTAGTTCTGTGAAAAATGCCAGTGGCAGTTTGATAGGGATTGCATTGAATCTGTAGATTGCTTTGGGTAGTAGAGTCATTTTCACAATATTGATTCTTCCAAACCAGGAACATGGTATATCTCTCCATCTATTTGTATCATCTTTAATTTCTTTCATCAGTGTCTTATAATTTTCTGCATACAGGTCTTTTGTCTCCTTAGGTAGGTTTATTCCTAGATATTTTATTCTTTTTGTTTCAGTGGTAAATGGGAGTGTTTTCTTGATTTCATTTTCAGATTTTTCATCATTAGTGTACAGGAATGCCAGAGATTTCTGTGAATTAATTTTGTATCCTGCTACTTTACCAAATTCATTGATTAGCTCTAGTAGTTTTCTGGTAGCATCTTTAGGATTCTCTATGTATAGTATCATGTCATCTAAAAACAGTGACAGCTTTAATTCTTCTTTTCCAATTTGGATTCCTTTTATTTCCTTTTCTTCTCTGATTGCTGTGGCTAAAACTTCCAAAACTAGGTTGAATAGGAGTGGTGAGAGTGGGCAGCCTTGTCTTGTTCCTGATCTTAGTGGAAATGGTTTCAGTTTTTCACCATTGAGGACCATGTTGGCTGTGGGTTTATCATATATGGCCTTTATTATGTTGAGGAAAGTTCCCTCTATGCCTACTTTCTGCAGGGTTTTTATCATAAATGGGTGTTGAATTTTGTCGAAAGCTTTCTCTGCATCTATTGAGATGATCATATGTTTTTCTCCTTCAACTTGTTAATATGGTGTATCACATTGATTGATTTGCGTATATTGAAGAATCCTTGCATTCCTGGAATAAACCCCACTTGATCATGGTGTATGATCCTTTTAATGTGCTGTTGGATTCTGTTTGCTAGTATTTTGTTAAGGATTTTTGCATCTATGTTCATCAGTGATATTGGCCTGTAGTTTTCTTTCTTTGTGACATCCTTAACTGGTTTTGGTATCAAGGTGATGGTGGCCTCGTAGAATGAGTTTGGGAGTGTTCCTTCCTCTGAAATTGTTTGGAAGAGTTTGAGAAGGATGGGTGTTAGCTCTTCTCTAAATGTTTGATAGAATTTGCCTGTGAAGCCATCTGGTCCTGGGCTTTTGTTTGTTGGAAGATTTTTAATCACAGTTTCAATCTGATTGCTTGTGATTGGTCTATTCATATTTTCTATTTCTTCCTGATTCAGTCTTTTCAGGTTGTGCATTTCTAAGAATTTGTCCATTTCTTCCAGGTTGTCCATTTTACTGGCATAGAGTTGCTTGTAGTAAAATCTCATGATCTTTTGTATTTCTGCAGTGTCAGTTGTTACTTCTACTTTTTCATTTCTAATTCTATTGATTTGAGTCTTCTCCCTTTTTTTCTTGATGAGTCTGGCTAATGGTTTGTCAATTTTTTTTATCTTCTCAAAGAACCAGCTTTTAGTTTGATCTTTGCTATCATTTCCTTCATTTCTTTTTCATTTATTTCTGATCTGATCTTTATGATTTCTTTCCTTCTGCTAACTTTGGGGTATTTTGTTCTTCTTTCTCTAATTGCTTTAGGTGCAGGGTCAGGTTGTTTACTCGAGATGTTTCCTGTTTCTTAAGGTGGGATTGTATTGCTATAAACTTCCCCCTTAGAACTGCTTTTGCTGCATCCCATAAGTTTTGGGTCATCGTGTCTCCATTGTCATTTGTTTCTAGGTATTTTTTTATTTCCTCTTTGATTTCTTCAGTGATCACTTCGTTATTGAGTACTGTATAGTTTAGCCTCCATGTGTTTGTATTTTTTACAGATCTTTTCCTGTAATTGATGTCTAGTCTCATAGCATTGTGGTCGGAAAAGATACTTGATACAATTTCAATTTTCTTAAATTTACCAAGGCTTGATTTGTGACCCAAGATATGATCTATCCTGGAGAATGTTCCATGAGCACATGAGAAAAATGTGTATTCTGTTGTTTTTGGATGGAATGTTCTATAAATATCAATTAAGTCCATCTTGTTTAATGTATCATTTAAAGCTTGTGTTTCCTTATTTATTTTCATTTTGGATGATCTGTCCATTGGTGAAAGTGGGGTGTTAAAGTTCCCTACTATGATTGTGTTACTGTCGATTTCCCCTTTTATGGCTGTTAGTATTTGCCTTTTGTATTGAGATGCTCCTATGTTAGGTGCATAAATATTTACAATTGTTATATTTTCTTGGATCGATCCCTTTATCATTATGTAGTGTCCTTCTTTGTCTCTTCTAATAGTCTTTATTTTAAAGTCTATTTTGTCTGATATGAGAATTGCTACTCCAGCTTTCTTTTGATTTCCATTTGCATGGAATATATTTTTCCATCCCCTTACCTTCAATCTGTATGTGTCTCTAGGTCTGAAGTGGGTCTCTTGTAGACAGCATATATATGGGTCTTGTTTTTGTATCCATTCAGCCAATCTGTGTCTTTTGGTGGGAGCATTTAGTCCATTTACATTTAAGGTAATTATTGATATGTATGTTCCTATTCCCATTTCCTTAATTGCTTTGGGTTCGTTATTGTAGGTATATTCCTTCTGTTGTGTTTCTTGCTTAGAGAAGTTCCTTTAGCATTTGTTGTAAAGCTGGTTTGGTGGTGCTGAACTTTCTCAGCTTTTGCTTGTCTGTAAAGGTTTTAATTTCTCCATCAAATCTGAATGAGATCCTTGCTGGGTAGAGTAATCTTGGTTGCAGGTTTCTCTCCTTCATCACTTTAATTATGTCCTGGCACTCCCTTCTGGCTTGTAGAGTTCCTGCTGAGAAATCAGCTGTTAACCTGATGGGGATTCCCTTGTGTGTTATTTGTTGTTTTTGCCTTGCTGCTTTTAATATGCTTTCTTTGTGTTTAATTTTTGACAGTTTGATTAATATGTGTCTTGGCGTATTTCTCCTTGGATATCTTCTGTATGGGACTCTCTGTGCCTCCTGGACTTGACTAACTATTTCCTTTCCCATATTAGGGAAGTTTTCAACTATAATCTCTTCAAATATTTTCTCAGTCCCTTTCTTTTTCTCTTCTTCTTCTGGAACTCCTATAATTCGAATGTTGGTGCATTTAATGTTGTCTCAGAGGTCTCTGAGACTGTCCTCTGTTCTTTTCATTCTTTTTTCTTTATTTTGCTCTGCATCAGTTATTTCCACTAGTTTATCTTCCACCTCACTTATCCGTTCTTCTGCCTCAATTATTCTGCTATTGATCCCATCTAGAGTATTTTTCATTTCATATATTGTGTTTTTATCTAATGCTTGATTCATCTTTAGTTCTTCTAGGTCCTTGTTAACTGTTTCTTGCATTTTGTCTATTCTGTTTCCAAGATTTTGGATCTTGGAAATAGAATCTTGGATCATCTTTACTATCATTATTCTGAATTCTTTTTCAGGTAGACTGCCTATTACCTCTTCATTTGTTAGGTCTGGTAGGTTTTTATCTTTCTCCTTCACCTGCTGTGTGTTTTTCTGTCTTCTCATTTTGCTTATGTTACTGTGTTTGGGGTCTCCTTTTTGCAGGCTGCAGATTCGTAGTTCCCGTTGTTTTTGGTGTCTGTCCCCAGTGGCTAATGTTGTTTCAGTAGGTTGTGTAGGCTTCCTGGTGGGGGGGACTAATGCCTGTGTTCTGGTGGTTGAGGCTCGATCTTGTCTTTCTGGTGGACAGGTCCACGTATGGTGGTGTGTTTTCGGGTGCCTGTGGCCTTATTATGTTTTTAGGCAGCCTCTCTGCTAATGGGTGGGGTTATGTTCCTGCCTTGCTAGTTGCTTGGCATAGGCTGACCAGCACTGTAGCTTGCTGGTCGTTGACTGAAGCTGGGTGCTGGTGTTGAGATGGAGATCTCTGGGAGATTTTCACTGCTTGATATTATGTGGAGCTGGGAGGTCTCTTGTGGACCCATGTCCTGAAGTTGGCTCTCCCATTTCAGAGGCACAGCACTGACTCCTGGCTGTAGCACCAAGAGCCTTTCATCTACCCGGCTCAGAATAAAAGGGAGAAAAAGTAGAAAGAATTAGTAGAAGAAAGAAAGGAAGAAGGGAAGAAAGGAAGGAAGGAAGAAAGAAAGAAAGGAGGGAGGGAGGGAGGAAGGATGGAAAGAAAGAAAGGAGGCAGGGAGGGAGGAATGAAAGAAAAAGGAAGAGTGAATGGAAGAAGGGAGCGAGAGAGGGAGGAAGGAAGGAAAGAAAGAAAGAAAGACAGGAGGGAGGGAAGGAGGAAGGAAAGAAAAAGAAAGAGTGACAGGAAGAAGGGTGGGAGGGAGGGAGGAAGGAAAGAAAGAGAGAAAGAAGGAAAGGTGGAGTGGAGGGAGGAAGGGAAGATAGGAAAAAAAGAAAGAGCAGGTAAAGTAAAATAGAATAAAGTATGAAATATAGTAGCGTTATTAAAATTAAAAAGTAATTATTGAAAAAAAAACTGACAGATAGAACCCTGGGACATATGGTGGAAGCAAAGCTATACAGAGAGAATCTTACACAGAAGATTACACATACACATTCACAAAAAGAGAGCAGGGGGAAAAATCAAAAATCTTGCTCTCCAAGTCCACCTCCTCAATTTGGGATAATTCGTTGTAAAAAAGAGGAAAAGGGCGAGAAGTCTGAAATCTTGCTAAGTCCACCTCCTTAATTTGGGATAATTCGTTGTAAAAAGAGGAAAAGGGGGGAAAGTCTTAAATCTTGTCCTCAAAGTCCACTTCCTCAATTTGGGATGATTCGCTGTCCATTCATGCACTCCACAGACGCAGGGCACATCAAGTGGACCGTGGAGCTTTAATCCGCTGCCTCCGAGGCTGCACAGAGAGATTTCCCTGTCTCTTCTCTGCTCTCACAGCTCCCGGGTCTCAGCCTTGGACCTGGCCCCGCCTCTGCGCGTAGGTCGCCGGAGGGCGTCCGTTCTTCGCTCAGACAGGACGGGTTTAAAGGAGCCACTGATTCGGGGGCTCTGGCTCACTCAGGCAGAGGGGAGGGAGGGGCGCGCAGTGTGGGGCGGGCCTGCGGCGGCAGAGGCCGGCGTGACGTTGCAGCAGCCCGAGGCGCTCCGTGCGCTTTCCCGGCATAGCCGTCCCCGGGTCCCGGGACCCTGGCAGTCGCGGGGTGCACAGGCCCCCCGGAAGGCGGGGCGGACAGTGACCCGCGCTCGCACACAGGCCCCGCGGGGCAGTGGCAGCAGCCGCCCCAGCGTCCCACGCCCGTCTCCGGGGTCCGTTCCTTTAGCCACGGCTCGCGCCTGTCTCCGGCGCTTCCCAAAGCAGCCCTCTTAATGCCCTCTCCTCTCGCACCAGGAAACAAAAGGGAAAAAAGTCTCTTGCCTCTTCGGCAGCTCCAGACCCTTTCCCCGGACTCCCTCCGGGCTAGCCGTGGTGCACTAACCCCTTCAGGCTCTCTTCCTGCCGCCAGCCCCAGTCCTCTCCCTGCGCTCCAACTGAAACCCGATACCCGAGCCTCAGCTCCCAGCCCCGCCCGCCCCGCGGCCGAGCAGACAAGCCTCTCGGGCTGGTGTGTGCCTGAGGGCACCGATCCTCTGTGCCGGAATCTCTCCACTTTGCCCTCCACACCCCTGTTGCTGTGCTCTCCTCCGCTACTCCGAAGCTTTCCCCCTCCGCCACCTGCAGTCTCCGCCCGCGAAGGGGCTCCTAGTGTGTGGAAACCTTTCCTCCTTCACGGCTCCCTTCCACTGGTGCAGGTCCCGTCCCTATCCTTTTGTCTCTGTTTATTCTTTTTTCTTTTGCCCTACCCAGGTATGTGGGGAGTTTCTTGCCTTTTGGGGGGTCTGATGTCTTCTGTCAGAGTTCAGTAGGTGTTCTGTAGGAGTTGTTCCACGTGTAGATGAATTTCTGATGTATCTGTGGGGAGGAAGGTGATCTCCGCGTCTTACTCTTCCGCCATCTTCCTCCTGGGTCTATGAAGCCATCTTTACTGGAATTTGTATTTTTGTATTTTGATGAATTTGTACTACTAATATACTTTTCATAACAAAAAGAATACATATATATATATATATATATATATATATATATATATATATATATATGTATATAACTGAATCACTTTGCTGTACAGCAGAAATTAACACATTTTAAATCAACTATACTTCAATTAAAAAAAAATCTTGTCCTAAGCAGAAAAAAATTAGCTATTGTCATTTCATTCCATGACCACTTCTAGCAACTACTGGGATTTTTATTTCTCTTGTAGTAAATTATGATATTCATAGTGAAGTAAATCATTGTTTTTTTCTAATATTAGAGAAAACTAGACAGGTTTAAAGTGGAATAACTTTAAAGGACTATACGAAATACCTTTCCAATTTTATAAAAGCCACACGTATTCAGAATATTTTTTATTTTTCTGAAAAACAGTGCACTTTTCACAATAAACCTTCAGTAGGTGCATAAAATATGAAAGTAGAGCTTAGACAATTATTAAAGTTATCATCTACTTGATTCCACACAAATTAAGAAACAGAAAATTGCCAGTATCCCAGAGGCCTCCTGGAAGCCCTTTCTCAATGACAACCCCAATTTTCTCCCCCAAAAGTAGCCACTATGAGGTCCTCCTTTCCTCATTTTCTTTAGATTTTTGCTACTTAATTTTGCATTCTTTTGAAACAATGACTTGCTTTTCTACATACTCATACAAAGTCATATCAATCATACAATATGTAATTATACAGTATATCCTTTTTTGTATCTGAACTCTTTTGCTGAATATCATATTTTAAGATTCCTCTGTGCTGTTGTGCAACTCTTTGCCCTTCATTTTTGTATCTATGTAGCTTTGTATAGTATAAATATACAATTATATATTCATTCGTTATATTGTTAACAGACATTATGTTTTACATTACTTGTCTATTATAGACAATGATGGCATGAACATTTTTGGACATCAGTGCTGAAAACTTCCCCTGGATTGTATAAAACTGGCCTGCAAGGTAGTTGGGAAACAGAGAAAGAGAGAGACAGAGATAGAGACGCTTATTTTAAGTAATTGACTTATTGTGAAACTGGCAAGTTCAAAATCTGCAGGCTAGGCAGGCAGGCTGGAGACCCAGGGAAGGTTTGATGTTGCAGCTTGCATCTGTAGACAGTGTAAAGACAGAATTCCCTCTGCTTCAAGGAACCTCAGCTGTTTGGCTTAAGGCCTTCAGTTGCATGAGTCCAACCCACATTATGGAGGGTTATCTGCTTTACTCAAAGTCCACTGATTTAAATGTTAATCTCATTGAAAGAATAACTTCACAATGACATCCAGAGTGGTATTTTACCAAGTATCTGGGTCCTATAGCCTTTTCAATTTGACCCATAAAATCAACCATCACACTGGTTTACTTCCAGTTAACTGCTATGTTGGTGGGTTAACTGCTTCCTCATCTCAGCGTAAAGTAAGAGGTTTTATTAAGATACCAACCCTTAGCTTCCCATACTCTTTTTTCTCACCCCAATCTTTTGAAACTGACAAATTTTCAAGTGAGTCTTAACTATAAATTATCTTGGTGCTTAGAATCAAATATATGAGATTAAGAAAACTTCCTTTTCCTTAAACTGTATTAAATGCAGGATATCAGAAAAAAACTTATTTTGTTGTTGTTGTTGATAATGTTATCTGTATTTATTTTAATCAATCACAGACCTTTAAAAACTTTGCTGTTTGACACTGTATCAAAATTGTAATAGCAGGCAAACCAACTTAAAAAGGAACAATTCAGAATGCCGAAGCATCACTACTTTGAACTACTACAACCACTTCTGTTAGGGCCAATCAAATCCTATGAATTGAGTGTAATACTCATGCATTGTTCTGAAAGACTGTATTTCCAAATAGAGCATTCTCTTGCCCAGCAAGTTTACTAAGATCAGCTTTATCTTTCAGTCGGCCTTATTATCTTATCAACACTAGTCTCTCAGTCACCTCTAGAATTTGAACCACCACTAATTTGTTCTCCATTGCTATTATTTTGTCAATTTGAGAATGTTATATAAATGTAATCATATAGGATGTGTCCTTTTGAAGATGACTTTTATTTATGCAGCTTAAGGCCCTTGAGATGGATCCAAATTATTTCTGTATCAATAGTTTCTTCCATTTAGTGTTGAGTGGTCATGGAATGTGTGTACCACAATTTGTTTAACCATTCACCTATTTTAGGACATTTCAGTTACTGCCAACTTGCGACTATTACAAATAAAGCCGCTATGAATAATCATGTCCAGGCTTTTGTGGGGACTTATTTTCATTTCTAGGGAATAAATAATCAGAAATGTGATTGTGAGGTCATGTGGTAAATGTCTGTTTAGTTTTGTTTTTTTGTTGAAAAAACTTCCAAACTGTATTGCAGAGTGGCTCTACTATTTTACATTCCAACAGCAGTGTGTGAGAGATCCACTTTCTCCACATCCTCACAGCATTGTTTTTCTTTTACATCTTTATTGGAGTATAATTGCTTTACAATAGTGTGTTAGTTTCTGCTTTATAACAAAGTGAATCAGTTATACATATACATGTGTTCCCATATCTCTTCCCTCTTGCATCTCCCTCCCTCCCACCCTCCCTATCACACCCCTCCAGGCAGTCACAAAGCACCTATCTGATCTCCCTGTGCTATGCAGCTGCTTCCCACTAGCTATCTACCTTATGTTTGGTAGTGTATATATGTCCATGCCTCTCTCTTGCTTTGTCACAGCTTACCCTTCCCACTCCCCATATCCTCAAGTCCATTCTCTAGCAGGTCTGTGTCTTTATTCCTATCTTACCCCTAGGTTCTTCATGACATTTTTTTTCTTAAATTCCATATATATGTGTTAGCATACGGTATTTGTCTTTCTCTTTCTGACTTACTTCACTCTGTATGACAGACTCTAGGTCTATCCACCTCATTATAAATAGCTCAATTTTGTTTCTTTTTATGGCTGAGTAATATTCCATTGTATATATGTGCCACATCTTCTTTATCCATTCCTCCGATGATGGACATTTAGGTTGTTTCCATCTCTGGGCTATTGTAAATAGAGTTGCAGTGAATATTTTGGTACATGACTCTTTTTGAATTATGGTTTTCTCAGGGTATATGCCCAGTAGTGGGATTGCTGGGTCATATGGTAGTTCTATTTTTAGTTTTTTAAGGAACCTCCATACTGTTCTCCATAGTGGCTGTACCAATTCACATTCCCACCAGCAGTGCAAGAGTGTTCCTTTTCTACACACCCTCTCCAGCATTTCTAGATTTTTTGATGATGGCCATTCTGACTGGTGTGAGATGATATCTCATTGTAGTTTTGATTGCATTTCTCTAATGATTAATGATGTTGAGCATTCTTTCATGTGTTTGTTGGCAGTCTGTATATCTTCTTTGGAGAAATGTCTATTTAGGTCTTCTACCCATTTTTGGATTGGGTTGTTTGTTTTTTTGATGTTGAGCTGCATGAGCTGCTTATAAATTTTAGAGATTAATCCTTTGTCAGTTGCTTCATTAGCAAATATTTTCTCCCATCCTGAGGGTTGTCTTTTGGTCTTGTTTATGGTTTCCTTTGCTGTGCAAAAGCTTTGAAGTTTCATTAGGTCCCATTTGTTTATTTTTCTTTTTATTTCCATTTCTCTAGGAGGTGGGTCCAAAAGGATCTTGCTGTGATTTATGTCATAGAGTGTTCTGTCTATGTTTTACTCTATGAGTTTGATAGTTTCTGCCCTTACATTCAACATAGATTTGAAAGTTTTAGCCACAGCAATCAGAGGAGAAAAGGAAATCAAAGGAATCCAAATTGGAAAAGAAGTAAAGCTGTTACTGTTTGCAGGTGACATGATACTATACGTGGAGAATCCTAAAGATGCTACCAGAAAACTACTAGAGTTAATCAATGAATTTGGTAAAGTAGCAGGATACAAAATTAATGCACAGAAATCTCTTGCATTCCTATACACTAATGATGAAAAATCTGAAAGTGGAATCAAGAAAACACTCCCATTTATCATTGCAAAAAAAAGAATAAAATATCTAGGAATAAACCTACGTAAGGAGACAAAAGACCTGTATGCAGAAAATATAAGACACAGATGAAAGAAATTAAAGATGATACAGATAGGTGGAGAGATATACCATGTTCTTGGATTGGAAGAATCAACATTGTGAAAATGGCTCTACTACCCAAAGCAATCTACAGATTCAATGCAATCCCTATCAAACTACCACTGGCATTTTTCACAGAACTCGAGCAAAAAATTTCAAAATTTGTATGGAAACACAAAAGACCCCAAATAGCCAAAACAATCTTGAGAACGAAAAACGGAGCTGGAGGAATCAGGATCCCTGACTTCAGAGTATACTACAAAGCTACAATAATCAAGGCAGTATGGTACTGGCACAAAAACAAAAAGATAGATCAATGGAACAGGATAGAAAGCCCAGAGAGAAACCCACACACATATGGTCACCTTATCTTTGATAAAGGAGGCAGGAATGTACAGTGGAGAAAGGACACCCTCTTCAGTAAGTGGTGCTGGGAAAACTGGGCAGGTACATGTAAAAGTATGAAATTAGAACACTCCCAAACACCATACACAAAAATAAGCTCAAAATGGATTAGAGACCTAAGTTTAAGTCCTCAGAGCATTTTGTGTTTCACTATTTTACCTCTTCTAATAGGCTTATAGTGAGATTTAATTCATTGTGATTTTCATTTCATATTTCATTTCTTGTGATTTTCATTTCACATTTCATTCATTGTGGTTTTGATTTGCATTTTCCTAATGACTAATAATGTTCGATATCTTTTCATGTACTTGTGTACCATCCTTGTAATCTCTTCAGTGAAATGAATCTTCATGTCTTTTGCCCATTTTCTAATTGAATTGTTTGTTTTTCTTACTGTTAAGTTTGAACTTTTTAAAATATATTCTGGATATGAGTCCTTTATCAGATATGTGATTTGCAAATATTTTCTCCCAGAATCTGCTTTTCTTTCTTTTTGTTCCTGTTTTTTTTAAAAAAAATGTTTATAACATTATATATTTTATGTATATAATATGACTTCTGTGTACACTACAGTGTGCCCACAATCAAATGTTTAGTTTCCATCCATCACCATACAGTTGACCCCAGTGATGCATTTTGTTCTACCGCCACATCCCTTCCCTTCTGGTAACCACTACTGTGTTCTCTGTATCAATGTGTTTGTTTTTATTTTGTTCGGTTTGTTTATTTTATTTTATTTTATTCGTTTATATTCTACATATGACTGAAACCATGTTGTGTTTGTCTTTCTCTGTCTGACCTATTTCACTTAGCATAGCACCCTCTAGGTCCATCCATGTTGTTGCAAATGGCAACATTTCATCTATGTTATGACTGTATGACTGAGTAGAATTTCATTATATATATATATATATATATATATATATCTCACATCATTTATATATCTATATCTATATCTATATATATCTCACATCATTTTTATCCATTCATTTGTAGATGGGCACTTAATGTTTCCATACCTTGGCTATTGTAAATCATACTGCTGTGGATATAGAGATGCATGTATCTTTTTGAGTTAGTTTTTTTTTGTTTGTTTGTTTATTTTCTTTGGATAAATACAAAGAAGTGAAATAACTGGATAATAAGTTTTTGAAGAATCTCCATACTGTTTTCCATAGTGACTACACTAATTCACATTCCCACCAACGGTATATGAGGGTTCCCTTTTCTCCACATCTTCTCCAACATTTGTTGTGTGAGGTGATATCTCATGGTTTTGATTTACATTTCTCCAATAATTAGTGGTGTTGAACATCTTTGCATGTGCCTGTTTGCCATCTGTATGTCCTCTTTGTAGAAATTTGTATTCAGCTTCTCCTCCCATTTTTTAATCACGTTGTTTTTTGTTGTTTAGTTGTGTGAGTTCTTTACATATTTTGGATATTAACCTCTATCAAATATATGATTTGCAAATATCTTCTCCCATTCAGTAGGTTGTCTTTTTGTTTTGTTAATTGTTTCCTTTGTTTTATAGAAGCATTTTAGTTTGATGTAGTCTCACTTGTTTATTTTTGCTTTTCATTCCCTTGATTGAGGAGAAACATCCAGAAAGATACTTCTAAGACTGAGGTAAGAGAGTATACTGCCTATGTTTTCTTCTAGGAGTTTTCTGGTTTCAGGTTTTAAATCAAGTTTTTAACCAATTTTGAGTTGATATTTGTGTATGGTGTGAGATAGTGGTCTAGTTTCTTTTTCTTTTCTTTTCTTTTTTTTTTTGCATGTGGTTATCCAGTTTTCCCAACACCATTTATCGAAGGACTATTCTCTCTCCCTTGTATTTTTTTTTGTTCCTTTATCATAAATTAATTGGCCATATATGTGTGGGTTTATTTCTGGGCTCTCAGTCCTGTTTCATTGATCTCTGTGTCTGTTTTTCTGCCAATAAAATGTTGTTTTAATTACTGTAGATTTGTCATATATTTTGAAATCAGTGTGTGTGATACCTCCAGCTTTGTGCTTTATTCTCAGGAATGCTTTGGCTATTCAGGGTTTTTTGTGGTTCCATATAAATTACAGGATTTTTGGGGGGGTTCTATTTCTATGAAAATTGTTATTGGGATTTTGATAGCGATTGTATTGAATCTGTATTTTACTTTAGGTAATATGGACATTTTAACAATATTAATTCTTCCAATCCATAAGCACAGGATATCTTTCCATTTCTTTGTGTCTTCTTCAGTTTCTTTCAACAATGTTTTATAGTTTTCAGTGTATACATCTTTCACCTCCTGATGAAATTTATTCCCAGATATTTTATTCTTTTTGTTATGATTGTAAATGAGATTGTTTTCTTAATTTCTTTTTCTGCTTGTTCATTGTGAGTGTATAGAAATACAGTGAATTTTTATGTGTTGATTTTGTACCCTGCAACTTTATTTGTTTACTATATTTCTCATAGTTTTTTGGTAGAGAGTTTAGAGTTTTCTATATATAAAGTCATGTCATCCACTAACAGTGAAAGTTTTACTTCCATCTTTCCAATCTGAGTACATTTTATTTCTTTTTCTTGTGTAATTCTTCTGGCTAGGACTTCCAATACAATGTTGAATAAGGTTGGTAAGAGTGGGCATCCTTGTCTTAATGCTGATATTAAAGGGATATCTTTCACTTTTTCACCATTGAGTATGGTATTAACTGTGGTTTTATCATATCTGACCTTTATTATATTGAGTTATGTTCCTTCTATACCCGTTTTATTCAGAGATTTTATTTTAAATGGGTGTTGAATCTTATCAAATGCATTTTCTGCATCTATTGAGATAATTATATGACTTCTATCCTTCAGTTTGTTAGTGTGGTGTATCATGTTTATTGACTTGCAGGTGTTGAACCATCCTTGCATCCCTGGAATAAATCCCACCTGTTCATAGTGTATGATCTTTTTAATATATTGTTGTTTTTAGTTTGCTAATATTTTGCTGAGGTTTTTTGCATCTGCATTCATCAAAAATATTGGCCTATAATTTTCTTTTCTTTTTTTTTTTTCAGTTGTCTTTGTCTGGTTTTGGTACCAGGGTAATGTTGGCCTCATAAAATGAGTTAGGAAGTGCTCCTTCCTCTTCAACTTTTGATTTCTCCTTTGATTTTTTCATTGATCCAATAGTTTTCAGTAGCATGCTATTTAGTATACACATATTTGTGATTTTCCAGCTTTCTTCTTGTAACTGATATCTAGTTTCATACCACTGTGATCTGAAAACATCTTTGAAATGATTTCAATCTTAAATTTATTGAGACTTTTTTGTGTCCCAGCATATGATCTATCCTTGAGAATGTTCCATGTGCTCTTGAGTAGAATGTGTTTCTCCTTCATATCTAAATGATATCTTCACTCTATAAAGTAATTTTGTCTGACAGTTGTTATCTTTCAATATATTGAGTATGTCAATTCACTCTCTTCTGGTCTGTAGAGTTTCTGCTGAGAAATCTGCTGATAGCCTAATAGGCGTTGCTTTGTAGGTTACCATACTTTTTTCTCTGGCTGCCTTTAAAATTCTTTCTTTGTAATTAATGTTTGACATTTTTAACATAATGTATCTTGGAGCAATTATTTTTTCACTGAGATAATTAGGAGTTCTCTTAGCTTCATGAACTTGTGTATTCTGTTCCTTCTCCAGGTTTGGGAAGTTCTCAGCTATTATCTCTCTAAATAAACTCTCTGCTTCTTTCTCCCTCTGTTCTCCTTCTGGAAGCTCAATGCCCTAATGTTGCCCTTCCTAATAGAGTCAGTTTTTTCTCATAGAATTTCATCATTTTTAAATTTTTTTTAAGTTTTCAAAGATTATATTCTATTTATAGTTATTATAAATTATTGGCTCTATTCCCTGTGTTGTACAATATAGCTTTGTAACTTATTTTATACATAATATTTTGTACGTCTTCCTTTTTTTATTTTTATTTTTTGTGGTATGTGGGTCTCTCACCACTGTGGCCCCTCCCGCTGTGGAGCACAGACTCCATACGCACAGGCCCAACAGCCACAGCTCACAGAACCAGCCGCTCCACAGCACGTGGGATCCTCCTAGACTGGGGCATGAACCCACGTCCCCCGCATTGGCAGGCAGACTCTCAACCACTGTGCCACCAGGGAAGCCCGTCTTCCTATTTTTTAGATATTAATTCTCTCTCACCTAGCTGTACCATTTCTAGATTTCTGTATTCGAGCTCACTAATTCTCTCTTCCACATGGTCTGCCCTATTTTCAGTGCTTTCTAATTCATTCTTTATTTTGTTTATTGAATTCTTCAGCTACAGAATTTCTTCTTTGTTCTTTTTAGAGTTTTTATCTCTCTGATAATGTATTCCTTTTGTTTATTCATTTTATTCCTAAGTTCATTGATCTTTCTGTTTTTTTTTTTGTAGCTCATTGAGTTTCTTCATTACAGCTATTTGAATTCTCTATCAGTAGATCACAATATTCAATGACTTGAAATTCAGTTTCTGGAGATTTACAGTTTTCTTTTGTGGTGCTGTGCTACTGTGCTTCTTCATGGTGCTTGATGAGATGTTTCTTTGCTAGTGCATTTGAAATAGTAAGCACCTTTCTTCTTAAAGCAAAGTTTTTCTTTTCTTTTCTTTCTTATTTTTTTAATTTTTAATTTTTTTAACTTGATTTTAAAGATTTAACAGGTTAGTAATTAGAGGCCTTTCTTCTTTTTCCAGTAGGTGCCGCTATAGCACAAGCTTTTAGTTTCCTCTACCTGAGCTTTCTCAGGTTATATTTGAAAGGAGGAACTTTCCACCTCCATGCATCTGTCAGAGGTGTCACCTGATGCCCTTGTTGTCATTGCTTGTGCCTTTGGAATTATTGGTACCTTGGTGTTGTTGGCACAACTGACAACATCTTCTGTGGACTGAGATGATGGGTGCCTCCACTGTGTCTGGGGTCTCCTGGATGGCAGGCTCCACTGCCACAGGGGAGGGGGGAGAGTGAAGCTGGGGTTGCAAGTATGTCTTCTGTGACCAGAGTTGTCTAGTTTTTGGGTGCCACCACTGTGGGTGGTGGGGGAAGAGCCACAGGCACCTCCACAACTGGAGGGACAGGGTCATAGGCCCCAATGCCACTGCTATCTGATTCCCTGTGGTCAGGAGGCCAGTGACATGTGCACTGTCTCCCCTGATGCTACTAGGTTCTCTGGGACTGTGGGCTCAACCTCTGTGGCAGAGGGTCTCACAGACACCACCTCCATTGTTCCCATGTGTTCCCCTCCATTATATGTTACAATCCACCCACCCTTACATGTTCAGTTGTGTGCAATTCTCTGGTGTCTTGTTGTTTGGTGCAGAGGTACTTTTGTTGAGTTATGGATGTTTTACTGGTTGTAGATTGAAGGGGATAGACAAAGGGAGCCTCTCAAGCCAACATGATACTTCTATCTCTCTGTACTTTTTAATAAAGATTTTCATAAAGCAAAAGTTTTTTTTATTTTAATTAAGTTTAGTTTATTATTATTTTTGTAATTGTATGGATCCTACTTATGGTATTATATCTAAGAATTCTTACCAAGCACTAGGTCCTAAAGATTTTCTACTATGTTTCCTTCTGAACTTTTTTTGGTTTTCAGTCTAAATCTATGATTTGAGTCCATTATTATGCAAGGTGTGAGGTTTAAGTTGAGTAAGGCTCTTTTTTTAAAAATCTGCTTATTGATAGTAAATTACTGTAACATCATTTGTTAAAAACGCTATAATTCCGGCATTGCATTCTTTTTGTACCTTTCAAAAAAATCAGTTCTGTGGGTCTATTTCTGGGTTCTCTATTCTGTTCAATTGATCTATGTATCTATCCCTCCACCATTATTATTATAGCTGTTTAAATCTTCAAATGAAGCACAGTGATTTCTCTCACTTTATTCCTTTTTATCAAAATTATTTTAACTGTTCTAATTCCTTTGCCTTCTTATATACATTTTAGAAAAATCTTGCATATATGTACAAAAAATTTTTAGTATTTTGATAAGAATTTTGTTAAAACTATATATCGATTTGGGGGGAATTGATCTTTTTACTGTACAGAAACTTCCAATCCATGAACATGGCATATCTCTCCATTTTCTTAGACCTTCTTTGAGTTCTTGCAACAACATTGGCTAGTTTTCAGCACACAGCTTCTTTGTTTAATTAGATTTATATCCAAGTATTTTACTTTTATTTTAAACAATTTAACGTGACATTGCATATTTAATTTCAGTTTCCACATATCCATTGTTAGTATATGGAAATACAATTGTTTTTTTTTTTTAATTTTAACCTTGTAAGCTGTGACTGAACTCACTTATTCTAAGAAGTTTATTTTTTACATTTCTTGGGATTGCCTATATAGACCATTATTTTATCTACAAATAGGGACGATTTTCAGCTTTATTTATTTCTATCCAATCTGTATATCTTTCGTTTATTTATTTTGATGACTAGGACTTTCAGTACTATTATAAATTGCAGTAGTGAGTGTGGACATCCTTCCCTTGTTCCCAATCTTTGGGTGAAATCATTCAGTCTTTCACCATTAAGTATGATATTAGCTGTAGGATCTTTTTGGTAAATATTCTGTATCAAGTTGAGGAAGTTCTACTCTATTCTTAGTTTTGTGAAATATCACAAACTGCTGTTCAATTTTGTTGAATGCTTTTTCTGCATCAATTGATGTATTGAGATTTTTTGTAGTCTATTTATATGGAGGATTACATTGACTGATTTTTGAATATTGACCGAGCCATTTTTCTATTGTTCTATAAAATGTTAGATGGATATTATGGTTTCCAACTATAATTTTAGATTTGTCTATTTCTCCTTCTAGTTCTATCAGTTTTTGGTTAATACATTTTAGAACTCTGTTGTTGGAATTGCTGTATTTTTTTAATGGATTGGCACTTTTCTCCTTAAGTAATGTTTCTCTCTGCCTCTCTGTCCTTGGTGATTTTCTTTGCTCTGATGTCTACTTTATTTGATGTGAATATAGCCCCTTCTGCTTTTGTCTGATTCATGTTTGTATCACATATTTTTCTCTTTCTTTTACATTCAACCAACCTATTTTATTACATTCAAAGTGACTTTTTTACAGAAAATATATAGTTGGTTCATTTTTTTTAATCCACACTATTGATCTACATTGTTTATTGATGCATTTAGACCATTTACATTTAATTTACTTATTTACAAGTCAGGATAAATTCTTCTACTTTATTTTTTTTTGTTGTTTTGTTTTCTGTTTGATTCCTCTGTTTTTTTTTTGTTTGTTTCTGTTTACTTTTGCCTGCCTTCCTGTGGGTTATTTTTCACTTTCTAGAATACCATTTTGATTTAGTATAATATTTTTTAGTTTATTTCTTTGTATACCATTTTAGTGGTTATTCGAGGTATTATATTTATATACCAAATTTGTCACAGTCTACTAATATCAACATCTTACCATTATAAGCTAAGTGTAGAAAACTTACCCTCTCTTTAAATACATTCAGCTTTCCCATTTATAGTATAACTGCCTTAAGTATTTTTTCTACATACATTGAGATCAACATCAGATGATATTATGTTTTGCTTCAACCATCAAAATAGTTTAGACAACACAAGATGAGAAAGAAAGTTTATTATTTTTACCCATGTATTTGTTCTTTGTGTTGTTCTTTGTTCCTTCCTGATGGCAATAAGTTATCTTTTTTTTTCTTTTTTCATCTGAGAATGTCTTGATTTTCCTTTATTCCTGAAGTATATTTTTGCTGGTAATAGAATTCTAAGTTGACAGTTCTCTACTTTTAGCACTTGAAAAATGTGCCACTTCTTTCTGAATTGCATGGTTTCTGATGAGAGATCCACTTTCAGTCAAATTGCTTTTCTCCTACAGGCAAAGTGTTATGTTTCATGTGCTATTTTAAAAATAATTTATTTTGTTTTAGTTTTCGAAAGTTCTACTGTGATTTGCTTTCTATGAATTTTGTGGGGCTTGACCCTTTTGGGGTTTGCTGTCTTATACCAAATTTGGGACATTATGGGTCATTATTTCTTCAAATTTTTTTTAGTACCACTGTCTTTATCCTGTGTTTCTGAGATCCCCAATGATATAAATGTTAGATCTTTTGTTAAAATCCCACAAGTCCTTAGGGATATGTTTTATATTTCCAGTGTATTTTCTCTCAGTTGAACAGACTAGGTAATTTATATTCTACATTTGAGTTTATTGATTCTTTACTCTGTCCTCTCCATTCTTCTGTTGAGCCCATTCTTTGAGTTTTCTATTTAGGTTATTGCATTTTTTTGTTCTAAAATTTCATTTTAGGGAATTCCCTGGCAGTACAGTGGTTAGGACTCCGCATGTTCCATGATGAGGATGTGGGCTCAATCCCAGATCAAGGAACTAAGATTCTGCAAGCTGCAAACACAGCATGGCCAAAAAAGAGAAAAAAAATTTTTTTTAATTAAAAATAAAATTTTTGTTCTTCTTTGTATCTTCTATTTCTTTGCTGAGACTCTGTTTCTTTGTTGAGACTTTTTGTTTTCATGTATTTCCAGCATGTTCTTCATTGTTCAGTGGAGCATTTTTATGATAACTGCTGTAAAATCCTTTTCAGATAATTCTGACATCTGTGTCATCTTGGTGCTGATATCTGTTGATTTCTTTTTCTCATTCAAGTTAAAGTTTTTCTGGTTCATGGTATGTATGATGAATGATGTTTTTTAATTGAAAATTGATTATTTCAGTATTATGAGACTCTGGAAATTATTTAAATCATGTTTTAGTCATCTTCTTCTGTCACCTTTCCACTGGGGAAAGGGATACCACCTCTTTAGTGCCAGATGAGGGTAGAAGTCTTTGTTCCCACCCAGAAAGGAGGTCTGGTATGAAATTTCAGGTCTCCACAAGCCCTCACTGATTACACTGGCTGGGAGGGGAGCAGTACCTTGTTACTTCTCCCCACATGGCTTCCATAGACACCACAGTGTGGGGAGTGGTAGTGAAATTTTGACCACCCATTAGGCCTCCTCTGACACCACCATAGCAGGGAGGGACAGGATATGTCACTACTGCCTGGTGAGGATGAGAATCCTGGCTCCTCAACTCAACTTTTTTTAATATCACCACTTTCCCCTCCCCACCCAGGCAAGGAAGGAGGCTTCAGAAGCTTTGTTGCAGCCTGGTGAGATTAGAAGTTTAGTCTCCTCATGGGCCTGTGCTGGCAAAAGCGGGATGGGGTGGTGATTATTGTATTTTGGTAGTATTTGGCCAGATTAGAACTTATTTTCTGAAAGCTTTCTTCTTGCCAGGCTGCCCCTTTTCTGGTACTTTGGCTAGAGAGAGCAGACTTTTGTTTGGCCTTTGTATTTGTCTTTGCTTATTGGCATTTCTGAGTTGCCAGCTTCTCTTGCACCCAGTTTGGCATGATACATGAAGCAAAAGGAAAACCCAGGGAATAACAGCCATGTGGCTCCTCAGATCCTCAGCTTCATAACCATTCTGCCTTCTTTCCCCCACCTTGCAGAATTATCTTGTTTGTTTTATATATAATGTCAGTGCATTTAGTGTGCTTAGTGGGAAGAATAGGGAAAAGTACATCGAATCCATCTTTTCTGATGCATAACCCCATTAACTTTTTTTTCATTATAAATTTATTTTTTCTAGTAATCTCAGCTTAGGTTTTGTCTCTTCTGTCTCAGAATGTTACTTGAACTGAGTTTACTCATTACCACCATAAAATGTAATCTAGTCTAAGTAATGTCAACAAGGGAAGAAAAAAAAAAAAACTTAAGAAAGAAAACTTTAGTGTGTAATGAACTTTCTTAATCACAGAACTTCTCTGACCCACTAAATATTTCAAAACACCCATGCTTGGTTTTTATGATACCCATGAAATAGCTGTGTTTCTATCAATCTATATTTTTGTGTTTCTGTCACTATTGTTGATTGTCCATGAAACTTCATGGCAATATAAGTAAAATAGAAAATGGCTACATATAGTGGAAAAACCTCATGGTTAGAAATGAAGAAAAAATCAAATTTGTCCTGGATGTAGTTAATTTTACATCAGTATTTTTAAGTTAAATGATCATTATAACTTGGATGAAAACTGAAAGAGAGGGTAGAAGACCTCAATTCTTATCAAGTTTTTTCCACTAAATGGTGAAGGACCAAAGACAGATCTCTTTCCCTGGACTCCATTCGAGGTCTTGCACAGTAGGGGGACTGGAATAATATGTCATCTTTAAGGTTTCTTTCAGAATAACCTGATGGGGAATTTCCTGGCAGTCCAGTGGTTAGGACTCTGCGCTTCCACTTAAGAGAGCACAGGTTTGATCCCAGTCAGGGAACTAAGATCACACAAGCCACAGGGCATGGCCAAAAAAATGCAGAATAATCAGATGAACTATGTATGCTTACTGATTAAATAGTGTAGGTTAATGCTATTTGATTACAAGTCATCTCAGTTCTTCTTGTGCCCTCAGTGCCTACTCTCCATCTCTCAATCTCTCTGGATATGATGACTGGACATGAGTTGTCCAGGCAATTATTTTCTGTTTTATTATTATTATTTAAATGTTATAGTTAGAAAGAATACATCATTCAATCTAAGTGACATGTAAGGTCAATTTTTTTTTTCTTGGAGTATAAGGGAGAAATTTATTTGGACTATGACATGGGGATTTGTACACATGGATAGATTATGAGTAATAGACAGTCAAAGCTGGATTTACAGGATTTAAAGAATTATAATTTCTACAGACATGTAATTTTAGTAGGAAAACAAATGTTTTCCTTTTATCCTGGTACCTATTCTTTCCTGGCATGCACATGCAAATGCATGGGTACCCACACACCCACATTATTAACAATGCAAGATATGTAAGAGACTGACATTGGTTTAAAGAGGAGTTTAATGGAATTCATGCAAATATTTTTATAACTGAGACAAGTTTGCAGTCTAAATGATATTTGCCCACCCCCCACAATCTCTACATGAGGCATGTAAATGATCAGGTCTTAGAACAAATAAAATTATGCTCTATTTCCATAATTATAATCCAGGGGCTACTCTTACACTTACAACAGTCAGTTTTAACTGGATGTATCTTTTGTCACTTATAGATAATCAAATTTTCCATTACCCAAAACGCAAATCCTGATGCTATCAGGAACTCTTAATGATATTTAGTCTTGACTCCTCTAAGAAAGGAAAGAAGGGTTGTGGACAGACAATAGCAAAATTTCTTATAGTATGATTAGCTCATCTTTTTCCAGATGCTTTTTCTGTTGGCCATATTACCATTCAGAATCCAATTTTGGCATTCTCAAATGACTCATTTATCTGGATTATTCATATATAATGAGTGTGTTATTTTTCGGTGCAGGATCATAAGGCTTGTGGAGACTGAAACAAGCTTTATTTCGTTATGACTGATGCTCGAATGTTCCACACAATTTTTATTGCAGAATGGAGGTGGCAGCAAGGAGGTGGTGATGGATTAATATCTATTATAATTATTTCTCAAATAATTGCTATTTATTTGTCTTGATTCCACCTCACAAATGTATTTATTTCAAAAACATTTGTGTTCTAGGTGATTAGTGATTTCTCCAAATTATCCTGTGACCTGGGACACTATTATCATACTCAACTTTAAGAAAAGACTAAAGGGGCTACATACAGTGGCCAAGTCAAGAAGATTTAAGGCAAAACAGATAAATATATGAAAAAACATAATTTAACACCCACCAGGAACATTCACTGAGGATTTATGTGCCAAATATGGTAAGTCTTTTTTTAATTAACTCATTTTATGTATTATTATTGGCTATATTTGTATATAACGTATATTTTACTTTGGAAAACAAACTACATGTTAAAAACAGAAGTAACTTACATTTATTTTAAAATATGTGTTAATCATAGATATAATGTAAAGCATTAAGTTATAAAACAATTTAATCAACAAAATTTTCTTTGTTTCAACATCATTCTGAAACCTATTATTCTTTTTATTTTAGTTAAGTATAATAAATTTGTCATTATTGGATTTTCATCATTAAGACCTTTATAATATCTCAGAATTAATATTCTAAGTCTAAATATTGTTCAAAATTATGTCAGTTAAGTCTATATCAAACCCTAATTTAAAAATAAAAGAATAAACAGAGTTTTATCTGCTGTTTGTCATTTACCAACAAAAATTGATTGAAAAATCTTCATCTCCGTTCCACATAAATTGATGATTCTCTCTTGCCTTAATAATCTAACTGGTCTCTAACATTACTTTTTGCTTACCTACAATCTAATATTTTAGAGTGTTTCTTATTGAACACAAATATTATCATGTTACCTCTTTTCTTAAACTTTTCTATGGCTTCACGTTTTATTGGGAGAAATACCAAATCCGTATCACAATCTGCAGGCTACAGGATATGATTCCTCTCTTCTTCACCAACTTCTCCATCATGGTTTATTAGTTGGTAGGACTGTCGTAACAAAATAGCACAGACTGGCTTAAACAACAGAAGTTTATTTTCTCAGTTATGGAGGCTGGAAATCCAAGATCACGGTGCCAGTAAGGCTGATTTCTCCTAAGGCCTCAGTCTTTGGCATTCTGTCTCTTGTCTTTTAGATGGATGGATGCCTTCTTATGGTGTCCTCTCACAACCCTTTCCTCTTTGTGCATACATCCCTGCTATCTCTTCTGTTTCTTATAATGACACCAGTCATATTGGATTAGGGCCCCACCCTTATGACCTCATTTTACCTTAATTACCTTAAAAGCCCTGTCTCCATCCCAAATACAATCATATTAGAGGCTAGGGCTTCAGCATGTGAATGGAGGAAGGCACAATTCGGTCCTTAACAGTCCATGCTCCATTAGGTCTCTGTCTTACTCTTGTATCCCCAGAGTCTATCATAATATCTTACATGTAGAAGAGGCTCAAGAAATATTGGTTGAAAGAATTAGAGAATGAGTGCACTTAAATATTCAACGTGCAATATGCCTAAGCACTCTACATGTCTCTAGAAATAAGATGAAAACCTATTTTCACAGAGCTCAAACACACACACACACACACACACACACACACACACCCCTACATAAAGTAACATGTAAACAAGTTTTAGTTGTTAGTTGCTAGGCACAGATTTTTCCACTTGTAAAATGGGCATATTTTCACTTCCAGAGGAAGAGCCCCAGACATACAAAGAAGAACTAGACATAAACAATCATTGCCCTTGAGAATAACTCTGGCTGGACCAAGTTCCCACTCCAGTTCCTGTTCAGTGTGCCTTTGGTAGCTGTCACCGTTTTGACCTAGGCTGATGTATGGGAGTCCAGTAGTTCTCTTTATATGAATTTACTGCATTGGCATACCCTTTCTTATGTGGATCAAAGTTCTCTCAGAACACATATATATATATACCATTACCATTACCATTCAGAAAGCAAAGGAAACTTTGGATGTACTGAGTCATCTTTCTTAGAAGTAAAGGGAAATTATAAATATTTTCATTTATCATTTATCATCCTCATCATTATCATCATCTATCTATTCATATCATGTGCTTCTCTCTGAGCTTCTTCCTGAGCAAGCAACCCAAGAGACCAAGATGGGATGCCTTTATGAATTAGCACAATAATTCTGTCATGCATAAATGGCTATACAGTCTATCTGTGATTCAGTGTGGGAGGGAACTCCTTGAATATCAGGAGGCAAGATCACTCTGAGAGCCATCCTGGAGGCTGGCAACTACATATGTTTATTTGAATTTATAAAATTAAGATCATTTTATAAATATTTTAATATATTAAAATACTTTAATTTATTCAACTTTCAAAGTCATTAATATACTTTTAAATGTTATGTTTAATTCTAGAATAATAGTTCATTGTGTAGCTGTGGGCAATTGTGTAGTTATAATTATTTAACATATCTCCTATTATTGGAACATTCAGGATGTTTAATTGCTTGCCATTTTAAAACAACCAATGAGAAATAGTGCTAAACCTTTACACAGAAATAAATTAAAATTTATTCTCAAAATGCATTACTAGAATTAGAGTCTCTGGGTCCAGTGGCACAAACCTGAATAAGTTTTGGATAATTGGAAAATTATTCTCAAAAAAATTGTTTTTATTTATTTTCCTATTACCAGAGAATTGTGGGTTATCTGTATTTTTTCTGATTTAATAATCAATGAATAGTCTTAATTTTAAATTAATATTTCTTTGATTACTAATTCTGCTGAAATTTATTCATAAGCTCATTGGTGATTCATATTTTGGGAAATGCATATATATATACATTCATATGCAAATATGCATAGATATACATATATAGAGATTATTCTAAAGTTTTCTGTTTCACTCTTTTTAATGAATTCTTAGAATCATTAAAAGTATAAATCTTGTTTTTTAGTAAACTTTTTGTTAGAACAATTTTAGATTTACAGAAAAATTGAGAAGATATAGTTTTTCTTATATTAACACCTTACATTAGTAGGATACATTTGTTACAATTAATGAGCCACTGTTGATGGATTATCATTAGTTAAAGTCCAGGTTTCCTTAGTTTTTACCTAACATCCTTTTTCTGCTACAGGATCCCATTTAGGATACCACATTACCTTTATTTTTCACGTCTCCTAAGCTTCCTCTTTGCTGTGACAATTTCTCAGATTTTCATTGTTTTTGATTACCTGGCCGGCTTTAAGGAGTACTGATTGGGTATCTTGTAGAATACTCTTCCATTGGAATTTGTCTGATGTCTTTTTTTATGGTTAGACTACAGTTATAGGTTTTTAATAAAAAGACTTCAGAGGCAAAGTGCCATTTTCATCACACCATGTCAAGGGTACATATTATCAAAACCATTTATCACTGTTGATGTTGACCTTGGTTACTTGGCATAAGTGATGTTTGTCAGATTTCTCCACTATAAAGATTCTATTTTTATTTATTTATTTTTTTACTTTGCATATTTCACACGAAAAGAATGAGAAATTATGCTCCTTTCATTGAGGGTAGAATATCTACATAAAACATTTCTAATTCTTCTGCATGGGAGATCTGATTCATCTAATTTATTTATTTACTTACTCATTCAATCATCAATATATATATTATTATGGACACATAGATATTTGTTTTATACTTTAGATTATTACTTTATTTATTGCTCAAATTATTTGAGCTTTGGCTATTGGGAGCTCTTTCAGTGTATCCTTTGATTTACTTCTGTCAATCTAGGTGTTTTGTTTTTGTGTTTTCTGAAAAATTTTTTTTTTACACTTTGGCACTATTAGAGGTTCCAGACCTCTAGGTTCATCTTGTATATTTCCTGCATCAATACAAGAGGCAGGAGTTCTCCATAGAAACTCTTTTTTGGTTTGTTTAGTTTTTTTTTTTTTTTTTTCTTTTGTAGTTGAAGAATGGTATTAGAAACCAAGATATGGGTACTAGGTATCCTCATTTCTACCAGGGTTTTGTTTCTAAGCCCAATCAGCTGATGGAGCAAATAAATGTGTGTGTCTATGATAGTTTATTTACCATATGTATAAATATTTCTATTTGTAATTGTATATATATATATATATAAACTAAACATGAGTTCCTACTGATATCTCCAACTCTAATTCATTAACATATGGATCATTTTAACCTTTTCCTCTTAATTATCTAGTAATTCCCACTCCAAATAGTGAGAAACCTAACTCCTACTGTCTGCCATTCAGTTACTTAACTGTTCAATCTCTGTATATATGTATAAAAATATCAGAATTGTTAGTCCATTCATCCATGGGAAACTGCTTTATTAACTAGAATGCAGGGCTTATGTGCACTTCTCTTGACTTCAGTTTTATAATTCCATTCATTTCCAAAGTTACTTAGGGCAACACCTTTTCCTCCTACACTCTTCAGTGAGGTTGTTTCATACCTTTGAAATAGCAAATTGTTTTGCCTTTTGTCTTTTTCCATCCTGGGATCCCTGGACTTCTTAAATGAGGTTTATTTTAAATTTGCATACATTAACTTTCACATTTTGTGCTATAAAGTTCTATAGGTTTTGGCCAATGTGTAGTATCACATATCCACCATTGCATTATCATACAAAATACTTTTACTGTCCTCAAAATTCCTTTGTATTTCAACTATTTAATCCACTTCCAAACCTCTGGCAATCACTGATCTGTTTACTGTCTCTATGTTTTCCAATTTCCAAAATGTTATGTAACTGGAATCATATAGTATGGAGCCTACTGACATTGCTTCTTTCATGTAGCAGTGTACTTTGATGGTTCATATGTGTCTTATTGTGGCTAAATAGCTCATTTCTTTATATGGGTGCACCATAGTTTGCTTATCCATTTACCTATTTAAGGACATCTTAGTTACTTCTAAGTGATTTTGAATAAAACTGTTATAAACATTTGTGTGCAGGTTTCTATGTGGACATAAAGTTTCAATTTATTTGGATAAATACCTAGGAGCATGATTGCTGGTTTTTAGTGCAAGACTATGTGCAGATTTATAAGAAACTGCTGAACTGTCTTCTGAAGTTGGTGTACCATTTTGCATTTCTACCAGCAAGAAATTAGTTATTTTGGTTCTGCATCCTTGCCAGCATACAGTATTATTAAGGTTTTGGGGTTTTAGCCATCTAATAGGTATGAAGTGCTATCTTGTTGCTATTTAAATTTCCAATTCCCTAATTACAAATGGTGTTGAGCATATTTTCATGTCTTTATTTATTATGTGTTTATCCTCTTCGGTGGGCTGTCTGTTCAGACAATTTTGCCCATTTTGATTTAGTTTGTTTGTTTTATTACTGTTGAGTGTTAAGTGATTTTTGTTTTATTTGGATACAACACCTTTATCATGCATGTGTTTCACAAATATCTTCTCCCATTTTGTGGCTTGTATTTTCATTCTCTTTACAGTGTATTTTTCAGAACAGAAAATGGATCATCTTTTGGTGTTGTATCTGAAAACTCATCACCAAACCCATGGCCACCCATTTTCTATGTTCTCTATTAGAATTTTTATATTTTTCCGTTTTATATTTAGGCCTATGATCCATTTTGAATTCATTTATATGACAGGTATAAGGTTTCTTTCCTTCTTTCTTTCTTTCTTTCTTTCTTTCTTTCTTTCTTTCTTTCTTCTTTCCTTCCTTCCTTCCTTCCTTCCTTCTATACATATGAGGTCTGGTTGTTCAGCAACATTTATGGAAAATAGTTTCTTTCTTCATTGAATTGTCTTTGCCCAGTTGTCAAAGATCGGTTGACTGTATTTGTGTGGGCTTATTTCTGGAATCTCTATTCTGTTTCATTTATCTATGTGTCCTTTTTTTTTCACCAGTACCACCTTGTCTTGTTAACTGCAGCTTTATAGTAAGTCATGAAGTCAGGTAGTGTGAGTCCTCTAGATTTGTTCTATTTCTTCAGTATTGCGTTGACTTTTCTGTGTCTTTATTTCCCATATAAACTTGAAAATAAGTTTGGAAATATGTATAAAATAGCTTGCCGAGATTTGATTGCAATTTCATTGAATATATAGGTTAATTTTGATAGAGCTGTCATCTTAACAATAATGCCTCCTCCACTCCATGAATACTGAGTATAAAAGTAATGCCTTTGTTTGTCTGTCTTTGGTTCATGCAGTGATGTATTACTAGTAATTTATGTTATAGTTTATGTTTATGTGGTTTGATTTTGGAACTGTTAATATTTAAATTTATGAAGGGTTTTTGTGGTATATGAGTTAATGAAGCAATTAATCCTTTTGTTTTTGCTTCCTACTCCGATCTGTAAATTCCTATTTATCAAGTGCTAATTTTTATACCCCAGAGGTGTCTGTGTCTTCCTTTTTAACATTGTTTTAATAGTATGGTATATATATATATATATATATATATATATATATTTTTTTTTTGGCGGCACATGGGCCTTTCACCGCTGCAGCCTCTCCCGTTGCAGAGCACAGGCTCCAAACGCGCAGGCTCAGTGGCCACAGCTCATGGGCCCAGCCACTCCGCAGCATGTGGGATCCTCCTGGACCGGGGCAGAAACCCATGTCCCCTGCATTGGCAGGCGGACTCTCAACCATTGTGCCACCAGGGAAACCCTATAATGGTTTTTATAGTTATGTCTTTGTTAAACTTTCTGATGGTTAGCGGAGCTGATACTCCATTGTTATTCTTTCATATCTAAAACATACTTGCCTAATTTTATGAAATCCAGTTAGAATGTTAGAATCCTACGGTGTTATTTTTTATGGGAGTCCAAAAAATACTCTCTTTCTCCCCATTAGAATCCCTGCCTCCTCCAATCAATCACAAATTCTATAACCATTATAAGATAGTAATCTCTAGGCTCAAGGGGAGGGGCGGGTAGGAGGGAGGATGAGAGAAGACTGAGTAGAAACTTATGAATTACAAATCATATATTCTGATTATAGTCTCCCAAGTTAGAGGTTGGATTTTGAAGTGATATTCACAGAAAGAATAATATTATAGAAATGCTTTACAGGAAATGTAATTTTATTGTACATTGTGAGCTCAGAAAATAAGCATTGAGATGCTTTGGTACATCAGAGTGACATTAGGTGAATGCCAGGTAGAAATTGGAATTGGATTGGTAGTTGTCCTTAAATATCAACACTTGATCTGTAAATCTAAGGAGACTTGATAGCAGCAGTTCTAAACTTGGAAGCTTAATGAAAGAACATGAATTTAAACAAACAAATAAACAACAACAAAACTGCTACTGGATCCAAAAGAAAAAAAATTTAATATTTTATGTTCCCCTCAATAAAATGGGAGAAATCCATACTTATATAAAGTAGAATCCAAATTCTCTAAGGAAAGAATCCAATAAAAAAGAATCCAATGAGATGAAAATAAAGAAAACAAACAAAGCAGAACTAGATGAAAAGGGAGATGAAAGAGAATTACCCTGAAGGATTGAAGGGAAATAAAAAAGAAAGTAGTAAAATTTGAATTTAAATTTAAAACATTGTAGGTTAAAACTGATAAAGCCTAAATGAATCAGTGACATGGAGAACAAATTGGAAATACTCTTCCAGAACACAGAATAAAATGATGTAGTTATAAAAATATTAACTGAATTGTGTTTTTTGTGAGTACAAACAACTAAGAAACTATTTTCATTAATTTATTTCAATACATATGTCACATATGCACATAAATACATAGATATTCATATGTTTACTGTATTCTCTCCAGCATATCAAGGATAGAAAAGGCTGCAGACAAATATATGATGTTCTGCAATGATAAAAATATTTTTAAAATCTATGTTGCTGTAATGGCTGTCTATTAGCCACAAGTGATCACTGAACCCTTAAAATGTGTCTAGAGCAACTGGAAAACTAAACTTTTACTTTCATATAATTTTAGCTAAAGTTAAATTTAAATAGCTATACATAGCTAGTAGCTACATTTTAGACAGCACAGAATAGAAATTAGTTAGGGGCACTGTAATCTTATTGATTAAATCATTTGATTTTCAAAAGATCATCTATCCAGGCTTTCTCTAATTACCTGCCTCCTATCAATTCTCTAATTTTTTGAGGAAAATCTTACATATAGCATATGCACAAATCTAAAGTGCACAGCTAAATAAATTTTTACATATGTCAAAGTCCATATAAACACTATCCAGATCAAGATTTAGAATACTTTCATCATTTCAGAAGGTTTCCTTGTCCCCCTTTTTAGATAGTATCCCCTTTGAAGAGTAATCACTAACCTGACATTTAGCATTATATTTTGGCTTGTTTTGAAGTAATATAGTTAAAGCAAAAATTTGTATTTTTTTGTATCTAGCTTCTCTCTCTCACTGTGGTTGAGATGCATGCATTCTGTATATAACAGTAGTATGGTGTTTTCTATTACTATGTTGTGTTGAACTTTATAAATAGTCATATACAATTTTTTTTTACCATCTAGGGTGGGGACATTTGTTATGCTTATAGTATTAGACTATTATGAATAAAGCTGGGAGTACATTCTTCTACATGTTTTACGTGTTCTGATAGATAGATCAATCTCCAAAACAAAAACTTTATTTGAATGTTAAAAGAGCTATAAGAGAGTTTCCAAAGGGGTTTGTGCCAATGTACATTACTACTAAAAATATAAAAAAAAACATATTTTAAATATCGAGTAACTGAGTTATAGAAAATTAAGTAATTTGGCCAACATCATAGCCAGTAAATGCCAGAGCTGGGATTTAAACGAGGAAATGTAAAACTAGAGACTGTCCTCTTAACCACCAAATTATTCCACAAACTACTAAACAAACAAAAAATTACCAAACTGACACAAAAAGCAGAAAATCTGACATCCTAATAGCAATAAAATAATTGAAGCAATATTTAAAAAAAACACGCAAATGAAATTCTATTATTAGATTTCTTCTTTGGTTGGTGCTACAAATAATTAAGGGAATAGATATTTCTAATTTTATGCAAGTTTTTCTAGATAATTGGAAGAAAGAATACTCTTCAATCTGTATTGTTAGCCCAGTATAATTTTGATACGTAATCCAAAAGGATATTATTTCAAGGACAATGGAGCCCAATCACACTCATGAATATACAAATATATTATTCAATATATTAGAAACTGAAACCCCCAAATAAGAAAAATTATATCTCATGACCACATTTTATTTATATCAAGGATGCAAGATTCTTTAGACATTAGATAATTAAGTAATTCACCATATTAACTATTAAAAATATAAAGCTATATACTCATTTATAATCATCTCTATAGAGGTAGCAAAGGTATTTATAAAATGCAATATCCATTAGTGATTTTAAAAAGGCTTAAAAAGCAAGCAAACAGAAGGTAGTTTACATAACCTGATAATAATTACAAAAATTCCACAGTGAATATCTCACTTAATTGTCAAATATTGATATAATTCCCACTGAATTCAAGAATAAAGTAAGAATATTGTCTATTACAATTTCTATTTAACATTTTACTCAAGCTTCTAGCCAAAATAGTAAGACAAGAAAAAAATAAAGTTAAAAATATTATAGCTGAGCGTTTCCCCCATGACACACTGGTTGGGAATCCGCCTGCCGATGCAGGGGACACGGGTTCGTGCCCCGGTCAGGGAGGATCCCATATGCCGCAGAGTGGCTGGGCCCGTGAGCCATGGCTGCTGAACCTGCGCGTCCGGAGCCTGTGCTCCACAACGGGAGAGGCCACAACAATGAGAGGCCCGTGTACCACAAAAAAAATAATAATTAATTAATAAATTTAAAAAAATACTATAGCTGAATTACACTAATTTTTAATGATATATATAATCTAAAAGGATCTAAGGATAAAAATTTAAATTAATATAAGAGTCACAAACTTGCTGGAAACAAAAAAATATATGCATATACTTACGTATATAATATACATCTTATTTCTATCAACTAGATACAAACAAAAATTAAATTAAAAGCACTATTTATAATAGCATCAAAATATGATATACCTATGAATAATTTTTATAATTATGCAAGACTTCCATATAGAAAATTATAGAAGTTCCAACTCAATAGCAGCCCAATAACTCTAGAAGGATAACAAAAAGCTGTATCAACCACAACATATATAGAGACTTAATAAAATATGATAATTAACATAATGTGATAATGCTTTGAAGTAGAAAAATTTTATTAAAAGACATGATAGTGCTAAAAATAAATGAGCTACTAAGCTATGAAAAAACGTGGAGGATCCTTTAATGCATATTACTAAGCAATAGAAGCCAATCTGAAGAGGCTACATAATATATAGAAGTGTATGATTCCAACTATATGACATTCTGGCAAAGCTATGGAGACAATAAAAAGATCAGTGTTTTCCAGAGATGGAGGAAGGGAAGATAAATAGGCAAAGCACAGGATTTTTAGGGCAGTAAAAATAATCTGTATGTTATTATAATGACAACTGTATGTCGTTATACATTTGTGCAAACCCATAGAATATACAGCACTAAGAGTGAACCTTAAGATAAACTATGGACTTTGAGTGATTAGGATGTGTAAATGTAGGTTCATTCTTGGTAACAAATGTACCACTCTGGTAATTGATATTGATAATGGGGAAGGCTATGCCCGTGTGTAGGCAGAGAGTGTAAGGGAAATCTCTTTACCTTCCTCTCAATTTTGCTTTGAAACTAAAACTGTTCTAAAAAAAGTGAAATCTTTAAAAAATTAAATGTAAGAATTAAAAAATAAATATGTTATCTTGTAATATACAACAAACATCTTTAAAAACGAAATTGTCCTAAAAATTAAAGAGTATTTTTTTACAAAAACACAATAATAATAGTCAAGATAGTGTGGTAATGCTTTGGAGTAGATAAATAAAACAATAAGAAGACAAAAGTGATCCAGAAAGATAAGCAAATATATATGGATGCTTGATATATGGCAGAGACATACATTTGCAAGTAATTAAAGAAAGGACTGACTTTTCAACAAATGTTGCTGACTATTGGATGACAATTCTCTCTAGGTCTCTCGTGTTTTTCTGCATGTCTTTTGAGCAGAGGCACCAACTGCCTTTGGTTTAGACTCTCTTTTCAAGGATTTTTGTATAGCAAACAGGCTTGAAAGTTAGCGATACTATCTCCACCACACCCTTACCCCCCAACAAAGGGCAAGTTTCTTTACTGTCCCGTATATTAAATGTAATGTCTTCTGGGGCTAAACTGAAGAATAATCGTTGCCCATTATAACAAAGATATGTTCTTTAAGCTCAGAGTCCTCTCCTGTAATGTACCTCACTGCATGTGTGGGTGTTATCTGGCCCTCTTCAAATTTCCTTTTGGGAAAGAGGAATTGGAAAACTTGTACACATGCTAATTCTCTGGCTACTGCTAATGCTGTGGTTAGACAACTATACTTCGTCTCTGACACAGAAGCCGTTTCTTTTGCTAACATCCATGAAACTGTGTTACGCTAACTTGTTGGCTTGCAATTAAGAGAAAATTTCAGTTTATTTTCCATTTTTGTCACTGTCCTTATCACAAATCCATAAGGAAATTAAAATATTGGGAAAAATCAAGGAAGTGGCTAGCACAAAACTCAAGATTATAGTTATCTCTGGGAGAGAAAAGCAAGGAAGATTTGATAAGAGAGAGGTACTCAGTGGAGTTTCTGGTATGTGGACAATATTCTTCTTCCTCACCTGGGTAGTAGTTAAATGGATGTTGAATTTATAATCTTTGTTTAAACTATGCATATGTGTTTTATGCACTTTTCTCTATGTTATAATGAAAATTGTTAAAATAATAAATTAGGTACTCAGTGAGGGTAATATATTTAAGCATTTAGAACTTTGCATACAGTAAATACTACATAAAATTTAAAAATAAAGCAGCATGTGCATATTTTATGTTTATCACAATAATTGTATAAAATATAAAATAATAACCCTAGAAGAAAATAAAATCAAATGCTAATAATATTTATCTCTGAATCGTATGAATACAGGCTTTCTTTTGTCGCATATCTTTGTATTTAATTTTGTAATTTTTACAATAATTAGTATGTAAGCAGGATAGAAAAGTTTCTTTAAGTTAACAAAAACAAAACAAATAATCTAAAAATTTTCTGTATCACATGTATTACTTACTCTATGGATAACCTGTAAAAAATATGCTGATATATGGAAACAATTACCCATTTATGAGAGATTAAGATACTAGGAATCATACAAAATTCTTCACACTAAAAGCATAAGGCAAGATTCAAGAACCGCAAGAGATAATTCAGTCTAGACGTCTAAATCAGAAACTCAGAAAGGACTAGATCAGATAGAGGGGTTTACCAGGACCCTATGTGAAGCAAAGTGTATGACTAGCATAGAATGCTCACAGCAGTCATTAAAATGTTCTCTCGCTTGATTTAGTAAAAATAATGATATATTAATAAAATAATAATGATTTTAATATGCAACAAATATCAATTTATTGAGTATTTACTTCGAGAGAAGCACTATCCCAGCAATTCACTTGCATCATCTCATTTAATTCTCTTGGCAACTCAGTGAATACAACTCCTAGTCCCACTTTACTTATATGGAATAACTGAGATTAGAGGCTTTTAAAGTAACTAGTCTCGTCACACAGCTAGTATGTGAGGAATCATGGCAGAAACTCAGAATGTCTGAGTCTAGAACCAGAACTTATTCTAATATGAAATGAAATCTGAAAACATTTTTCATTCATGAAAATATGAAGCCAAGAATACTGACATATTGTTTTAATCATTTAAATGAAAGATATCCAGAATCTTTGGAATAATACACTTTTCTGCCTTACCTGATTTCAACCTCTGGGGCATGACTTCACTTTTTCTTTTATTTGTTAGTTTAGGAAGACAATAAAAATTAAGACTCTCCTTGGGAAACATTGCATGAAAATATATTGTAATAATAATATCTCCCAACTTTTGACTATTGATATATCGTACTTTCTAAAGTCAGACAGGTACATACAGAATCCTGTTGCTGCCTTAAAATCTTTAGTCGTGTTATAATAACTCACTGATATTCAACTTCATCAGCAGCAAAATTTTCATAATAAAATTCCTAAAGTGGTTATACTAAAATGGGATAATTTAAATTAAAAAAAAAGCCTAGATTTATAAATAACTAACTAGTTAGTTTTTTCTGTTTGGTAGAGAGAAGAGACAGGGTAAGAAAGTGAAGGGAAGAATCCTTCCCTTATGGAGGCCTCCCTACCTCCACAGATTTTTCTACCCACAACATTCTCTAATCAATTCACCTCACATTGAAAAACTATGCCAAATTATTGGTGGCGAGGCTAGATTGTTTAATGTGAAAATCATAATGTGCAACAGTTATTTGTTAGTTACTGTACTCCTAGTTACTGTACTCCAACTTGTGTGTTTTTTCCATACCACCAAGTAATCCCGATGACAGCTGGGTATCCTGCAGTTCAACTCATTTATGACGTTGTCTATGTAATACTCTATCATTTGGTCCTACATGTTAAGGGTCCAGTCCTACAAAACTGCCCCCCCACCCTTCAGATATCAATCTCAAGTCCATGTTATCACCTGTGCTTCTGACCACCCTGCTATAGATTGGAGGTTCCTATGACCCCATCCTTGGGCTAGAATGGCTTACAGAACTCAGAGAAACATTTTACTTACTAGAGTACCTGTTTATTATAAAAGGATGTAACTCAGAGACAGCCAGATGAAAGAGAGACATCGGGCAAGTTATGTGGGAAGGGGTAAGGAGCTTCCATGCTCTCTGGGTGTGGCACTCTCCCCAGAACTCCATGTGTTCAAAAACCCAGAGGCTGTCTGAACCCAGTCCTTGGGTTGTTTTTTTCTCTTTTTTTTTTTTTGAGCCTTAATTTCATAGGCATGATTGACTTAAACATTGTCTTAGGAGATTCATTAAACTTCCAGTACCCTCTCCTCATTAGGATGGGACTGAAATTCCAACCCTCTAATCAAGTTGTTGGTTCCCTTAGCAGCCAGCAGCTGCCATCGTAAGGTGCAATTCAAAAGTCACCTTATTAACAAATACTTAGGTGTGGTTGAAAGGAGCTTGTTGTGAATATCAAGACACCTTTATAGCAGTTACCACTTAGGAAATGCCAAGAGTTTTAGGAGCTCTGTGCCAGAAAAGCAACACAGATCAAATATATATTTCTTATTATAAATTACATCACATATACATACCCATATATGCATGTAGATTGTGTGTGTGTATGTGTGTGTATTCTTTTTTTAAATTAGAGTATAGTTGATTTAAAATGTTGTGTTACTTTCAGCTGTACAGCGAAGTGAATCAGTTATACATATATCCACTCTCCTTTTTTTAGATTATTTTCCTATATAGGTTATTACAGAGTATTGAGAAGAGTTCCCTGTGCTATTAGTTACCTATTTTTATATATTTTAGTGTGTATATGTCAATCCCAATCTCCCAATTTATCCCTACACCTTACCCCCTGGTAACCATAAGTTTGTTTTCTATATCTGTGACTCTATTTCTGTTTTGTAAATAAGTTCATTTGTACCATTTTTTTTAGATTCCACATATAAGCGATATCATGTCATATTTGTCTTTCTCTGCCTGACTTACTTCACTCAGTATGACAATCTCTAGTTCCATCCATGTTACTGCAAATGACATTATTTTGTTCATTTTTTATGGCTGAGTAATATTCCATTGTATATATGTACTGCATCTTCTTTATCCATTTGTCTGTCGATGAACATTTAGGTTGCTTCCATGTCCTGGTTATTGTAAATAGTGCTGCAGTGAAAATTGAGGTGCATGTATTTTTTGAATTATGGTTTTCTATAGATATATGCCCAGGAGTGGGATTACAGGATCATATGGTAGCTCTATTTTTAGTTTTTTAAGGAACCTCTATACTGTTCTCCAGAATGGTTGTACCTATTAATATTCCCACCAACAGTGTAGGAGGGTTCCCTTTTCTCCACATCCTCCCCAGCATTTATTGTTTGTAGATTTTTTGATGATGGCCATTCTGACTGTTTTGAGGTGATACCTCATTGTAGTTTTGATATGCATTTCTCTAATAATTAGTGATGTTGAGCATCTTTGTGTGTATTTCTCATCACTTATGTAAACTCTATGAGATTATTATGGAGAAAAATGTTAGCTCAAAATGTTAAGTTTAGGTGGCTGAAGACATGTTCCAAGAAAAAAAAAAGTCTGCAATGCTGAACAACAACAACAAAATCTGTCAAGGCAGTAGATCCAGAGGGTAAAGAGGAATGGTGGAGAGGTCCCCCAAAATATAATGAATGGACAACAGGATCCTCATCCTCGTTGTAGGTTTGTAAACCTGGGATGGAAAATATATCCTCCTGGCATTAACATTATAAATGAAAGTAAACCCAAATGAGAATTAAAGATGTTGATCAATGAACTCCCTCGTAGAGCAGCTTTGGGGACAATAGTCATCTCTGAATTTCCCAAAGAATTCACTAACTTGGTTTACTATCTACCTGTGAGGCTTATCAGATTGCTCAGGTTTATATAATAATATGCAAGGTACTACACATTTTGTCCATGAAAAAGAATTAAATATTTTATACTTTCTACTTCCTGAGCCATCTTCCATCTTTTTTTTAGTTATTGCCATGTGGATTTTGGTGGAGTTTGTGAAGTGTGTGTATGTGTGTGTGCTGTTTCTGTTTGTGTAAGATATAGGGAGTGATGGTGTTAGTGGGGAAATAAAGAAATTTGAGATGTATTTAACTTTTGTTTTCAGATCGACCCTAAGTAATATTGGGACAAAGCTATCTTTACAAATAAAGTGATTCAAATTCTTAATTTGTCTTTGAAATTCAAATTCAACAAAATAATAAATACAGTTACAATAATTATTATATTTTTATATTGTATTATTAACATAATATTAATAAATAATTCAAAAATTAACTAGTGTTTTTAAAGCACCCCTTTTAATAACAGCTCAAAAACCTTAAACATGCTGAGTTATGTTTACTAAAGAGCTTAATAAACTGCTGCTGAAATCATAGGATATGGTAATCTCTATCATGGTTTAATGAACAGGAAACACCATAAGAGATAGGTTTATAAATGCAGATGTGAAGCATAAAATACTGATAAACAAATGACTAAATGAGTTATATTGAAACCATTTTGCAGAATGTTTTGAGATTTTTCATTAGAAGTCAAGGATTGAGTAAAAACAAATGTAGAACACAAAAGTTTTATCATAAAATACCTTGGAATAAATATTGCTGACTTTGTTCATGCACCATTGCTCAGATGGTGAATAGAAACCTGCAGTCCTTGTCTATATTTTACTTTTCTGAAAATTTAAAATGCCTGAAAGTAAGTATTTTGAATAAAGAATTGTGTGTTATGAGCATGAGAGATTGTCAAGTAGTAAATAAGGCAACAGAGATTATAGTGGAATGAGGAAAATCCGGCAAAGAAAGAAAAATGCTGCTCAGAAGACTGCACACTACTGATAAATGGAAAATCCTTCAATTTACAGAATTAGAAAATTGACTGTAAGTATGGTAATTGGCATGTAGCTTGTAGGAAATGCTAAAACAACAGAAACTAGCATTAGCAGTTTGTTTCCAGATTTTTAATACCAGGTTCTCTATAGTAAGTGGTAGGAAGGTTGTAAAGATTCAAAAAATGAAGGGGAAAGGACTTATGATTAATGGGGGAAAACTATCCAGGTTACAATTATCTCAGAAACACTTTTCTTGCTCAAAGTTAGATAGTTATACACAATCTAGGGGGGAAAAAACATAACAGTAATAACATTTTTGACTGTTAAGAACTGTGAAGCAACTGACCCTTAATTTTACTGGCTAGCTTACAAGGTATATCACCATTTTCTCATGAATGCTAGGAGAATATATGAGTCAGAGGCAAGAGAAAGTTTTCTGCTTACTGCGTTAGTAATAGCCAGAGTACCAATGTTTTCTTGTGCCTATTCTCCAAGTCCCAATTCCCACAAGAAAACAAGGGTTATGTCTCACACAGTGTGTTTACATCACAGCTGAGGAATCCCAAGCTAAGGGGAAACCCAACTTCATAATGAGCTTTCAGCAAATCTGCTAACACTTTGCCCAGAGGGAGACATCTTTATTTTATGGACAGTAAATAAATCTTCCCTTTTATCAAGAGGGAGACACTATCTCAATATTCCAAGGCTGTTCACTCTCAAACATCCTTGAAAAGATAGTCTGGAAGAAAACAGTCAGTGCCTCTGCTCACAGGACATGCAGAAACATGAGAGATTCCTGGAGAATTATCTCCCAATACTAATGCTTCACTATATGTCTAGCACTGTTACAAACATCTTTTTTCCATTATCTGATTTTATCCTCAGAACAGCTCTGTAAGATGGGAGCTCTCATTATCCTCATTTTCTATTTTTGTTTTCTTTAAAATATTATTTTAATTAGTTTCTGCTTTATAATAAAGTGACTCAGTCATACATATACATCTATTCCCATATCCCTTCCCTCTTGCGTCTCCCTCCCTCCCACCCACCCTATCCCACCCCTCCAGGCGGTCACAAAGCACCGAGCTGATCTTCCAGTGCTATGCAGCTGCTTCCCACTATCTATCTACTTTACATTTGGTACTGTATATATGTCCATGCCTCTCTCTCGCTGTGTCACAGCTTACCCTTCCCCCTCCCCATATCCTCAAGTCCATTCTCAAGAAGGTCTGTGTCTTTATTCCTGTTTTACCACTAGGTTCTTCATGACATTTGTTTTCTCTTAAATTCCATAAATATGTGTTAGCATATGGTATTTGGCCTTCACTTTCTGACTTACTTCAGTCTGCATGACAGACTCTAGGTCTATCCACCTCATTACAAATAGCTCAGTTTCATTTCTTTTTATGGCTGAGTAATATTCCATTGTATATATGTGCCACATCTTCTTTATCCATTCATCCGATGATGGACACTTAGGTTGTTTCCAGCTCCGGGCTATTGTGAATAGAGCTACAATGAACATTTTGGTACATTTCTCTTTTTGAATAATGGGTTTCTCAGGGTATATGCCTAGTAGTGGGATTGCTGAGTCATATGGTAGTTCTATTGTTAGTTTTTTAAGGAACCTCCATACGGTTCTCCATAGTGGCTGTACCAATTCACATTCCCACCAGCAGTGCAAGAGTATTCCCTTTTCTCCACACCCTCTCCAGCATTTATTGTTTCTAGATTTTTTGATGATGGCCATTTTGACTGGTGTGAGATGATATCTCATTGTAGATTTGATTTGCATTTCTCTAATGATTAATGATGTTGAGCATTCTTTCATGTGTTTGTTGGCAGTCTGTATATCTTCTTTGGAGAAATGCCTATTTAAGTCTTCTGCCCATTTTTGGATTGGGTTGTTTGTTTTTCTGCTATTGAGCTGCATGAGCTGCTTATAAATTTTAGAGATTAATCCTTTGTCAGTTGCTTCATTTGCAAATATTTTCTCCCATTCTGAGGGTTGTCTTTTGGTCTTGTTTGTGGTTTCCTTTGCTGTGCAAAAGCTTTGAAGTTTCATTAGGTCCCATTTGTTTATCTTTGTTTTTATTTCCATTTCTCTAGGAGGTGGGTCCAAAAGGATCTTGCTGTGTTTATGTCATAGAGTGTTCTGCCTATGTTTTCCTCTAAGAGTTTGATAGTTTCTGCCCTTACATTTAGGTCTTTAATCCATTTTGAGCTTATTTTTGTGTATGGTGTTAGGGAATGATCTAATCTCATACTTTTACAAGTCCCTGTCCAGTTTTCCCAGCACCACTTACTGAAGAGGCTGTCCTTTCTCCACTGTACATTCCTGCCTCCTTTATCAAAGATAAGTTGACCATATGTGCGTGGGTTTACCTCTGGGCTTTCTATCCTGTTCCATTGATCTATCTTTCTGTTTTTGTGCCAGTACCACACTGTCTTGAACACTATAGCTTTGTAGTATAGTCTGAAGTCAGGGAGCCTGATTCGTCCAGCTCCGTTTTTCGTTCTCAAGATTGCTTTGGCTATGTCGGGTCTTTTGTTTTTCCAAACAAATTTTGAAATTTTTTGTTCTAGTTCTGTGAAAAATGCCAGTGGTAGTTTGATAGGGATTGCACTGAATCTGTAGATTGCTTTGGGTAGTAGAGTCATTTTCACAAAATTGATTCTTCCAATCCAGGAGCATGGTATATCTCTCCATCTATTTGTATCATCTTTAATTTCTTTCATCAGTGTCTTATAATATTCTGCATAAAGGTCTATTGTCTCCTTACGTAGGTTTATTCCTAGATATTTTATTCTTTTTGTTGCAGTGGTAAATGGGAGTGTTTTCTTGTTTTCACTCTCAGTTTTTTCATCATTAGTGTACAGGAATACCAGAGATTTCTGTGCATTAATTTTGTATCCTGCTACTTTACCAAATTCATTGATTAGCTCTAGTAGTTTTCTGGTAGCATCTTTACGATTCTCTATGTAGAGTATCATGTCATCTGCAAACAATGACAGCTTTACTTCTTCTTTTCCGATTTGTATTCCTTTTATTTACTTTTCTTCTCTGATTGCTGTGGCTAAAAGTTCCAAAACTAAGTTGAATAAGAGTGGTGAGAGTGGGCAGCCTTGTCTTGTTCCTGATCTTAGTGGAAATAGTTTCAGTTTTTCACCATTGAGGACGATGTTGGCTGTGGGTTTGTCATATATGGCCTTTATTATGTTGAGGAAAGTTCCCTCTATGCCTACTTTCTGCAGGGTTTTTATCATAAATTGGTGTTGAATTTTGTCGAAAGCTTTCTCTGCATCTATTGAGATGATCATATGGTTTTCCTCCTTCAATTTGTTAATATGGTGTATCACATTGATTGATTTGTGTATACTGAAGAATCCTTGCATTCCTGGAATGAACACCACTTGATCATGGTGTATGATCCTTTTAAAGTGCTGTTGGATTCTGTTTGCTAGTATTTTGTTGAGGATTTTTGCATCTATGTTCATCAGTGATATTGGCCTGTAGTTTTCTTTCTTTGTGACATCCATGCCTGGTTTTGTTATCAAGGTGATGGTGGCCTCGTAGAATAAGTTTGGGAGTGCTACTCCCTCTGCTATATTTTGGAAGAGTTTGAGAAGGATAGGTGTTAGCTCCTCTCTAAATGTTTGATAGAATTTGCCTGTGAAGCCATCTGGTCCTGGGCTTTTGTTTGTTGGAAGATTTTTAATTACAGTTTCAATTTCAGTGCTTGTGGTTGGTCTATTCATAATTTCTACTACTTCCTGAGTCAGTGTTGGCAGGTTGTGCATTTCTAAGAATTTGTCCGTTTCTTCCAGGTTGTCCATTTTATTGGCATAGTGTTTCTTGTAATAATCTCTCATGATCTTTTGTATTTCTGCAGTGTCAGTTGTTACTTCTCCTTGTTCATTTCTAATTCTATTGATTTGAGTCTTCTCCCTTTTTTTCTTGATGAGTCTGGCTAATGGTTTATCAATTTTGTTTATCTTCTCAAAGAACCAGCTTTTAGCTTTATTGATCTTTGGTATTGTTTCCTTCATTTCTTTTTTCATTTATTTCTGATCTCATCTTTATGATTTCTTTCCTTCTGCTAAATTTGAGGGCTTTTTGTTCTTCTTTCTCTAATTGCTATAGGTGCAGGGTCAGGTTGTTTACTCGAGATGTTTCCTGTTTCTTAAGGTGGGATTGTATTGCTATAAACTTCCCCCTTAGAACTGCTTTTGCTGTGTCCCATAGGTTTTGGGTCATCGTGTCTCCGTTGTCATTTGTTTCTAGGTATTTTTTTAATTTCCTCTTTGATTTCTTCAGTGATCACTTCGTTATTAAGTAGTGTATTGTTTAGCCTCCATGTGTTTGTATTTTTTACAGATCTTTTCCTGTAATTGATGTCTAGTCTCATAGCATTGTGGTCAGCAAAAATACTTGATACAGTTTCAGTTTTCTTAAATTTACCAAGGCTTGATTTGTGACCCAAGATATGATCTATCCTGGAGAATGTTCCATGAGCACTTGAGAAAAATGTGTATTCTGTTGTTTTTGGATGGAATGTCCTACAAATATCAATTAAGTCCATCTTGTTTAATGTATCATTTAAAGCTTGTGTTTCCTTATTTATTTTCATTTTGGATGATGTGTCCATTGGTGAAAGTGGGGTTTAAAGTCCCCTACTATAAGTGTGTTACTGTCAATTTCCCCTTTTATGGCTGTTAGTATTTGCCTTATGTATTGAGGTGCTCCTATGTTGGGTGCATAAATATTTACAATTGTTATATCTTCTTCTTGGATTGATCCCTTTATCATTATGTAGTGTCCTTCTTTGTCTCTTCTAATAGTCTTTATTTTGAAGTCTATTTTGTCTGATATAAGAATTGCTACTCCAGCTTTCTTTTGATTTGCATTTGCATGGAATATCTTTTTCCATCCCCTTACTTTCAATCTGTATGTGTCTCTAGTTCTGAAGTGGGTCTCTTGTAGACAGCATATATATTGGTCTTGTTTTTGTATCCATTCAGCCAATCTGTGTTTTTTGGTGGGAGCATTTAGTCCATTTACATTTAAGGTAATTATTGATATGTATGTTCCTATTCCCATTTCCTTAATTGTTTTGGGTTCATTATTGTAGGCATTTTCCTTCGTTGTGTTTCTTGCCTAGAGAAGTTCCTTTAACATTTGTTGTAAAGCTGGTTTGGTGGTGCTGAGCTCTCTCAGCTTTTGCTTGTCTGTAAGGGTTTTAATTTCTCCATCAAATCTGAATGAGATCCTTGCTGGGTAGCGTAATCTTGGTTGCAGGTTTTTCTCCTTCATCACTTTAATTATGTCCTGCCACACCCTTCTGGCTTGAAGATTTCCTGCTGAGAGATCAGCTGTTAACCTGATGGGGATTCCCTTGTGTGTTATTTGTTGTTTTTCTCTTGCTGCTTTTAATATGATTTCTTTGTGTTTAATTTTTGACAGTTTGATTAATATGTGTCTTGGCATATTTCTCCTTGGATTTCTTCTCTATGGGACTCTCTGTGCCTCCTGAACTTGATTAACTATTTCCTTTCCCATATTAGGGAAGTTTTCAACTATAATCTCTTCAAATATTTTCTCTGTCCCTTTCTGTTTCTCTTCTTCTTCTGGAACCCCTATAATTTGAATGTTGGTGCATTTAATGTTGTCCCAGAGGTCTCTGAGACTGTCCTCTTTTCTTTCCATTCTTTTTTCTTTCTTTTGCTCTGCATCAGTTATTTCCACTGTTTTATCTTCCACATCACATATCCGTTCTTCTGCCTCAGTTATTCTGCTATTGATCCCATCTAGAGTATATTTCATTTCATTTATTGTGTTTTTAATTAATGCTTGATTCATCTTTAGTTCTTCTAGGTCCTTGTTAACTGTTTCTTACATTTTGTCTATTCTATTTCCAAGATTTTGGATCATCTTTACTATCATTATTCTGAATTCTTTTTCAGGTAGACTGCCTATTACCTCTTCATTTGTTAGGTCTGGTAGGTTTTTATCTTGCTCCTTCACGTGCTGTGTGTTTTTCTGTCTTCTCATTTTGCTTATGTTACTGTGTTTGGGGTCTCCTTTTTGCAGGCTGCAGATTCGTAGTTCCTGTTGTTTTTGGTGTGTGTCCCCAGTGGCTAATGTTGTTTCAGTTGGTTGTGTATGCTTCCTGGTGGAGGGGACTAGTGCCTGTGTTCTGGTCGATGAGGCTCGATCTTGTCTTTCTGGTTGACAGGTCCACGTCTGGTGGTGTGTTTTGGGGTGCCTGTGGCCTTATTTTGTTTTTAGGCAACCTCTTTTTTAATGGGTGGGTTTGTGTTCCTGTCTTGCTAGTTGCTTGGTATAGGCTGACCAGCACTCTAGCTTGCTGGTCGTTGAGTGAAGCTGGGTGCTGGTGTTGAGATGGAGATCTCTGGGAGATTTTCACTGCTTGATATTATGTGGAGCTGGGAGGTCTCTTGTGGACCCGTGTCCTGAAGTTGACTCTCCCACTTCAGAGGCACAGCACTGACTCCTGGCTGTAGCACCAAGAGCCTTTTTTCTACTCAGCTCAGAATAAAAGGGAGAAAAAGTAGAAAGAAAGAATTAGTAGAAGAAAGAAAAAGAAAAAGAAAAAGAAAAACAAAAGAAGGAAAGGAAGGAAGGAAGGAAGGAAGGAAGGAAGGAAGGAAGGAGGGAGGGAGGGAGGAAGGAAAGAAAAAGAAAGAGAGAGAGGAAGAAACAACGGAGGGGGAGGGAGGAAAGAAAGAAAGAAAGAAAGAGAGAAAGAAAGAAAGACAGGAGAGAGGGAGAGAGAGAGAAAGGATAGAAAGAAAGGAAGACAGGAGGGAGGGAGGGAGGGTGGGAGGGAGGGAGGAAGGAAAGAAAGATAAAAAGAAAGAAAGGAGGGTTGGAGGGAGGGAGGGAGGAAGGCAAGGTAGGAAAAAAAGAAAGAGAGAAGATAAAGTAAAATAGAATAAAGTATGATAAAATATAGTAACGTTATTAAAATAAAAAAGTAATCATTAAAAAAAATTTTAAAAAAACGGACGAATAGAACCCTGGGACAAATGGTGGAAGCAAAGCTATACAGAGAAAATCTCACACAGAAGCATACACATACACATTCACAAAAAGAGAATAGGGGGAAAAAATCGTAACTCTTGCTTTCAAAGTCCACCTCCTCAATTTGGGATGATTTGCTGTCCATTCATGCACTCCACAGACGCAGGGAACATCAAGCGGTCCTTGGAGCTTTAATCCACCACCTCAGAGGCTGCACAGAGTGATTTCCCTGTGTCTTCTCTGCTCTCACAGCTCCCGGGTCTCTGCCTTGGACCTGGCCCCGCCTCTGCGTGTAGGTCACCGGAGGGCGTCCATTCTTCGCTCAGACAGGACGGGTTTAAAGGAGCCACTGATTTGGGGGTTCTGGCTCACTCAGGCTGAGGGGAGGGAGGGGCACGCAGTGAGGGGTGAGCCTGCTGCGGCAGAGGCCGGCATGATGTTGCAGCAGCCTGAGGCGCTCCGTGCGCTTTCCTGGGGAAGCCGTCCCTGAATCCCGGGACCCCTGCAGTGGCGGGCTGCACAGGCTCCCCGGATGGGGTAGTGGACAGTGATATGTGCTCGCACACAGGCCTCGTGGCGGGGGCAGCAGCAGCCCCAGCATTCCACGCCTGTCTCCGTGGTCTGCGCCTTTAGCCGCAGCTCGCGCCCGTCTCTGGAGCTCCTTTAAGCAGCGCTCTTAATCCCCTCTCCTTGCACACCAGGAAACAAAGAGGGAAGAAAATGTCTCTTGCCTCTTCGGCAGCTCCAGACTTTTTCCCGGACTCCCTCCGGGTTAGCCGTGGTGCACTAACCCCTTCAGGCTCTCTTCCCGCCGCCACCCCCAGTCCTCTCCATGGGCTCTAACCAAAGCCCGAGCCTCAGCTCCCAGCCCTGCCCGCCCCGGCGGCCGAGCAGACAATCCTCTCGGGCTGGTGAGTGCCTGAGGGCACCGATCCTCTGTGCGGGAATCTCTCTGCTTTGCCCTCCACACCCCTGTTTCTGTGCTCTCCTGCGCTACTCCAAAGCTTTCCCCCTCCGCCAACTGCAGTCTCCACCTGCAAAGGGGCTTCTAGTGTGTGGAAACCATTCCTCCTTCACAGCTCCCTCCCACTGGTGCAGGTCCTGTCCCTATCCTTTTGTGTCTGTTTATTCTTTTTTCTTTTGTCCTACCCAGGTATGTGGGGAGTTTCTTGCCTTTTGGGGGGTCTGAGGTCTTCTGCCAGCGTTCAGTAGGTGTTCCGTAGGAGTTGTTCCATGTATAGATGAATTTCTGATGTATCTGTGGGGAGGAAGGTGATCTCCGCGTCTTACTCTTCCGCTGTCTTCCCCCGGAACCAATCCTCATTTTCATGAAGAGGAAAATGAAGTGCAGAGAGGTAAGTAATTATCAACTGGTATGTGGTTGTCTGGCTCAGAAGCCATAACTCAAACCCTTTGCTATCTTGCAGTACGAATGTTTTTGGAAGAACTTTGGGTAAATCCATTCCCATTTGTGTGTGTGTGTGTGTGTGTGTGTATATATATATTACATGAAGTATTAAGAGAATACACATCATAGGATAGTCACTTTTTCCACATTTTTGGTGTGGCAGATGTACACAACAAGAAAAAGTAAATGAAAACATCAGGATATCCATGTACCCTAAAAAAACTGACCAATTATAAAATGCAGTATTGAAAATAACTAGAAAATATTGGGAATTTGGATTGAAACACAGAAAGAGTCATTTAAATGAATAATATATAACGAGGAAGAAGAAAAGGAAATGGATGGAGACCAATTAAGTTCCCACTGTATGCCAGTTCGTACTAAGGAAATTATAGGAGTTATTATAGAAAGACAATGTAGTATGGCAGTGTTTTTGTTATGATTTTGTCTACATTTATATTCAAATTAAATGTTTAATTAGTTGTACCTCAATATTTATAGAATGACTTCCATATTCTAAACCAGTTATTTTGCTATATTTTAATTATTTAACAAAAATTCACTTAGTTGCTAGTGCTAGCCAGTGTTCTAGGTGCTGGGGGGGAAAATGGTGAATAAAATAAAGTCTTTGCAGTTGTTGAGCTTACATTTTAGTGGGGAAGACAGGCAATAAATAGACAATCAGATATGGAATATAAATAATTAAAACACTATGAAGAAAAATACAGCAGGGTAATGGAAACAACAATGAGTAACTGGAATTTTAAATAGGGTGTTCACATAAAGCTCAAACAAGAAAGTGTTTCTTGGAAACAATCTAGATAAAATGTCTTTCTAAAGTACATAACTAATGAATTACTTTAGTAGAAGTATGCAGAAGTACCTATCTAGGTGGCCCATACAACCACTTCTACAACATGGTGTCATCTCTTTTAGAAACAATGACAAGAATAAAGAGTAATCAGTGTGAAAATTACTAGTCAAGATGGGGAACTATGGTTCTAACTAGAAACCATAATTTTTCCAGTTAGCTTGCCTTTTGTGATTGATTAATCTTCAGTTGCCTAGTTTTGTTTTGTTCTAAGCCACAGATCCCACTCATGCGTCTTATGATTTGCCTTGTCTTTACACATAAAATCAACTCTTTATAGCTCTTCCTGTTGTGCATGGTCAGAAATGAATGTCTCTTTATCTATAATGTAGTCTGTGTGCTCTGGGAAATCTTGTTCCCCAACTGCCATACAATTTTCAGGAAACTTCTTAGCTTTTATTAAATGATCCAAAATAATAAATGTGTATGATGCCCAGGTATATATATATATATATATATATATATATATATATGTATGTATACACACACACACACACATACATATATATTTATGTATTTATCTCCCAGCAGCCACCTTTGAGAGGGAATTTGAATTCACTTTCAGTTAGGTTCTCAAAATAGTTGAGATGACAGAAAGACATCAGGAGTCCTCAAAGGGCATTGTGGTAATTTTGACAGAGTAGGCCAGATTGATTAAGAGAGCTAAATTTAAGGGGACCAAAACAGGTATGGATTATCCTTGGACACAGCCACTATAGAGATGTGGTATGATTTATTTTTCAAATAACACCAATCATTCCTTAACATGATTATAGACTTGTTTGTTTATGTCTATTTATCCCTTAGGTCAAGAACTTTATTTTGTTTCTTACTGTTGTTCCAGTATCTAACAAAACATGGTACAAAGTAGACATTCAATAAATATTTGCTGAATAAGTGATTTAATTTTGTAAACTTTTGATATTCAAATATTTGAATCAATTTTTAAACATAATATTCTAATTGGTTCTCTAACTTTGCAAATGACCAGACAGAAAGAAAAATTGCAAAGCTGTAAAAAAAAAAAAATGCTAGCCCACTTGTAACTATTTTCTTTGCTCAAATGGGCTAGAATTACAAAAGAAAGAAAGAGGTGGGGGAGGAAGGGGAGAAGGGGGAAGGAGTGGAAGAAGGAAAGAAGGAAGGAAGATAGAAAACACAACATAAAACAAAAAGATTAGCTCAGCAACAGAGGCATAAGCTTTAAAAACTAAGAAAAATTAAAAAAAAATCAAAATGAAATGACTGCTGTTACAATTTTGAAACTGGAAAATATATCACAAAATGACATTATGAAGTAATACTTGAGAAAAAAGAGAAGATAGATAAACCACATTTTTTTTTTTCCTAATGCTGTTTGGTAGAATTACCTACTTTTCTCTATGACTCTCCTGGGTTCTTGTCAAAATCTGAAAAGTCAGGCACCATTACTTTAATGGACTAGATACAAAGGAGGCTGGTTATAGTATTGACTTTGGAACCAAACAAAGTTAGTTTTGAATCCTGACTCTCACACTTTCTGGCCGGTTACCTTGAACAAGAAACTTACCTAAGCCTCAGATTTCCTAGTATTAAAATAAGTATAGCAATAGCTAACTCAGAGTGTTGCTATGGATACTAATTGCAATAAATCATATAATGGTTAGCTGATGACTATCTCATTAGTGATCAATAGCTGGTGTTTATTATTGTTATAGGTAATGTTCTAGACAGATACATAAAGAAAATTGATTTTGGAATGAATAAGATTGTTCTTTTTCATTAGTGTTAATAACACTGAAATACCTTTGGGGCCTATGGGAACAGTAGGTTAGGGAACATGAACACGTGAATACCTCTGCCACCACTGTCCAGGCTTATTAACTTGACTGTATATTAGCATCAAATCCTGAGTTAAATCTAAGGGTTATCAAATGTGGGTGCAAGGGAAAGGAATTAACATGCTCTGTACACTTACTATGTATCAAGTACCATTCAAGCCACATGACAAGTATATCTCATTTAATTTATTTCTCATACTGATCCATTTGCCCTGTTTTTAATAGGGAAAATAATATGACTCAGAGCGATAAATTAACTTGTCCAAGATCATGAGTTAATGGAGAATTTGGGGTTTGAAACTAGAGCCATCTAGCTCAAAAATGCATTCTCTTTATACTCTGACATGCTGACTTATCTATGCCTTGGATTCACTGGATTTTGCTCTAATTCTGAAACATCAGTCTCAGGGATGAGAAATCAATTGAATCAAACTGATTGTTTGATACCCAGAAAGCAGCAAAATATGTATGGTAAAATGCAGATTTGGTCCAAATTCCTGAAGTATTTGTCTTTTTACCCACATAAACTTGTTTATTTTTAATGTTTAATTTTAAGAGCATGTATTTATTTTCATAGTAAAGCATTATAATATTTCCTCTATAGAGGGACTACAAAGAGTCATTGTATTCTGCAAGCTAAGGTGGCTGTCTACCAGCATTGTCTAGTGGACCTGGAATACTATGGTACCCCAAAGCCAGAGAATCATCCTTGCAGGGTTTTAAAAATAGTTATGGACTCAAAACAATGGCCTTTCACACCCACCCTTTCAAAATAATACACATTTTATTACTGTGCATAACTGCAACGATCTAGGCAGCTTAAGGATATGATGAATTTCTTAATTATATATTGGAGTATCTCACAGAACTCAAGCACAGGAATGAAACAAGCCCTCAAACAGTGGGACTCAATTAGAATTCGGAAAGTACTCAAGAATCCACTCTCTTTTATCTCTGCTTCTGTGGTATTGTGGAATAAACAGTTTTTGCTGTTTCTCTGTTCACTTTGTGAGATATGGCCATAAAATATACATACGTGTATATGTTACATTTTGGAACGTATAAACCTCTAGCCGCTCACTCACTGTCTCTGAACCCTAATTCAAAATTATAGGAAAGGAGAATCTGAATAATCAACTTTAGCCATGGGCCTGGGATAATGTACAAACAAAGCATGTAGACTCATTCTTGTGGGATGAGGAATTCTCTCGTGGAAGGGAGGCGACTTCTATAGAAAACAGCTATCTAACTTCTCTACAACATGTGTGCATATCATATATTTTACTTATAATTTCAGACATCTCACTACCCATTCATAGACTTGGGTTAAAAGATCATAAAAACTTTCTCCCAGTCGTAGCTATTCCCGCCCCCAGTGGATGTGTTCGTATATATGTGTGTGCATATTAATGGTGCAGAAATTGTTTTGCCTCATTTTACAAAAGTGGAGTATGTTGCTTTAAACAGCAGCTGGATCATTTTCTGTATGTAAACATAGAGTCATTTTACTGACATAAAGAAAACTTGGGTTAGACAAGGGAAAGGAAAGGCAAAGAGTATGTCCAGGAAGATATATTGTGTGTAATCACTTGAGCTTTCCTGGCAGACGGAGGCTCAGTAAACAAAAATGCTGTAATAATATTTGCACCCTGTGCAATTCCACACTAGTTCCATCTTGCCTTTGCCTTTGCTGCAGTCAGCACATATCTGCCTTTGCAATGTGAAGTCAGAGGTGCCAGCTGTAGTGAAATGGAGACAGTGTTATATATGTCTCTCTATTAAGAACCAAGTAATGACATCTACACCTTTATGTATGCTTGCTGACAGGCATTTATGATAATGAATTGCAAGGTTTGCTGACCCTGGTTTGACTTGATCTGTTTATTTCTGATTTATCCATTCCCATTAGAATGCTTGTTTATGGATGTAAGTATTATTGTTAAAGAGAATGCTAAAATATATCTTTTAAAATAATGTCCTAGCAATTGCTAAATATTAAGTCGATAAGCTTTTATTTTCCTGTATATGATTCTCTGAGCCTTAAAATCTAGATACTAACTTAGCAAAAAGCAAATATTTTTCATGTGAATAAGCAACACATCACATTTTTTAATAGTATGCCTATCATTGTGGAAAACTAAGTTTATGGGGGGGATGCTCTTAATTTATTCAAGTGGTAATTTTACTCATCCATAGATTTATATTTAAAGTTTATGTATATGTAGCTACATATATATAGTTTATAGCTTTATAAACAAAAATGAGATTTCTAATTTCTTTTTCTTAGTTCTAAAGAAATTATATATATATATATATATATATAATATATTCAGCAAAAGATTTTAATGAGGATTTATATAATTTATGGTAGGAATTAAGAACAATGTAATGTTAGGGTTTAGGTTTTCATTCTTAGTTATATTTCTTCCTATAAGATGCTTAAATTCTTTTACATCAGTTTCCTGACTAAAATGGCAAATAGAGATTTGTGAAAACCTAAAGTGTTGGCATATAGCTGAACAATAATTAATATATATTTTTTGTAATTACTAGCATTAATAATGATTATAAGGATAATGTAAAGTTAAAGATAGTATTAACTAATAACTAGTGATTTTTTTAAAAAAAATTATTGGAGTATAGTTGCTTTACAATGTTGTGTTAGTTTCTACCATACAGCAAAGTGAATCAGCTATACATATAAATATATCCCCTCTTTTTTTGGATTTCTTTCCCATTTAGGTCACCACAGAGCATTGAGTAGAGTTCCCTGTGATATACAGTAGGTTCTCATTACTTATCTATTTTATACATAGTATCAATAATGTATATGTGTCAATCCCCATCTCCCAATATGTGTGTCTGACCCCTGTTCCCCCTTGGTATTCATACGTTTGTTCTCTACATCTGTGTCTCTATTCCTGCTTTGCAGATAAGATCATCTATACCATTTTTCTAGATTTCACATGTATGGGTTAATATATGATATTTGTTTTTCTCTTTCTTACTTACTTCACTCTGTATGATAATCTCTAGGTCCATCCATGTCTCTACAAATGACCCAGTTTCATTCCTTTTTATAGCTGAGTAATATTCCATTGTATATATGTAGCACATATTCTTTACCCACTCCTCTGTTGATGGACATTAGGTTGCTTTTATGTCTTGGCTATTGTAAACAGTGCTGCAATGAACATTGTGGTGCATGTGTCTCTTTGAATTATAGTTTTCTCAGGATATATGCCTAGTAGTGGGATTGCTGGGTCATATGGTAGTTCAATTTTTAGTTTTTTAAGGAAACTCCATACTGTTCTCCATAGTGGTTGTATCAATTTATATTCCCACAAACAGTGCAAGAGGGTTTCCTTTTCTCCACATCTTCTCCAACATTTATTGTTTGTAGAGTTTTTGATGATGGCCATTCTGACTGTTTTGAGGTGATACCTCATTGTAGTTTTGATTTGCATTTCCCTAATAATTAGTGATGTTGAACACCTTTTCATGTGCCCCTTGGCCATCTGTATGTCTCCTTTGGAGAAATGTCTATTTAGATCTTCTGCCCATTTTTTGATTGGGTTATTTGTTTTTTTAATACTGAGCTGCATGAGCTGTTTATATATTTTGGAGAATAATACTTTGTCAGTTGCTTCATTTGCAAATATTTTTTTCCTATTCAGAGGGTTGTCTTTTCACCTTGTTTATGGTTTCCTCTGCTGTGCAAAAGCTTTTAAGTTTAATTAGGTCCCATTAGTTTCTTTCTGTTTTTATTTTCATTACTCTAAGGGATGGGTCAGCAAAGATCTTTCTGTGATTTATGTCAAAGAGTGTTATGCCTAATTTTTCCTCTAAGAGTTTTAGAGTGTCTTACCTTACATTTCGGTCTTTAATCCATTTTGAGTTTATTTTTGTGTATGGTGTTAGGGAGTGTTCTAATTTCATTCTTTTACATATAGCTGTCCAGTTTTTGCAGCACCACTTATTGAAGAGGCTGTCTTTTCTCCATTGTATATTCTTGCCTCCTTTGTCATAGATTAAGTGACCATAGGTACATGAGTTTGTCTCTGGGCTTTCTATCCTGTTCCATCGATCTATATTTCTGTTTTTGTGCCAGTACCATACTGCCTTGATTACTGTAGCTTTGTAGTACAGTCTAAAGTCAGGGAGCCTGCTTCCTCCAGCTTGTTTTTTCTTTCTCAAGATTGCTTTTGCTCTTCGGGATCTTTTGTGTTTCCATACACATAGTAAAATTTTTGTTCTAGTTCTGTGAAAAATGCCATTGGTAATTTGATAGGGATTGCATTGAATTTGTAGATTGCTTTGGATAGTATATTTAATAACTAGTGATAAGTTAATAGTACTACAGTAATAAACTACACAAGAAAGAGATGATGAATTCTAAAAAGAAGGTGATACTATTTCAGTCAATATAGTCATTTCTAAATACATCTCATTGCTCACCTCCCATCACCAACTTAAAATGATTATGCAATCCTAAAATGTCTATGGAACCACAAAAGACGTGCAATAGCCAAAGCAGTCTTGAGAAAGAAGAACAAAGCTGGAGACATCACATTTTCTGATTTCAAACTAGATTTAAAAGCTATAGTTATTGGGCTTCCCTGGTGGTGCAGTGGTTGGGAGTCTGCCTGCCGATGCAGGGGACACGAGTTCGTGCCCCAGTCTGGGAGGATCCCACATGCTGTGGAGCGGCTGGGCCCGTGAGCCATGGCCACTGAGCCTGCACATCCAGAACCTGTGCTCCGCAACGGGAGAGGCCACAGCAGTGAGAGGCCTGCATACCACAAAAAAACAAAAACAAAAACAAAAAAACTATAGTTATTAAAACAGTATGATATTGACATGAAAACTGGCTCATAGATAAATGGAACGGGATAGAGAGCCCCCAAATAAACCCACATGTGTGGTCAATTAATTTATGACAAATGAGCCAAGAATGTACAATAGGGAAAGGATAGTCTCTTTAATAAGTGATGTTGGGAAAACTGTAGAGCCACATGCCAAAGAATGAAACTGGACCCATCTCTTACACCATACACAAATATCAACTCAAAATTGATTGAAGACGTGAACTTAAGACTTGAAACCATAAAACTCCTAGAAGAACACAAGGGGAAATTGCATGATTTAAAAAAAAAATTGACACCAAAAGCAGAGACAATGAGAGCAAAAATACACAAATGAGAATACATCAAACTAAAATAGGTTTTAAGGACTCTCTTCTTCTGCACTTGTAAAAACTGTAAACCTGGAACTCTGAAATGTGTGTTCATCCACAGCAGAAGATCTTTTGAAAAGGCTCTTAATGTTGAGAACACAGAGTAAAGTGATACACAGACAAGTCCTGAGAACATTGCTTGAATATTCCTTTAGCCAACTCTACCCTTCTTATGTGTAAGTTAAATAGACAATAAATTCTCTTTTTTAGCTTAAAGTGGATTGAATTGGACTTGTGTCACTTGCAACTAAGAATGCTAATTGACGTAACTGTTTGCCAGCTCTCTCCTCGTGAGGTTGAATTACAAAGAAACCCCTCTATGTTTTATTTTCCCCAGTTTTTTCCATCTAGTTTGTCCTAGTAGTGTAGGACTCTAACTTTAATTATTACCCTGGGATTTTTTCTTTCCTTTTTGAAGAGGGATATGATAAGGGAAAAAATTGAGACACTACTTAGAGAAACAATCAGGAAGTGGTCGGTGTAAACCTTTATATCGTCATGACAACAACTTTATTGACTGAGTGTGTACAGTGCACAGAGCATGCTTTTAGATATTTTAAACTCACTATAACTTCATTTAAGCATCATGAAGTATCACTTTGCAAGGTTTGTATTAATAGAATGGTTACTGGCATTTTACAGAGGAAACATTTGAAACTTACAGAGATTAAATAATATTGACAACTTTGCTTTTCTAGTAGAAGGTCAAGATTCAAACCACGTCACTCTGATTCCAAAAGCAATGTTATTCCCATTAGGCTCTACTACTGATGGGGAAGTCATAATATCCTAGAAATGGTGGCATTTTATGAAGAATATTTAACAGTGTGCAGATATTAAAAGTTTAGTTCTTTAAAACACTGCATGTCTTTGTAGACAATATTGTGAGATTTAGCCAAGATGGAGGAAAAGGAAGTTTTCCTTTGCTGTTTATATTGAGCATAAAATAGAGACATGGCTATGAATACGTTGTAAAGGCTTTCTCATTAAAGTAGTACTTGTCATATCTACATCTACATAGCGATTCTAGGTGAGCTATTTACCATATGGGGACTAACCTCACATTGTTGAACAGAATAATTTAACACTTGCTGAATAGAATTTTGCCTGTGCTATCATTTTTCCAGTGAGCATTCCTGAATTCAACAAAACTAAAACATCTCTATTCTATATTTGTGTTATATTGAGTATGATAAATACAAATAAGAATAAAAATAGATGTTTATATTCTGGGAGTGACTCCTGCAAAGAAGGTATATCAATCACATAAAATTAAGCTGTCACTTCCTAATTTAGAAAGAACTATTCCACACTATACAAGCAAATGTAAATATCAAATAAACAAAGTTTTGGAAAACAAAACAATACAAATGCCCTCTATTGCTATTGTAACTGAAATTAGGGTCAGTGTTCCCTTTACATTTACTTTCCAGGTGTAACAAGTAGATATTTTATTAGCTATAAGAGCTAACATGTTTCAAGCAAATCATTTTACACAGATACTGGGCTGGAATTGTGTACTTACCTGGAAAAAGTTTATGACTTCCCCCTGGTTCAAATATAAAATTGATCTTTGAAGCAAAATTTATAGTTAATCTTAGTCACGTCCTTGAGCTGTCTTCTAGGACACAGGAGTGAACCAGACAAATGAAAGTCACATGTACATGTATAAAATTTGTTATGGTACTTGTTGGACTACTCAGATTTATGGGATAACTTTCATTGGCCTAACCATATTCAGTTTAGAGCTATGAGATAAAGCATTTACTCCTTAAAAGGTTAGTAAGTTGCTTATACACCACTATTTATGTCATCCCCATAAAAAACAACAACTACAGCAAGCAGCTATATTAAATCCTCCCAAGAATATCTGATATAAAGTTGGAGAATGTTGAAAATTTTTTTCAAAGATTTATTTTTATTTAATTACTTTTGGGTGACTTACTGATAAAGGAAGGCAGGCAAGGCAAAATTCATTTTTCTACACAAAGGGAATATTACAATCTTGCCTAGTATGTTGCAATATATAATCTCAAAAGGGACAATATGGGATATATGAAGATATCACTAAAATATTATAATGACTTCTCTACAAAATGAATATATATTCATGGGCACTCTAAAAAAGTGACAGTGTAAAATGTTGAATTTTTGTATTGCATTTGGCTGGTTAGAAAAAGAGAAGGATTAAAGGCAGGTAGAAGGCAATTTACGGAGGGCTGAAGGGTGGCCATTTATTGAGAGCAAAATAGTCAAACCGTGAATGATCTTGATGGAGAAGTGAAGTTTACATAGGACTGAAAGGACAAAATGGAGAACTTTGTGAGAGGCATAGGAAATCATGATATCTTATTCCTTCTCACAACTGCTTTTCCCATTCAAAGAGAAGGAAATGGTCTGGAGATCCTATAATTAGAGTGATATGATGGAGATTAGGTCAAATTGAATTCTATACAGGACTTTTTAACATTGGAGAAACAGAGGATGGGTATGTCTGGGTGCTGTACACAATTTCATTCAGAATCAATGACACCAAGAGAAGATAATAAGTTCTTAGCTTATCTTCTGTGTGGTATAAAAATATACTGACACTGCAGGGAAGCATGAAAGGAGAAGTGTCATGAATCTAATACTTTCCAATCGGTTTCACCCTGTGAGTTTTAATTTTTTCTCTAAATTTTTAAGCCTTGGCCACCAAGACAAAGGCCTCTCCAGTGTATATAAGTTTCATTTCAACTGGCTAATCACAAATAAGATGGGGGAAAAACTATGATCTTTCTCTTTCAGTACATCTAGCATTGATTTATTGATGTGTTAGGGAGAAAAGTATCCCATAGTTACTGAGTGACACTTTCTAGGACAACCTTTTTTATGACAAAACTTCAAGTGGGAGGCATATAAAAAACATTGATGAGAGAAATCTGTGCATGGCATAAAGATGTAAGTGTCTTCATAAATCTGTGAGAAGTATATGTCTCTTTGAACAGTAGTCAAGGAAGCAATGTACTCCCAAAATGAGCATAGAAATAAGGTCTTGTACTCATACTTCTAAATCTGAGTCTGATAATCTTTAGGATGAAGCTGTCTGAGCCTTGAAATATTTTATGGTTATGCCTCCATGAATCCAAACACTCATTTTTATGTTTTATCCAGAAGACACTTTTTGAGCACCAACTATACATAAGGAATTGAGAAAGATTAAAAAGTTATCTTAAACCTTGCTAACAAAAAATTTTAGTAGCACTCAGTGAGAAATAAGATATGTACTCAAAGTCAACAGAGAAAAAGGCATTATCTCTGAAGTATCATAAGATGTTCAAGTGCTATATGTTTATTCTGTGATTCTTAAAGAGCAAAGTGTATTGGAATTCAGGAGGTCATGTGTAAAGCCCAGCCATGGTATTATTAAAAACCTTTCCTTCTCTACTTGGCCTTAAAATATAGACATTCTTCTGAATTTTTAACTGGGTCTCCTTCTCACTGGACAAGTAGTATTATATTATACATTCAAAAGTTTTGAGTTGTGAGGAAGGATATATAAATATGTAAAGAGGCAGAATGAAAATAATATGGAGTACTGGGGTTTACGACAAACCAGGTATGTCATTCAAACTCAATTTCAAATGATCACGTTCAGGTTTACAAAAGGCATTCTTTGTTCAAACAAAACAAGCCTGTTGGCCATATTTGTCCCAGAGTTCAACTGTTGTTACTTTATATTATCTTTAAGCATCTAATTCACTCCCCATTGTTCGATTGACATCTATATTTTCTAAATCTTATATAATGCTAATTATTCAACACCCACAGCTATTTGTACCTAATATATATGTATTAGGTTCCATATAAGACCTTGAACATAAGAAAGGTCAAGACTGATATGGTCTTTGCATTTCTGGAGCTTGAGACCTACCTGTGACGGACAATAAAAAAATCAGTAAATAGATAAATGAGGGGCTTCCCTGGTGGCGCAGAAGTTGAGAGTCTGCCTGCTGATGCAGGGGACACGGGTTTGTGCCCCAGTCCGGGGTGATCCCACGTGCCGCGGAGCGGTTGGGCCCATTAGCCATGGCCACTGAGCCTGCGCAGCGGGAGAGACCACAGCGGTGAGAGGCCCGCGTACCGCAAAAAAATAATAATAAATAAATAAATAAATAAATAAATGATTACAAATTAAAATATGTGTTCTGAAGGGAATGAAGATAATGAAATAATAGAGTATAATTAGACAGCACCTAATTAGAGAATATGGTAAGGAAAAGCTTAGACTGAGGTAAAATTTCTGTGAGTGCTTCTTTTGTGTCCCCCTCATATTACCAGGGAATGGAGCATTCCCCACCCCTCCTCATGCAGAAGGGAAGAGAAAAGCCAGGATTTTTTCTACATTACTATTAATTCCTGTTAGCCTCTAGCTTTCTCTTAAATAGACTGAAGTGATGGGATAAATGGGGATATTGGAAAAATCTTACCTCTTAATATCTGGCAAGGACATTTCTAGATGATAACTATAAATTTTTGGATACTTGCCAACTATTGTTCTTAAATTTGGAGATTTTATTTTGAGTTAAGAGTAAATTTATTATTTAAAACCCTATTACAGGTATTTTTACTGAGCGAGTAATATGATCTGATTTATGATTTCTAAAGATCAATCTACTCAGAGAAAAATAGTTTGCAGGAAGAATAGATTGAACCTGCAACACAAGTTAGGTGACTTTGTTGGTAATCTAGGCCTTGCTATTTAATGGGTGATCCATGGAATAGTAGGGGCAATTCACCTGGGAAGCTGTAAGAAATGATGAATCTCAGACCCTACATCAACTTGCTAAAGCAGAAATATATATTTTAATAAGATCCCAAGGTAATTTGTATGCTCATTAGAATTTGTGAAGGACATGTCTAGATGAGACATGATGGTTGCTTTGGCTAGAGTGATGAGTGTGGAAATGAGAAGAGAACAGACACGATATATATTTTTGAGAGAGAATTTTCCTATGACTTGAATATGATGAGTGAGGAAATCCAGAATGATGACTTGTTTCTAGCTTGAGAAACATAATGGTGGCTTATGATATTTGAGAGAGGAATATACTTGGTGGAAATTAAGGACAAGAGCCCCCATTTTGTCACATCAAGTTAAAATTATCAAGAAAATATCTTAATTGCTATACCCTGACTCATGCCTACTTTCTACTGCTATTAACCCCATTATCTTTCTGTTTCACCCTAACTCCCTGGTGAAAAAGTATGATTAGTCTGGTCAGTAACAATCCTAAGTAGACCATTTCTATGATTTCATTTTTTTTACAGTTTTTATTGGAGTATAGTTGATTTACAATGTTATGTTAGTTTCAGATGTACAGCAAAGTGAATCAGTTATATATATACATATATCCACTCCTTTTTTTTTTTTTTTTAGATTCTTTTCCCATGTAGGACATTACAGAGTATTGAGTAGAGTTCCCTGTGCTATACAATAGGTTCTTATTAGTATCTATTTTATGGTTTCACGGTTTTAAAAAATACAAAATTTTCCCAAAAGTGTCATTTAATTTATTTTTTTCCATTACTTGACAACTCTATCCTGGTAATCATAATTTAGTTAATGGTAACTCTTTCCTTTGTTACTGATTCCATCTTCTGTGAGCTAAAATTATTGTCCAAACAAGACAAAACTGTTTCAGATCCCCATTCTAAAGAGTGTTAGAATTTTGAAAGGAAAATAACTAAATGATTATTCAGAAAAAGGAAATAAAAACAAACACAAAAGAAGTCACTTCTGTGTCTAATATAATCTTCATTTTCTTTTGTACAGCTTTCAAAATCAATGGCAACTATACAAAATCAGTCCTACTTCTGAAAGCGTTAGTAGGTTATTTGTGAATACCCATTGGTAGATGTGGGTAATCATCTCTGATTAGAATATATTAGATTGTACATCTTTTTAATTGCTATGTGTTTTCTGGCTTCCTGGTCAACAAAGAGATACTTATCTATCACCTAAAGAACAATACATCACCATTGGCAGGGCAACATCATTGGGAATAAATCCCGAGGCACAGCATCATAAGGATTTTGTGATTTCCATGGTGGCTAAGGGAAAATTAAAAAATGATTCTCTAAGGTGGGCTGCAAGAAGGCTACAAAATGCTATCAAATACCCCTTTCAATGTGCACTATTTTATTAATAATACTGTGCATTTAATGAGTTTCCCTCTATAGGGGTTTCTTTCCTGTTATATCTTGAGCTGCATTAAGAATAGGGATGGAAAAACTGGTTCAAACAACAAGTTCAGAGCCACTTTTTTAAAATTTATAAACAATTAAAAAGTAAAAAAATACATTTTAGGCCTAGTGCTAAATATTGCAATATCTAACATTTACAGGGCTACTATTCATATTCTGATTTAGAGTTGAGAGAACAAAGGTACTGAGGGAGTAAATAACTTGCTCCAGCTCATTCTACTAATAAGTACCAGAGCTGGAATTAAAACCCAAGCAATCTGTGTTCTGAACTGTATTCTTAACCTCATGCTAAAAATGCCTCAGCTGGATTATGCAACACATACACACACACACACACACACACAAACACACACACACAATTCTGTACACAGAGCAGGTATAGGATCATTTCAGTGATGTCACAAACATTTGTTCTCTATTTTTGAACTGTTCAGAATGATTTGCATGTCACATTAGGTAAATTCCCATGATTATATGTCTCTCTATCAGTCTTTCTCCTTAGTAAGAAACATGTAAACACATATAGTTTATGTGCTTTGAAATTATATAAATGAGCATCTTTAATCATGATTTAATGATTGTATATAATACTTATATAGCCATTTCCTTGAAATTTTATCTCTTTATTAGATGCAATAAAAACCTTTGTGAATATTTGCTGAATAATTTCTACTATGGTAATTTGGTGAGGCTGGGATAGAAGTCAGAAGATATAGTAATCTCCAATAGAGTTTACCACCATTTTTTTAAAATTTACATTATGTTTACTACTACTCCCAAGGCACAAAGTACAGGCTGGTTTAGGGTCATATATTTTACAGATACTAAGCAAATCCATTTCCCAAAATATCTACTAAACTTGAGGTAATGGTTTCCTCCTCCAGACCCCTTCTAAGTATACAGTGCTTCTCAGTGGGGTTTCTGTTAGCATATTCTGTGGGAAAATTCTTCATTCTGTATAGCTCTCACAGATATTGTAGGACATTTAGCATATATGTCCCCTGGTTGTTGTAAGCCAGTGATAACTAAAAATGCCCCCACATTTCCGAATCACCTTGATGGAGAACAACCAAAGGAATTAGGGGAAAATGAAAAATAAACATTTCTACCATTTGCCTACCCACTTTCCTCTCCATCTCCATATATAACAGACCAATTTGAGCACTCAATAGGAGGCACTTAACAAAAGGGGAAAGAGGCCTATTATGTATAATTAAGAAAAAATGAAAAGAAGCAAATGATAATACCTCCTCTCAAGAAAGGCGTTCATGATCCAGACATTCTCCATCATGATGGACACAGCTGGTTAGAGACAGCATATTAATGACCACTTTTGCACCATGACTTGATGGCTATAGCACTGTCTTTTCCAGTAGTTTGTTTTTAAAAGTGAATGTCATAATATTGTCATGGAGCATCATCCAAAAAGTTGTGCACAACAGTATCCTCACTTTTGGCCAAGGCTTCAATCCTACCATAGTACTCTTTGCATGCCTTTCTGCAAAAGCACATTGCTTTTGTCCATCACAGCTGGGTCTGGTGGTCACAGGGTGCTCTCCCCTAGGATTTGGGAGCTTAATTCTTACTAATTGATTTGCTTCATTATAATTATACAGAGCATAGTAGCACTTTGAGATGTAAATGTTTTCAAATGTATTCTGAGAAGTATAAAATTATCTCTAATTCAATGTCTGTTTAAAAGCAAAATCTTAAAACATAGTCTATATCTTAATTTAATGTAAATTTAAGCATATTCAGTGTAATTCTCAATTTAACTTTGCTAACATGAAATCATCATGTAAAGAGCACTTAATACAATTATCATCTACATAGGTTACTTTAATCATGGGCTAACATGTCAAAGTTTCTTTTGTTATCTTGAATTATTATTGGAAGCTACTTAACTTTTCATTGATTGTAATCTCTAAGTAATCAGGAGCTGTGCTTTATTCTTCTTTGTGTTACCCACAGTTCCTGGCATAAGACCAGGAGAGGGAATGCTCAATATATATATTTTATTTGAAATATTTGTATTTTTGTTCAGCTTTCAACATGATATGCAAGATTATCTTCTGTGAAATCTCTTCACTCTCTTGCACTCATCTAAAGCCAATTGTTAAGACATCCATGTTCTATGTCTATAAGATGTACAGAGTTATGGTTTACCAGTCAACTTCATTACTAGCTTTGGCACTGTCAGTTTTTTAACAAACTGCTAACAGAAAAAGTAATAAGAGTATTAGAAAATACATTGCTGTAGGAGCTGTTGTTATTGAGGGCAAAAGGGAAGGGAGTTTATACATTTCCCAGAAATATTAATAATTAAAAATTCCCTCAAATTTGACTCACCTTGTAGCCAAAGCCACACCTCTGATAAAAAAAGTTTTTGCCATGGCTTCTAATTGAAGCTTTATTATGCAACTTAATCATAGGTGTCATGCCAACTCAAGGTGTTTAAAATGCATTTATTGTGATGAGTTGATGCATGGTCATTTTTCAATTATGTTAATTAGTTAAATTACTAATAATGATAATGTGAATAAAACTTCATTTGTTTTTCCTACATAAATCGCAACCAAATCTGGAACTACTTTAGAAACTGCTTACTCAGACCAGTATCATTAATTTGCATGAGAGGGTATATTTTGGTAACATTGCCCTATTATTTTAATTTTTAAAGAATGAAAGTGATGTCCTGAATATTGAATAAATAAAGAGCAATTTATGTTACTGGCTGTTAGGGCTTGCCTTAAGCAAAATTGTGAACATTCTAGAAAGGCCAAAAAGGCACCAGTTGTTGTTATGAGAACCTATGCATTGGTTTTCAGGTATATCCACCAATAATTCAGGTACATCTTTGCTTGGGCTTGTCTCTGGTTCATGTGCCACATTCTCATCTAATTTGCCATATTACTATCAATGTTACTCTGTGTCATATCTGCTTAGAGTCTTTCTCTTTTAAGAAACTAACTAATATAATAAACACTAGCTAATAGTTTCACACATAAACCCATTACCCCATTCTAGGAACCGTATTTATTCTTTGAGAGAAGTTTAGTGGACACCTAATCATTTGCTCTCCCTTTCCTGGTAGATTTCCAGAACAGTGGCTAAGTGCCTGGCACACTCAATCTTCCTTCTGAAGAACGTGACCAGAAACAGGATACTTTCCACAAGTGGTCAGGTTTTTTATCACCTCACTGGACCACCATGATACAACATATTAGACCAGGAATCTGCACCCTAGCAAAGACAACTGTTTCTAAGCTGTCTTCGAACTAGAAAGACATGCTGACTAAATCACTGGTCACTAAGTCTGATATTGGTGCTCCAGAACTGCTACTGCATCCTGAATGGCAAAGGGTACTGACTGAAGTTTCAGGGTGAGACTGTTTCTTGGGTTCCCTTTTTTTCCATGTAGCTTTATAATAATCCCCCTTTATACGAGGTAACCTCTTTATCACTATTCTACTATGCAATTGACCCCTGAACAATCAGGGGGTTTAGGGGCACCCAGCCCTTCCTTGCACACCTGAACATCTATGTATAACTTTATAGTCAGCCTTCCATTCAATGGTTCTGCCACCTCAATTCAACCAGCTGCAGATAGTATAGTACTGCAGCATTTATTGAAAAAAATCTGCCTGTAAGTGGACCTTCAAAGTTGAAACCCATATTGTTCGGTAGTCCTGTAATCTGTAAAACCTCAGCTAATAAGCTTCCTCTATTAGTCCTTTCACAACTGTACAGTCTTTTGTTTTGTTTTGTTTTGTTTATTAGTTTCTGCTTTATAACAAAGTGAATCAGTTATACATATACATCTGTTCCTATATGCCTTCCCTCTTGTGTCTCCCTCCCTCCCACCCTCCCTATCCCACCCCTCCAGGCGGTCACAAAGCACTGAGCTGATCTCCCTGTGTTATGCGGCTGCTTCCCACTAGCTATCTACCTTACGTTTGGTACTGTATATATGTCCATGCCTCTCTCTCGCTTTGTCACAGCTTACCCTTCCCCCTCCCCATATCCTCAACTCCATTCTCAAGTAGGTCTGTGTCTTTGTTCCTGTTTTACCCTTAGGTTCTTCATGACATTTGTTTTTTTCTTAAATTCCATATATATGTGTTAGCATATGGTATTTGTCTTTCTCTTTCTGACTTACTTCACTCTGTATGACAGACTCTAGGTCTATCCACCTCATTACAAATAGCTCAATTTCATTTCTTTTTATGGCTGAGTAATATTCCATTGTATATATGTGCCACATCTTATTTATCCATTCATCCGATGATGGACACTTAGGTTGTTTCCATTTCTGGGCTATTGTAAATAGAGCTGCAATGAACATTTTGGTACATGTCTCTTTTTGAATTATGGTTTTCTCAGGATATATGCCCAGTAGTGGGATTGCTGGGTCATATGATAGTTCTATTTGTAGTTTTTTAAGGAACCTCCATACTGTTCTCCATAGTGGCTGTACCAATTCACATTCCCACCAGCAGTGCAAGAGTGTTCCCTTTTCTCCACACTCTCTCTAGCATTTATTGTTTCTAGATTTCTTGATGATGGCCATTCTGACTGGTGTGAGATGATATCTCATTGTAGTTTTGATTTGCATTTCTCTAATGATTAATGATGTTGTGCATTCTTTCATGTGTTTGTTGGCAGTCTGTATATCTTCTTTGGAGACAGCTGTACAGTTTTTATAGCATTATATCTGAAAAGGCATGTAATTTCATATTAACACTCATGAGAGAGCCTAGCTGGATAACTCTGGTTGCCACTACTGATTTCATCTACAGCACAGGTACCCTCTAATTTATAATTCCAAAGTCCTGGTGTTTTGGATTAAGACTAGAGTTTGTTTAACTTGATATTAACTATCATCATGCACAATTACAGAAACATTGCTTCTGTTGCTTTTATCATTATTTTTTTTCTGAATCTTTATTTGTATCAGTAACATTTAGTAAGCTCTTAAGGAATACAGAATATGTTTTTTATTGCCTTTGGAAGCAGGCACTGTCCATACCTCACCCATATTCCCTTGACATTCACCGTAACTGTGTACTGGACTGTTTGAGGGCCTCCTCTGACAGCAGGTGTGCACTCTGCCCCTCACATGGAAGATGTGGAAGTACAGGTGACAGACAGAACACACCCTGGAGTTGCTTTCTTCCAATGATGAATGAGAGTTGGCAAATATATACACCAACTTTCTGGCCCCTCTGTTTGGGATCATTTCTAACTCATGTGGGGTATGTTATATATAGTCTGCCAGATGTTCCCAGTGCGACTGAGCCCTAGCTGCTGAAAGTTGTATCTCACTCATTAATATCCTATATTGGCTTTCTTATCTTTCTTTTTTCCCCACTACTCTACTGATACTTTCTGGAATTGCCTCAAATATTTGTCTCAGAGTCTGTTTCTGGGGAACCCAACTGAAAATACTCTGTTCCCTTTCAATGCCATTTTATAGTTGGAACTTAGTCAAAGCTCTCATGTATAAAATGTATGACATTTCCTTATATTAAGAGTAATATGTAAATCTCCATATAGTCTGAAATGAAGAGATGTTGTTGGAAAATCATAGAATATCGCATGTAAGAAAATATCTTTCATCACTAGTTTTATTAAAGTATAAAAACATGCAAACAAACATCTTAACACTTGCTCTTCTATTCTTTCCTAAAGTTAAACTAGAACATGCAAATTCTAATTTAGATTATCATCTAGAGAAGGGACATGCTTGCAGGATAACTGACTTTACTATGCCACTCCTACTGTCTCAGTTACCTTATAGTATATAGTTCCAAAGTCCTGGAACTTTTTAAAATATTAATTAATTTATTATTATTAATTATTAATTAATATTATGAATTATTAATTAATTTATTTTTGGCTGTGTTGGGTCTTCGTTTCTGTGCGAGGGCTTTCTCTAGTTGCAGCAAGTGGGGGCTACTCTTCATCGCGGTGCGCGGGCCTCTCACTGTCGCGGCGTCTCTTGTTGCGTAGCACAAGCTCCAGACACGCAGGCTCAGTAGTTGTGGCTCATGGGCCTACTTGCTCCACAGCATGTGGGATCCTCCCAGACCAGGGCTCGAACCCGTGTCCCCTGCATTGGCAGGCAGACTCTCAACCACTCCGCCACCAGGGAAGCCCGAAGTCCTAGAACTTTTTATAGAGAATATGTAAACTTCAAAATGACAAGTTTCTTTGTCATATATAAATATATATATATATGAAGAACGTATGAATCTGGAGTAGTTTATAATATTCTCAAAACCATGCTGAAGCCCATGGTTATGTATTTAGTTGAAATAATTTGTAGTAATAAATTTTAACAACTTTATTGAGGAATGTGTCATATATAATAAGTTGCACCTCTTTAAATTATACAATTTGATAAGTTTTGACATTGGTCTATAACCATGAAACCAGGACTACAAGTAAGAAAATGAACATATTTATCACTACCAAATTTCTTTCTGCCCCTGTATCATCTCTCTCTCCTGCTCTCCCATATGCAGGCAAACACTGATCTGCTTTCTGGCACTGGAGGTTATTAAGAATCTTCCAGAATTTTACATAAGTAGAACTGCACACTTTATTTCTGGCTTCTTTTACTTGAAATGATTGTATATTAAGATCCTTCCATTTTGTAACTTGTAGTTCATTACTTTTTTATTGCTGAGTAGTATAACATCATATGGATATACCACAGTTTGTTTATTCATTCTCCTGTTGGCTTTTAGGTTGTTATCAGTCTTGTCTATGAACATATGCTCTTATTTATATTGGGTAAAAGCTAGGAGAGGAATGGTTAGATTACATGTTAGTTATATGTTTTTCAGGTATATTTATTTAAGAAGCTGCTGTTTTCCAAAGTAATTGTGTCATTTTGTATCCTTAACATGAGTATAGAACAATTCTAGCTCTTCTGTATCCTCATTAACATGTTGCCAGGCCAGTCCTTATATATGCATGTATGTATGTACATATACATATATTTATTATTTTAGCATAAGAGGTACATAGTGGTGTCTCACTGTAGTTATAATTTTCATTTAACGAATAACTAATTGTGTTGGTTATCTTTTCCTGAGATCATTTGATGTCTATATGTCATCTAACTATCTGTCTATCTAATCTAGCTGCATTTTTGTTGTTGCTGTTGAAGTGTCTGTTCAAATCCTTTACCAATTAAAAAAAAATTAGGTTGTTTCTTTCCTGATTATTGAGTTTTGAGGATTTTTTATATAGTCTACATAACAGTCTTTTATTAGCATATATTTCTCCCAGTGGCTCCTCTTTTCATTATTCTGATATTTTCTTTGGAAGAGCAGACATTTTTAATTTGATGAAGCCAAAGTTAAAATATTTTTTCTATTACAGATTATACTTTGTTATCATATTTTAATATTCTTAGCTAACTCAACATCCCAAATGTTCTCCCATATTTACTCTAAAATTTTTATAGTTCTCAATTTTATATTAAGGTCTGTGAACATTTTAATATATTTGTGTATGGTACAATGTATGTAACTCTTTTATTTTGCGTATCCAGTTGTTTCTGTACCATTTGCTAAAAAGACTGTCATTTCTCCGTTGAATTGCCTTTGCACCTTTGTCAAAAATAAGTTGTTTATATATGCCAAACCTATTCCTGAACTCTTTATACAATTCTCTTAATATAATTGTGTATCTTAATGACAACAGTACACAGTCTTGATTACAGTATGTTTATAAAACCTTAAAATAGGTTTATTTTGATTTCCAAAATTGTTTTTCATATTTCCATAGGATTTTCTGGAACAGTTTTCAATTTCTACAAAAGAAAGCCTGCTCAATTTTAGACTGGAACTGCATTAAATATATAGATCTATTTGGAGAGAATTTGCATCTTAATGATATTGGGTCTTCTAACTTATGACTAAGGTATATCTCACCTTAGATACACTTTTCAGCAATATTTTCTAGTAGTTATTGTATAAATATTTTACATTTTTCTTTTATCCCTAGATATTTCATATTTCTGGTGCTATTTTAAATGGCATTATTTTTAAATTTTATTTTCTGATTAGTTTTTCTGATGTTGTTAGTAAGTACAAATGTAACTAATTTTTTGTATCGATCTTCTATCTTGGGGCTTCGTAAACTTACTTAGCTGTCATAGTTTACTCTTTTTTTTAAAGATTCCATCAGATTTTCTACAGAGATGATCATGTTATCTGCAAATAAAAAGCTTTACTCCTGTTTCAGTCTTGATATCTTTCTCTCCCTCTCTCTCTTTCTTTCTTTCTTTCTATTACCTTATTGCATTGGCTAGGAGCTCTAATACAATGTTGAATAGAAGTACTGCAAATAGATAATTTTGTTACTGATGTGAGGTAGAACGCATTTGGTCTTTCACTATTAGGATGTTACATGTAGGGTTTTCATATATACTCTTTACTGAGTTGAAGATGTTTCTCTTTGCTGTAGTTTTTGTATAATGTCTGACTACTTTTGGTATCAGGATAACTCTAGCTTAGTAAAAATAGTTAGAAATTCTTATCTCCTTTTCAGTTTTTTGTAAGAGTTCATGCCAAAATGATATTATTTCCTCCTTAAATTTGTAAAATTACCAGTGAACCCATTTGGGCTTGTCTTTTGTTTTGTTGGAAGGTTTTTTATTACAAATGCAATTTCTGTAACAGATAAAAAAATACTTATGGGCTGTTTTTAAATGAGCTTTTGTTTTTGAGGAAGAATTAGTCATTTCATCTAAGCTGTCAAACTTATTAGCATATGTTTTTTCATGATGGGTTCTTATTATCACTTTAATATCTGTAGAATCTCTAGTGAAGTCTCTCTTTTTCATGATCAGTTTGGCTAGGTGTTTATTAATTTAGTGATCTACTGAAAGACACAACTTTGCATTTCACTGGTTTTCTATATTTGTTTTATTTTCATCTATTTCATTTATTTCTGCTCTGACCTTTATACGTTTCTATATTCTGTTTACTTTGGGTATTTACAAAATAGCTTCTATGATTCCCCCTAAGATTTTAAACAGATAGGATACAATTATTATAATTCTTATAATGTTTGCTTACTCTAGCACGTGTATTAGTTCTAGGGTGGCTTTTTCTTACCCTTTGCATGCTTGGTAACTGTGCATGTTCTTTGTTGGCTGTTGGATATTTTTGAATTTCTATAAATACTTTTGAGCTTTCTTCAGGGACTCAGAATAACTTGAAATAACTTGAAAATAGTTTTGCCCTTTCAAATTTAGCTTCTAAGAATTTTTAAGAATGCCCAGAGCTGTGCTCAGTTTAAGGCTAATTACTCCTCATCACTGAGTTTACCCTCTTGTATACTCTACCAAATGCCTCATGTATTGTGAAGTTTTCTCTGCAGTAATTTGGAATAAAATGGTTGTTTACTATCTCTCGGGGATCACTAAACTTCATTTTCTGATATCTGGAGTCTTACAAAAAAGTGTTTTTTTTTTTTTTTTTTTTTGCGGTACGCGGGCCTCTCACTGCTGCAGCCTCTCCCGCTGCGGAGCACAGGCTCCGGACGCGCAGGCCCAGCGGCCATGGCTCACGGGCCCAACCGCTCCATGGCATGTGGGATCCTCCAGGACCGGGGCACGAACCCATGTCCCCTGCATCGGCAGGCAGACTCTCAACCACTGCGCCACCAGGGAAGCCTCAAAAAAGTGTTTTATATATTCAATCTGATATCGGTTTATTTTAGTATGTAGAGCAAATCTAGTCATTTTTATTCCATCTTGGCCAGAAATGGAAATCTGTTGGCATAATATTTTAAATGTTCAGTTACTCAGAAAATGTGATAACTAAATATTACATTTAACATCCAAGGCTCTTTCAACTTATATATATATATATATATATATATATATATGTATGTATGTATATATCTATCTCTGTAGGCAAATCTCATTCACACTTCACAATATTGTTTATAAAAAGTCTCTATTTCAAATAACATTTAATATCATTAGTGCTTAAAAGTTTTAAATATGAAGAGTCCCAGAATGCATATAGAAATAAGGTTACATATACTGGCTGAAGGTGCTTGTTCAATAAGCACACACAAAAAAATCACTAAATTGTCTTATGGTGGTTTAAGTAATCAGTTATTTAATTAAATGAATATATGTATAAGTGTATACATATATGTCACAAAGGTACAGGCCAGTGGTTGGGAATCATTGCCCTAAAGGTTTTCTGTAAAGCACAGATGGAGTTAATATAAGCTACTGAGAGAAATAGAGCACTTTTTACTTATTTCCAAACAAAGATGATTTGTTAAACAAACAAAAAGTTTTAAATGAAGTTATATTCTGCATGTAACTAAGGTATTGTTATTCCTTTCTGTCACTGTAAAAAATTATCTTTAATAGCTCCTATTTTTCTTTTCCTTTTTACTTTGTTTTTTTGGGTTGGAGTTTCAGAGGCATAGCCAACGATTAAGGAAATATAGAAAATAAAAGTGTCTGGAATTGTGAATCATTTTCTATTAATACCAGTATAATCCTATAACAGAAATAGTATTAATGTGTGTTATATATGTATTAAGACATTCATTCACTGACCAAAAAAGATAGAAATTTGCATTTTATAGTTTTTACAATTCATTTGTATTTAGCCCAAGTCTTTGTTAAACTTTCTTTTATAAAAGCAAGGACTGTTTGTTTGTTTGTTTGTTTGTTTTTCTGATTATTAGTTTTTTAATACGTGCAGAGGAGTGTTACTAGTAAGGGCTTTCTTTTCAACTTCTTCTACTGGAGGTATAGTATGAATACTTTATTAGTTGTCAACAGATTGGCTTGTAGACATGTGCCATGTTTCCTGTTTAAAACATTATGTCTCCCAGAAATGTATTGCTAGCTAGAGGCAGTTTGACATGTGCACATCTCTTGATGCTGTAGACAGGTAAAATGTGACATCACAAGAGCAGAATATGAGAATGAGCATTCTAAGGCAAATATCCCATATCTCTCATTTCTAGTAACAAATAATATCAACAAGAAGCTCAATTATTTTGCTCAAATTGAAAAATACAAAGTGAATAAATACTTTTAAAAAGAGCCTTATTTAGGGAAACAATATTGCCTGTAACTGAAAAACTGAAGGCACGTGTCAGATTTTGACAGCATATTTTCCAATACACCTCTTCAAACATAAAATCTAATCATATTCACCCTTTTCCATGCCATTTAATCCCCCTCCTTGATATATCCTGCTTCCCCAAATGCCATAATGAAAATCAGAGTTCATGGTAAAACTCAAGCCTCTCTGAGCTCCCTTATCTCTAATTAGTTGAACCCAGCTTTGTAAAATTTTATTCCTTCAGCACTCTCCTGTGGCCTAAGTGAAATTCAGACATCTATTGATATAAAAAAGTAAAGGGAATAGCAGGGTAATTTCCTCCCAAAGGAAATATAGTGCAGTTTAATAATATATTGGGAACATGTGGCCAGGTCAGCCCATTATTTATCCTTTTGGCTAGGCTATCTTATTTAGAAGTCAGTAGAAATAAAACAAGAGCATTCTATATAGAATGATTCAGTTATCATTTACTAGTTTCTGTGTTAAAAAAAACTGAAGGTCTTCCCTGGTGGCGCAGTGGTTGAGGGTCCGCCTGCCGATGCGGGGGACAAGGGTTTGTGACCCGGTCCAGGAGGATCCCACATGCCGCGGAGCGGTTGGGCCCATGGACCATGGCTGCTGGGCCTGCGCGTCCGGAGCCTGTGCTCTGTAGCGGGAGAGGCCGCAACGGTGAGAGGTCTGCGTACCGCAAAAAAAGAAAAAAAATGAAGAAAATTATTTTCCATTTTTCTGATTTGATTTGCATTTGCTTGAAACTCACCTGATAGAGATTAGGAATAAAATGGAAAATATTTAGAAAACTAACGAAGTCAGTTTCCACATGGAATAATGTAACATAATTTTTAATACTTAAACTTCTCCAGAAAGAGAATAGGCTGCCTAGTAAGTCAGTGAATAAACTGCCAAAAGGAATTTTTAAAACATTGTCCTGAATACTGTAGAAAGAAAGACTTTTGTCTTTGGAAATCTCTGCTGTCTCATAAAACTTTTTCTTCTGGAATCTAACATCACATTCTCTTCTGAATATTATATGGGTATATTTCTTAATTTCTTTACTGAGATATAACTAGAGAGTCGTTTACATAATTTACTCATCCTTTTCATCACAGAGCCTTATTCATACCAGACTCTCAATAAATATATTTAATTTAGTAATAGTAATATTAGTGTATACAATTTATCAGAAAATATCTTGTATACTTAGCATTGATTATTTTGTTGAATATTTATGAAAATCTTAGAAGGCAAGTACTATTATTTTCATCAAAGAAAATAACCATTAGGGATTTTAAGTGACACCATGTATGAATAAATATGTAACTTAGTTAGTAAATAAACATATGGATAAATGAATATATGAATCTGAAGTTGGACTAGATTATATAGGAAATATATTCTCTGTATGTACATAAGAGCTTTATGGGACCCTGGGAAGATGACGGAAGAGTAAGACGAGGAGATCACCTTCCTCCCCACAGATACATCAGAAATTCATCTACACGTGGAACAACTCCTACAGAACACCTACTGAACGCTGACAGAAGACCTCAGACCCCCCAAAAGGCAAGAAACTCCCCACATACCTGGGTAGGGCAAAAGAAAAAAGAATAAACAGAGACAAAAGGATAGGGACGGGACCTGCACCAGTGGAAGGGAGCCGTGAAGGAGGAAAGGTTTCCACACACTAGGAGCCCCTTCGCGGGCGGAGACTGCAGGTGGCGGAGGGGGAAAGCTTCGGAGTAGCGGAGGAGAGCACAGCAACAGGGGTGTGGAGGGCAAAGCGGAGAGATTCCGGCACAGAGGATCGGTGCCCTCAGGCACACACCAGCCCGAGAGGCTTGTCTGCTCGGCCGCCAGGGCAGGCGGGGCTGGGAGCTGAGGCTCGGGTATCGGCTTTCAGTCGGAGTGCAGGGAGAGGACTGGGGCTGGCGGCAGGAAGAGAGCCTGAAGGGGTTAGTGCACCACGGCTAGCCCGGAGGGAGTCCAGGGAAAGGGTCTGGAGCTGCCGAAGAGGCAAGAGGCTTTTTCTTCCCTTTTGTTTCCTGGTGCGCGAGGAGAGGGCATTAAGAGGGCTGCTTTGGGAAGCGCCGGAGACAGGCGCGAGCCGCGGCTGAAGGCGCGGACCCCGGAGACGGGCGTGGGACGCTGGGGCTGCTGCTGCTGCCGCTGCCGCGGAGCCTGTGTGCGAGCGCGGGTCACTGTCCACCCCGCCTTCCGGGGAGCCTGTGCACCCCGCCACTGCCGGGGTCCCGGAACCCAGGGACGGCTTTCCCGGGAAAGCACACGGAGCACCTCGGTCTGGTGCAACATCACGCCGGCCTCTGCCGCCGCAGGCCCGCCCCACACTGCGCGCCCCTCCCTCCCCTCTGCCTGAGTGAGCCAGAGCCCCCGCATCAGCGACTCCTTTAAACCCGTCCTGTCTGAGCGCAGAACGGATGCCCTCCTGCGACCTACGCGCAGAGGCGGGGCCAGGTCCAAGGCTGAGACCCGGGAGCTGTGAGAGCAGAGAAGAGACAGGGAAATCTCTCTGTGCAGCCTCGGAGGCAGCGGATGAAAGCTCCACGATCCACTTGATGTGCCCTGCGTCTGTGGAGTGCATGAATAGACTGCGAATCATCCCAAATTGAGGAAGTGGACTTTGAGGACAAGATTTAAGACTTTCCCCCCTTTTCCTCTTTTTACAAGGAATTGTCCCAAATTAAAGAGGTGGACTTAGCAAGATTTCAGACTTCTCGCCCTTTTCCTCTTTTTACAACAAAGTATCCCAAATTGAGGAGGTGGACTTGGAGAGCAAGATTTTTGATTTTTCCCCCTTCTCTCTTTTTGTGAATGTGTATGTGTATTCTTCTGTGTAAGATTCTCTCTGTATAGCTTTGCTTCCACCATATGTCCCAGGGTTCTATCGGTTCGTTTTTTTTTTTTTTTTCAATTACTTTTTAATTTTAATAACGCTACTATATTTCATACTTTATTCTATTTTACTTTACCTACTCTTTCTTTTTTTCCTACCATCCCTTCCTCCCTCTGCCCCTCCTATCCTTCTTTCTCTCTTTCTTTCCTTCCTCCCTCCCTCCCTCCCTTCTTCCTTTCACTCTTTCTTTTTCTTTCCTTCCTCCCTCCCTCCCATATTTCTTTCCTTCCTCCCTCCCTCCACCCCTCTTCTTTCACTTTCTTTTTCTTTCCTTCCTCCCACCCTCCTTCCTATCTTTCTTTCTTTCTTTCTTTCCTTCCTCCCTCCCTCCCTTCATCCATTCACTCTTCCTTTTTCTTTCATTCCTCCCTCTCTCCGTCCTTTCTTTCTTTCTTTCTTTCCATCCTTCCTCCCTCCCTCGCTCCATTCTTTCTTTCTTCCTTCCTTCCTTTCTTTCCTTCTTCCTTTCTTTCTCTCTCTTTTTCTTTCTTCTACTAATTCTTTCTTTCTACTTTTTCTCCCTGTTATTCTGAGCCGGGTAGATGAAAGGCTGTTGGTGTTGCAGCCAGGAGTCAGTGCTGTGCCTCTGAAGTGGGAGAGCCAACTTCAGGACACGGGTCCAAAGAGACCTCCCAGCTCCACATAATATCAAGCAGTGAAAATCTCCCAGAGATCTCCATCTCAACACCAGCACCCAGATTTAGTCAACGACCAGCAAACTACAGTGCTGGTCACCCTATGCCAAGCAACTAACAAGGCAGGAACACAACACCAGCCATTAAAAGAGAGGCTGCCTAAAAACATAATAAGGCCACAGGCACCCCAAAACACACCACCAGACGTGGACCTGTCCACCAGAAAGACAAGATCGAGCCTCAACCACCAGAACAGAGGCTCTAGTCCCCCCCACCAGGAAGCCTACACAACCTACTGAAACAACATTAGCCACTGGGGATAGACACGAAAAACAACAGTAACTACGAATCTGCAGCCTGCAAAAAGGAGACCCCAAACACGGTAACATAAGCAAAATGAGAAGACAGAAAAACACACAGCAGGTGAGGGAGCAATATAAAAACCTACCAGACCTAACAAATGAAGAGGTAATAGGGAGTCTACCTGAAAAAGAATTCAGAGTAATGATAGTAAAGATGATCCAAGATTCTATTTCCAAGATCCAAAATCTTGGAAATAGAATAGACAAAATGCAAGAAACAGTTATCAAGGACCTAGAAGAACTAAAGATGAATCAAACATCAATTAAAAACACAATAAATGAAATGAAAAACACTCTACATGGGATCAATAGCAGAATAACTGAGGTAGAAGAACGGATGAGTGAGGTGGAAGATAAAATAGTGGAAATAACTGATGCAGAGCAAAAGAAAGAAAAAAGAATGAAAAGAACAGAGGACAGTCTCAGAGACCTCTGGGACAACATTAAATGCACCAACATTCAAATTATAGGGGTTCCAGAAGAAGAAGAGAAAAAGAAAGGGACTGAGAAAATATTTGAAGAGATTATAGTTGAAAACTTCCCTAATATGGGAAAGGAAATAGTTAATCAAGTCCAAGAGGCACAGAGAGTCCCATACAGAAGAAATCCAAGGGGAAATACGCCAAGACACATATTAATCAAACTGTCAAAAATTAAACACAAAGAAAGCATATTAAAAGCAGCAAGGCAAAAACAACAAATAACACACAAGGGAATCCCCATCAGGTTAACAGCTGATCTCTCAGCAGGAACTCTACAAGCCAGAAGGGAGTGGCAGGACATAATTAAAGTGATGAAGGAGAGAAACCTGCAACCAAGACTACTCTACCCAGCAAGGATCTCATTCAGATTTGATGGAGAAATTAAAACCTTTACAGACAAGCAAAAGCTGAGAGAGTTCAGCACCACCAAACCAGCTTTACAACAAATGCTAAAGGAACTTCCCTAGGCAAGAAACACAACAGAAGGAATATACCTACAATAACGAACCCAAAGCAATTAAGGAAATGGGAATAGGAACATACATATAAATAATTACCTTAAATGTACATGGACTAAATGCTCCTACCAAAAGACACAGATTGGCTGAATGGATACAAAAACAAGAACCATATATATGCTGTCTACAAGAGACCCACTTCAGACCTAAAGACACATACAGATTGAAAGTAAGGGAATGGAAAATGATATTCCATGCAAATGGAAATCAAAAGAAAGCTGGAGTAGCAATTCTTATATCAGACAAAATAGACTTTAAAATAAAGACTATTAGAAGAGACAAAGAAGGACACTACATAATGATAAAGGGATCGATCCAAGAAGAAGATAAAACAATTGTAAATATTTATGCACCCAACATAGGAGCACCTCAATACATAAGGCAAATACTAACAGCCATAAAAGGAGAAATCGACAGTAACACACTCATAGTAGGGGACTTTAACACCCCACTTTCACCAATGGACAGATCATCCAAAATGAAAATAAATAAGGAAACACAACCTTTAAATGATACATTAAACAAGATGGACTTAATTGATATTTATAGGACATTCCATCCAAAAACAACAGAATACACATTTTTCTCAAGTGCTCATGGAACATTCTCCAGGATAGATCATATCTTGGGTCACAAATCAAGCCTTGGTAAATTTAAGAAAATTGAAATTGTATCAACTATCTTTTCCGACCACAATGCTATGAGACTAGACATTAATTACAGGAAAAGAGCTGTAAAAAATACAAACACATGGAGGCTAAACTATACACTACTCAATAACGAAGTGATCACTGAAGAAATCAAAGAGGAAATAAAAAAATACCTAGAAACAAATGACAATGGAGACACGATGACCCAACACCTATGGGATGCAGCAAAAGCAGTTCTAAGGGGGAAGTTTATAGCAATACAATCCCACCTTAAGAAACAGGAAACATCTCGAATAAACAACCTGACCCTGCACCTAAAGCAATTAGAGAAAGAAGAACAAAAAACCCCAAAGTTAGCAGAAGGAAAGAAATCATAAAGATCAGATCCGAAATAAATGAAAAAGAAATGAAGGAAATGATAGCAATGATCATTCAAACTAAAAGCTGGTTCTTTGAGAAGATAAAAAAAATTGACAAACCATTAGCCAGACTCATCAAGAAAAAAAGGGAGAAGACTCAAATCAATAGAATTAGAAATGAAAAAGGAGAAGTAACAACTGACACTGCAGAAATACAAAAGATCATGAGAGATTACTACAAGCAACTCTATTCCAATAAAATGGACAACCTGGAAGAAATGGACACATTCTTAGAAATGCACAACCTGAAAAGACTGAATCAGGAAGAAATAGAAAATATGAATAGGCCAATCACAAGCACTGAAATCGAAACTGTGATTACAAATCTTCCAACAAACAAAAGACCAGGACCAGATGGCTTCACAGGCGAATTCTATCAAACATTTAGAGAAGAGCTAACACCCATCCTTCTCAAACTCTTCCAAACAATTTCAGAGGAAGGAACACTCCCAAACTCATTCTGAGGCCACCATCACCTTGATACCAAAACGAGGCAAGCATGTCACAAAGAAAGAAAACTACAGGCCAATATCACTGATGAACATAGATGCAAATATCCTTTACAAAATACTAGCAAACAGAATCCAACAGCACATTAAAAGGATCATACACCATGATCAAGTGGGGTTTATTCCAGGAATGCAAGGATTCTTCAATATATGCACATCAATCAATGTGATACACCATATTAACAAGTTGAAGGAGAAAAACCATATGATCATCTCAATAGATGCAGAGAAAGCTTTCGACAAAATTCAACACCCATTTATGATAAAAACCCTGCAGATAGTAGGCATAGAGGGAACTTTCCTCAACATAATAAAGGCCATATATGACAAACCCACAGCCAACATTATCCACAATGGTGAAAAACTGAAACCATTTCCACTAAGATCAGGAACAAGACAAGGCTGCCCACTCTCACCACTCTTATTCAACCTAGTTTTGGAAGTTTTAGCCACAGCAATCAGAGAAGAAAAGGAAATAAAAGGAATCCAAATTGGAAAAGAAGAAGTAAAGCTGTCACTCTTTGCAGATGACATGATACTCTACATAGAGAATCGTAAAGATGCTACCAGAAAACTACTAGAGCTAATCAATGAATTTGGTAAAGTAGCAGGATACAAAATTAATGCACAGAAATCTCTGGCATTCCTGTACACTAATGATGAAAAATCTGAAAATGAAATCAAGAAAACACTCCCATTTACCATCGCAACAAAAAGAATAAAATATCTAGGAATAAACCTACCTAAGGAGACAAAAGACCTGTATGCAGAAAATTATAAGACACTGATGAAAGAAATTAAAGATGATACAAATAGATGGAGAGGTATACCATGCTCCTGGATTGGAAGAATCAATATTGTGAAAATGACTCTACTACCCAAAGCAATATACAGATTCAATGCAATCCCTATCAAACAACCACTGGCATTTTTCACAGAACTAGAACAAAAAATTTCAAAATTTGTTTGGAAAAACAAAAGACCCCACATAGCCAAAGCAATCTTTTTTTTTTTTTTTTTTTGCGGTATGCGGGCCTCTCACTGTTGTGGCCTCTCCCGTTGCGGAGCACAGGCTCCGGACGCGCAGGCTCAGCGGCCATGGCTCACGGGCCCAGCCGCTCCGCGGCATATGGGATCCTCCCGGACCGGGGCACGAACCCGTATCCCCTGCATCGGCAGGCGGACTCTCAACCACTGCGCCACCAGGGAGGCCCCCAAAGCAATCTTGAGAACAAACAACGGAGCTGGACGAATCAGGCTCCCTGACTTCAGACTATACTACAAAGCTACAGTAATCAAGACAGTGTGGTACTGGCACAAAAACAGAAAGATAGATCAATGGAACAGGATAGAAAGCCCTGAGATAAACCCACGCACATATGGTCAACTTATCTTTGATAAAGGAGGCAGGAATGTACAGTGGAGAAAGGACAGCCTCTTCAATAAGTGGTGCTGGGAAAACTGGACAGGGATATGTAAAAGTATGAGATTAGATCATTCCCTAACACCATACACAAAAATAAGCTCAAAATGGATTAAAGACCTAAATGTAAGGGCAGAAACTATCAAACTCTTAGAGGAAAACATAGGCAGAACACTCTATGACATAAATCACAGCAAGATCCTTTTGGACCCACCTCCTGGAGAAATGGAAATAAAAACAAAGATAAACAAATGGGACCTAATGAAACTTCAAAGCTTTTGCATAGCAAAGGAAAACATAAAGAAGACCAAAAGACAACCCTCAGAATGGGAGAAACTATTTGCAAATGAAGCAAGTCACAAAGGATTAATCTCCAAAATTTATAAACAGCTCATGCAGCTCAATAGCAAAAAAACAAACAACCCAATCCAAAAATGGGCAGAAGACTTAAATAGGCATTTCTCCAGAGAAGATATACAGACTGCCAACAAACACATGAAAGAATGCTCAACATCATTAATCATTAGAGAAATGCAAATCAAAACTGCAATGAGATATCATCTCACACCAGTCAGAATGGCCATCATCAAGAAATCTAGAAACAATAAATGCTGGAGAGGGTGTGGAGAAAAGGGAACACTCTTGCACTGCTGGTGGGAATGTGAATTGGTACAGCCACTATGGAGAACAGTATGGAGGTTCCTTAAAAAACTAAAAATAGAACTACCATATGACCCAGCATTCCCACCACTAGGCATATACCCTGAGAAAACCATAATTCAAAAAGAGACATGTACCAAAATGTTCATTGCAGCTCTATTCACAATAGCCCGGAGCTGGAAACAACCTAAGTGTCCGTCATTGGATGAATGGATAAAGAAGATGTGGCACATATATACAATGGAATATTACTCAGCCATAAAAAGAAACGAAACTGAGCTATTTGTAATGAGGTGGATAGACCTAGAGTCTGTCATACAGAGTGAAGTAAGTCCGAAAGAGAAAGACAAATACCATATGCTAACACATATATATGGAATTAAAAAAAAAAGTCATGAAGAACCTAGGGGTAAAACGGGAATAAAGACACAGACCTACTTGAGAATGGACTTGAGGATATGGGGAGGGGGAAGGGTAAGCTGTGACAAAGCGAAAGAGAGGCATGGACATATATACACTACCAAACGTAAGGTAGATATATAGGGGAAGCAGCCGCAGAGCACAGGGAGATCAGCTCGGTGCTTTGTGACCGCCTGGAGGGGTGGGATGGGTAGGGTGGGAGGGAGGGAGATGCATGAGGGAAAGGATGTGGGAACAGATGTATATGTATGACTGATTCACTTTGTTATAAAGCAGAAACTAATAAAAAAATAAAATTAAAAAAAAGAGCTTTATGTTCTATGTCTATTAATATAAGAGCTATATATTAAGGTTTAATGTAATAATTATATATATTATCATCACCACTCCTGTAATTTCTCATTTTAGCATCTTTTGCATTGCTTGTCACAGATGTATACATTAATAATTTCATCTTTGTTGCTATAAATACGAAGGAGAGGGGAGATTGCAGAGATAAATTATGTAGAAATTAATACAACATCTACATATTCACATTTACCAACAGACTTTTGGCTTTGCTCCCAATTAAATTCCTTTCAGTAAACATTTAATGGGCCTCTGCAAGGTACTGAATAATACAATGAAACATTACTTAGAGATGTAGGCTGTAGACTCATTGAAACAGTCTCTCTTGGAGTTATATGTGACATCAAATAGCCCTGCTGATTTGTTTTTTATTGGAGTACTACTAGCTGAGTATTATTAAACAGAAAGAAAATGATTCTTTACTGAAGACCAGTGTGATACCCTTTGACATAATGGAAAATAATGTAACCTTATAATAATGTTGATCTACCTGTAAGGAAGACTTTAGATATTTTTATTTTTCCTGTGTTATTAAGCATGTTATATTATAATTTTATAGTTGGAGGATAAATTATATATGATTTTTGAAGGTTGTATTTTTCATCTTCAAGTGTCTTTATTGCTTTTTCCTATCTCAGGAGGAACTAGAAGATTATTTGAAAGAAAATAAAATATTTAGAGACATCAGTTACAATTCAATGGAAGCATGAGCAGGAAGGAGACTGAGACTTGTCAGAAAATGGATTTTTTTTTTTTTTTTTTTGCGGTACGCGGGCCTCTCACTGTTGTGGCCTCTCCCGTTGCAGAGCACAGGCTCCGGACGCGCAGGCTCAGCGGTCATGGCTCACGGGCCCAGCTGCTCTGCGGCATGTGGGATCTTCCCAGACCGGGGCACGAACCCGTGTCCCCTGCATCGGCAGGCGGACTCTCAACCACTGCGCCACCAGGGAAGCCCCAGAAAATGGATTTTTTATTAAGCAAATAACAATGTATTATCACTAAGATCAAAGAGTGTTGGTTCTGATTATCAGTCAGAGCTGTCACAATCTAAAATGAAGCCATAAATTGAGACCTCTGCCACTTTATAATAAACATTTGTTTTCACTCCCATTGGTATTTTAGAACTATTATACCTTTATACTCTGAATTCACAATTCTGTCCCTTATTTGCTCTGTGAACCTTGTTTTATTTCTTAAACTCACTGAGTCTGTTTTATTAATCTCTAAATTGGCAGGCCTAAGAATCAGATAATAAATGTGAAATGATTAGCACAGTGCAAATATGTAGCTGATGTTCATAAATAAGTTTTTATTTTTATTTTTCCATCATTCAAAATTTCACCATTTTCTAATCCAATCTTCCATGAATCTGTTTGTTTAGTAGAGCAATCCACAATGATGTTACTGTCTTCTACTCACTTTTAAAGTTTGTGCCATATGTATTTTATTATTATTCTGAGTCCTCTCCATGTATTATTTATAATTCTTTCATGTATACTGAACTTTGTCTCAGAAGCTGTAACTGACAAGATACAGGCCTATCTAACCTCTAAGAACATGAAAGAGATGAAAGCATTTGTAGGGATTTGGGGATCTTAGAGGACATTTATTCCCCACCTGGCACAGTGCTTCCATCTTTTATACTGCATGGTAAAGAAAATTCACATGTCAGACTGTGGATCAGTGCAGCAAGCCACCTCTGAGAAGGCAAAAATACTAGTGAAGCAGATTAAAGCTCTGGGCATCTTCCAAGCAGGACTACCATTTGAGTTAGATGTATCTGTGACTCCAGAAGTTATGTATTGGACACTACAGCAAAGACAACAGAGGAAAGAGTACCACTAGGATTTTGGTCCCAGCTCTAGGAGATAGAAACCCAATATATCTCCATAGAGCAACAGCTTCTAACAGTGTACACAGTGCTTCTCCAAGTGGAGTCTGTCAGGAAGGAACAACATTTCATGGTAAGAACTTCCCTTTCTTATCAAGGGCTGGGTTGAGAAGACCTTCCACTGACATATCTCTGCCATGGCTCGGACTCCCACTTTAACTAGGTGATGTGCTTATTTGCAGCAGAGGAACACCCTGTCCTCCAGCACATTGTCTCTAGAAATATGGATGCTACTAGGCCCTGTAGAGTATGTGGATCCTCCAAATGCTCTTACTCCTATTCCTATGGCAGCCCCTTGGCCTGTAGAGAGGGAATGAGGTAAATTCCCACCAGTGCCTGGTATACAGATGGGTCTAATCTGTGTAACTTGCCCACAGGGACTGTAGTCACTATTTAGCCCAATATTGATACCATCTGGACGGAAACAGGAACAAAGTACAATAACCAGTGGGTAACCACTCATGAGCCCTGACCATTAACACTTTGCACTGACAATTGGGCTGTTCTAAAGGAATTAACCCTATGTCTTGGATAGTGGGAAGCCAAGGAATAGATGATCATGAATAAACCCTTGTGGGATCATGATATGTGGAAAGACATTTGGGTTCACCTGCAAGAGCCTGAGAGAGTCCTCACTGTCTTTCACAGCTCATGAGGAGCTGACAATGCTGGCAATCAGGAAGCTTCATATTCCTTAGCTCAGGTATAAGCCCTAATAACTGACCCTTTAGGAGATATGGCAGATTGAGTACATAGAAAAAGTGAACACCATAGCACCCTAGTAGGATGGCATATTGCCAAAGATGCCAGATTGCTCTTGAAATACAACAACTTTGTTAATGCATCAACAGCATATCCTATATGTTCTAAACAATGTCCAAGACAACTGTCAAAGAAGTCTGGGGCCATTCACCAGAGTTCCCAACCAGTGAGGGATTGACGAAATGATTATATTGGTCCCCTCCACCAAGTAAGCCTTCTAGATATGCTTTCATTTGTGTGGCCACTGTGTCTGGCATAACCCAAGCTTTCCCCTGTCACCACACAAACCAGGCTGCCACCCTGAGGGATTTAGAAAGGCTGAGAACCAACTATGGATACCCTCTTCATCACATAGACAGTGACTGTGGGTCACATTTCAAAGGTCATGATGTGCAAGAATGGACAAAAGAACATGACATTGAATGGAGGTTCCATCTGCCCTATTACCCACAAGCAACAGGGTTGGTAGAAAAGAAAGGAAAAATGAAATATTAAGGCAGCAAATTAAATTACTAATAGGTAAAATCACCTTTGCTGGGTGGACTCAAGTACTGTTCCAGGCTTTAACACGTTTGAATGATTGACCAGTAGGGCCTGTTGCCCCATATGCCAAGACTGAGGGCCCCTGCTAAGACATCCACTACTGTAAAGGTATGGAGGTGGCAGGAAACAACAATTGCCCCAATTCTCACCATGGATCAAAGTGCTATGCTGTTGAGAACACCAAGCCCCATCACGTCTGGGAAAGGCGTTATCCCCTGGAATTTGTAATGGAATGTCCCACTCGAATGCATGAGTTACTTCACATCGCTGGGCAAGGGAGAACTACTCAATCTCCATTGGTATCCCATCGTCCTGCTGCAAGTCAGGCCTACTGAAATGTATTATACCTAGAATGGAACATGCTCCATTGAAAGAGGAGAGAGAATGAGGGCTCCTGTTCTGGTATATTCTGCCCCTAGTTCATTTCCTCACACCAGTGCTGCCTCCCGCAGACAACATGTATGGTATACACAAACATGCCAAGTTCCCCAAATTGCCAACTCCCTCTCAAGGCCAGAGGGCACATTCTATTTTCCACTGTAGAATCATTTGGCCACCATCTTTGTTCCCTCCATTGGCCTGGAGGACATATTAGCTCACAGAGAAGTCCTTACTGAATGCACCCAGCAAGCCTTAAATAATAGCTGAAAAAGTCTGTCTTTCCTGAACACTGAAATGTCTCTAATGAGAAAAGTCCTACAAAATAGGATGGGCTTGGACCATATTACTACCTCATAAGGAGGCCCCTGTGCCTTTATCCAAATGGAATGTTATATGTTCTTACCTAATGAGCCTGCATCTTTATTAAATCACATGAGAATACAAATAACACCTTTGTGATCCAACCTCCAACCTAGTGGATTTAATAAATCAGTGGTTTGTATCACAGGGTTCTTGGTGGGAAAACAAAAAACAAAAAACCGTTACTTAGTTTGGGAATCATCTTAATCTGTGTTTTTTTCTTACGTGTGCCTATATTGTCTCTATGGTATCTGCCTTCATTGCAACTATATAGCTGCCAAATGAACCACCTCCATGCTATGAAACCCTTGCTGACCATTCAGGGTACATTGCTGAAGAGGGGGGCATATACAGTTGTAAGAGCCAGTCATGAGGGAGAATGTTGGAGGGATCATTGAGAGGACATGACAGATGGTTGACCCGGGGGCTGGACACAGGCAACTGGAGGCTGCTCATCCCCTCCCCTGTCCTTGGAATATACATTCTGCCCACTGTTCCCACAGTGGGAGATATTTTCAAGGATGAAACATTGAGAGAGCAAGGTGTTGTTGAGATCATCTGGACTGAATATGTGACTGAACCCAGTTAAGGCCTCTGTATACACTTTTAAGATTCTGGCAGGTGAGTTCAGAGATCTACTCATATTGCAGCTGCCAAGACAAGTCTAATATGTAAATTAACTTGCTTATTAACTGCCACCTACCAATCTGGAGTGATGTGCCTCTTTCTTCAGTCTCTCTTTGCCCTCTGCATATGGGAACCAATTTGCAAACCAACAAACTGTAATAAACTGGCCAGAAATCTGTTGTAGTTCTAAAAGCCATTCTAATGTTAGAATAAGTAGGAATAAAATCAAGATGGAACAGTACTAAAAAGTGCAAAATGGTTTTTTGCACCTAGTTATTTTAATGTAATTCCAAAAGTTTCAAAGATTTTGTTGTTATTTTTGTTGTTCCAAAGACTAGTTTTATTTATTTATTTTTTCACATGTCCATGTTTCTGTATGTGATAGTCCTTTCCTGTTCTAACTTTCACTTTATGTGCCTGTTCAACCCATTTTGTATTTTTGGATCCCTCCAACCCCTTTTAGCTTGGAATCCCTCTCCTGGGTTTGTTCTTAGCATATAATAACTGGAAAACTATTCTAGGCTGGAGTCCCTAGAAGATTCAGTGTGGTGACAGCCTGTGTGCAAATTCCTTATGTGCAAGCACACCCCCAGAAGTGAAAAATAAGGAAAAAGAAGAAAGAGACTGTGAAAAGGGGAGAATGAATAAATGGGAGTGTGTTTCCAAGCTGTCCACAGCTCTGTAAGAAACATAACTGATCATTTGATTTTGAGGGGAGTCTTCTGAGGGTCTGTGTAAACTGTTGTTTTTTCGAACAGACCATCTTGGGAGAGCAAGGAATTGTTACTGTGGCTGTGTTAGCCAAATTTCAGAATCAAGGCAAGTGCTAGAACCTGAGGTGATATGAAATAGTGAGTATACTGCCCATTCTGGTCTGACCAATGTGGCTTCTGTTTTTTTCACTGCTATGTTGCCTACTTTGATCTCTTAACCACTCCTAAGGTATAAAGTATAATAGTATACTTAATATTGTAATTAGATTTTCTCCTTAGATAGTATATAACAAAGTGTTTATGTGCACAAATTGTAGGTTCTGATAGCAGAAATTATTTCTCATGTTTTATGAGGTGGCATGAAAGTGTCTTTAAACATATAGGATATTAGAAAAATTTGAGAATATTTCATAAAACCACAAAAAATATAAAACCATATGGCAAATAAAAGATCCATTTATCTTAGTGTTTTTAAAGAACTATATTCACGGACATGACAGCAACACTTTCCTAGGAGATGATAATTATATTGTATTCTTTTGCTGCTGATGGCAGAATTGACTTGATGGAATGTGAAAATGTATTTAGTTAGATAATATTGTTTTTAGTTAGATTATTGTATTAGATTTTTTAAATGATAATTGTAATGTCTCTCACTAGTGATAACTATTGGTTACAAGCAGAGTGAAAATGGCTCCAAAGGAACTTTAACTATATTTTATGTAGCTGTTTAATTTAGTGTCTAAAAGCCTTCTTAGCGCAGTGGGCAGCATGTCAGTTTCATAATTTAGTGCCTAAGCGGTGCTTGGCATGGAGCACACAACACAAATGTTAGAAAATCAAAAGTTTTATTTTATTTTCTGTTTGGCAGTGGTGTAGATAGTGGTTATTTATTGATTTATTGTTTATTAAAATTATTTGGGAACACTCTCTTTCTTCCCATTAAATCACTGTATACTTCTGAGCTGCTGTCTAAGCCCTTAATTATATATAGGGGTATATAACTTTTCCTACCTAAAATTTAGCAGACACTAATGGAATCAGGGAGATGAATTACTTCTCTACCCCTTATAGAATTATTTTGAGAAACAAAGTTGTGGTGATAGTAATTACAACATAAAATAAACACATAATAAAGTGGGAAAAAAAGAATTGGTCCACAATCAAACTGACAATACTTATTCTCTACTTCTATTTCTGAACATTCTGAATATTCTTATGTGCTGGTCACTCACAAATGTAATCCAGGCTCTAATATCTAGGATATTAGTTTTATTTTATCCATTTTCTTATGACATTTTAAGAATATATAATGTGATCCAAAAGAAAACCCTTTCTTATAAATGCACATTCTGATGGAAAAAATAATAAAGGTCCTGAAGAAAACAAAAATCACAAAAGAACTACAAATGGTCTCTAAGCAGATAAAAATATATTCAATTTTACTAGTAACTGACTGACAAATGGAGTAAAAAAGAAAATCCAGTCACAAACGGACAAAAAAAAAATATCCTCCTATTTTCCATGTTGGAAGAGTTTTTGATGGCTCGGTGTGGGGAAATGAAAACTCCCAAAAAGTGCTAATGGCAGTGTGAATTACTTTAGTCTTTTTAGAGGGAAATTCACAGTGCATATAAAAAATCTTAAAGTTGTCTTGCTTTTGTTTCTAATAGAAGTTAATCATAAGCAGTAGAGCTTTAACTACTAAGATGTTCGTTTCCTTTTAAAAAAATAGTAAAATTTTTGAGTGGCTATAGGAAATTAGTAATTAGGGCTATTCCATATAATAAAATACTTTAATATCATTTAAATGATTGTGTAGTAGAATATTTAATAAAATGAAAATATATTTATAGCATAATTTTAGCAAAAAGAGATTAAATTTGTAAATACTGTCATCCTTGATTTCAAAGTTACGTACAAAAATGCCAGTGTTAATTTATTTGACAATTCATTAATTGAGCAAATATTTTTTTTAACCACCTATTATGTGCGAGTTATACACAAGTGATGAAGTTTTGGGTTCCTGTATTTTCTTTTTCCTTATCAACATTTTTTTTTTTTTTTGCGGTAGGCGGGCCTCTCACTGTTGTGGCCTCTCCCCTTGCAGAGCACAGGCTCCGGATGCGCAGGCTCAGCAGCCATGGCTCACGGGCCTAGCCGCTCTGCGGCATGTGGGATCTTCCCAGACCGGGGCACGAACCCGTGTCCCCTGCATCGGCAGGCGGACTCTCAACCACTGCGCCACCAGGGAAGCCCCATTTCCTTATCAACATTTTAAAAATTCTCTATAATAAACATGTTCTATATTATTTTCATATTAGAGAAACAGTAGTTATGAACCAAAAGAATAAAATTAAAATGTTTTTAGTTTATTATTTTAACTATAGTATGTTTTTAGTTATACTAAGTTGAGAGTGTAGCTAGTCTCCAAAAATGGCCTCCCAATGAGACACATGTCCCAATATCCATGTCTGTGTTCATGTATAGTTCCTTATGCTTGAATCTGGATTTTCCCCGTAATTTGCTTTTGACCAATAGGATGCTGTGGAAGTGGTGATGTTTAACATCAATGTCATGAGAAGCTTACGGCTTCTACCTGAGTCTTTTAAAACTCTTGTTCTTGGGACTTTCCCTCTTGAGATGATCTTTTCGGAACTCATTTGTCATGCTGTGAGAATCCCAAATCCCAAGGAATGACCAAGTGTAGACATTCTGGTTTATGCTCCCAGTTCAACATTGAGCTAAAAGCCAGCATCAATTGTCAAACATGTAAGTTAAATGTCCAATCCAGCTGAGTCTTCAAAGAACTGTAGCTCCAGCTGACATCTGTCTAAAAGGGCATGAAAGACCCAAACAAAACCTACTCAGCTGAGATCAGTCAACCCACAAAGCCATAAGCTCTAAATCACTAAGATTTAGTGTGGTTTGTTACCCAATAAGCAGAACAGAAAATTTTGACCTAAAATACTTAATAAGACTTTTGTGGGAATTCCCTGGCAGTCCAGTGATTAAGACTCAGCACTCTCACTGCAGCGGGCACTGGTAAAACAAACAAACAAACAAACAAACAAAAAAAAACATTTTGTGGCTTAATGTGATCTATCTTCTAATGCTTCTTAAAATAGATCTACAATTGCTTCCCCTCTTCAGATCCACATTGTTAAGTGTTTTCCACGTGTATGGAATGCTTTTTTCATTCCTTCTTCCTCCCTTACTCTCATACACGGTATCCATAGCTTCTATCGAATATTCTGGAGGACTTGGAAATTTTCTGGACTATTTAAGGACAGCTTATGTAGTAAGGGAGAACAAGATTTTTGAACTCTCCCTGTTCTGAGAATCCCTTTGGCTTTATTTTTGAGTACTCTGTGAAAGAAGCCCTTCCTCTCCCTTCTACTTGCCAGACTCCATCTTATCTAGTCTCACAGACTTTTAAAGTTAGAATGTTTCAAGGATCAGTTCTCACAACTCCTCTCCTCTCTTCCTCATCCTCATGGCTTCAAATAACTTCTACATATGGCAAGGAGGTGTCTGAAATGTATACAACGAACTTGAATGTTTCCTCTGAATTTTAGATTCACATTAAACCATCTTTCACACCTCCATTTAAATGTGTATTAAACGAATTGAATTCCTAAATTCCTGATTCTTCCCACCCACCCACCACCATCACAACCAAAGTTGTTCTTCCCACATAATTAGCAATTTTAATAAATAGCAATTCTGTTCTTCTAGTTGTCAGGCCAAAACCTTAGGAGCCATTCTTGACTGCACTTTCATTTTGCCTCGCATACAAGCATGCCTCGTTTTATTTTACTTCACATTATTGAGTCCCAAAGATATTGTGTTCTTTACAAACTGAAGGTTTCGGCAGCCCTGCATCGAGAGAGTCTGTGGTGCCATTTTTCCAACAGCATTTGCTCACCTCAAGTCTCTGTGTCACATTTTGGTAATTCTCACAATATTTCAAACTTTTTCCTTATTATTGTATTTGTTATGGTGATCAGTAGTCAGTGATCTTTGATATTACCGTTGCAAAAAGATTACAACTTGCTGAAGGCTCAGATGATGGCTAGCATTTTTTAGCAATAAAGTATTTTTAAATTAAGGTTTGTACATTGTTTTTTTTTAGACATAATGCTATATTCCACACTTAATAGACTACAGTAGAGTGTAAACATAACTTTTATATGCACTGGAAAAACTTAAAAATTCTGTGACTTGTTTATTGAAATACTCACTTTATTGCGGTGATGTAATATCTCTGTACAGGCATCCTAATTGATTTTTGTCATCCCATATCTGCCTCTGCCCTCACAACTCTCTCCACAAAATACAAGAGCTATCCTAACAAAAATAAGATAATCTCACTCCTTTGCTTAAAACTGTTTGAGATTTCCATTTTCACTTACTAAATACCGAATTCTTTATAGTGGTACAAAGGATCTAGTCAATTGAGATTGCCACTACCTCTTTAATACTCTTCTCTGTGCTACCCCTCTTCCACCCCAGTCCAGTACTACTAGTTTATTTCTTGTTCCTTGGCCTCACCTAGCAGGCTCCTGCCTCAATATCTTTGTACACCATTTCCCTCTGTTTGTAATGTTTTTCCCACTGATGTTTGCATAGTTTCCTTCCCCATTTACTTTCAGTGTTTTTTCAAATTCTACCTTTTCAATGATATCTACACCTACCATCCTAAATAACAGTAATAATGAAGATGATTATGAGATTATGATGACAATAGTATCAACATTTTTGGTGTAATAACACTATGCATTGGGCCCTTTCTAAATATTTCATGAGTTTTAATGTTAAGTAACATTCCTTTGGTTACATCTAGGCATTCTGACTTGAGTCAGCATTCTTAATCATTTTATTACACCACTTCCCAATAAAATAGTAACATTCCTCCCTCCTGTGGCATTCTTTATCCATTTCACCATATTTAACTTTTCTTTAAAGCTCTTAGTACCTAACAGATCATTCACTTAATTTTTATTGCCTCTGGCCCCTTCTTCAAAAGCAATGTAAGTTCTAAGAGTGCTTGGACGTTTGTTTTGTTCACCACTATATCCATATCACCTAGAACAGTATAGTAGGCACTCAATAAACCTTAGTCTAAGCACAAACAAAGTTTCCTAATCCCTTAGTGTGCTTTCTCTTCCCCAGTGACATTACCCTTTGTTCAGTTGTTTAAACATGCTACTCAGTGCTATTTTAAGACCCCTTCAAACAAGTGCTGCTTTCTCTTGCCTGAAATAATATTTTTTCACATTATAATATATATCCCCTGTTTATCTTCAGACCAAGTTCACTCCTATGTACACACTATGCCCTGCCTTTCATCGTGTTTATCATGCTTATAATTATTTGATAGCCCAAGTCCCCACCAGAACATAAGAGTGCTATGTTGTGTCTCTTCACATTCTGACATAAAGCACAATGCCTTTCTAGAGTAGGCACTCATTAAATTTTAAGCAAATGGTTGAATGACTCTACCAGTGAATGAATGAAATAAGAACAATTATTAGAGAAAGTAATCTTACTGATCTGGATCATTAAAATCAACTAATAATTTGTTACACTTTTTTTTCAAAGAAATGTTTTATGAATCTTGATTTTTTTCTCAAAGGTCCTATTGAATACACTGCTTATCACTTGAAGACTTTTAAATATTTGTTGAATGAAAAACATAAATGCATTAAAATGCATATACATTCAGGTTTTTTAAATATAATTTTTATATGTGCATTTTGTTTGCAAGTATATGTTTGGTGAATTTCCAGACTTGGTGAATGATGTATGTTTTTTGGATGGATATTCTTCCCATTAGAGATTTTAGTAAAGTAATAGCATATGAATGTATTTTGGAAATATTATGATTTACTATAAACTCTATTTTAAAAAGTTATATTTGAGGTATTTGATGAAGATATGTTTTTAATTAATTGAGGTAAAATTTCCTTATAACATTATATGTTTCATGTATACATTATATTTTTGTATACTCAACAGTGTGTTCAACACCAAAAGTTTAGTTTCTATATGTCACCATACAGTTGACCCACTTTATTCATTTTGCCCTCCCCCTGCCCCATCCCACCTAATAACCACTAATCTGTTCCTCTATATCTATGTCTTAGTTTTTTTTTTGTTGTTGTTGTTTTTTTTTTTCTTTTTGTGGTATGCGAGCCTCTCACTGTTGTGGCCTCTCCCGTTGCGGAGCACAGGCTCCGGACGCGCGGGCCCAGCGGCCATGGCTCACGGGCCCAGCCGCTCCGCGGCATATGGGATCCTCCCAGACCGGGGCACGAACCCGTATCCCCTGCATCCGCAGGCGGACTCTCAACCACTGCGCCACCAGGGAGGCCCTATGTCTTAGTTTAATTTGTTCATTTCTTTTTTTAATATTCCACATATGAGTGAAATCATACAACATTTGTCATTCTCCATATGTCTTATTTGACTTAGCATAATACCCTCAAGGTCCATCCATGTTGTCACAAATGGCAGTGTTCCATCTTTTTATGGCTGAGTAGTATTCCTTTGTGTGTGTGTGTGTGTGTTTCTGTGTGTGTATCACATCTTCTTATCCATTCATCTGTCAATGGACACATCTATGCTTAGGGACAAACTCTAGATATAAGTGTTGTGATTTTTTTTGGTCAACATAAATATCATGCAGAAATTGATAGTTGATTGGGAGCAAGATTTGAGTATATTTTTCTCTCATCTAAATATTAGAGCAAATGTTCTTATTATTGTTTACCTTTCTATGTATTGATCTATATGTGTATTACCGATCTGTATATATACAGTGATAGAGGAATCAATAGCAACCCTATAAAAACTGTATCTATATTTTTCTAATTTCAGAGATAGAGGTTTTGTGAAAAGAGGAAAACTGTGTAACATCCATCTTATTGAAATATCAATGCACTGAGTATTCAGAAAGCTTGGGTTACATGGAAAGAGATTTAATGGAAGAAAAGTCATTGAATGAAAGATTAATTATAAAAGTTTACAAAGGGGTTTTAATTTAAAATATACTGGGCCTATAACAGATTAATGCTTGCAGTTGATAAAAATTTAGAAAATTATAATTCAAAACTGCAGCTTAATATTTGATTATAAGGAACTTTAGCTAATGTTTGTTCACCAGCTACTTACTGTTCAGTGAACAGCTGTACAGAGCTTATTAAAATTCAGAATCCAAGACTACTCCCACTATGCATGATATCATGGACAGAAACAATATGGAGGATTCCAAATGAGCCAGTTAATGTGAAGCAGCAAAAACTCACTTAGAAGAAGTGTTTCGATTAAATGCCACATAATTATTATAATCAGATTCTAAATAATTTAACAGTACCTGTGAACCCAGGTATTTTTGGTCAATACAGGAAACAATAAAATAAGTTTAAAGATTTGCTTAGAAAATTCCACCTGATCATAATTTCAAAATCATCATTTCCTAATGTTTCATATTTCTTTGTTTGAATTTAAAGCTGTTTACATACATGCAGAAGCATGACACCAAGTAATATATTTGAATACAGTGCAATGTATAAAATATTTTGTTTGTATTTGTTACTTCTCATTCCAAGATGACAGCAGTAGTCTTATTTTGCAAAGCTTTCTTTCCATATAAACTTTATTTTTTATGTAAGTCCCAAAGATGCTTTTGTGATTGAGGTATCTTTAAAAAAAATGACCTTAGAAATACTTTGCAAATAAATTCACAAAGCTATTGCAGTGTATTAGACATATCTAAATATCAGTGGCTTAGAGTTCAGAAAACTTTCCTCTATGGGGACATTCAAATTTTTTAAAATGTACATCAAATTTTAAAATGTACATCAAATTCAGCACCCTGATTTTTTTCAAGTAACTCATATTTTTGTAATCAATCAATGAATTGTTTACCACAAAAAATGCATCTTAAATGGTATAAAGTCAGAGAAAGAGTGAGTATAGCTCCAAAAATAGACCTAGAAAAGGAAAAGAATAAAATTTAGAATGTAGAATGCAATCTGAGATTGGGAAAATTATGAGAAATAGTAAGGATCTACCATATAAATATTTTCCCTTTCAAACTTAAAATATATTGCTGTAAAAAACACTGGGATGGTTGGGGTCTGGATCAATATGGTGGAGTAGGAAGATCCTGAACTCACTACCTCCCACAGCCCACCAAAATTGCAGCTACTTACAGAGCAAATATCTCTGAGAATGTCCTGAATTCTAGCAGAGGAGATTTTCCAAACTATCTTTTCCAAAGGTATGAAGAGGGAGCCACAACAAAAACTGTAGGAGGGGTAGAGATAGAGTCTAGTCAGGACACACAGCCCTGGCACAGAGATGCACAAGCAGGAAGAAAATCAAAACCACAGAGATCTTCCCCTAGGAGCCAGAAATCTGATCCCCACATCTGTCTCCCCAGCATGGGAGTCTTGCACTGGGCAGAACCTCCAAAACATCTGGCTTTGAAAACCATCAGAACTTAGATTAGGGAGAACCAGAGAGCATAGGAAACCTAGATTTCTGTCTTAAAGAGGGCATGCAAAAACTCTCACTCCAGGTCCCAGTACAGAGGCAGCAGATTGAGAGGCTTTGAGGGAGATCCACTTGTTGATCTTGGAGAGACTCCAGAAGAGGCAGGAGTCTGCCTGGCAGAGTCAACTCCCAGGGACTAAGACACAGCCATTTTTGTGATCTCATTCTACCGTGTAGATACCAGCACTGGTGAGTGCCATTTTGCAGCCTTCCCTCTAGCCTATTAATGACAGGACCTGCACCACCCAAAAGATACTTGTATCAATTGCATGCCACTGAGCCTCTCAGTAATTTGCACCAAGGGCTTGCCCCATCGACCAGCATGCCCACAGCAATCACACAGTGCAGGGCCATGCAATCAGCTGTGCCAGGGACCTATTCTGCCCTCCAGCATGCCTGTAGGAGTTGTGGAGCCAGCCACAACAGAATGCCCACAGCAGCCATATTGCCCACAGCAACCACACAAGGCAGGGCCTTGTAGCCAGGCAGGCCAGGAGCTGGGCCTGCATACCAATGCCCCTGCAACAGCTGGCTCCATCACAACCAAAAGATGCAAGCAACCCACATAGGGAACACATGAAGCATTTGGTTCTGGTAGCCAGAGAGGAGTATACTGCTAGGCTGCATAGGAAATCTCCTACATAAGTCCATTTCTACAAGATTGGGAAACGTAATGAAACTGCTTAGTACAAAGAAATAAACAGAGAATTAGGCAAAATGAGGAAATATTTTTCATTATGTTGAAAAATGAAAGAACAAGACAAAACTACAGAAAAAGAACTAAATGAAATGGAAATAAGCATTCTACCAGATAAAGAGTTCAAGGTAAAATCATAAAGATGCTCATGGAATGTGGGAGAAGAATGGATGAGCACCATGATAAATTCAACAAAGAGTTAGAATATATAAAAAAAGAATCAATCAGAGTATTACAGTAACTAGTTAAGGGATACACAAATAAAAAGACAAAGTAGACGTTAAAACAAAAACTAGCAAGAGACAAAGAAGGGCATTATGTAATGATAAAGGGATCAATTCAAGGGATAAACCCTTGTAGGTATCTATGCACCCAACATAAGAGCAACTAAATACATAAAGCAAATATTAACAGGCATAAAGGGAGAAATAGACAGTAACATAATAGTAGATCATCCAGATAGAAGAAAATCAATAAGGAAACATTGGCTTTAAACACTTCATACCAGATAACCTTAATAGATACGTATAGAACATTTCTTCCAAAAACAGTAGAATACACATTTTTTCAAGTGCATATGGAACATTCTCCAAGATAGATCACATGCTAGGCCACAAAACATTGCACATTCTAGGTCTGACCACAACTGTTTAAAACTGGAAATAACTACAAGAAGAAAACTGGAAAAAAACAGAAACACAGGGAGGCTAAACAATCAATACATCAAGAAAGAAATCAAGGAGAAACAATTTTTTAAATACATTATACAAATGAAAACAGAAATACAACCTACCAAAATCTATGGGATGCAGCAAAAGCAGTTCTAAGAGAGGAGTTCATAGTGATACAGGCCTGTCTCAAGAAAAATCTCAAATAAACAGTCTAACCTTACAAGTAAAAGAACAAACAAAGCCAAAATTTAGAGGGAGAAAAAATAAAGATCAGAATGGTAATAAATGAAATAGAAACTAAAAGAAAAAAAATAAAGATAAATGAAACTAATAGCTGGTTCTTTGAAAAGATATATGAAATTGATAAACCTTTAGTTAGCTAGACTCAGCATGAAGAATAGAGAGAAGGCCCAAATATATAAAATTAGAAAGGAAAGAGGAGAAGTTAACTGACACCACAGAAATACAAAGAATCATAAGAGATTACTACAAAAAATTGTACACCAACAAATTGGACAACCTAGAAGAAATGGATAAATTCCTAGAAACATACAATTTTCTAAGACTGAATTGTGAAGAAATAAAAAATCTGAACAGACCTAATATTAGTAATGGAATTGAATCAATAATTTCAAAAAAACTTCCAACTAACAAAAAACCTCCAACTTCCAAGACCAATTGACTCACCAGTGAATTCTACCAAACATCTAAAGAAGAGTTAATATCTATCCTCCTCATACTATTTTTAAAACTTGAAGAGGAAAGATCACTCCCAAATGTGTTCTATGAGGCCAGCATTAACCCAAAAACAAAACAAAAGACACTACAATAAAAGAAAATTACAGGCCATTATCCCCGAAGAACATAGATACAAAAATCCACAACAAAATATTATGAACTAAATTTAAAATACATTAAAAGGAACAAACATTCAAGTGGGATTTTCCCCAGGGATGCAAGGATGGTTCAGTAACTGCAAATCAGTCAATGTTATATACCACATTTATGACAAAAGATAAAAATGATGTGATCATTTAAATATGAGAAGAAAAAATATTTGATAAAATTGAACACGCATTTATGACAAAACTCCAAACAAAGTGGGTCTGAAGGGAACTTACCCCGACCTAATAAAGCTATATATGGCAAACCCATAGCTAACATCATAATCAATGGAGAAAAAAATATCAGGAACAAGACAAGGATAACCACTCTCACCACTTTTATTCAACATAGTATTGGAAGTCCTAGCTAGAGCAATCAGACAAGAAAAAGCAATAAAAAGCATCCAGATTGGAAAGGAAGAAGTGAAACTGTCACTATTTGCAGATAACATGATAACTATATATAGAAAACCATAAAGACTCCTCCAAAAAAGTATTAGAATTAATAAACGAATTCAGTAAAGTTGCAGGACACAAAATTAATATAAAGAAATCTGTTGCATTTCATACACAAATAAAGACCGTTCAGAAAGAGAAAGCAAGAAAAATTCCACTGACAATTGCACAAAAATGAATAAAATACCTAGGAATAAATTTAACCAAGGAGGTGAAAGACTTGTATACTGAAAACTATAAGACATTAATGAAAGAAATTGAAGATGACACAAATAAATGGAAAGATATACCATGCTAATGGACTGGAAAAATTAATATAGTTTAAAAGTTCATACTACACAATCTAAAGACTCAATGCAATCCCTATTGAAATACCAATTGTATTTTTCACAGAACTAGAAAAAATAATCCTAAAATTTGTAAGGAACTACAAAAGACCCTGAAAGGCCAAAGCTATCTTAAGAAGAACAAAGCTGGAGGTATCACACTCCCTGATTTCAAACTATAAAAGAATTACAGTAATCAAAACAGTATGGTACTGGCAAAAAAGACATATACATAGGTCAATGCAACAGAATAGAGAGCCCAAAAATAAACCAATTCTTATAAGGTCAATTAATTTATGACAAAGTAGGCAAAAATATAAACAGGAAAAAACCTTTTCTTCAATATATATTGAGAACACAGGACAGATAAATGCAAAAGAATGAAACTGGAGCACTTTCTTACACCGTATTAAAAAAATAAATTAAAAATGGTTTAAAGACTTACATGGAAGAAAGACCTGAAACCATAAAACTCCTATAAGAAAACAGAGGCAGTAAACTCTTTGAGATTAGTCTTAGCAATATCATTTTTGATATCTTCTCTCTTCAGGCAAGACCAACAAGAACAATAATAAACAAGTGGGACAACATCAAAGTAAAAATCTTTTGCACAGCAAAAGAAATCATCAACCAAATGAAAAGGCAGCCTACTGAGTGGGAAAAGATATTTGCAAATAAAATATCCAATATGGGGTTAATATCCAAAATATACAGAGAACTCATACAACTCAATAAAAAAAAAAGCAAGAAATCTGACTTTATTTATTTATTTATTTTAAACATCTTTATTGGAGTAAAATTGCTTTACATTGTTGTGTTAGTTTCTGCTGTATAACAAAGTGAATCAGCTATCGGTATACATATATCCCCTCCCCCTTGCATCTCCTTCCTACCCTCCCTATCTCAACACTCTAGGTGGTCACAAAGCACCAAGCTGATCTCCCTGTGCTATGCAGCTGCTTCTTGGTTGCTATCTATTTTACATTTGGTAGTGTATATATGTCAATGCCACTCTCTCACTTCTTCCCAGCTAACCCTTCCCCCTCACCATGTCCTCAAGTCCATTCTCTACATCTGTGTCTTTATTCCTGTCCTGCCCCTAGTTTCTTCAGGAGCATTTTTTTTCTTTTAGATTTCATATATATGTAGTAGCATAGTGTATGTATTTTTCTCTTTCTGACTTACTTCACTCTGTATTACAGACACTAGGCCCATCCACCTCACTACAAATAACTCAATTTCATTTCTTTTTATGGCTGAGTAATATTGCATTATATACATGTGTCACATCTTCTTTATCCATTCATCTGTCAATGGACACTTAGGTTGCTTCCATGTCCTGGCTATTGTAAGTAGTGTTGCAGTGCACACTGTGGTACATGACTCTTTTTGAATCATGATTTTCTCAGGGTATATGCCCAGTAGTGGGATTGCTGGGTCATATGGTAGTTCTATTTGTAGTTTTTTTAAGGAAACACCATACTGTTCTCCATAGTGGCTGTATAAATTTATATTCCCACCAATAGTGCAAGAGGGTTCCCTTTTCTCCAAACCCTCTCCAGCATTTATTGTTTGTAGATTTTTTGATAATGGCCATTCTGACTGGTGTGAGGTGATACCTCATTGTAGTTTTGATCTGAATTTCTCTAATGATTAGTGATGTTGAGCATCCTTTCATGTGTTTTTTGGCAATCTGTATATCTTTTTTGGAGAAATGTCTATTTAGGTCTTCTGCCCATTTTTGGATTGTGTTGTTTGTTTCGTTGATATTGAGCTGCATGAGCTGTTTGTATATTTGGGAGATTAATCCTTTGTCAGTTGCTTCATTTGCAACTATTTTCTCCCATTCTGAGGGTTGTCTTTTCGTCTTGTTTATGGTTCCCTTTGTTGTGCAAAAGCTTTTAAATTTCATTAGGTCCCATTTGTTTATATTTGTTTTTATTTCAATTTCTCTAGGAGGTGGATCAAAAAAGATCTTGCTGTGATTTATTTCATAGTGTTCTGCCTGTGTTTTCCTCTAATAGCTTTATAGTATCTGGCCTTACATTTAGGTATTTAATCTATTTTGAGTTTATTTTTGTATATGGTGTTGAAGAGTGTTCTAATTCCATTCTTTTACATGTAGCTGTCCAGTTTTCCCAGCACCACTTACTGAAGAGGCTGTCTTTTCTCCATTGCATATTCTTACCTCTTAATCAAAGATAATGTGACCATATATGCATAGGTTTATCTCTGGGCTTTCTATCCTGTTCCATTGATCTATATTTCTGTTTTTGTGTCAGTACCATACTGTCTTGATTACTGTAGTTTTGTAGTATAGTCTGAAGTCAGGGAGCCTGATTCCTCTGCCTCTGTTTTTCTTTCTGAAGATGGAGATCTGATTTTTAAAATGGGCAGAGGACATTATTAAACATTTTTCTAAAGATATACAGATGGCCAACCAACACATGAAAAGATACTTAAAGTAACTACTTAATTATAAGGGAAATGCAAATCAAAACCCAATGTGATATCACCTCACACTTATTACAATGGCAATCGTCAGAAAGACAACAAATAATTTTTTTGGTGAGTTCTTGGAGAATTAGGAAGCCTCATATACTCTTGGTGGGAATATAAATTAGTGTAGCCACTATGGAAAATGGTATTGAGCTTCCTCAAAAAATTAAAAATAGAACTATCAAAATGATCTTGTAATTCCATTCCTGGGTATCTATCTCAAGAAAATGAAAACACTAATTTGAAGACATACATTCACTCCTGTGTTCATCACAGCACTATTTACAATAGCCAAGATATGGAAGCAACCTAAGTGTTCATCAATAGATGAAAGGATAAAGAAGAAATGGCACACACACACACACACACACACACACACACATGTGTGCATGCAATGGAATATTAATCAACCATAAAACAGAATGAAATTTTGCCTTTTGTGGCAATGTAGATAGATCTAGAGTGTACTGTGCTAAGCAAAATAAATCAGGCAGAGAAAGACAAATACCATATTATTTCACTTGTTTGTGGAATCTAAAAATACAAAACAAATGAACAGTAACAAGAAAAAACAGAAACATACTCATAGATACAGAGAACAAACTAGTTGTTGCCAGAGGAGACTGGCTGGGGGATGCACATAATATGGAAGGGGATTAAGAGTTAAAAACTTCATGAAATATAATAAATAAGGTGTGGTGATATATGTACAGCATAGGGAACATAGTCAACAGTATTGTAATAACTTTGTATGGTGACACATGATTAGTAGACTTACACATCATTTTATAATCATTTCATAATATGTATAAATGTTGAACCACTATGTTGTATACCTGAAACTAATACTGTATGTCAACTATACTTCAGTAAAAATAAAGTAACACTAGAACAAAAATCTTATTGGAAACAAATTTCTAAACCTCAGCCACTTGCCTAATTCAAGTAAAGAAGGGAACTCATTTATTATGTAAGACTTTAAAAATCACATTTTCTTCCTTTTTCCATTTACATTTAGGATCTCATTCAAGTACACTTTTTGCATTCCTGTCACTGTAGCCATTATTCATCCAAATGGATCTGTAGAGGGGACAACTTCCTAAATGTATAATTACAGTGGCCATACCTTAGGGACTGTGCTTGAACTGAAAATTAATTTCTAATAAATCAGAGGTGGAAGGTGAAGGGATTTTAAATGTCTTATAATGCGTGGTAATTCCTCCCTTCCTTTCTACCTCCTTTTCCTTCCTCCCTCCCTCCCTCCCTCCCTTTTTTCTTCCTTCTTTCCATCCTTCTATAATTTCTTCTTCCTCTCCATCATCAGTCTGTTTCTCATATACCCCTTCTGCCTTCCTTTTCCACTTTTAAGGATCCCTGTTGGATTGGCCCACTCAAATAACCAAGGATAATTTCTCTGTTTTAAGGTCAGCTTAATTCCACTTTGCCATATAATACTGCATTCACAGGTTCTAGACAACTTTGGCAGGGGTGGGGGCATTCTGCCTACCACAATGAACAGCACATTATATATATTTTTCATATGCTACTTCTCCACCAATCCTTATGTGATATAGAGTTGAAAGAAGGCATCTTGTAAAACTAAGAAAGTGGATTTTTATTCTTTATTTCATATTTTTATACAATTTTAAAGATTACATTCCATTTACAGTTATTACAAAATATCAGCTATATTCCCCATTTTGTACAGTACATCCTTGAGCCTATCTTACACCCAATAGTTTGTACCTCCCACTCCCCCACTCCTATATTCCCCCTACCCTCTCCCCACTTATAACCACTAGTTTGTTCTCTGTGAGCCTACTTCTTTTTTGTTATATTCAGTAGTTTGTTGTACTTTTTAGATTCCATGTATAAGTGATATCATACAGTATTTGTCTTTCTCTGACTAATTTCACTTAGCATAATGCCCTCCAAGCCCATCCATGTTGCTGTAAATGGCAAAATTCCACATCTTCTTAATCCATTCATCTGTTGATGCACACTTAAGTTGCTTTCATATCTTGGCAATTGTAGAGAATGCTGCTATGAACATTGGGATTCATGTATCTTTTTGAGTTAATGTTTTTGATTTTTCGAGTAAAAAGCTTTTAAGTTTAATTTGGTCCCATTTGTTTATTTTTGCTTTTATGTCCTTTAGGAGATAGATCAAAAAAAATATTGCTGTGATTTATCATTTATTTTAAAACACTTATTTACAAATTAATTAAAATGTATTGACACAGATAGTATTTTCTTGGCTTATAAAATAAATTATTTGTGAGATATAAATCTTCCCTTGATGTGACATTTACCTAGAAAACTTAAATCACCACTAAAATTGACAAGACGCCATGTCTGATAGAAGTCAACTGTTGAATCTGAAGTCACACTTTCCTGAATTGACTGGTTTTCTTTTGATGACAGGTGCATTATATACATTGTTTGGCCAAGGCATGTATCCAGTATATGTTTACTTAATAAATAACTTCTTTTTATTGGAGTTTTATATTAGAAATGTATTTCTACAAAAATTACTATGATTCCTTCTTATAATAATGAATAGTATATTATTGTTCTCCTCGGATTTCTCTTAAGATGTTTGAGGAAAAGGTATTATATTTCCTTCCCTTAGGCCCTTAATATATTTAGGTTGACTAGATTAACATCCAAATGATAGTCAGATTTTTACCTTATTATTTTTACTGTCTTCTCCAAGGGAGTATTTTTTGTTGTCATATTTACCAAGGATAGGTCAAAATAGTTTAAAGTAAAGATTAATTGAGAGATATGAAACGTTTCAAGAATATTTTTTCAAATAGTACACAGAGACCATTCTGAATCAGGGCTATCTTAGCATCAGGAAGGTAAAAATTATGCCTCTTACAGAGACTTCAGAAATGCAGTTGCCGTATATGGGAGATAAGTAAATTCTAATTACACCTGTCTATCAGCCAACTGTTTCTGTATACTTAAATTTATCAGATTATCTTGACAACTTCATTGTGTTTAAATGTCTTCTTAAAATCATAAATTGATTTAAAGTTAATGGGTTAATACAAATTCTATTTTTGCAAAATATGCCTACATATTAATATGAAATATTTTTAATGCTAGAACTTATGGAAATAAGGGGAGAAATATGAGAGAAGTTGAGAAAGTTTTGAGTGAACCGAAAGTTAAATTACTTTCTAAGCTCTGCTTGGTAGGCCAAGCTTAATTATTAGGAAGCTACTAATTGTTATTCTGCAAAGAACCCAGTATCTGCCATCCTTTTGCATTTGTTACAAGCAGATAATGAGCTAAACTTGCTATGAAGCAAAAAGTTATGACTAATGTCTCATCTAATGATTTTGAATCTAAATTTAGCCCTTTCTTTGATTATGTTCCCTAAGACTGGATTATATAAAAAGGTGATGAGTATATAACCTTAAAATGTTTGCAACATTTCTCTGTTCATTTGTTAAAAATGCCCAGAATTCATGATTTTTTTCCTGCTTCTCAAAGTGAAGAGTGTTTTTTTTTCACTTTATAAAAGTAATATTAACACTGAAAAGTAGTTCAAATTCTAAAAGGAATTAAAAGGACGATTTTTAAAAATCACTAAAAATTCTATCATCTAAGTACTTTCAGATATTTTATTTTATGTACATAGAAATTATTAAATGACCATATTTTACATGAGGCTTGTAACCTATTAATTTATGAAACAGATTGTAGGTGCATTTCAATGGTGATAACTATGTATCTACATTATGATCTATTGTTCTATGTCAGTTCTTCCATTTTGGCTATGATATGGCCCTTTTAACCAGCCCCCAAATGATGGACATTTAAATAGTTGCCAATATTTTTAATGATCTAGGATCCTGAGAGATGCACACAACTACAATCATCCAACTATGTAATTAGCATCAGTACCTAAAAATATAATTAACTGACCAAAAGATATGCCATTCTAAAATTTGGGTATGCATTTGGACTTCTAGTGGTTTATCTATTTCATTACTCCTAAACCACCTAGGTTTGAATGTTGGTTTTACAACTTGCTAACTCTGTGATGCTGGATAGGTTCTTTAATCTTTCTGTGTCTGAATTTCCTCATCTGTAAAATGGGAATAATAACAGTATTTACCTCTTAGATTTGTGGTAATAGTTAATTATACTGGTCAGTTCTTAGAACAATACCTGACACATAGTAAATAAGTGGATTATGTTAGCTATTGTTATTAGTCTTTAATTTGAATAAAGATAACCTGAAAACCCATGTTTTGAGTACTGTTCTAAATATCATCAGTTTTACTTCAAACTATACTTTTTCTTATAACTTTCTAGTTAATTTATAATTTTATTTTGTGTTCCTCATTTATAAAAGGATTATTTAGGAGAGTATTTTTTAGAAGTTGAAATTTGGGGGTCATACTTTAATAATTCATTTTAATTTTATATATTATGTTCAAAGAATATAACCTATGGATTCTCTACTTAAAAAAATTAATAAGTTTTTTTTTTGTGGTCAAGTAGGTGATTTAATGTTTGTAATTGTTTCATGGATCTAAGGATTTATTCCATTAATATAATTATTCAATTTGTGAAAATATTTGTTTATTGATAGTGACTGGAACATTCAATTCCATTATAGCTGCTCTATTTTTTTTTTTTTTTTTTTTTTTTTTTTTTTTTTTCTTTTTGCGGTATGCGGGCCTCTCACTGTTGTGGCCTCTCCCGTTGCGGAGCACAGGCTCCGGACGCGCAGGCCCAGAGGCCATGGCTCACGGGCCCAGCCGCTCCGCGGCATATGGGATCCTCCCAGACCGGGGCACGAACCCGTATCCCCTGCATCAGCAGGCGGACTCTCAACCACTGCGCCACCAGGGAGGCCCGCTGCTCTATTTTAATAAATAAGATTTGTCAAAATTGAGAAAGAGATGTGTTGAATTCTCCCAATTACAATTATTTTTCAGAAATAAACATTTTACAAATTTGTTTTATCCATTTATCTGTCAATGGATATTTAGGTTATTTCCAATATCTTTAATATTGTGAATAATACTACAATGAATGTGATATAAGCCTACAGTGGAATATTATTCAGGCTTTAAAAAAAGAGGAAGTCTTTTCATATGTGACAACATGGAAAAATCTGAAGGACATTACACTAAGTGAAATAGTCACAGAAGGATAGTCACTCATGATTCCACTTATATGTGGTATCCAAAATAATCAAATTTGTAGAAACAGAAAATAGAATGGTGGTTTCCAGGGACTAGTAAAATGGGGAAATGGGGATCTGGTGTTCAATGGAGCTAAAACTTCAGTTATGCAAGATGAATAAGTTCTAGATATCTTCTGTATGACATTGTGTCTGTAGTTAACAATGCTGTATTGTGTGTTTGAAAATTTAAGAAAGTAGATTTCATGTTAAGTGTTCTTACCACAATAAAAAAAAATCTATTCAATGTTCATGTCTAAAAAACTTAGAATATTTTAAATGTTAATATTATTAAAAGAGAAAGTTTATGTATATATTTGCTATCTTGTTCAATATTTGAAGTTTTAAGTCTGTTCTTTGAAAATTTAAACTTTTTATCTTATATATAGTGTTTTTTCGCCTTGTTGAATGCTTTTGTACATAGATTCCAGTGTGCTGGAAATATTGTCAGGTCTTTTTTTCTATTGTTTATTATTGTCTAGGAATTTTTTTGCCCATCTCTTATTTCTAACTTGTTTGTATCACTTTATTTTATTTTAATTTTTTTGTGTGTAAACAACATATGTGTAGATTTTGTTTTTACCCATTCTAATGAGAAATTCAGCATGTTTACATTTAGTGTTATAAATGATATAACTGTTTTTATTACTTGCATTTTATTTTATGTTGGCTATTTATTTTACTTTGTGGTTGTTCTCTTTTTCCTTTTTATTACTTTTCTGACTTTATTATACTTGTATTATTTCCCTTTCTGCCTTGCTAATTATATGCTACTATGCTTTTCAATATGGTTATGCTTATCTTCCCATTCCTAACAATCATAATTTAATATCTTTTTTTTCTTTATCATATTAAATGACAATCCAAGATAAAAGCTTTAGAAAACATTAACTTTCCCACTTCTGTTTTTTGCTTCCTGTATTATTCAGGTTAAACTATGTTAGGCTATATGGGGGATCTCAGAATTTCAGTTACTTCACACATTATAGTTTATTGTCAGTTATGCAAAGTCTGTAGGAGCTTTAGCAGCTCTTAAGGGAAGCTCCCTCTGAATGGAGATTCAGTGATTTAAGGTGTTTTCGTTTTTGCCTCGACCATCTCACCTTGTGGCCCCCTCAACGGCTGTGACTGAGAAAGAGAAAGCTGAAGCTTCAAAGAATGTGTTTACATACTTCAGTTCCACTCATATTTCATCATCCTGAATTAGTCACATAGCCCCACTATAACTGCAAGACATTCTGGAAAACATTGTTTTCACTTGTGCTTAAAGGAAATTATGTCAATACATAGTACTGTCTCTGCCTACCTTCCCACCCTTATGAATTGTTTCTTGAAATAATTTAAAACTTTTAGTTTAAGCTAATATTGTTTTTCACATATCTCATATGTACATAACATTTTTGTAAGCAATTAGAAATCAGAAGGAAAAGTTATTTTTCTTAAGGAGGAAAATTTTGGTTTATTTTTTTGGAAATAAGGAAACATTAAGAAAAACAGACCATTACTGGGGAAGATACCACATTGGTTTACAATCTTTCACCCATAAAAGTAGGTAGGTCAGGAACATAGAGCTCAACCAAATAGAATGGGAAGTCCAAGTGCAAATCCCATTACCAGTGGCCTGGGTTGCAGGTTCTTCCTCATGTCAATAATGGTTTGTTAAGAGAAGCAAAAAACCACAAGGGACTGTTGGTGTGGTAAATTGGTTGTCTGACTAGCTCCATGTTAGGATAATTCCTATGAGAAATCTGAGAGGGCTTCAGACAAATGATGAAATTATAAGGAAGTGCTTTGAGTTTTAAATAAGAGGAATTTGTTTTTAAGCCTGAGAGCTTGAGAACTTCTTGGTTATCAAAGAACTTTCGCATCTCACATAGTATGGTTCAAGTCACTGTAAATGAACAACTGGACTTGTTGCATAAGGGGAGACCCTGGGACTGGGAATAGTAAATTTTGTGATATGACTTGCTTTATTAGCCATGTGTCTGCTTGCTACTTTGAAATCTTCTGCTCCTTACTGTCAACAAGGTGATTGAACTCATGCCAAGGTGATAGGATAATTAAAAGATAGAGTAAAAAAAATTGTTTTTTAAATACTAGTGCCATTCATTTATACGTGTCCATGCACACACACACACACTCATGGAGTCTCATACACATATATACACAGGTATAGATGATTTTATTTATTTAATTAATTAATTATTATTATTATTATTATTATTAGTTTTTGCAGTACGCAGGCCTCTCACTGTTGTGGCCTCTCCCGTTGCGGAGCACAGGCTCCGGATGCACAGGCTCAGCAGCCATGTCTCACGGGCCCAGCCGCTCCACGGCATGTGGGATCCTTCCAGACTGGGGCATGAACCCGTGTCCCCTGCATTGGCAGGCAGACTCTCAACCACTGCACCACCAGGGAAACCCTTGTTTATTTTTATCTTTTACATTTTGAGGATCTATGTTCTTATTCAATTTTTACTTAGTTAAAAGAATGCATCAAGTATGCTGATGGTCGCTCTGCAATTTTCATAGTACTATCTTTCTTTCTTTTTGATAGGGGAATGGTATCTTGTCTTGGCTATAGAATTCTTGAAAGGCAAATCATTTTCTCTCAGTAGACTGCAGACGTTATTTGATCATCATCTTGTTTTTGTACCTGATATGAAAAATCTGATCATCATTCCCTGATAAGAATCTTGTTCCTTCTGTAGGGAAGTTTGTAAGATTCTCTCCTTATATTTGTTATTCATGAATTTCAAAAACATGTGTCTAGGTCTCATTTACTTGAATCTCAATGAGCCCTTTCAATCTGAAGAAGCCAGTCTCTTTTCTTATAAAGATAAATAATATCTTATTATTTGCTTATTTGTTACTATTTCTGTACCTTACTCATTCTGGAATGTCCACATTCGGATGTTATATCTTCTGAAGCTATTCTTTAGGTTTCTTATCTTTACCTTTATTAGTTCTATATTTTTCTTTAGTTTGATGCATGTTTTGGCATTGTACATGACATTCTAATCCATTAATTCTCAATATTAATCATCCTATATTTTTAGTTTGTTGATTGAATTTTAAATTATAAAGTTATTAAAATATATTAAAAACTATTTTTTTTAATGTTGAGGTTTTTTTTTTTTTTACTGTTTTTAGTTGAAAATCTCACCTTCATCCTTAATCGTCTTTACTTTTTCTAGGGATTTATCTTGTCCTTTCTTCCTCTAGTTCTTTAATGTCTGAAGCTGTTATTTCTCTTTACTTGCTTATGGTTTCGTGTGTCCTCACCTGGCAAACTAGGCCATTAGTGTTTGCTGGCCAGCACAGCAACTTCCATTCTTGTAGACCAGTTGTGGCCCATGTAGACTGAACTCAGATCACCAGTGATCATTCTCCAGGTGTTCACAAGTGATCAAGGACTTCTGTTTCCAGAATCATTTGCAAGCATGGCAGGCAAACAAGCCAGAGTAGGCCTCCTCAATACTATTGACAGTGTTCTGTTGTCTCCAGGAGCTCTCTCAATGAATTCATGCCCAGGGACGTTATCTGTGGTTATGCAGGAGTCACATTGCACAAAAATGACTACTGAGGAGATGAGTAGGGCCAGAAAACCAGCTCATGCCCCTCTTGGCTAAGCCATGTACCCAAGAAGGAAGGAGTGTAGCCAGCTTTTTTTCTAATTTTCAGGAAGATCTCACGTGGAATAATATTGGTTCTGCTTAAAGCTTTGTCCATGGTCTGAAAGCTAGATAAGCTCTCTTTTAGGCTTCAGGACCCTCAGATCCCACCAGGATAAAAGAAGAATGACATATCATTGTCTTTGTCTCCCTGAGGTTGTATGGACCTGTTTAGTAACTCTCCCAGGTTTCTGCTAGTGTGTTTATCCAAGTGATAATCTTACTCCAGAAAGGAGAATAGGCAGTTGGAGGATGAAGAATTCAGAAACATCTACATATGTTGCCATCTTTGTAGGAGCTACATATTTTATTGCTTTTAAATAGCACTTTATTAGACATATAATTCTTTATCTGCTTTATATTTTGCAAGTATATATATCACAATTATCTTCTTACATTTATTCTAGAGGGTTTGGTGTGTCTATGAGTATATTTGAATGTGTGTGTGTATTGCCATATGTAATTTTTTAATTTAAAATGTACCAATAGTTTCCTTTATGATTTCTGAGTTTGATAACAAATGAGATTTTATTATGCCAACTGATTCTTAAGAATCTTCCTGATTCTTATGTGTGTTCATACACCCATAGAGACTTACCTGATTAGTTTTAATGATTGGATAGTATTTCAATATATTATAAATATGATTTAACTGATCCCCTATTGCTCTATATTTTGCTTGTTTCCAACATTTTATTTTTTCAATACTGTTTTAATGAGGCTTTTGTAAATATACCTTTTCACAAGCAGTATGAAAAAGTATTTATTGAATATCTACCAGGGAATGTGTACTTACTGTTCAAGGGTACAAGGATCAGAGAGTGAAATGTCTCTTTATTTAAATTCCTAAAAAGATATTTTTGGATCAAACACCAGATTACTTAAAAAATTCCAAAATATTACTAAATCCTTCATAAGTTAGTATCTACTTACATAGTTATTATAATATAAAATATTGTTTGTTTCTCCATACTTTTGCTCATAGTGGATAGTATCCTTTTTTTTTTTCTGCGGTACGTGGGCCTCTCACTGTTGTGGCCTCTCCCGTTGTGGAGCACAGGCTCCAGACGCGCAGGCCCAGTGGCCATGGCTCACAGGTCCAGCCGCTCCACGGCATGTGGGATATTCCCAGACCGGGGCATGAACCTGTGTTGCCTGCATTGGCAGGCGGACTCTCAACCACTGTGCCACCAGGGAAGCCCAGTATCTCTCTTTTACATGTTGCCAATTTAAAAGGTGAAAAATGATAACACATTATCTCTTTAATTTGATTTTTTTAAAAAATTTGAGTGTGATTACAAATGTTCTCATATGCTTAATCCTTATAAATACATGTTCTCAAGTGAATTGCTTCTTTTTAACTGGGGTATTTATCTCTTACTTATGGATTTACGGAAGTTCTTTATACATTAAAAATAGTAACTATCTGTCATGTAAATTAAATATAATTTTTTCCAGTATATAACTCAGAACTCAGGGGCAGAAAAGTGTCAACACTAACGGGATAAATGAGAAAGGGATTTCTGTGGCTTACAAAGACCTTACCTTTGTCAGGGCTTAGGAACATCATTGAAGCATGAGCTGAATGAAGGACTCCCAGAGGCATACTAACAAGCTGGACTGCCATGGGTGCTGCTGCTTTTGGATAACCTGATTTGCTGAGTTGGAAAGCAGCCACTCCATACCTCAGTCCAGAACCATGCTCTCTCTTGTACCCCAGGCCCTCTCACCCTGCATTTAACTGAGAGCTGAATTCAGTCCTTATCTAAGTTCAATTGCATAGTACACACCAAACCCACCCAGAGGCCTAGTTTCAAGGAAACAACCAGGCAGATAACAGGCCCTCTGTACAGCAAGACACATGAGAAATTGATTGTAATGAACACCATGAGTGTAATTTGCTTAATTTCATTTTTAATGTCATTAGCCACACAGGAATTTTAAATATTTAAATCACCAATGTTTTCTTAGTGGAAAAAAATTGTGTACCTTTCTCAGAAAGTGATCGCACATTTTAAGACATATATTTTCTTTCAATATTATTTTTTAAGTATTTTGAAGTATTTGAATTTTTAAATTAATTTTTATTGGAATATAGTTGCTTTACACTGCTTTGTCAGTTTCTGCTGTACAGCAAAGTGAATCAGCTATATGTATACATATATCCCCTCTTTTTGGGATTTCCTTCCCATTTAGGTCACCACAGAGCACTGAGTTGAGTTGCCTGTGCTATATGTAGGTTCTCATTCGTTATGTATTTTATACATGGTAGTGTATATATGTCAAGAAAATTTTTTTGAATTTTGCTAGGATTGCAAAAATGTTGTAAAGAATACGATGAATTCTTATGTACTATCTAATTGCTCCATCAATTTACTAATATTTCCTATGAACTATATTAAAAAATGAATCAGCTTTATTGAGGTATAAGTCACATAATATAAAATTCACTTGTTTTCAGTACACAATGTAATATTTTTAGTAAATTCCAGAATTGTTCAACCATCACCACAATCCAATTTTAGAATATTTGCAGTCTTTCCTTATGTCCAATTTGTTATATTTTCTTTTAGCTCTTATTTCATAGTCATATCTAAGAACCATTGCCTAAGAAACTGTATAAGAAACACAGGGTCACAAATATTTACTTCTATGTTTTCTGCTAAGAGTTTTTTAATTGTGCTCTTATGTTTAAATCTATGATCCATCTTTAATTATTTTTTGTATGGTGTGAGGTAAAGGTCTAAATACATCTTTTTGCATATGAATTTCTGATTTCTCAATTATATTTTATTGAATTCCATGATTATTCTTTGTCAGTACTTCTCTTTCTTCATTATTACCACTCTGTAGTAAGTTTTGACATTTAGAAGTGTATGTTCTCTGACTTTATTCTTCTATTTAAGAACATATTGGGTGCTTTCCTGGTGGTGCAGTGGTTGAGAGTCCGCCTGCCAATGCAGGGGACACGGGTTCGTGCCCCGGTCTGGGAGGATCCCACATGCCGTGGAGTGGCTGGGCCCGTGACCCATGGCTGCTAAGTCTGCGTATCCGGAGCCTGTGCTCCACAATGGGAGAGGCCACAGCAGTGAGAGGCCCACGTAACACACACACACACACACACACACACAAAGTACAGATTGGCTACTTTTCATCTCCATACAAATTTTAGGATCAACTTTTCAATTTCTTCAAAGAATTTCTACCAAAAAAGCCAGCTGGGATTTTGGTAGAGTTTGTGTTGTATCTGTGGATCAATTTGGGAAGTATTACCATTTTAACAATATTAAGTGTTTCTATTTATGAACATGGGATATCTTTCTATAAATTAAGGTCTTTAATTTTTTAAGGTAATGTTCAATAGTTTTAATAGTGTAAATTTTGACTACTTTGTTAAATTTGTTCCAAAATATTTTATAGGTAACATGTAGAAATCAAACTAATGTATGTTGAGCTTATATTCTGTGACTTGGCTGAACTTTTTTATACATTGTAGTATATTTCTTTGTGTATTTCTTTGACTAGGTTCATACAGGATCATATTATGTATGAAGAGGACAGTTTTACTTCTTCCTTTCTAGTCTGGATGCCTTTTATTTCTGTTTCTTCCCTGATTACACTGAAATTTCAGTGCAGTGCTGAATAGTTGTGAGACAGATATACTTTTATTCTTCTCAAGTATGAGGAAAGCATTTAGCTCTCAATATTATGTAGAATACTAATTTTGAGTTTTTATAGATACCCTTTATCAGTTTGAGGAAGTTCTATTCTATTTCTAGGTTCTTGTGCTTTTTTTAACAAATCATATATAGATGGTGGATATTATAGTTTTTTTTCTGTATCTGTTGAAATGATCATATAGTTCTTACCTCTTAATCTATTAATATGATGTGTTACATTAATTTTCAGCTATTACTCTTACCTTGCATTCCCATGACAACCCCACTTGGTCACGGTATATAATCCCTTTTATGTTTGCTGGATTTGGTTTGTTTATATTTTTGCATCTATATTTATGAAGCATATTGTTTTATAGTTTTCTTGTGATGTCTTTGGTTTGGTATCAGGGTAATACTGATTTCTTAAAATAAGTTGAGACATGTTCACTTCTCCTCAGTTTTCTGAAAAATTTTGGGAAAAGTTTATATTATTTCTTCTTTACTATTTTAGTAGAATTCACCTACAAAGCAATCTAAGCCTGTGTTTTTTCTATAAGAAGATTTTTTATTTACTGATTATTGATTATTAATTTCATTTCTTTATGTGTTGGTCTATTCAAATTTTTCTCTTTCTCCTTTAATCCTATCAACTGGTGTGTTATATATTATATAAATTATCCAACTATGGTAATTGTTGCATGATATTTAGAAGTGTCATATCACCTAGTTAAATGCCCCCTTTTAGCTTTCAAAATATTTTGTCTTACCATGTATTTTGCCACATAGCTTTTTCCTTTGTGCTTTTATGGTACATATCTCCACTTTCTTTTTCATTTAACTTTTTGTCTTATAATTAAAATTTTTCTCCTTTAAACAGCAGATAGTTTTGTTTTGGGTGCTGTTATACATTCTGACTATCTCAATATTTTACCTAGAGTATGTAGTCTAGTAAATTCCATGTGAGTACTATTTAATTTTATTTCTTTTCTCTTTTGTACTAACCAAGTGTTTTCAGTGCTTTATTATTTATTTATTTGTTGTACAGTATTTTACCAGTTATCCTAACCTACAGAGTATAATGTGCATCTTTGGCTTATTACAATCTATTGTAAATTAGTACTGTTATTGCTTTTCCAACAATGTAAGGCCATATAAAGTTTAAATTCATTTACTTCCTATGTGTTTGCTATTTTAAAGATATTTTACTTATGTATTTATGTTATACATTCCCAAAGAAATAGCTACCATGTATACTTTAAACATTCAATATTCTTTTTATATTTACCTTTTCAATGCTCTTCACTCCTTTGACAGGTTCATGATTCCATCCTGGATTTGTTCCCTGCAGTCTGAAGAATTTCCTCTAGATTACCTTGTAATACAGTTCATTGGAGAGAAATTCTCTTTGCCTTCTTTTTTTTTTTTTTTGGTCTAAATTTATATTTATTTCATCTTTATTTAAGGGTACTTTTCTGGTTACAGAATTCTACTTGGAAGTTGTTGTTTTTTCAGTCATCACTTTAAAGATATTGTTTCATTATTTTCTGGCTTTTATAGACTGTGTGGAAAAGTTACCCACACTCATTGATATTTGAGGGAAACATGTCATATTTCCTCTGACTGCCATTAAGACTTTTTCCTCTTTTTCTTTGAGATTTTTGCATTTTGACTATAAAGTGCCTCAATGTGATTTTCTTTGTATAGAGTTTGTTGAGGTTCTTTAGAAAATTCTCAGTGTTTATATATTCTGATACTGCTTTTTTTTGTTTTCTCTCTTTTTTCTGCCATTTCTATTACGTATATTTAGCCCTTGCCTGTGTTCCTCATATCTATTCTGCTATTACCTTATTTTCCTATGTTTTCCTCTTGGTGCTTCAGGTTAAGTATTTTCCTTCACTCTGACTTTAGATTCACTAATTTTTCCACTGAAATGTTCAGTCTGCTCTTAAATCTGTCTAGTGAATAGTTTCTTTCAGTTTTATGTAGATATAATTGCCACACAGCACTGTATAAGTTTAAGCTGTACAGCATAATGATTTGACTTATATACGTCATGAAATGATTACCACAATAAGGTTAGGGGACATCCATCATCTCATATAGATACAAAATAAAAGTAAAAGCAAAAATAGTTTTTCCTTTTGATGAAAAGTCTCAGGACTTGCTCTCTTAACATTCATATATAATACAGCAGCGTTAATTATATTAACCATGTGTTACATTACATCCTTAGTACTTATTTATCTTATAACTGTAAATTTGTGAAACCGAGGGTAGTTATCAGTTAGCCATAAATAAATTATAAACTGTAGGGCTTCCCTGGTGGCACGGTGGTTAAGAATCCATCTGCCAATGCAGGGGACACGGGTCCGAGCCCTGGTCCAGGAAGATCCCACATGTCACGAAGCAACTAAGCCCAGGCACCACAAATACTGAGCCTGCATTCTAGAGCCCACGAGCCACAACTACTAAAGCCCGTGTGCCACAAGTACTGAAGCCTGCGCCTAGAGCCTGTGCTCTGCAACAAGAGTAGCCACCACAGTGAGAAACCCACACACTGCAACAAAGAGTAGCCCCCACTCGCTGCAACTAGAGAAAGCCCACGTGAAGCAACGAAGACCCAACTCAGCCAAAAATAAATAAATAAATGAATAAATAAATAAATAAAAGGCAAAAAAAAAACAAAACTGTAACCTGCCTTCACAGAACAAGCTCCTTTTAATTGTTTTAATAAAAACTTGCATGTCCTCCAAGCATCATGTAGCCTAAAAATAAAACGTTTGCCTGAGTTGTTTTTCAGAAACTGAAGATCAGCAGTGCCCAGTCCAAGCTCGATCCAGTTAAGACTAGTGAGGATCATTTACCCTGCAACTGGGCATGTGTGTGTGTCCACTCAGTGGCTCTTTGACCAAAAACTCCACCCTCAGAATATGCTTTCGCGGCCATATCCTGAAAATGCATCCCACGAAGACTGTAGCTTACTTGTGCCTGCACAGAATCATACTGATCTCACTGTTTTCTTATCTCCAGTTGCCTTTCCCATGTTCCTATGCCTCAGCTTTATCTCATAAGTATCCTGAGCTCCTTGCCTTTGGAGAGACAGATTTAAGATTTGTTCTCCTGCCTTCTCGTTTGGCTGCCTTGTGAATAAACCTTTTCTCTGCTGCAAACCTTGGTGTCTCAGTGTTTGGCTTGCTGCTCATTGGGCAAAGAAACTTGGTTCGGTAACATTTATACCTTTTGACCACCTTCATCCAGTTCTCCCTCCTCTCCACCCCTGCCTCTGGTAACCACAACTCGGATCTATTTATCTATGAGATTTTTTTGTTTTGTTTTTTGAAGTATAATTGACCTCCAACACAATGTTCGTTCCTGGTGCACAACATAGTGATTTGATATTTCTATATGCTACAAAATGATTGCCACAAAAAGTCTAGTTACCATCTATCAGCATACAAAGATATTACGTTATTATTGACTATCTTCCCCATGCTGTAGTTTCATCCTTGTGACTTATTTATTCTGTAACTGGAAGTTTGTACCTCTTAATTTCCCTTTCCTATTTCACTATTAATTCTTTTTTTTTATGTTCATAGCAGTTTTATTTATTTTTTTTAATTAGTTTTTGCTTTATAACAAAGTGAATCAGTCATACACATACATCTGTTCCCACATCCCTTCCCTCATGCATCTCCCTCCCTCCCACCCTCCCCATCCCACCCCTCCAGGCGGTCACAAAGCACCGAGCTGATCTCCCTGTGCTCTGCGGCTGCTTCCCACTATCTATCTACCTTACGTTTGGTAGTGTATATATGTCCATGCCTCTCTTTCGCTTTGTCACAGCTTACCCTTCCCCCTCCCCATATCCTCAAGTCCATTCTCAAGTAGGTCTGTGTCTTTATTCCCGTTTTGCCCCTAGGTTCTTCATGACATTTTTTTTTTTTTTAAATTCCGTATATATGTGTTAGCATACGGTATTTGTCTTTCTCTTTCTGACTAACTTCACTCTGTATGACAGACTCTAGGTCTATCCACCTCATTACAAATAGCTTAGTTTCGTTTCTTTTTATGGCTGAGTAATATTCCATTGTATATATGTGCCACATCTTCTTTATCCATTCATCCGATGATGGACACTTAGGTTGTTTCCAGCTCCGGGCTATTGTGAATAGAGCTGCAAGGAACATTTTGGTACATGTCTCTTTTTGAATTATGGTTTTCTCAGGGTATATGCCCAGTAGTGGGATTGCTGGGTCATATGGTAGTTCTATTTGTAGTTTTTTAAGGAACCTCCATACCGTTCTCCATAGTGGCTGTACCAATTCACATTCCCACCAGCAGTGCAAGAGTATTCCCTTTTCTCCACACCCTCTCCAGCATTTATTGTTTCTAGATTTCTTGATGCTGGCCATTCTGACTGGTGTGAGATGATATCTCATTGTAGTTTTGATTTGCATTTCTCTAATGATTAATGATGTTGAGCATTCTTTCATGTGTTTGTTGGCAGTCTGTATATCTTCTTTGGAGAAATGCCTATTTAAGTCTTCTGCCCATTTTTGGATTGGGTTGTCTGTTTTTTTGCTATTGAGCTGCATGAGCTGTTTATAAATTTTGGAGATTAATCCTTTGTCAGTTGCTTCATTTGCAAATATTTTCTCCCATTCTGAGGGTTGTCTTTTGGTCTTCTTTATGGTTTCCTTTGCTGTGCAAAAGCTTTGAAGTTTCATTAGGTCCCATTTGTTTATCTTTGTTTTTATTTCCATTTCTCTAGGAGGTGGGTCCAAAAGGATCTTGCTGTGATTTATGTCATAGAGTGTTCTACCTATGTTTTCCTCTAAGAGTTTGATAGTTTCTGGCATTACATTTAAGTCTTTAATCCATTTTGAGCTTATTTTTGTGTATGGTGCTAGGGAATGATCTAATCTCAAACTTTTACATGTCCCTGTCCAGTTTTCCCAGCACCACTTATTGAAGAGGCTGTCCTTTCTCCACTGTACGTTCCTGGCTCCTTTATCAAAGATAAGTTGGCCATATGTGCGTGGGTTTATCTCTGGGCTTTCTATCCTGATCCACTGATCTATCTTTCTGTTTTTATGCCAGTACCAGACTGTCTTAATTACTGTAGCTTTGTAGTATAGTCTGAAGTCAGGGAGCCTGATTCCTCCAGCTCCGTTTTTCGTTCTCAAGATTGCTTTAGCTATCCGGGCCCTTTTGTTTTTCCAAACAAATTTTGAAATTTTTTGTTCTAGTTCTGTGAAAAATGCCATTGGTAGTTTGATAGGGATTGCATTGAATCTGTAGATTGCTTTGGGTAGTAGAGTCATTTTCACAATATTGATTCTTCCAATCCAGGAGCATGGTATATCTCTCCATCTATTTGTATCATCTTTAATTTCTTTCATCAGTGTCTTATAGTTTTCTGCATACAGGTCTTTTGTCTCCTTAGGTAGGTTTATTCCTAGATATTTTATTCTTTTTGTTGCGATGGTAAATGGGAGTGTTTTCTTGATTTCATTTTCAGATTTTTCATCATTAGTGTACAGGAATGCCAGAGATTTCTGTACATTAATTTTATAACCTGCTACTTTACCAAATTCATTGATCAGCTCTAGTAGTTTTTCGGTAGAATCTTTAGGATTCTCTATGTATAGTATCATGTCATCTGCAAACAGTGATAGCTTTACTTCTTCTTTTCCAATTTGGATTCCTTTTATTTCCTTTTCTTCTCTGATTGCTGTGGCTAAAACTTCCAAAACTAGGTTGAATAAGAGTGGTGAGAGTGGGCAGCCTTGTCTTGTTCCTGATCTTAGTGGAAATGGTTTCAGTTTTTCACCATTGAGGACAATGTTGGCTGTGGGTTTGTCATATATGGCCTTTATTATGTTGAGGAAAGATCCCTCTATACCTACTTTCTGCAGGGTTTTTATCATAAATGGGTGTTGAATTTTGTCGAAAGCTTTCTCTGCATCTATTGAGATGATCATATGGTTTTTCTCCTTCAACTTGTTAACATGGTGTATTACATTGATTGATTTGCGTATATTGAAGAATCCTTGCATTCCTGGAATAAACCCCACTTGATCATGGTGTATGATCCTTTTAATGTGCTCTTGGATTCTGTTTGCTAGTATTTTGTTGAGGATTTTTGCATCTATGTTCATCAGTGATATTGGCCTGTAGTTTTCTTTCTTTGTGACATCCTTGCCTGGTTTTGGTATCAAGGTGATGTCGGCCTCGTAGAATGAGTTTGGGAGTGTTCCTCCCTCTGCTATATTTTGGAAGAGTTTCAGAAGGATAGGTGTTAGCTCTTCTCTAAATGTTTGATAGAATTCACCTGTGAAGCCATCTGGTCCTGGGCTTTTGTTTGATGGAAGATTTTTAATCACAGTTTCAATTTCAGTGCTTGTGATTGGTCTATTCATATTTTCTAGTTCTTCCTGAGTCAGTCTTGGCAGGTTGTGCATTTCTAAGAATGTGTCCATTTCTTCCAGGTTGTCCATTTTATTGGAATAGAGTTGCTTATAGTAATCTCTCATAATCTTTTGTATTTCTGCAGTGTCAGTTGTTACTTCTCCTTTTTCATTTCTAATTCTATTGATTTGAGTCTTCTCCCTTTTTTTCCTGATGAGTCTGGCTAATGGTTTGTCAATTTTGTTTATCTTCTCAAAGAACCAGCTTTTAGATTGGTTGATCTTTGCTATCGTTTCCTTCATTTCTTTTTCATTTATTTCTGATCTGATCTTTATGATTTCTTTCCTTCTGCTAGCTTTGGGGTATTTTTGTTCTTCTTTCTCTAATTGCTTTAGGTGCAGGGTCAGGTTGTTTACTCGAAATGCTTCCTGTTTCTTAAGGTGGGATTGTATTGCTATAAACTTCCCCCTTAGAACTGCTTTTGCTGCGTCCCATAGGTTTTGGGTCGTCGTGTCTCCATTGTCATTTGTTTCTAGGTATTTTTTAATTTCCTCTTTGATTTCTTCAGTGATCACTTCGTTATTGAGTAGTGTATTGTTTAGCCTCCATATGTTTGTATTTTTTACACATCTTTTCCTGTAATTGATGTCTAGTTTCATAGCATTGTGGTCGGAGAAGATACTTGATACAATTTCAATTTTCTTAAAATTACCGAGGCTTGATTTGTGACCCAAGATATGATCTATCCTGGAGAATGTTCCATGAGCACTTGAGAAAAATGTGTATTCTGTTGTTTTTGGATGGAATGTCCTATAAATATCAACTAAGTCCATCTTGTTTAATGTATCATTTAAAGCTTGTGTTTCCTTATTTATTTTCATTTTGGAAGATCTGTCCATTGGTGAAAGTGGGGTGTTAAAGTCCCCTACTATGATTGTGTTACTGTCGATTTCCCCTTTTATGGCTGTTAGTATTTGTCTTATGTATTGAGGTGCTCCTATGTTGGGTGCATAAATATTTACAATTGTTATATCTTCTTCTTGGATCGATCCCTTTATCGTTATGTAGTGTCCTTCCTTGTCTCTTCTAATAGTCTTTATTTTAAAGTGTATTTTGTCTGATATAAGAATTGCTACTCCAGCTTTCTTTTGATTTCCATTTGCATGGAATATCTTTTTCCATCCCTTTACTTTCAATCTGTATGTGTCTCTAGGTCTGAAGTGTGTCTCTTGTAGACAGCATATATATGGGTCTTGTTTTTGTATCCATTCAGCCACTCTGTGTCTTTTGGTGGGAGCCTTTATTCCATTTACATTTAAGGTAATTATGGATATGTATGTTCCTATTCCCATTTCCTTAATTGCTTTGGGTTCGTTATTGTAGGTATATTCCTTCTGTTGTGTTTCTTGCCTAGAGAAGTTCCTTTAGCATTTGTTGTAAAGCTGGTTTGGTGGTGCTGAACTCTCTCAGCTTTTGCTTGTCTGTAAAGGTTTTAATTTCTCCATCAAATCTGAATGAGATCCTTGCTGGGTAGAGTAATCTAGGTTGCAGGTTTCTCTCCTTCATCACTTTAATTATGTCCTGCCACTCCCTTCTGGCTTGTAGGGTTTCTGCTGAGAGATCAGCTGTTAACCTGATGGGGATTCCCTTGTGTGTTATTTGTTGTTTTTGCCTTGCTGCTTTTAATATGATTTCTTTGTGTTTAATTTTTGACAGTTTGATTCATACGTGTCTTGGCATATTTCTCCTTGGATTTATTCTGTATGGGACTCTCTGTGCCTCCTGGACTTGATTAACTATTTCCTTTCCCATATTGGGGAAGTTTTCAACTATAATCTCTTCAAATATTTTCTCAGTCCCTTTCTTTTTCTCTTCTTCTTCTGGAACCCCTATAATTCGAATGTTGGTGCGTTTAATGTTGTCCCAGAGGTCTCTGAGACTGTCCTCTGTTCTTTTCATTCTTTTTTCTTTATTGTGCTCTGCATCAGTTATTTCCACTATTTTATCTTCCACCTCACTTATCCGTTCTTCTGCCTCAGTTATTCTGCTATTGATCCCATCTAGAGTATTTTTCATTTTATTTATTGTGTTTTTAATCGATGCTTGATTCATCTTTAGTTCTTCTAGGTCCTTGTTAACTGTTTCTTGCATGTTGTCTATTCTATTTCCAAGATTATGTATCTTGGAAATAGAATCTTGGATCAGCTTTACTATCATTATTCTGAATTCTTTTTCAGGTAGACTGCCTATTACCTCTTCATTTGTTAGGTCTGGTAGGTGTTTATCTTGCTCCTTCACCTGCTGTGTATTTTTCTGCCTTCTCATTTTGCTTATGTTACTGTGTTTGGGGTCTCCTTTTTGCCGGCTGCAGATTCGTAGTTCCCGTTGTTTTTGGTGTCTGACCCCAGTGGCTAAGGTTGTTTCAGTAGGTTGTGTAGGCTTCCTGGTGGGGGGGACTAATTCCTGTGCTCTGGTGGTTGAGGCTCGATCTTGTCTTTCTGCTGGACAGGTCCACGTCTGGTGGTGTGTTTTGGGGTGCCTATGGCCTTATTATGTTTTTAGGTAGCCTCTCTGCTAATGGGTGGGGTTGTGTTCCTGCCTTGCTAGTTGCTTGGCATAGGGTGACCCGCACTGTAGCTTGCTGGTCGTTGACTGAAGCTGGGTGCTGGTGTTGGGATGGAGATCTCTGGGAGATTTTCGCTGCTTGATATTATGTGGAGCTGGGAGGTCTCTTGTGGACCCGTGTCCTGAAGTTGGCTCTCCCACTTCAGAGGCACAGCACTGGCTCCTGGCTGCAGCACCAAGAGCCTTTCATCCACCCGGCTCAGAATAACAGGGAGAAAAAGTAGAAAGAAAGAATTAGTAGAAGAAAGAAAGAGAGAGGGAAAGAAAGGAAGAAGGGAAGAAAGGAAGGAAGGAAGGAAGAAAGAAAGGAGGGAGGGAGGGAGGAAGGATGGAAAGAAAGAAGGAAAGAAAGGAGGGAGGGAGGGAGGAAGGAAAGGAAGAAAGACAGGAGGGAGGGAGGAAGGAAAGCAAAACAAAGTGGAAAGAAGAATGGTGGGAGGGAGGAAAGAAAAAGAAAGAAGGAAAGGAGGAACGGAGGGAGGGAGGGAGGAAGGGAGAGTAGGAAAAAAAGAAAGAGCAGGTAAAGTAAAATAGAATAAAGTATGAAATATAGTAGCGTTATTAAAATTAGAAAGTAATTATTGAGAAAAAAAAAAAAAACCGGACCAATAGAACCCTGGGACATATGGTGGAAGCAAAGTTATACAGAGAGAATCTTACACAGAAGATTACACATACACATTCACAAAAAGAGAGCAGGGGGAAAAATCAAAAATCTTGCTCTCCAAGTCCACCTCCTCAATTTGGGATAATTCGTTGTTAAAAGAGGAAAAGGGGGGAAAGTCTGAAATCTTGTCCTCAAAGTCCACTTCCTCAATTTGGGATGATTCGCTGTCCATTCATGCACTCCACAGACGCAGGGCACATCAAATGGACCGTGGAGCTTTAATCCGCTGCCTCCGAGGCTGCACAGAGAGATTTCCCTGCCTCTGCTCTCACAGCTCCCGGGTCTCAGCCTTGGACCTGGCCCCGCCTCTGCGCGTAGGTCGCCGGAGGGCGTCCGTTCTTCGCTCAGACAGGACGGGTTTAAAGGAGCCGCTGATTCGGGGGCTCTGGCTCACTCAGGCAGAGGGGAGGGAGGGGCGCGCAGTGTGGGGCGGGCCTGCGGTGGCAGAGGCCGGCGTGACGTTACAGCAGCCCGTGGCGCTCCGTGCGCTTTCCCGGGAAAGCCGTCCCCGGGTCTCGGGGACCCCGGCAGTGGCGGGGTGCACAGGCCCCCCGGAAGGGGGGGCGGACAGTGACCCGCGCTCGCACACAGGCCCCGCGGCGGCGGCGGCAGCGGCGGGCCGCGGCGGTGGCGGCGGCGGGCCGCGGCGGGCGGCGGCGGCGGCGGCGGCGGCGGCGGCGGCGGGCGGCGGCGGGCGGCGGCGGTGGCGGCCCACGCCCGTCTCCGAGGTCCGTGCCTTACCCGCGGCTCGTGCCTGTCTCCGGCGCTTCCCCAAGCAGCCCTCTTAATGCCCTCTCCTCGCGCACCAGGAAACAAAAGGGAAAAAAGTCTCTTGCCCCTTCAGCAGCTCCAGACCCTTTCCCCGGACTCCCTCCGGGCTAGCCGTGGTACACTAACCCCTTCAGGCTCTCTTCCTGCCGCCAGCCCCAGTCCTCTCCCTGCGCTCCGACTGAAAGCCGATACCCGAGCCTCAGCTCCCAGCCCCGCCCGCCACGGCGGCCGAGCAGACAAGCCTCTCGGGCTGGTGTGTGCCTGAGGGCACCGGTCCTCTGTGCCAGAATCTCTCCGCTTTGCCCTCCGCACCCCTGTTGCTGTGCTCTCCTCCGCTACTCCGAAGCTTTCCCCCTCCGCCACCCGCAGTCTCCGCCCGCGAAGGGGCCTGTAGTGTGTAGAAACCTTCCCCCCTTCACGGCTCCCTCCCACCGGTGCAGGTCCCGTCCCTATCCTATTGTCTCTGTTTATTCTTTTTTTCTTTTGCCCTACCCAGGTATGTGGGGAGCTTCTTGCCTTTTGGGGGGTCTGAGGTCTTCTGTCAGCGTTCAGTAGGTGTTCTGTAGGAGTTGTTCCACGTGTAGATGAATTTCTGATGTATCTGTGGGGAGGAAGGTGATCTCCGCGTCTTACTCTTCCGCCATCTTCCTCCGGGCTCCCACTATTAATTCTTAATTTTAGATATATTACTTTAGACCTGGAATATATATATTTGATTATTTTATTAAAAATTTCAATTTTCTATTGAAATTTTTCACCTCTTCATCTATTTTGTTATTTCTTTTAAGTTCTCATAGTCATCATAATTATTAAGCCCATATTTGATACAGTAAATAAGTTAATTGCTGTGAGTTGTATTCCTTTATCTTTTTTTTTTCTTTGTTTTTTTATTTAATAGATACAGTTTTTAGCATGCTTAAATTTTTGTGTAGGTGTTGAATATTCTGGATACTGTTATATTTCCTTCAAATGAGATTAACTTTTCTATTAGCAGCAGATAGAATACTAGTGGATTATCTATTGAATCCTGGTCTTAGAATTTTTTAGAGTTGGTCTTGAGTTTTGCTGTCTTGGTAGGCATACTTAGTGCTTTTAGGTCATGGCCCTTACTTCTTGGATGTAAGCTCCTTTTGGGTTCTTGACTAAAATCCAGGATGTTTTCTTCTACCTTGGTGTGACTTGAATCCAACTCCCCCTTTCGTGGGTCAAGATGTTTCTCTCATCTCCACTCAGCTCCCACCTACAAAGATTTGGATTTCTTAGAACCTGTTCATGTGAATGTCCAGCTTAAGAGTTGAACAATGACATAATTGGAACCTATATTCATATTATTGGGCTTCTTTGTGTTTTTGTTCCCTTTCCAAGACCTTTAGGACCTTACAAGTTTGGTTACCCCAGACCTGAATTTCTAGAATCTCCAGTTCTGTCGGACTGCCTCTCTCTACTTGGCACAAATATGTGCTGCACTGCAAGATATAGAAAAAGGCTTTGTTGAATATGCTGAGATGTCTGTGGAACTCACTATATGTGCTTCCCTTTTTTTTATATATAGATTCTTATCTGTGTTGGATGCTCCCAATGACTTTCATAGAGATGTATTTTAAATATGTATTTTACCTTACCTATTTTCTATGATTTAAATGGGAACCTTAGTGCTATCTACTCTGTTATGGCTGGAATTGGAATTCTACTATCTAAAAGTAATTTTATATTTTTATTTCATATATATCTGTGGTCATATCTCATCTCCCATTCCTAATGGTAGACATTATGGATATTACATATTTTATTTTTTACCCCTAAAAACCTTCACTGTAATTTTGTCTGTATTACTTATTATTGTCACAGAACCCACACTGAGTGTCATTTATATATGCTATTCTTGTTTTACTTTTTATTTAATCAGTTTATGGATTTATATTTATTAGTGTCCTGTTAAATTTTACATGGTTATGATTTGTGGTGCTTTTTCTTGTTTATTTTTCTGAATATCCATATTTTATTTTGAAAAAAAAATTGTACATATGTTTATTTTTTATAAAATTTTATTTGCATTTCATAGGTTTAATGTTAAACATACTTATTGTGACATTTAAAATTTTTTTCCGTAATTTCATTTTTGTATCTTTGTCCAAATAATAACTTAAGTTTTAATGGTTATTTAAGATCATATCATTTTTATCTATTTTTTGTTATTCATTTCTATATAGTTTTCACTATGGTCAAAGAATAGGGCATAAACCATTAATACAGTTTTTTAAAATTATTCAGACTTTTAGCCCTTGATCAATCCTAGACGGTGTACAATGGGTAATGGATTGTGGTCCAAATCTTCTATAATGTCATTCATTTTAATTTGTCTCAATCTGCCAAATTCTATGGGAGGTGCATTAAATTGCTTATTATAAACAATTTGCATATTTAGTAATTTTTCATAATCAACATTTCTTTGTCTATGAACTCATATATTTGTAGTGAATTTTAACATTTTTTGATTAAGAACATTCAACCTGAGACTACAGTTTTCCCCAAATCATGTGTGTGAGATCTCCTTAAGTGTTCTTCCTAGCTACCACAAGAATTTTTCTTGGATTACTTGGTCCAAATTGTATTCTATTTAGTAGATGTGGGACTGTTTTCTAATTACAGTAAAGATACATTTTTATTTAGTTTTGGCTCTTTTTATTTTGTAATTTGAAGACTTTCAGAGACAGAAAATGTAAAATTATGTATATTTTGGAACAATCACTTCTGAAGTTTTGGTTGTGTTCTTTTGACATCCTACATTGTTCCTGTTACATGATAAGGGGTCAATGTATATTTATATTGACTAACTTGACTAACATTGTTATCTTGTGATATTGTTTTCCAAAATGTCTTCACATGTTTTAGAGATTATGAATTATTTTACTGGAGTGGTTTTGAAAAGTTATAAGAATAAGACAAGAAATCAAATAACAATAATTACTACTTTTTGCTATATACCTAATATGTACTAGGCACTACTAAACATTTGACTTAATAGTTCTCATTTAAATCTTATACTGTCCTATGAAGTTGTTGCTATTATATTCATTTCTTTTTGTCAACACAAAAACTTAAAATCAGAGAGGCCGAATACCTTACCTAATTTCCACAACATTCAAGTCTTGAATTTAAATTCAGGTTTGTCTGTTTCCAGAGCCCATCCTCTTAGTCATTGTGTTATACAGATGGTTAGAGAGAATTAGTGTTTGTAGCCATGCAGGAATGATCATGTATATTTTGGTTTTTGTTTCTAATATATCTTTTTTTTTTTTTAATTTAGTTTTTTTGGCTGCACCACAGAGCATGTAGGATCTTAGTTCCCCAAATAGGGATCGAACCCACACCCCCCACCACCACAGTGGAGTGTGGAGTCTTAACCACTGGGACGCCAGGGAAGTCTCCATCATGTATATTTTGAAAATAAATTTACAAAATATTTGTGAACTGGAGAATATTGTATTATGAGAGTTCATGGTTTAGAGAATCAATAGTGGCTGAAAATAATCCTACTTGACATGATTCATTCATTTATTCATTCAACAAATAAACATATCTTGTGTCTCTTGTTCTGAAAAGCACTACTCTAAATGCTGAAAAGAATGGAAAAAAAGAATTATCTTCAAAATTTGCTTTCAGAGGCTTATAGTTTAAGAGAGCTACTATATAGCCTAGTACATCTATACACCTATAATATAGTTTACAGAAGAGGTGGACACTATTTCTTTGATATCACCCAATACCTTTTCTAATAAGTAGTTTAAGTTTTATTCAAATTTTGCTAGAAAGCTGTTTTCAAGATTGGCTGATAATCCCTGACTATAAATTTAGCAGTATCCCATTATGATTTGCATTTTTACTACCATATTGTATCTTCTCATTTCTCATATACATGCCTGCATTAAAATCTTGGAAAAAAATTATCTTTAAAAAATATTTATAATATGACTTTTGATAATTAAATTCTGCTTTTTTTTTTTTTTTTTTTTTTTTTTTCAGTACGCGGGCCTTTCACTGCTGTAGCCTCTCCCGTTGCAGAGCACAGGCTCCAGACACGCAGGCTCAGCGGCCATGGCTTACTGGCTCAGCCGCTCCACGGCATGTAGGATCCTCCCTGACCGGGGCACGAACCCGTGTCTCCTGCATCGGCAGGTGGACTCTCAACCACTGCGCCACCAGGGAAGCCCTGCTTTTTAATTAATAGGTTATTATTGGATCTTATCATTTCCTATATTTAGAGCAGACAAATATATATATTTTTCAGTTCGCTGATCTTGATTTATTTGCAAAACCTGGAGGATTCATATTGCTGAGTTATGCCATCTGTGTAATGAGAAAATGGTCTTGTGGACAAATCATAACAACCATTAATGATGAAGATTCTGTTCTATTTCTTTTTCTGGCTTGTGATAGAACCTTCTCTCTTTATGTCACTATATTCTTCTTTAAGTAACAATATTAACCATGCTGCCTTCACTTACTTCAAAGAAATTTTAGAAAGCTTCCTGTGCTCTAACTCTTGTGGTAACAAAAATCACTGATGAGGTCAAGCTGCAAAACATAAACATTAAATATAAATTAATATGCTTCCAAGTTTTCACCCCCTAAATATGAAAGTTGGATGCTAAGAATCTTATATTTTTCATATCCAAATTCAGCACCAGGAGAAAGGCATATGATAAAACAACAAATGAGAGATGAATGCCAATTACCACTAAAAGGACGAAACACAAATTTTCAGAAAGAATATAATATACAATCAGGAAACTAGAATAAAATTGTGTTTTCATTGTAGAGGAACAATTTAAATCTTGCCACATTTACACATGTTGATGGCAAAACATGTAGCTGAATGACTGTCAGTACAGATGGATATGTCTATAAATGGATAAATTTTGGAAGGATTTTAATGATCCACTCCATATTCCTTTTAATGAGCTACATCAACTTGTTTACCTCAACATTATAATGAATTCAGAGAATCTTGAACTTGAATCCTTATTTTGGTCTTTTGTGCTTATGTGTAAAATTACATAATTTATATATTTATGGAAAAAGAATATATTTTACTACCATTTTTGTATGAGTATATTGAAATAAGTAAAAACATGGTAAATATCATACAAATAAGTTGCTAACTTTAAATCCATAGTGCTTCTCATGACACTTTAGGTTATTAAAATATCAAGGCCACTACAGTTTAAAGGGTAATCTTACATGTACGAAACTTGCCTTGGGCATTTTTAATTCATATCAGGTATTTATACATTTTGAGATTTAAAATTCATAATTTTATGTGAGTAATCATTAAAATATTCAGATAATGTTACTGATTAACTATATAAACTATAAAAAGATTTGGGGCATAAAAATCTAGAATGCCTTGGTCAATTTGTGTAAAAATTCCAAGGGTTTTACATTTTAACAGTTTGGATTTCTGATCCACAATGATTCCTGAATTACTAGATAGTTTTATTTTCTAATTTATTGCTTTTGTCAATTTACTCAGGCACAACTGTACCTGGCAGTATAAACATAGTCTATTAGTGAAAACAGCAAAATTGGATGAAAAGAAGTTTTAGGATTACAAAACTCATATATTTTCTGTGTCTCAGGTGCATGGCTTTGGGTGGTTTTTAATGTCTAATAGGGTCATGCAGCTTTATTGGGTATTTTATTTTTGTAGCAGTATGTGAATAGGTGAGGGTTTCAACAATGCCAAGTCATTTACTATAGGTAACAATTATTACTAGTGGTAGTGGTTGAAATTTCAAAATTGAAGTCTGAGTAAAGAGTTTAAAGGAATTTCCTGTCAGAGAATAAGTAAAAAGTAAGCTTACTTCCGGAACCTGCCAACATGGAAGCATCCCTGTTTGACCCACATATGTAGCAAATATATTATCAAATATGTATGAAACAAATGACTTTTATCCTTATCCAAGATAGAGGAAAGGAGTAGGTTATTTTCAACCTTCTCTTAGCTTCAGACTCTTTTACAGTGGCCTAAAAACTGTAAATATATCTCCAATTACGTTTTCATCATAGAGAGATAAGAAAGCAAAAGGACTAGTCAAAGGATTCAAAGTTCTTAGTTGAGGTCTCTGGAAAAGAGATGATTACAATAGTGGAAATGTATTCTCTGCCACCCTAATCCAACAGTCACCAATAATAGTAAAAAATGTGATAATCCAAATCCAAAAGCCTTTTAGAACAGACCCCAAACCTCAAGTTATACCCAGCACCTGATCAACCTTAAATATACAGCTCTGACTTATTTACATTTTCCTTTGGTGAAGAGGCAGATAATATTTTTTCTTCTTTTCTCATTCATCATGTGTGCCTTTATTGCCCAAACCATCAGTTTTAACAGTGGTCTCATATGGCATGCTTTCTGCAAGTCAACAATCCATGAACTGAGCAGATCTATCAGTTAAGAAATTATGCAGGAACTAAAATTGATGATCCAGTTTAATTTGGCAAGCAGCCTCCTTGATCTCATCTGACTATGAATCAATTTGTTGCCAAATATGTATTTGTGTGTTTCAGTTACACTACTATTCAGTTACAAATATGTATGTGTGTGTTTCAGTTTTACACTAGTAAAAAATTGATTTTTTTCAGAGATCTGGTGTTCAACAAACCATTCTAGATGACCTGAAGGGACTCTTCCTAAGAAATTGGTAAGTACATATGGATTTTTGAAATTTGCATATTTGAAATAAAGGCAAGGTTTTCAGCTGTCATTTGTATTGAGAATTTGGAGAGGTAGTATTGCAAGAAGAGTGTTTTTACCATGCTTAATTATAATATGTAGTAGAAGTAATGCAGACAGGCAATGGCATCCAACTAGTTTACACCTGTCTATACAAAAGGGACATATCCAATTATTAGAGTTTGTTTCTTTGTGAAAATATTAACATTATAGTCAGTAACTAGTCTTTAGTCTTATAAGTGGAGGATTTTAGTAAATTTTAAAACGGATTTTATAATGATAAAACTAAGTTCTATGGCGATTTCCAGTACAGAAGGGATTCAGTTTTCATTATTGCATTTTTGTCTCCCTTCACAGTTTCTTGTTAATTTTGCATGGGGTTGATCTGTCCTTTTGTTGACCACTAAAAGCATATTTTGTTTCTTGCTTGCAATCTGAAATAAAAAAAAAAAACTATTCAGTTTATCTCACTATCACTTTCTGCCTTGTATTGCTTTGTTAGAATTACACATGTGCACATCTTATCCCTTCACACCATCTGTTTCTGATAAAAATGAATCATACCACTGGAGAATGTATTAGTTTCTGTTTAATGTTGTAACAAATTACCACAAATTTGGTAGCTTAAAAATACAAATTCATTCACTTATAGTTCTGGATGTCAAAAATTCTCACTGGTTAAAATCAAATTGTCAGCAGAGCTGCCTTCCTTCTGGAGACTCTAGAGGATGATACATTTCTTTGCCTTTTCTGGTTTCTAGAGGCTACCCACATTCTTTTAATCATCCAAACTCTGCCTCCACTGTCACATCGTTTTTTCTGAATCTGAGTCTTCTGCTTTCTGCTCATAAAGGCCCTTGTGATTGCATTGGGGTCACGCAGATTTTCCAGGGCAATCTCATCACATAATCCTTAAATTTATCATATCTGCAAAGTTCCGATTGTCACTTAATGTAACATATTTACAGGTTCCAGGGTTAGGGTGTGTACATGCTTAGGGGAGCCATTATTTTGTATTAATTTTGCCTAACACAGAGAGGTAGTCACATAGAAAGGGTTCCACATTTTTTAAAATAATTGAATCAAAGGTTTTCAATTTCATGCACATGATATTTCTTATTTTATAAAGTGGGTTTACAATGTGAGTTTTGAATGTTTGGTGTTTTCTGGCTCAATTTCTCATTTCTTTATATTTTTATTTTTTATGTATTTATTTGTTGGCTTTTAAATTTTGTTGATCTTCTCTATATGCTGGCATTTCTTTGTTTAGGGGAGGAAGCAACAGAGTTAGTTAAACTTTTTAATATTATAAGAATAAATTATCCATAAATATTTCACAGATTAACAGTATTTTACTTCAATTAAAGACTCATGTTGCCTCAAAGGAGCCCACATTTTAGTAGGTCCTGTATTACTTGTAGAGAATCTCTATAACATTGTACAAAATAATTTTTTTAACTGTTTTCAGCTCTCCTTTCTCCACAACCACAGTCTCATTCTTGTCAGTTCCCATGACAAATCCTGATCCAAAGCACAAGGACTCAAAGAAATCTTTTCTGAACCTGTGAAGCTCATCACAAAGTGCTTCTTGCTACTAGAGTAAATTTTACCTCATCCCTATTTAGGAAATTCAACACCTGCCTTATTTTTTATCTTTGTACCTGAGTCCTTTTATTGATCTGCTTGGCATGTAAGTTCCTGCAGACTAGGAACCGGCTTCAATTCTCCCAGCACCCCAACCCGAGGATAGTAGTTCTGATATGTAATTGCAGCACGGTGACTGGGACCTGTCTATCTGCTGCCAGAGTTTGATAATGCTAACTTCCTGCTAACTTTCCCTCCTTTTTAAGTAGCATCCACTCCTCTATTTCTTATTGACATCCTCGGGCTAGCTCAGACATATATACCCTACCATGTGTATAATAGATATCTAGTGGGAACCTGCTGTATAGCACAGGGAGCTCAGCTCAGGGCTCTATGATGACCTAGATGTGTGGTACGGGGTTGGGGGGTGGGAGGGAGGTCCAAGAGGGAGTGGATATATGTATACATATAGTTCATTCACTTCGTTGTACAGCAGAAACTAACACAATGTTGTAAATCAGCTATCCTCCAATAAAAATAAACACGTTTTTTTAAAAAAAGGCATGGTGAGCTTAAAGTAACTTAATATTCAGTCTCCAGAGTCAATTCTTGGCTCCATCATTTTTAGCTGTGTGGCTCTAAGGCAGTTACTAACGTTTTTGGTTCTAGTTTGCTCATCCCTAAATAATAATGATAACAACAATAATAACAACAATAAAAATATTTGGGTTTCTCCGTGTGCCAGGAACATGAGGGAAAAATATTAGAAAATAAATACTCTAAATTACAAAATCAAAAGTTGTGTCAAAAATCTATGAGATTATAAAGAATTAAAAGGCTACAGATTCATGCTTATAATCTTTCTGTTCTTCTGTTGATATTTTATATTGGGGGTGTCATGATATGGGATGTTGTAACACTGAAATCAGACAGGAGTCAGAGAAGAACTGAGTGAATGCCGGAATCCAAGAGGCATAGATGGGGGGAAGACCATGGTCAAGTGTGGTTGATCTAGAAACTTGTCAAAAAAGGGGCCAAGAACAGAAGCTAAGTTGAGATATCTAGGAAAGCAGGTGAGATGACTGGAAACTGCACCTGGGGAAACAATCACTAGAGCCATTTAATTATGAAGATTGACATCTCTTGCCTCAAACCTAGTTTTAATGAGCCTGGAATCTGGGTGGCTGTGACTTCTTTGGCAGCCGTGCTATCAGGTGCCCAACACGTAACAAGGGAAGCAGCATCTATAAAATCCTGGGTCCACTGTAGTGTCAGAAAGTCACACAATCACCCACAATTTCCTCATTTTCCTTTCACGCCAGAGTACAAACTTTTCATTGTTGGCGTACATTTCATTCTAGAAGTTCCAAATGTTTCAAAGATTCTAATGTTTAATATAGATAAGGGGGAAAATTGTCTGTGCAACACCCTTTTATTGAGATATGTACTCTCACCAAATCAAATTTAATCCCCACATTGATCATCAGAGAGAAGAAAACAAAATTTCTAATATTTTTTCTTGATACAATTAAGAAACAAACATAAGTTGAGGTTACAATTTTGCACAAACCCTGCAGTGGCTTTGATTCAACTTTAGGTAAACAGAATCTTAGTTAACTGAAGGAAGATGAAAGTTTCTATTGTTCCTCAAATGAAGAGGATATAAATTTTAGACAGAGGAAACATGTCTGTCTCTTTTTTTTTCTAGATTTATTTTTTTATTGAGATATAGTTGATGTACAATATTATATGTTATAGGTATATAACAGTGATTCACAATTTTTAAAGGTTTTACTCCATTTTGTCTCTTCTTTTTAGGAAAGAAGATATGGGAGGTGTGAAAGTGTAGGCGTGAGTGTGTGCATGTGTGTGTGTGTGTGTGTGTGTGTGTGGCAAGGCCAGTGAGAGTAGTATAAGAGACAGTTCTAAAGTCCTTATCAGGAGTAATCAGTAATAAACTACAAATGAACCAACTTTTATGTACCACTCTCACTATTCCTAAAGGCTATTCTGGTTTGTATAATTCAGTGAGCTTCCTTCAAGGCCATACATAGCCTCATCAAAAAATCAAGGAAAATTTCAGTGCAGTGGCTGGATTGCTGTACATATTAGAAGTGATTAGATGCATTCATTAATCTATAATCACACCTGCAAATGAGGAAGGAATCTATAGAAATAGGAAGCATTTTCAAAGTCATGAATATGCATGCAGTGTGTATTGCCAGAAATATCATAATAAAAATAGTTTGTAAGTATCCAGGATCCAATAATACTGCTTTTATTTTCCAGATGTCAGAACTCAGCCATTTTGACTAAAATAATAAACCTGATATGGGGATATAAGTATATGTATAGCTGATTCATTTTGTTATACAGCAGAAACTAACACACCATTGTAAAGCAATTATACTCCAATAAAAATGTTAAAGCTTTTTTTTAAATAAACCTGAAGTTCAAAATTTAGAAGTCACCATTCCTGGGGCTCATTTCAGAAAAGCCAGTTTTATTTGTGTTGAAGAAACATGGCTGATACTGACATGTGGTTTCAAGGATACCAGGAAGGTTCAATGCCCACTCTTCCCACAATAGAATATTTATATGTTGGCTGGTGCCTGGACTTCCTTCATTAAAACTTTACTTTTAGTTTATTAAGGCTTTGTTCATAAATATAATTGGAAAAGATGGAAGAAACCAAACCCACAAATTTAAGTCAAAAAGACACACCATCAGTCTTTTAGCCATAAAATATTTGAGTCACAGATTCTCTCTTAGGGGTATTTTCAACAGAGAGTATTACAGAAACCATGAGGTCATTGAGATGTTGGGGGCTTGGCTAAGTATGTTGTAGTAGTGCGGTTCAGTCCAGTTAAATGTATTATGGATACCTGAACACAAACAGCACTTTCTAATTCTCTAGACTTTCATTCATAAGACTGCCTTTGCAACTTCATTATTTCGTTATTAATGGTAACTAAGAAATATGAGTGTATGAAAATGCGACTTATTCAGAACAAGCAGGAACACACTTAAGACTTCAGAGACATTAGGAAGTTACTTTTCTTTCCTTCTAATCATATTGTTTTTTTCTTCTCTAGATTTAGAGCTTAAATTACCAACTTCTTTGTGAATCATACATCGATGTTATTGATACTCATTAGTGTTACAAACCTCTGTGGGAAAAGCAGTGACACAGTCCTAGATACATGCAGTTTTATGGAACACTGATTAACCCAATAAATATGTGCCAAAGGGGAGGATCCTTTGGAAATGGCTGTTTCATTAAAATCCATATACTCTACTTTTTTAAATTCATTAAATAGTTTGTATTCTAATAGATCACTTTGCTATCTGGAGAAGACATACTAATTAAAACAAGAACTATTTCTTCCCTTTAACAAGTTAGGTGTCTTTCTTTGAAAAATAGATTTTCTGTGGGCAAACCTTCCCCTTATTTTACCTAATTAAATTAGGAGAGAAATTGAGTGATAAATGAAATGTGATCCTAACAATGCAACTACGTACTTAGATATTAGTTCAGTCTTAGAATCATGACATCATAAAATATGAGAATAAGAAGCAACTTTAATTAAATAATTTTTTTAAGATCTATTTTAGGCCAGTTGCTGCCTTAAGTGCTAACTGTTCAATGATGAAAGTGAGGAATCTATGGCCTTTTAGATTCCAGAGTCTACAGAGGGAAACCAACAAATACCCAGTCAGCACACAAGGTAATGTGATATCTAATATTATAAGGAAATGCAAGGTACTATGGTGACATATACTCCGGATACTTAAGTCATTCTTGTGAGCAGAGAGTTGTAAGGGACAATTTCCCAGAGGAAATTACTTTAAGTTGAGACCTGTGGAACAAACAGAAAACATTGACAAAAGGAGAGAGAAGGTAAGATCTTCAAAGTAGTGAAATATCTATTATAGGCAAGGCCTGAGTATGTGAGAAATTATATTTAGGGAAACTCAAATGAATTCTCTGGTGAGGATACTTGAGGGCAGAATCAGACTAGAGTCTAAAGGAAAATGTACGGAACACACAATGCAGATCTTCTTAAGCCATATGAAAAGTGTGGACCTCATCTTTAGATCAAAGGGGAACATTTTAGGATTTTAATCCAAAACTACATGTGTTTCCTCAGCTACTTTGAGGTCAAAGGTATGACGTCTGTCTACAATTTAGAGTTTAGCAGTCCATATTCAGCAGCAAATAAAATTTTTCTTTTGCTATCTCCCTCTTTTCCTCTTCCTTCCTCATTGTCCCATTCTGTCTTTTGTCTCTCTTTATCATTTTTTCTGTCCCACAGAATTATTGACATTTTCCTAATGGATAAGTTGAAAGAAAAGGTATATGTGATTGTTCACTGATCTAGATCATGATACATGTTACTGAAATGACAAATGCAAATCTCTCAGTGGAACTGGATAACCAAATGAGTAAAAAGTGACTAAGGTATTAAACCTTTCTAACATAATTTAACATGCAAAAATTTAACTTCATTTGATAATGTCCAGAAGCTAAAATTCTCTGTGGCAGAAGTTAATATATCTAACTTTGGATAGAGAAAAAATAATTGATAAATCAAATCTTAATTATGATTTACATAGAGAATAATGAATCCTGATTAAATATATTTTGGTAGAATAAGAAAAAAGAAAAATAGAAATTATTTAATAGTACATAATATGAAATGGGTCAAGCAGTTATATTGGCTCAATGAGTCCACTACTAAAATACTCAATAAAATTTATCACTCTATAAAATTTCAATTAAAATGTTTGCATTTTCTGCCTCTGGACAAGATGGGACTTGGTATATCTTCCTGCCTGAAACAAAAATAAACAAAACATATGAAATAATGGTATTTAAAAAACTGACTACCAGGCAGTGGATGTCAGTGATTACTGAGGGATGGAAAACAAATTAAGTGAATCCAGTTATTACTGCTATGAGATACTTTCCAGGGTATGGAATAGAAGATAAACCCAGTCAGAGAGTTCAGCAGACTCCTTGAGTTGAGGAAATGAGCTGAGAGTCAGGGAAGATCAAGGCAGCTGGAGTTTGCAAAGCAGAATACCAGAAAAGAAACAGCTACATAGAAGGAGAACTCAGAAACATAAAGAAAATCCTTCTCAAGTAGTCCACTGAGTACTGATATACACATGTATGTAAAGAAACTACCAGAGCCCAGGGAAAGAATTACAAAAATGTATTACAGGTAGTAGTATCTGGTACTAATGCAGATTTGGGAATACTGCTTGCTCTACCACATAGAAAATAAAATTTTATGACTATTAAAACATTGGGTAGAGTATATGAATGGGTCTTGCCTAAGTAGCAGGGAATAATTTGGTCTAGATTGAGCAATATTCTATTTCCTAGCAAATCCTAAAAGACAAGCTCCAGAAGAATGAAACCCTTTAATAGAATCTTAACCAAGTTACCTAAAAAGATTTCAAAAATACTTATAAAAAGTACAATTTAAAATGTATTTTATCCCATAGTACTAGAAAACTCTAAAATCTCCATCAAAAAGCTATTTGAACTAATAAATGAATTCAGTAAAGTTGCAGAATAAATATTAATATACATAAATATGTTGCTTTTCTATACACTAATGATGAACTGTTAGAAAGATAAAGCAAGAAAACAATCCCATTTAAAATCACATTAAAAAATAACTAAATAAACTACCTAGGAGTAAACTTAACCAGGGACAAGAAAGGTGTATAATGTGAAAACTGTAAAACAATGATGAAAGAAATTGAAGATGATACAAAGAAATGGAAAGTTATCCCATGTTCATGAATTGGAAGAATTAATATTGTTAAAATGTCCATACTCCCCAAAGCAATCTACAGATTTAGTACAATCCCTATCAAAATACCCATGATATTTTCCACATAACTAAAATAAACAATTCTAAAATTTATATGGAATCACAAAAGGTCCCAAATAGCCAAAGCAAACTTGAGAAAAAGAACAAAGCTGGAATTGTCATGCTCTCTGACTTCAGTCTATACTACAAAGCTACAGTAATTGAAACAGTGTAATACTGGCACAAAAACAAACATATAGATCAATGGAACAGAATAGAGAGCCCGGAAATAAACCCAAACTGTTATGGTAAATTCATCTATGATAAAGGAGGCAAGAATATATGATGGAGAAAAGACAGTGTCTTCAATAAATAGTGCCAGGAAAACTGGACAGTGACACATAAAAGAATGAAATTAGAACATTTTCCCACACCATATACAAAAATAAACTCAAAATGGATTAAAGATTTAAAGGTAAGACCATAAACCATAAAAATTGTAGGAGAAAATATAGAACACTCTTTGACATAAATTGTAACAATATTTTTGGGGATCTGTCTCCTAAGGCAAAGGAACCAAAAGCAAAAATAAACAAATGGGACCTAATTAAATTTAAAAGCTTTTGCACAGCAAAGGAAACCATTAACAAAATGAAAAGACAACCTATTGAATGGGAGAAAATATTTGCAGATGATATGACCCATAAGGAATTAATCCCCAAAATACATAAACATCTCATACAATTCAACATCAGAAACACAAACAACTCAATTTAAAAAATGAGCAGAAAACCTGAATAGACATCTTTGCAAAGAGACATACAGATGGCCAACAGGCACATGTAAAGATGCTCAACACCAGCAATCATTAAAGAAATGCAAGTCAATGAAAACCTTTCAGAACGGCTATCATCAAAAAGACTAAAAATACATTTTGGCAAGGATGTGGAGAGAAGGGAAAACTAGTACACTGTTGATGGGAATGTAAATTGGTTTAGCCACTATGGAAAACAGTATGGAAGTTCCTCAAAAAACCTAAAAATACTACTACCATGCGATCCAGCAATTCCACTCCTAGGTATTTATCCAAAGAAAATGAAAACACTAATTCAAAAATATACATACACCCCAATGTTCATAGCAGCATTATTTACAATAACAAAGATATTGGAACAACCTAAGTGTTCTTCAACAGATTAATGGATAAAGAAAATGTGGAGTGATATATATACATATATATATACACACATACATATACATATATGTGTATATACATATATATACAGTGTAATATTACATATATGTGTATATACATATATATATACAGTGGAATATTACTCAGCCATAAATAAGAAGAGAAATTTTTCCAGTTGCAACAACATGGATGGACCTAGGTTATTATGCTCAGTGAATTAAGTAGGACTGAGAAAGAAAAATATGGTATGTTATCATTTATATGTGGAATCTAAAAAAATGAATGAATATAACAAAAGAGAAACAGATATAGATAGATATAGAGAACAAACCAGTAGTTACTAGTGGAGAGAGGGCAGAGGGGAGGGGCAAGATAGGGGTAGGGGATTAAGAGGTACAAACTACTATGTAGAAAACAAATAAGCTACAAGGAAATATTGTAAAGCACAGGGAATATAGTCAAAGCTTTATAATAACTCTAAATAGAGTATAATCTATAAAAAATTTGAATCATGATGTACACTTGAAATTAATATAATATTGAAATCAACTCTATTTTAATAAAAAGTAAAATAATTAAAAAATAAGATGTATTAATTCAATAAAAAATTACCAAACAGGAAAATACTACTCTTAATGTGGAGAAAGTCAAACAATTTAAATTGCTATTGAACTAATACAGACATTACAAGTAGTAGACAAGTACATTAAAACAGTTATTATAACTACAGTTTATATGTTCAGAAAGTTGAGTAGATATGTGGAAGATATAAAAGAAACAAAAAACAATCTTTCGGAGATGAAAACTAGAAATCAATAATGGAAATATCTCTAAAATATCTCCAAATATTTAGAAACTAAATAACACACTTGTGAATAACCAAAGGTCAAAGAAGAAAATTAAAAGATAAATCAGAAAAATGTTTTAAATATAGTGAAAATGAAAACATGACATATAAAATATGTGATACAGCTAAGGCAGTGCATAGGGGAAATTTTATGTCATTATATACCTACTTTAGAGGGAAAATATATCAAATTAATGACATCAGTTTCATCTTTAAAAGAAAAACTAAAACTAGAAAAAGTAAGCAATCCTAAGGTAAGTAAAAGGAAGAAATAATAAAGATCAGATTGAAATAAATTAAACAGAAATGGAGAAAGACAGACAAATATGAAACCAAAAGCTCATTTGTTAAAATGATCAATGAAGTTGATAAACCTCTGGCTTAAATGGCAAGAAAAAATAAAAGGTAGAAGAAACAAATTATTAATATCAGGAATAAGAGAGGTGAAATAGTTATATATTCTACAGATAGTAAATGAATACAAGATAATATTATGAACAACTTTATTCCTATATATTTGTCAATATAAATAAAATGAATAAACTCATGAAAGATACAACCCACCCAAAGGTTACTCAAGAAGAAATAGATAACCTGAATATTTATATATCTCTTAAACAGATTGAAACTGTAGTTTAAAACTTTCTGTAAAGAAAAACATCACTTTCAAATTGCTTCATATATGAATTTAGGAAAGAAATAATATCAATTCTATACCAACTCTGGCAAAAATTTTAAAAGGTGAGGATCCTCTGTAGCATAAGCAGCCATAATTACCCTAATAATCCTACAAAGCCATTACAAGAAAAAGAATAGATCAATATCCCCAGATGAACATAGATGCAAAAATTCTAAATATAAGTTTTGCAAAGTGAATTCCAAATAAGTTTTAGGAAAGGATAAAACATCACAATCATTAATACATTTATCCAAAGAATGTAAGGTTGATTTACCTCTCAAAAGTCAAATGTTGAGAGGTGCACTTTGGAATAGTGGCATGAAGAGCTCCATGGAGACAGTCACAACTGGTGAAAATTATAATAAACAACAATTTAATACCACTTACACTAGTATCAGAAACCAATGTACTTAGGTATAAATCTAACAAAATATGCATAAGATCTATATGAGGGAAACTCCAAAACTCTGATGAAAGGAATCTAAGAAGAACTAAATAAATGAAGAGATATCCCATGTTCATGGATAGGAAGATTCAATATTGTTAAGATGTCAGTTCTTCCCAACTTGATCTATAAATTCCATGCAATCCTAATTAAAATTTTAATCCCTAATTAAAATCCCAGCAAATTATTTGGGGACTATAGACAAACTGATTTTGAAGTTTATATGAGAGGCAAAAGACCCAGAAGAGTCAATACAATATTGAAGGAAAAAACAAGGTTGGAGGGCTAACACTACCCAGCTTCAAGATTTATTATAGAGATACAGTAATGAAGACAGGGTGGTATTAACAAAGGAAAACAGAAAAATAGGTAAGACTTCGTAACTAGTGTGTGGGTAATTGTTATGAAGGAATCAAAGATCTTCCAGAATTCTCATTTGGGAAACTGAGCAGGTGTTTTTATACATTAAAGACATTGCTGCTGGGACTCCCCTGATGGTCCAGTGGTTATGAATCCACCTTCCAATTCAGAGGACGTGGGTTCAATCCCTGGTTGGGGAATTAAGATCCCATATGCTGCAGGGCAACTAAGCCCATGCACCACAACTACTGAGCCCACGTGCCACAGTAGACAGCCTACATGCCACAACTACTGAGCCCGCATGCTCTGGAGCCCATGCACCACAACTAGAGAGAAGCCTGTGTGCCACAACTAGAGAGAAGCCCACGAACCACAACTAAGAGCCCACATGCCACAGCTAAGTTCCAACACAGCCAAAAAAAAAAAAAAAGAAAGAAAAATAATTTAAAAAAAAGACATTGCTGCTTTCATAGAAAAATTTTGTTTCATTTTAGTCAAGGCAATGCAGAGAATTTAGTGACAAATTTGGAGGATCATGTGATGTTGTGTGAGACTATAGAACATATACATCAGTAGGAAGATTGAAACAGATTAGGGTGGATGACCATAGAGAGTCATAGTCTATAATATGAACAAGATAATGGGGATATGAGACATGTAGCATTTTTTCACTATAAGATCTCCCCAACAATCATCCCAGGAATTCCCAATAGTACTGGAGTATGGAGTCAAGGAGTTATTTGTCTAGTCTCTAGGTGCTTTTACATCATGTAATACACATCTTACCAAGTGTAGGCATCTACTCTGTAGAGTAAGTAATTATTATGCTTCTGCTTGAAAATATACATGGACAGGAAGAGCTCTCTGGGAAGAGCAGTTTATCTCAAATAGCTGCTAAAATTATTTAAAGATCCAACTTTATATTAAATTCAAAATATACCCCCTCAATAATTCAATTTGGATATTATTCCAGGTCTATTATATTGAAGTACTACATGAAACACTATGATTAGATAGAGTAAGAAATAAGAAAGAAATTGTACCTATCCTTGACTGGTTCTTAACTTACTGAATTCCTTACTGATCCTTCTTTGCCTATCAAAGTACAAGATTTAAGTTATGTTTATTCTGCATATTAGTTCTTTAAGTATTTGAAAACAATGTTCAAATCCATACTAGTTCTACTTAGGTTAACTATTTTAAGTTTCCCAACTTTTCTTGAAAAACCGTATCTTGAGTTGTACCTGATATTTATTATATAGATAATGCATCAGTTTATTAATGTCCTCCTAAAGTGTGCCACAAAAGTCCAATTACCAATTCAAATATGATTTTCAAATATTAATACCCTAACATTGTTTCAGATCATATGTCCAGCAGAATCACTGCTGTGTCCCTCTCAGGCCTAAAACAAATGAACATGCAGTGATGAAAAAACAGCTGCTTAATTATTTAGTGTCCTTACAGTCAATAGAATCCACTCAAATTTAAGCTGAAAAAGCATTATTTAGGGATATATAGATAAGTCACTGAATCATGGGAGGGCTAAAGAGACAAACTCCAGACGGAGCTTCCTGGGGTGACTTTTAGCCCCTCTCACCCCTCTTTTCAATAGGGAAGTGAAAATACTAGCTAATGCAATAAGACAAGAAAAAGAAATGAGAGGTATAGAGTTTGAGAAGAAAGAAATAAAGTAGCCTTTCTTCATGTACCACATGATTGTCTATGTAGGAAATCTGAAAGGACTGATATAAAGACTCCTGGGACTAATAAGTGATTATAGCAAGTTTTTAGGATATAATGTTAATATACAATAGTCACTTGGTATCCTTTATACCAGCAATGAGGAAGTGGGATTTGAAATTACAATAACACCTCATATTACTAAGTGAAAGAGGCCAATTTGAAAAGACTACAATCTGTATGATTCAAATTATACAACATTCTGGAAAAGACAAAACTATGGAGATGGTAAAAAAGATCATGGGTTGTAGGAAAGGATGAATGAGTAGGCAGAGCACAGAGGATTTTTCGAACTGCAAAACTATTCTGTATGATACTATAATTGTGCATGTATTTCATTCTACATTTGTGCAAACCTATAGGATGCAACACACCATGAGTGAACTCTAATGTAGACTATGGACTCTCAGTGATAATTATGTGTCAAGGGAGGATCATTAGTTGCAACTAATGTACCACTCTGGTGGGGAATAGTGATAAAGGGGGAGACGATGCATATGTAGGGGTTGGGGTTTATTAGAAATCTCTGTTGCTTATGCTTAATTTTGAAATGAACCTAAAACTCATCTGAAAAATAAAGTCTACCTAAAAAATAGATGGCTCATTGTGTGCCTCTTTTTCCATAAAACAGCTCTGAGTCATTGTCATGAACATTAGCATATGATTGCCAAAACCCAACTTACTCAAATGCATCCTAGCTGCTATGGTACCAGACAATGTAGTTTGATAGATTCCACTTTGGGAAAATGAGATTTTGCCATTCTGGGAAGAAAGGTCAAAAAGATTTGTGGTAAATTGATGTCCATTATATTCTTTCTCATAAGTGTTTAACATAAGATGCATACATCTTTATATATAAAATTCAGTAACATCAGAACACATTCCTGCCTATCTTGGCCACAAGTAAACCCTGTGAATTGTCTCTCTGACCTTCTCCAGAAAGATCTGTGTTCATTTAACAGTGTGACTTTACACTGGGAAAAGTAGTGCTCAGAATTTCCAGGATATAAAATATATTGATCTTAATCTCTAGAGAACTGAAAAAGCATTGTGTGTTCCACAGGTCATCTTGGGACTTCTGGTGTCAGGAGATCAATAGAATTCTCATTCAGGTCAGGCTTGCAGTAAGTTTAGTGGGATCACAGACCAATCCTATGGCTTTTTCAAAGCTCCAGCATGTAGATTGGCAATAACAGACAAAAAAACCACATGAGTTACCCTACTAGTGTAAGGATGTAGGAAGAGCCTAGTATAGGGCTCTGAAATAACCCTGCCACACTTACCTGCTCCTAAGATTTCAATACTATATGCCTGGGGGAAATTACAGAGATAAGTACCAAAATTAAAGAATTAAAGATGCAGTTGTGATTCCTATCCTATTCCTATTTTCTCTCCATATTTGACCCACGAGTAAGCCCAGTATGTCATGGGGAATAACTGTAGATTATCTAAAATGCAATGAGATGGTGATGCCAATCAAAGCTGCAATTCTTGATGTGGTATCTTTATAGGAACAAATAAACATGGCCCCTAGTATCCATGATCTAGTTACCAACCCAGAAAAAATGTTCTTCTCATCCTTATTATAATAGATAATCAGAAATAATGGTAGGGAAAAAAGTCTTGCCTAAGGCTTTGTCAAAGACCCACCCATCTCTGTCATAATGTAGGCTGGAGAGATGTTGAGCTCCATGATATCTCAAATAACATCATGCTTGTCATTACATTGATAATATTATACTAATAGGATCTAGTGAACAGGAAATAGAAATAACTCCACATGCCTTAGGAGTCTGCCCCATAGGTAAAGTTTCAACTTGTCTAGTTATCTGTTGCTAAGACAATATACTTTAAGGTGTGAAATACATTGCTGTACCTTACACCCCTGACAGAAATGAAAAAGCAGACTTCGTGTGTCTCATATTTTGAAGATAACATGTACCACATTTGGGAATGCTGCTCTGATTCATTTACTGGTTTACATGAAAGGCTCAGCACTGAATTGATCTCCAAACAAGAAAAGACTCTGCTTCAGTTCTACACTGGCTCAAATTGTCCAGCTACTTGGCCTTTATGACCTAGTAGACCCAATGGTATTGGAAGTATTTGGTAGATGGAGCAGTAGTGTGGAACTTCTGGAAAACCATCATAAAAGTATAACAATGTAGACCTCTAAAGTTTTGGAATAAAACTATGCATTTATCTACAAATAACTATTCTCCATTTGAAATATAGCTCTGCTTTGTTACTGGGAGTTTGTAGGGTGAACACCTGTTCATGGGATACCACAACTATGCAACTTGTATTGCACATCATGAATTGTGTGATCTGATTCACTGAACCATAAAATTGGATGTGCATGGTAACATTCCATTGTAAAATGAAAATAATATATATTAGACTTGTCCACATATGTACAGCAAGTCACAAATATGCTGTATAAACAGATGGCTCAGACTGCCATGGTACCTGCTTCTACTGCTTCACTGCCTCTCCCTAAGCTACAGATGTGACCTCATGGGGTGTTTCTCATGACCAGTTAATAGAGGACAAAAAGTTTGAGTCTGGTTTTCTTTTAGATCTCCAAGATATACTGTTACTGGCTGGAAGTAGACTTCCACTACTTACAGTTGTACTCATTGAAAGCTCTTGAAACTAGTGGTGAAGTAAAAACTTTCTGATGTTTCTCTTCCTATAGGAGAGATGGCCTAAAATATGCATCTACAATGATTTATGGAAGAGTGGCTAATGAATTGGTTATCCAAGTCCCTGACAGACTTGAAACAAAACAAAACAAAACAAAACAAAAAAGGTAGGAATACTCTCCAAGGATATCTGGAGAATAAGAATATGGATGGACTTTTTAGAATGGACGTAGTGTGGAGACATACATGTTCTTGCTAAATTCCTACCAGGAAAAAAGTTTAGGGCTTCCCTGGTGGCACAGTGGTTGAGAGTCCACTTGCTGATGCAGGGGACACAGGTTCGTGCCCCGGTCCGGGAGGATACCACATGCCGCGGAGCGGCTGGGCCCTTGAGCCATGGCCGTTGAGCCTGAGCATCTGGAGCCTGTGCTCCACAACAGGAGAGGCCACAACAGTGAGAGGCCCGTGTACCACAAAAAAAAAAAACAAACAAACAAAAAAAAAATTACATTGGTGTAAGCTATCAGTAATCTAGTAGACAAGTTGATCCATCATTTGGATAAGTGTATTCTTTTCCCCAAGTCATATTTTTCACCTAATGAGTCCATGAACAATTTGGCCATGGTAGAGATTGTGTATGTTTTTGACAATATAGACTCCCCCTCAAATAAATTAATCTCAGAGACTGAGTCCCCAATATTGGATTATTCTCTAGGAATCCAGGCAGGCATCTACCTGGAAATGTTGATTATTTTCAATCATTTCACGATAGCTGAGCAAAACTTTGTACTTTATAAGAATAGCCCAAAACACTTCTATCAACACCAATTTTCATAGATTTAGATAATTCCTTACATGTGACTATTTTATCTCACATACATCGTAACTGATTAAAGAACAAAGTTTATGAGAAAGGCAGTAGGTAAAGATACTCATGTCAAGAGTATTCATTAGTCTTACCACATGCAAATATCATTAGTTTGCAAATATCATTAGTCCCATCAAGGCAGTTTTTATTCTGGCCAAAAAATATATTTGTACCACTCTATGTTGCAACTAGTCTGTGAAATACCAGGGATACAGAAATGTGTAGTTCCTACCTTCAAGGAGAACACAGCTTAGTGTGTTAACTGTCAACCTGCATGAGTTATATGAGCATACTACTTACTTCATTCAACAAATACTCACTAGACATTGACTATGCAAAGATATTCTGGTAAGTTCCAGGGGTAAACAAAGTTGAAAAGCATTTTAATTATTTACTTACTTAATATCAAGAAATAAATAAGTAGGAAAACTGTAATACAAGGTAGAATATGATAAAAGACCAAGAATAATTCAATGTGAAAATATGGAGTTTATATCAAGCTGTGTCATGTTCCAGTTTCTGATTATTCTGGATGTAGTTTGTCTTTTGTGTTAAGAAAGGGCATACTCATTGGATATGTCATGACTATCATTTATAAATGGCAAAACACAAAACTGAAGAAGACTGACATACCATCCTTAAATTTTAACTTGTTGGCATCTGTCAAAGAACTTATAATTTAAACTAGTTTAAATATAGGGAGGTTACTTCCTTTTTTCTCTTTTTTTTTCTTTTCAAATGGAAACAATAAAAAGAATGATTGATAGGTGTTTTTTCCAAGTAATAGGAAATGGAGGAACTTTAGTACAAATCTTAAATCTTAATACCACCTAACAGTTTAAGTCATTAATATAGCTCAGTTAGGTTTCTTTTTAAGTATTTTGAAAATAAAATTTGACAGAGAAGTTGTTGGAGAGAAAACAGAATTTCCAAGATCTAGAGAGAATTATAAATAATGAGCATACCTAGGCTATTGAGTTATTGTAGGTGGAGTTGTGGAGGTGGAATTGTAAATGAATGTTTTTTTTATATAAGTTCTAAATTGTGAAGAATATGTGCAAACATTTATTACCTATAGTTTGACTATTAATACCCTTGAATCAAAATGGAAAACCCAAGCTATCAAAGCAAGTTACTTTGGCTACAGAGTCAAGATCTTAACACTAATATAATCCTACAGAAATATATCAAGATTAATTTTGATTTGCTGATTTTGATGTATACTTCTCCAGTTTTTTTTATTATTCTGAGATGGTAAAACTATAACAACTATCTGGTTTAATACTATGAGTCAGTAAGAGTTCAATTCTGTGTATTAAACCATTCGAATCTATTCTGCATATTAAACCAGTCTTATGACACATTATCAAAGACTTTTATGCCTGTATAGTTTCGTATAAAACATCTGACTCATTGGCAATGTCGCTAGTAATAAGTACAATTTTTGAGTATTTTAAGATGTTTAAAAGTAATTTAATATGTAAGAAAATCAGACTTGACTTTTTCATAACTACTTTCCTGAAATAAGCCTCTGTAAAAATAACCTAATAATTTCTGAGAATTTACTTTCTGGACACTATGCTTAACACTTTAGTGGAATACCTAGTTTGAGTCTAAGAACAACTTCATTATTATCTGATCCATTTTATGTATTTATTCAGACTCAGAGTGGTTACGCTATTATTATGTTGTAGAGCCTATACTTTGCCAAAAGCAGGGGGTTTTATTTCTATGTTTACTGTCGTCTTCTGTATTTCAGCATTTTCTCTTGGCTTTCCTTTTATCTGTATTTATCATTTGGCTAGCCTAGCTTTCTTCCTATTTTCAGATATCCACCTTCAAATCGTTATTTCTAGAACCCTTGTGTTATCTGTTAAAAATTTCTACTTAGGTATCTTATTCATTTTTTAATTTCTAGCACTTAGTACATAAAAATTTGTGAAATAAAATTATAAATATTACACTATTAAAAGATAAATGTTGAATAAATAGATAATAGAAGCAATCCTTTTCCTAAACAGAACTAATTCCAACTTCTCTCATTTTACAATTTACACAAACAGCCAAAATCAAACATTAAGCTTCTAATGTTACTTTATAGTCGAATATCTTAACTTGAATTTATATTCATATCTTCCAGCTACCAATGTTTATATATCATTTATTATATTATATATAATTTATGTATATAATATATAATTTTGATTGCTAGACTCTAGTTTGTAGCCCTTCATTATTTTCAACATTAATTGTATCATGGATATCTTTATTTACCTTTGTGATTCCAGATTCCTTTCCATTTAACCTATTTTTTATATTTATGTCAGATAAATCTTCACCAGGTATTAAAATGCCAAACACCTACTCAAATTGTTTAAATAATTCTTATTCCTTTCTGAGTTAGGCCAAGAAAAGAGCTGGCAAGTCATTTGTAGTAAAAACAGTTTTCATATTTTAATTCAATAATTAATTGCAGTCTTAGAGAGGTTTACATTTAATATTTGATTGAATATGATACTATTCTTAACTTCTCTGTCTTGAGAATTCCCAACTAATGATATTTGCAAACATTTTTATTAATTTTAACTGCATCGGCTGTTAAAAAGAACTTTGTCTTTAAAGGTAATTAAGTACATACTATTGTATATCAAAGTCAGCATTTTAAAAATGAACAATCTAGGTAGAAACTATGCTAGTTTCATCATTATTGGTGTGAATGCTGTATTTGTTTAACTATGGAAGTTAAATTTAATAATTTATTAATTTACCAGGTAACTCTTACACTGTTTATTTCACTTACAAAAAATATGTTTGACATGAAAAGATACAGATTAAAATAGTTACTACTATTTTAATTTACCAATTAAATTAATAAAGGAGAGAAGGAAGGAAGAAAATTGACTATAATGCATAATAAGGCTTTAACATTTTGTTAATCAAATATGATAATATTTTTAACTTTTAGAATATGGGGGATACAAAAACTCTTTAAAATAGTTCATTTTAACCAAAGTAACTTATGTGTTGACTTATAATTTCCATTAATATTGGGCACATGGTATTTGTCTTCTCAAAAGAGAGAGATGAAATTTTACAAAACAGGGTGATACTGTTTATGGAGACTTTTTGTAGGCCTATGATACACAAAAGAAGTAGTCTCATACTTATAAATGTGTTAAATTATAAAAGTTTGTGTGCTTGTTCTTGGAACTAGTCATGCTTTGCATGAAGAAAAGCTATTATATTTCCCCAACTGTATTACAGAAACCAGAGATTTATAATCATCTACAATAAAAGTCCCAACAGTGGCCTGGGCAAATGGGAGGGAAATGGCAAATCTAGTCCAGGAAATGGGATTGGCAAGAACTATCTCATGAAAATAATCTAATTCCCAGGTTCACTCACTGGATTTAGAGTAACAGGTTTTTTTTTACAACATTTGCTTAGTTTTCCCCTAGAAGAATTTTCAAAAACAATGTACCTCCCCATACGTTTTAATATAGACACATAAAAAATTCAATTAAGATTTTAGCACTGTACTCTCAGTGCTCTGGATAACACAGGCAAAAATGCTGAATGGAAAAGCACCAATTCAAAAGTTATGAACTGAAATTTGACTCAGAAGAGGTGGATTGTAAATGTGAAGATGATTTAGGAATTCTGTAACCAATTGTTTTTGCACATATTTTTCTACACAAGAGTGCAGCATGATAAAAATATATGTATAAATAAGTTTAAAATATCACAGTAGGTATAAACGTCTTGCTGATTAGAATATATTGTATTGTTATTTAATTGGCAGCATGTTCTTCACTTTCTTGGTTCTTCATAATAACATTGTGGTTTACAGTCTGTGGACTTTTACATGTTATTAAATAGACAGTCCCTCTAGTAGCTGAGCAAGGGATGGATTTGAGGGGATTTGACTGAAACTGAAAACAAATAAACAAAAAGCAGATAAGGAACTCTCAGTGAGAGATGATGGTGAGCCTAAATGAAGGACAATGGGGAGTGGGATGAACAGGACAAGGTCCATCTGAGAGAGCTATGTAGGAAGTAAAATAGAAAAAAATTAGTGATAGATTCATGTGTCATGGGTAAGAGACAAGAAAGATTTAAAGATAACTGCCTGGACTGCTAGTAACTATTAGTATATTTTAGGGATAATATAATTATTTTAAAATGTTAAATATTTATAAGGGCATAGTACAAGAAGATGTATGTAATTGGAAAATAAACAAAATAGAATACAAAGTAGTATGTGATATTGATTATAGTAATGCTTGTACAAGGGTAAGCATAGGAGGGGTCATAGAGATTAATAAATCAATGTGTTTTGACTAAGGAGTTCTTTGCATTTTTGTTAATCTTTTACTTTGAAGGCAGTTAATTATGTACAAACAAAGCATGTTCACCAAGGGCAATATGGGAATGTCTCTGGGATATGTCAACAAATTATCTAAAAATTAATCTAACTTTATTCATCTGTAGAGTATTACTCTAGTCTCTTTTATTTATAAATAAATAATGAATACTTTTCCAGTCTCCTGTTACATGTTTGAAATAATTTCACAATACCCTACCTGTTTATAAATATGCAAAATGTTGAAATAAGAATCCATTAACAGAAATGTTACAGTCTCTAATCACTTTCTTATAGCCTTGATTTTCTATTTCATAGTTTTAATTTTAAATTACTTTAGAATAAAAATGTTTGCTAAATCTTAGTTTAATGCTTAGAGCCTTGTTTTATTCATTGGAGATCTATGCCTCTAGCTAAAAAGGACGTGCATGGTTTGTTTTATTTGAAAGATACTTTATTCACACATTGTAGTAAGTCATATTGTTCAACTGGCTACTCTTCCAGCTGGGGCATTGACCATTGTTTCCTAATGAGCAGTATAAACTGCCAAGCATCTATTCATTGCTAAGGATTTCCCGGTCCTTTGATGAAAATATAATATGATTTATTCACTGTGCACATCTGGCAAAGAGGTTTGCAGATTTCTTTGGGGCTCAAACTCACTCATCACTGCTTTGTTGGTTTGTGTAATAAAAAGAAATTATTTATCTCATAGAGTGTCTTACATTGTAAAGTAGTATACATTGTCCAAATACATTAAGCTTTAAAGGATAAATAATGGATATTAATTTGTGAATTAAGTACAGTTAATTTTCCTAAGAGAGAACATATCCAAGGTAATAGAAAATAGGGACTCAGGTTAGGTACATATTTGTTTCCAATATGTATGAAAACAAGAGAAAGATCTGAATGACCATGAGAATCAAACCATGTAACTCTGATGAACTGTTCATTGGTGGTTTCAGTTCAACACTTTACTATCAAATATTTTCTCTGCTCTTGGACCAATCTTTCATATTATTAATACTTTTCAGTGCTCACCTTCCACTTTAACTTTTTCTCTTGGGGAAAACAAAGGAAACTTGTTACTACAAGATTGAGTTTCTGGGATCCTGGGGGAAGATGGTGGAAGAGTAAGACGCGGAGATCACCTTCCTCCCCAGAGATATATCAGAAATTCATCTACACGTGGAGCAACTCCTATAGAACACCTACTGAACGCTGACAGAAGACCTCAGACACCGCAAAAGGCAAGAAACTCCCCAAATACCTGGGTAGGACAAAAGAAAAAAGAATAAACAGAGACAAAAGGATAGGGACGGGACCTGAACCAGTGGGAGGGAGCCATGAAGGAGGAATGGTTTCCACACACTAGGAAGCCCCTTCACGGGCGGAGACTGCAGGTGGCAGAGGGGGAAAGCTTCAGAGTAGTGGAGGAGAGCGCAGCCACAGGGGTGTGGAGGGCAAAGCGGAGAGATTCCCGCACAGAGGATCGGTGCCCTCAGGCACTCACCAGCCCGAGAGGATTGTCTGCTCGGCCGCCGGGGCGCGCGGGGCTGGGAGCTGAGGCTCGGGTATCGGGTTTCAGTTGGAGCGCAGGGAGAGGACTGGGGCTGGCGGCGAGAAGAGAGCCTGAAGGGGTTAGTGCACCACGGCTAGCACGGAGGGAGTCCAGGAAAAAGTCTGGAGCTGCCAAAGAGGCAAGAGACTTTTTCTTCCCTCTTTGTTTCCTGGTGCGCAAGGAGACAGGATTAAGAGCACTGCTTAAAGGAGCTCCAGAGACGGGCGCGAAATGCAGCTAAAGGCGCGGACCCCAGAGACGGGTGTGGGACGCTGGGGCTGCTGCTGCCGCCACCAAGATGCCTGTGTGCGAGCGAAGGTCACGGTCCACGCCCCCTTTCCGGGGAGGCTATGCAGCCCGCCACTGCCGGAGTCCCGGGATCCAGGGACAGCTTCCCCGGGAAAGCGCACGGAGCGCCTCAGCCTGCTGCAATGTCACTCCAGCCTCTGCTGCCGCAGGCTCGCCCCGCACTCCGTGTCCCTCCCTCCCCTCTGCCTGAGTGAGCCAGAGCCCCCGAATCAGCGGCTCCCTTAAACCCGTCCGGTCTGAGCAAAGAACAGACGCCCTCCAGCGACCTACACGGAGAGGCGGGGCCAAATACAAAGCTGAGACCCGGGAGCTGTGAGAACAAAGAAGAGAAAGGGAAATCTCTCTGTGCAGCCTCAGAAGCAGTGGATTAAAGCTCCACAATCAACCTGATGTACCCTGCATCTGTGGAATACATGAAGAGACAACGAATCATCCCAAATTGAGGAGGTGGACTTAAGAACAAGATTTAAGACTTTTCCCCTTTTTCCTCTTTTTACAACGAATTATCCCAAATTGAGGAGGTGGACTTTGAGAGCAAGATTTAAGACTTTTCCCCTTTTCCTCTTTTAACAACGAATTATCCCAAATTGAAGAGGTGGACGTTGAGCAAGATTTACGATTTTTCCCCCTTGTTCTCTTTTTGTGAATGTGTATGTGTATGCTTTTGTGTGAGATTTTCTCTGTATAACTTTGCTTCCACCAGTTGTCCCAGGGTTCTATCTGTCCGTTTTATTATTTTTTTTTAAATTTTTTTAAATAATTACTTTTTCATTTTAATAATGCTACTATATTTTATCATACTTTATTTTATTTTACTTTATCTTCTTTCTCTTTTTCCTACCTTCCCTTCCTCCCTCCCTCCCTCCTCCCTCCTTTCTTTCTTTCTTTCCTTCCTCCCTCCCTACCCCAATCCTTTATTTCTTTCATCCCTTCCTCCTTCCCTCCCTCGCTCCTTCCTGTCTTTCTTTGTTTCTTTCTTTCTTACTTTCTTTCTTTCCTTCCTTCCTCCCTCCCTCCCTTCTTTCTTCCTTTCTCTCCTTCTTTCTTTCTTTCCTTCCCCCCTCCCTCCCTCCTTTCTTTCTTTCTTTCCTTCATCCCTCCCTCCCTTCTTCCTTTCTTTCCTTCTTTCTGTCTTTCTCTCTTTCTTTTTACTACCAATTCTTTCTTACTACTTTTCTCCCTTTTATTCTGAGCCGGGTAGATGAAAGGCACTTGGTGCTGCAGCCAGGAGTCAGTGCTGTGCCTCTGAAGTGGGAAAGCCAACTTCAAGACACGGGTCCACAAGAGACCTCCCAGCTCCACATAATATCAAGCGGCGAAAATCTCCCAGAGATCTCCATCTCAACACCAGCACCCAGCTTCAGTCAACGACCAGCAAGCTACAGTGCTGGTCAACATATGCCAAGCAACTAGCAAGACAGGAACACAACCCTACCCGTTAGCAGCGAGGCTGCTTAAAAACATAAAAAAGCCACAGGCACCACAAAACACACCACAAGACATGGAACTGTTCACCAGAAAGATAAAATTGAGACTCATCCATCAGAACACAGGCACTAGTCCCCTCACCAGGAAGCCTACACAACCCACTGAAACAACCTTAGCCACTGGGGACAGACACCAAAAACAACGGGAACTACGAATCTGCAGCCTGCAAAAAGGAGACCACAAACACAGAAAGATAAGTAAAATGAGAAGACAGAAAAACACACAGCAGGTGAAGGAGCAAGATAAAAACCTACCAGACCTAACAAATGAAGAGGTAATAGGCAGTCTACCTGAAAAAGAGTTCAGAATAATGATAGTAAAGATGATCCAAAGTCTTGGAAATAGAATAGACAAAATAAAAGAAACAGTTAACAAGGACATAGAAGAACTAAAGATGAATCAAGCATCAATTAAAAACACAATAAATGAAATGAAAAATACTCTAGATGGGATCAATAGCAGAATAATTGAGGCAAAAGATCGGATAAGTGAGGTAGAAGGTAAAATAGTGGAAATAACTGATGCAGAGCAAAATAAAGAAAAAAGAATGAAAAGAACAGAGGACAGTCTCAGAGACCTCTGGGACAACATTAAACGCACCAACATTCGAATTATAGGGATTCCAGAAGAAGAAGAGAAAAAGAAAGGGACTGAGAAAATATTTGAAGAGATTATAGTTGAAAACTCCCCTAATATGGGAAAGGAAATAATTAATCAAGTACAGGAGGCACAGAGAGTCCCATACAGAATAAATCCAAGGAGAAATACACCAAGGCACATATTAATCAAACTGTCAAAAATTAAACACAAAGAAATCATATTAAAAGCAGCAAAGGATAAACAACAAATAACACACAAGGGAAACCCCATCAGGTTAACAGCTGATCTCTCAGCAGAAACTCTACAAGCCAGAAGGGTGTGGCAGGACATAATTAAAGTGATGAAGAAGAGAAACCTGCAACCAAGATTACTCTACCCAGTAAGGATCTCATTCAGATTTGATGGAGAAATTAAAACCTTTACAGACAAGCAAAAGCTGAGAGAGTTCAGCACCACCAAACCAGCTTTACAACAAATCCTAAAGGAACTTCTCTAGGCAAGAAACACAACAGAAGGAAAATACCTACAATAACAAACCCAAAGCAATTAAGGAAATGGGAATAGGAACATACATATCAATAATTACCTTAAATGTAAATGGACTAAATGCTCCCACCAAAAGACACAGATTGGCTGAATGGATACAAAAACATGACCCATATATATGCTGTCTACAAGAGACCCACTTCAGACCTAGAGACACATACAGATTGAAGGTAAGGGGATGGAAAAAGATATTCCATGCAAATGGAAATCAAAAGAAAGCTGGAGTAACAATTCTTATATCAGACAAAATAGACTTTAAAATAAAGACTATTAGAAGAGACAAAGAAGGACACTACATAATGATCAAGGGATCGATCCAAGATGAAGAAATAACAATTGTAAATATTTATGCACCCAACATAGGAGCACCTCAATACATAAGGGAAATACTAACCACCATAAAAGGGGAAATCGACAGTAACACATTCATAGTAGGGGACGTCAACACCCCACTTTCACCAATGGACAGATCATCCAAAATGAAAATAAATAAGGAAACACAAGCTTTGAATGATACATTAAACAAGATGGACTTAATTGATATTTATAGGACATTCCATCCAAAAACAACAGAATACATATTCTTCTCAAGTGCTCATGGAACGTTCTCCAGGATAGATCATATCTTGGGTCACAAATCAAGCCTTGGTAAATTTAAGAAATTTGAAATGGTATCAAGTATCTTTTCTGACCACAATGCTATGAGACTAGACATCAATTACAGGAAAAGATCTGTAAAAAATACAAGCACATGAAGGCTAAACAGTACACTACTTAATAAAGAAGTGACCACTCAAGAAATCAAACAGGAAATAAAAAAATACCTAGAAACAAATGACAATGGAGACACGACAACCCAAAACCTATGGGATGCAGCAAAAACAGTTCTAAGGGGGAAGTTTATGGCAATACAATCCTACCTTAAGAAACAGGAAACATCTCGAATAAACAACCTGATGCTGCACATAAAGCAATTAGAGAAAGAAGAACAAAAAACCCTCAAAGTGAGCAGAAGGAAAGAAATCATAAAGATCTGATCAGAAATAAATAAAAAAGAAATGAAGGAAACAATAGCAAAGATCAATAAAACTAAAAGCTGGTTCTTTGAGAAGATAAATAAAATTGATAAACCATTAGCCAGATTCATCAAGAAAAAAAGGGAGAAAATTCAAATAAATAGAATTATTAATGAAAAAGGAGAAGTAACAACTGACACTGCAGAAATACAAAAGATCATGAGAGATTACTGCAAGCAACTCTATGCCAATAAAATGGACAACCTGGAAGAAATGGACAAATTCTTAAAAATGCACAACCTGCCAAGACTGACTCAGGAAGAAATAGAAAATATGAATAGACCAATCTCAAGCACTGAAATTGAAACTGTGATTAAAAATCTTCCAACAAACAAAAGCTCAGGACCAGATGGCTTCACAGGCGAATTCAATCACACATTTAGAGAAGAGCTAACACCTATCCTTCTCAAACTCTTCGAAAATATAGCACAGGGAGGAACACTCTCAAACTTATTCTATGAGGCCACCATCGCCTTCATACCCAAACCAGGAAAGGATGTCACAAAGAAAGAAAACTACAGGCCAATATCACTGATGAACATAGATGCAAAAATCCTCAACAAAATACTAGCAAACAGAATCCAACAGCACATTAAAAGGATCATACACCATGATCAAGTGGGGTTTATTCCAGGAATGCAAGGATTCTTCAGTATACACAAATCAATCAATGTGATACACCATTTTACCAAATTGAAAGAGAAAAACTATATGATCATCTCAATAGATGCAGAGAAAGCTTTCAACAAAATTCAACACTGATTTATGATAAAGACCCTGCAGAAAGTAGGCATAGAGGGAAATTTCCTCAACATAATAAAGGCCATATATGACAAACCCACAGCCAACATCATCCTCAATGGTGAAAAACTGAAACCATTTCCACTAAGATCAGGAACAAGACAAGGCTGCCCACTCTCACCACTCTTATTCAACTTAATTTTGGAAGTTTTAGCCACAGCAATCAGAGAAGAAAAGGAGATAAAAGGAATACAAATTGGAAAAGAAGAAGTAAATCTGTCACTGTTTGCAGATGACACGATACTATACATAGAGAATCCTAAAGATGCTACCAGAAAACTACTAGAGCTAATCAATGAATTTGGTAAAGTAGCAGGATACAAAATTAATGCACAGAAATCTCTGGCATTCCTGTACACTAATGATGAAAAATCTGAAAGTGGAATCAAGAAAACACTCCCATTTATCATTGCAAAAAAAAGAATAAAATATCTAGGAATAAACCTACCTAAGGAGACAGGAGACCTGTATGCAGAAAATTATAAGACACTGATGAAAGAAATTAAAGATGATACAAATAGATGGAGAGATATACCATGCTCCTGGATTGGAAGAATCAATATTGTGAAAATGACTCTACTACCCAAAGCAAGCTACAGATTCAAAGCAATCCCTATAAAACTACCCAGGTATTTTTCACCGAACTAGAACCAAAAATTTCAAAATTTGTTTGGAAAAACAAAAGACCCTGAATAACCAAAGCAATCTTAAGAACGAAAAATGGAGCTGGAGGAATCAGGCTCCCTGACTTCAGACTATACTACAAAGCTACAGTAATCAAGACAGTGTGGTACTGGCACAAAAACAGAAAGATAGATCAATGGAACAGGATAGAAAGCCCAGAGATAAACCCACACACATATGGTCAACTTTTCTTTGATAAAGGAGCCAGGAATGTACAGTGGAGAAAGGACAGCCTCTTCAATAAGTGGTGCTGGGAAAACTGGACAGGGACATGTAAAAATATGAGATTAGATCACTCCCTAACACCATACACAAAAATAAGCTCAAAATGGATTAAAGACCTAAATGTAATGCCAGACACTCTCAAACTCTTAGAGGAAAACATAGGCAGAACACTCTATGACATAAATCACAGCAAGAATCTTTTGGACCCACCTCCTAGAGAAATGGAAATAAAAACAAAGATAAACAAATGAGACCTAATGAAACTTCAAAGCTTTTGCACAGCCAAGGGAACCATAAGCAAGACGAAAAGACAACCCTCAGAATGGCAGAAAATATTTGCAAATGAAGCAACTGACAAAGATTAATCTCCAAAATGTATAAGCAGCTCATGCAGCTCATTAGCAAAAGAACAAACAACCCAATCCAAAAATGGGCAGAAGTCTTAAATAGGCATTTCTCCAAAGAAGATATACAGACTGCCAACAAACACATGAAAGAATGCTCAACATCATTAATCATTAGAGAAATGCAAATCAAAACTACAATGATATATCATCTCACACCAATCAGAATGGCCATCATCAAGAAATCTAGAAACAATAAATGCTGGAGAGGGTGTGGAGAAAAGGGAACACTCTTGCACTGCTGTTGGGAAGGTGAATTGGTACAGCCACTATGGAGAACAGTATGGAGGTTCCTTAAAAAACTAAAAATAGAATTACCATATGACCCAGCAATCCCACTACTAGGCATATACCCTGAGATAACCATAATTCAAAAAGAGACATGTACCAAAATGTTTATTGCAGCTCTATTTACAATAGCCCAGAAATGGAAACAACCTAAGTGTCCATCATCAGATGAATGGATAAAGAAGATGTGGCACATATATACAATGGAATATTACTCAGCCATAAAAAGAAACGAAGCTGCGCTAGTTGTAATGAGGTGGATAGACCTAGAGTGTGTCATACAGAGTGAAGTAAGTCAGAAAGAGAAAGACAAATACCGTATGCTATCACATATATATGGAATTTAAGAAAAAAAATGTCATGCAGAACCTAGGGTAAAACAGTAATAAAGACACAGACCTACTTGAGAATGGAGTTGAGGATATGGGGAGGGGGAGAGGTAAGCTGTGACAAAGCGAGAGAGAGGCATGGACATATATACACTACCAAACGTAATGTAGTTAGATAGTGGGAAGCAGCCGCAGAGCACAGGGAGATCAGCTCTGTGCTTTGTGACCGCCTGGAGGGGTGGTATAGGGAGGGTGGGAGGGAGGGAGACGCAAGAGGGAAGGGATGTGGGAACAGATGTATATGTATGACTGAATCACTTTTTTATAAAACAGAAACTAATAAAAAAAAAGTTTGAGTTTCTGTAGTGCTTGATTTACAGCAAATTTAAGATAAATTTCCACCTTCAGTTTCAAAGCAGATTGATAATTCTTAATCTCCAGCGTTTTTACACTGTCACAAACAGTAAAGTTCTTTCTATAAAGGTGCCATTTAGATAGACTTATTGATAAAAAGCACAACAGGGAAGGACAAAAATTATAATTTTGTTTTGCTTTGTTTTCCTTTTACATACAACATTGATTTCTAAAAACTCCTACTGCTTTCATAAATGCTGTTAATCATAATAATTTTCTCTAAGCAAGGACCCTAATTTGGATTGGAAAACATTGAGAATTTTGGACATACTACAAGAACCAACTACTTTTATGTAAAATAAAATAAAAATCCAAGAATTAGTGTTTACAAATGGTCATTAGCAATTGCTACGTGAAAGAGGGAATGAAGATGAGGTAAGCCAAATTTGGATGACTATCACACCTCAGTTTCTTTGACAGCACATTGCCAAGTGTGTAGGAATGTCCACAATACAGTGCAGTAAAAATTGCAAAATTGATTTTCTGTAAGCACACAAACAAGAGAGTCTTTGATCATGATGTAATGTTTCCATATTTTGAAATATTCTGTAATATTGACTATGATTGATCCATTATTTAGCTATCTTTGAGAATTGTATGTCAAATGTGTTGATACCAAAATTTGAAAGGGTACCAAAATATTTTCCAAAGTGTAAAGGAAATTAGTTTCATTCAATTGTGTTGAAAGTTTAGGAGTGTCTCTAACTGGCAGTCTATATGAATATAACTAATGGGCTTTGACTTCATCAAATCTGTTCACTTCATTGCAATTTGTAATCAAATTGACATGATACAATTATCTTTACAAAGTGTTGCTCTTTTGTTTCCATATTGACCTTTTTGATAAGAAATTTGTTTAGAACATTTTAAGGAAGTGTAATATTTCCGTTATTATATATGATATTGTGAGTGTTCATGGTTGTGGGTATAGAACTAGTGTTGGGCAAGCCTAGACAAGGATGAGTATAATAAATCCATTGATGACACAATGTATAGGAAAATATGACTCAATAAATACAAATGAGAAAGAAAAATAGTATATCAAAGAATTTGACAAAAATAAAGAAGTTGAGCTATTGAATAGTGTTGTGAAAATATAATAATTTTCATTTTATACCTGATGAATTAGAGACAGGGATAGCCTATTCAAATGGAAGCATTCTACGCAATCAAAAACACCCATTGGGACTTCCCTGGTGGTGTAGTTGTTGAGAGTCCACCTGCCAATGCAGGGGACACGGGTTCATGCCCCGGTCCAGGAAGATCCCACATGCCATGGAGTGGCTGGGCCCGTGAGCCATGGCTGCTGAGCCTGTGCATCCAGAGCCTGTGCTCTGCAACAGGAGAGGGCACAACAGTGAGAGGCCCGCATACAGCAAAAAAAAACACAAAAAAATAAAAATACACCCATTGAAGGGACATTTAGATTAGCGCTTGAAGTGAAATTGAAGAATTAGAGAATCATAAAAAAAAGACATTCATATAAAAAAGAGTAGAAATTGATACTTAAGGAATGTGAATCATTGGACTGTCTCAGAAAGAAAATGTAAGTACAAATAAAACACCCACCAGTATTAAAAATTAAGTTTTGAAAAAACTACACAGTTTATTAGAGAAGAAATACAGAAACAGTGATAAGTCATTGGAAAGACAGAAAAATAACCCAAATAATGTATTGTTAGAAGTAAAAGAGAACTTAAAGATAACTTATGTATTTTTTTACTATTGTCTTTCATTCTAATTTTTTAAAAGTTTAATTTTTTTAATTAGCCTATGAATAAATGAGTAGAGAATTTAGTCTTTAATTCTTTTTCTTCGTTTATGCCTCTCTGTCTCTCTCTCAATAATTTTTCTTTCTTTCTTTTTGGTAGGATGAGGGCTCTCCTTCCCATTTGTGTCACATTTCTCACAATATCCTAGTACAAGCCTGTAACTGCTTAACTGCTTGCAAACTTGGCCAATCTCCTCACAGCACTTCTGAATCTCTGATTTTGGCCAGGTCTTTTCTTTCTATTCATCCAAATATTTTAACTAATCAATGGCCATCTACCCCATATATCTACTATTCCTAATAACTCCAGACCTAGTGATCTTTTCATTCTTCAACCTCTCATAATAATGGATTTATTTCTAAATTTAGGAATTAAATAGAAACTTACTTGTATGTTATCTAGTCACTTATAGTTTAAAATCAGTTTTGTGTCCATATTTTTTGAGGAACAGTCTAGATAATATCTTTTACCATCCTTCATACAGTATGTAGCAGGATATTGAATACAGAGTTGGTCCCTAGTACATATATATGAAGTTATTTCAGAGTGGCCTTTCCATATTTACCAAATGATATGACTTAAATCAATGGAATGATATTATTTGTGCTTGTACAAATTTACTCCATTAAAATACACAAGACTTAATTTTTCTTTTAAAATCTTATCTCCATTGTCTCTTTTAATTCACTGGGTAAAAATGCATTGGTTGGCATTCAGAACTTTCCCTTCAATTTAGGTGCTTGGATACAACTGAAAGGATAGAGACTGAGACAAATTAAAGCAGAATTAGTGTTCTGATAAGCCTTTTCTATTTTATATGATATTTTGATGCACTTCAAAAGGGAGTGAATCTCAAACTTTCTCTAATGTGGTTAATTTTAAAGATGGATATCTAAAACCAGCTCTGAAATAGAATTATGGCAATGAAATAATAAGGCAATTATATATTGCCTACGTGCATATGTCTGCATGTTCTTCACAAAAGTGTTCCTTCTAAAAAACAAGCACTTAATGAAATTCTTAGCTCAGTCCACAATAACTTTATTGACAGAGTGAAGCTGTTAGAAAGACATAAGCAGAGCCATTGTAAGAAGCAGATGATTAATAATAACTTCTTATGAATATATAGTAGCTATTTATTGTGGAGCTAGAAGTTGATTATATACTAAGTCCATTGTACAATGCTTCAGTATAAATTAGGCGAATGGTTTTCTTGTTAAGAATTTTTAAAGGGCAGATAACATTGACTATATTTATATAGCTAGAGGCCAATAAAACAAACATTTATTATTATTCAAGCCAAGAGCTAAAGGGATATTTTAAATACACTGCATTTTTAGATGGGCATATGAATTTTGGGTCAAATCTCTTCATTAAGGTACCAGTCAGGCTTAACTTTTATGACAGACATGTCATAAGCAACATAACCCACAAAATCTCTGGATACATATTTAAAAGGTCAGGGATATGCCATACAAATCTACAAAATGCCTTTCATTTTTTTTAAGCTATAGTCAATTCTCATCCTCCAAGGAAAATTCCCTTAATGTAAAGTTATAATACAAATAGAGAGATGTATGTAGCCACAAGCATTGATGTTTCCATATAAGTATAATAGATGTTTTGCATTTGTTTTGACAAGCTAAGTGCAGATGCTTCAAAGATACTTTCATAAAGAGAAAAATGAAAAGTTTGGTTTGATTAAAATGTATTTACTCAAGCTAATAACAAGCTATTGTTAGTATTTATATGCTCTGCATCCTCTGCATACTATCATTTTGAAGGAGCCAGTGTGCTTTAAAGCTCTCCTAAATAAATCTCCCTAGTGAAAGCTCCACAGGGAGGGAACACACATCCATAGGGTGAGCCCAGGGCAAAATTGTGACATAGACTCAAACAAAAAAGCAAAGAAATAAAATCAACCTTTGATAGCTTCTTATTTACCAAATTAGTTCTCTCATTTATCCTTACACCTTTTACTGAGGAAGATAATTTTTTTTTTTTGGTACGTGGGCCTCACTGTTGTGGCCTCTCCCATTGCAGAGCACAGGCTCCGGACACGCAGGCTCAGTGGCCATGGCTCACGGACCCAGCCGCTCTGCGGCATGTGGGATCTTCCCATACCAGGGCACGAACCCGTGTCCCCTGTATCGGCAGGCGGACTCCCAATGACTGCACCACCAGGGAAGCCCAAGATAATTTTTAATGTCAATTTCCTGTCGTCGGTAAGGCCTGACAACCTCATGGCTCCATTTGCAGCACTTCTACTCAGGTTTCACCTATTTTGAAGCTCTTCAGGCTCTAAACTAATCCCTTCACGTGGGGTCACCCCTCAGGTTCTAGCTTGTGTAGATTGTTCCCTGTATCATGATATCCAGCTAAGGGGTCAGTTATGAGCAGAAGTCCATTCAGCTTCCAGTTGGCATGTCAATGTTGGCCCTGCTGTCATCTTCCCTCTATAGCCTACCTCTGTTTTCTACATAAGATCTACCATAATTTTCTGAAATCTATTTCTACAAAATACCCTTATGTGGTAAAGATGAACCTATTCGGAGGGCAGGAATAGAGACACAGATGTAGAGAATGGACATGTGGACACGGGGGTGGGGGGAAGGGGGTTGGGATGAATTGGGAGATTGAGATTGACATATATACACTACCATGTGTAAAACAGATAGCTAGTAGGAACCTGTTGTATAGCACAGGGAGCTCAGCTTGATGCTCTGTGATTACCTCGATGGGTGGGATGGGGGATGTGTGAGAGGGAGGTCCAAGAGGAAGTGGATATATGTATACATATAGCTGATTCACTTCGTTGTACAGCAGAAACTAACACAACATTATAAAGCAACTCTATGCCAATTTATAAAAGACATAGCTTCAATCTAATGAGTTTTATCTCCTGAAAGTAGCAACATCTTAACAGATGTTCAGAAACTTACTTTCATAATCCCAAGAATCAAACCTGTAAGTAGTGAAATTTATGTACTGAAGTAGGCCAATGTGGCAATTATTTTTAGGTCTGTGTATACCATAGGGTTACTGGTTATCATTTACTGGTTTATCTATTAAAACATATAAACTGAATTATATTAATTCTTTCATATTTTTGTGTAAGAAAATCAATGAACTCTTTACTTTAGCTTTAAGGTGAACTGGACAAAACCATAAAATCTGAAGTGAATCTGAGTTGTTAAAAGTCTTTCTGGGAAAATGAGTATATCTGTGTTTATAAAGCCTAACCATCCTAAACACTTTCTTACCTAAGGTCTTTTCTTTCCTTTAAACTGATAGGCATTATGTCCAAACACAGGGAGGAGAATATAATTCTTGGGAGAGAGGTCAAACTCCAATATTATGTAGAAATGATACAGGAATTTTATTGTGTATACAAAACAAACAGAAGATTCATCTACTGCTTAATATTATTCTTGCCAAATTGCGTGGAACCTAATTGCTGTAACAGTAGGTAAGCTGTGTACTTCTTTTCATTCTCACTAATGAACAATATTTAAATTGCTGAAATACTTCCTTTAATTTTCTTATTTCTTTCTAACCTACTTTCCTCTATTCCATTCAGAACAGGTTTTATTTAATTGAGTCTTTATTTCACTACTTGGCTCACCTCTGTCTTGTGAGTTCCTCAGAAGGAGAGATCACTCTATATTTTTTGAACAGGTGCTTCATTATGGGAGGTGAGTAGCTCAGTTACATAGCCATTTCACCTTTTCCCCCTTGTCTGGCAGTCTCTGTGGGCTGTTAGACAGCCTTAACAGAAGATGAGACCAGTCTCTAGCTCTAAGGGCATGAAAACTTTTTTTTTAAATTGGTCTTAGTATCTTCATGGTTCATTAAATACAATGTAGAGTCATTTTATTGCAGCTAGTGGACCCCAGAAGGACCTGACAGTTAAATGAAAGTTGTCAGTCTTCTTTCTGCTGTAGCTAAATTGGGTATTAAAAGGCCAGAACCTGGAAATGAGGACCAGAGCTGAGATCAATGTGCCAAACAAATAAAAGAAATGTAATGAGTTCTTGAGAAATGCAGCATAAGAAGGCATAGGTATTTAAGTGTCTAGACAAATAGAGGCCAGTGGTAATAAATCTATAATGAATGGCTCTAAGAATTACAACTGTGCTTTGCATAATAGATAAGTGGAAAGCTTGTGGTCTAAAATTTACAAAGAGGATTCTGATAAACTGCAATGGAAAAAGAGCCTTTGAGTATAGAATCTACTAAGAAATTATTAACAATTACAGTTCTTTCTTCATCAGAAATATAAAGAATTTGAGATTGTTGATATCTGTCCTTACTCAAAGCAACAGAAGAAATAACGTTCCATTGAATTGACTTTCATTTAAAAAAAATAAAATTCCAATGACTGATCATGATTATATACATAAAGAAAGAAATGATTCTTCAGTTAGAAAACATTTCCCTGCTTAGCATCATGCAGTATTTCTAAATAAAACATCAGAATTTGTTGAAAATATGACTGCAGAAAAAAATTATAAAGAGATTAAAGAGTCCACATAGGATTTTCTTTCATGTCTTCCAAAATTTAGGGCAGAATATATTCTATAGTTAAGAAAGAATTCTTAAACTTCCCTCCCCAAATTATAATTAATTAACACAACTTGACCTTTATATTCCTTGTGTCCAAATTTATAATTTACTTTATAAGCCTTGAAGCTCAAAGGTGATACTTTCTAATATTTGCATTAGCGGAGCAAGAAAAGAGGTGAGACAGACTGGCATTAAGTTTTCATTCATTAAAATATAAGAACTAGAATTATTAAAAAAATGATTCATCCTATTTAAATAATTCTAGAAAAATATCAATAATTATTGATAAACTTATGGCACATAAGTTTAAGTAATGTAAGTGAATATTATATTTGTAATTCTAATTTACTCCTCCCATCACCTTCGATAAAATTGTGAAAAAATTGGTGGCAATATGTGGGCAATTGGTAAGGAAAAACTGAGACACCAAAAAGCAGTTTAATTTAAATTACATGATTTGCTTTTATATTTTTACATTTGAAGCTAAAATCATTTGAAGATACTTTACTTTCTCTATATAGATACACCAAGATAAATTTGAGGAGACTTATTTTATCCTTAAGATTTGAAGCCAAACCATAATTTCAAAGAAAACTGTTGGTACTCATGGTCTCCTTGATGTTTTAGATCAATACTGTCAAACAGAATTTACCACAATGATGGAAATGTTCTATATCTCTACTGTTCAGTAGGATAGCTACTTGTCATATATGGCTATAGATAATTTGAAATGTGGTTAGTGTGACTGATAAATTGAATTTTTTATTTAGTAATTTTTATTAATTTAAATATTAATCTAAAATTAGTGGCTACAGTATTAGTGCAGATTTGAGCTGTCTGTACAAATGTCATCAACATTGTTGGTTGATTCTAAAGTCTTCTTTGTCCAGCTCATCGTGAATTTCTCTATTATTGTGATGCATGACAAGTGAAATAACTCAAAAAAAGTGGTCCTCATATTTTAATTTCATTCAGATGGTTGTCAGATGATTTAACTTACCAATTTTGATTCTCCTACATCCAATATTCTCTGTGAAAACAACCTAACCATACTTATCTGGTATATTATCTGGGTTTTCAAAAAAACCAGAATCCATATTTCATATATGTAACCATATATTCCATATATATATAATTGGCTTGTGCAGTTCTTATGGAGGCTGAGAAGTTCTACTATCTGCACTTGGCAAGCTGGAGACCCAGGAGAGAACATCATAATATTACAGTGAGTCTTAATCTGAAGGCAGAAGATCAATGTCCTGGCTCAAACACACTTGGGCAGAGAATAAATTATCCCTTACCTATCCTTTTTTGTTCTATTCAGGCCACCAGTGGATTAGATACGACCCATCCACATAGGGAAGGACAACCTGTTTTACTCAGTTTACTGACAAAAATGTTAATCTTATCCAGAAACACCCTCACAGACATACTCGGAGTAATGTTTAACTGAATATTAAGGCATCCTGTGGCCCAGTCAAGTTGATACATAAAATTAACTATCACAACCGGTATTATGAAGAAATGTCTTTTCTCTTCCTTCACCCCCCATCACCTTCAATAATTAATATTGAAATTAAAAGGGCTTCTTTATCCAGTTAATTTAACTATGACTTCTCTACAACAGTCCTAAACAGTTGAAGAAGTTTTCTAAAGAAAAGGAATAGCCTACTGTGTTGTGAGTTCCCAGACTTTGTCTTATTACATTCTCTGATTTTCAGTTCTTAACACAGTGCTATAAGTATTTCTAGCACATGGTTTGTTCTGGGAAATATTCGTTGACTAAATGAATTAATGACTAGTACCTAATATTGGAGAATACTATTTGCTGTTGTATAATGGTCTGTCAGGAAATGCTTTGGCTTTTCATTCAACTATCTCATAAGCTTCCTGTTTGACACGTATTCCCAAGTGACTTCGATTACTAAACATATTTTGGAGCAATGTTTTTTCAATATTTAATGTGTGTGTGAGTCACTTCTATTAAAATACAATTCAGTCAATAAGTATAGGGTGGAGACTGGTGTTCTGGAATTATAATAAGCTCCAAGATAATGTCATTAAGGGTGTGAAGACCACATTTTAAGTAGAAAGGATTTTGAGAATACTCTGAAGGAAGAGAAGGAACAGAACATTATATATAAATAATAGTCATCAGAGCATTTAGCTTGTCTAAGATATGGGAGAATCAAGAATCTTCACAAAGCAAAATTTATTCATTCATTCATTCATTCAATCAACAAATATTGCTTGAGTATCTAGTATATGGAAGATATCATGCTAAGCTCCAGAGAAAGAAAACTATAATTCCTGCCCTCAAGGTGGATGTAGACTAGTGAGGGATAGGGGATCAAAAGCAAATATATACATATGCACACACAATTAGCAAGTTCTTTGATAGGGTTACCCATCAGAACAGGATTTTATGGAAATTCAAAATTGGGACAATAATTTAAAAGTTAGTACACCCCCCAAGGAGATGGTATCTAACTAAATTTTGAAGGAAGACTTGCAGTGATGTAATGAGTACATTCTAGATAAAACTAGCCATAGAAAATACATGGAAGTGACACCGGGAAGCAATAGATAGGAAAATTCTATGGATTGAAGTTCTACCGTTTTCCTTCTCATGTCTACTATCTTTATTTGTTAAGTGAAAGATTTGATCAACTGTTACATGTAAGGCTGGTAGTGAAATGATGGCATAGGGATTTGAGAAGATATAGAAAGTATGAAATGTGAGGATTAATAAAGGAGACAGTTTACATCAAAGACCCAGTTGAAGTTTAAGCATAAAGTGTATTGGCACTAATATGTATGGTTGTGTGGTTTTTCCCTGAAGCCTGAGTTTTGGAGAAAAAAACATGGTCATTAAAGTTGATCTTAGCCTAAGATTTGACCAGAAGTATGTAATGGAAGAATAAAAAATCAAAAAGTATATGAAGTTTCCTCTGTAATGGGAAAAAGATGGAAGAAGCCTAGTAAGTTGGATAACAATAAAGTAATCAATGAAGAGTATGGTAGAAGGCAGAAAAGTATGTATAGAATGACTGAATGAGATATCTGAATGATAGGAGATTATGGTGATAGAAAGAGAAGTTTGAAATTGAGATTTGAGAAGTTGGGAAACTTAATGCTGCTGAAAAGGATAATTCAAGTGGAATTGGCTCCCACGATGTATTTGTGTCTAGTATCTAGACAGTGAACTAACACATTCTACTTTCTTACAAATACAGGTCTAATTGGTGGATATAGTGCAACAAAGGGGATTTCATTTTGAACATGGACATTTTTTAATAATTTTTTTCAGTGCTATTAATTATCCTCCCTTCATGCTTTTTTTGCCTGAAATAAATTATATCTACAAGTGAAAAAATATTTAGTGATCTGCAACCTCACCATTACAAGAATCATTATAATATGCAGAGTTTCTGCAGTAAAGCTATTAACATCCACTGTTCAAGAATACATGATGTGATGAACACACACACACAAAAAAACTGGGATAAAATGCCATTATTTACCTAGATTTTAAAAATACTCCATTATATATTCAGCTTGTACTGATTTTCTACAGAAAACAACATTAATCAAGTGCTTATTATCTCATTTAATCCTCTTTTCTTATTTAATCCATTTATTCTAGGATAAGTAGTACTATTTTCTTATTTTTTCTTGATGAGTAAACTGAGGCATAGAAAAATGCAAGGCCACAGAACTAGTAGAAACAGTATTTGAATGTAGGCAGAGGTTCTCCAGAACCTTAAAACTTAAATACTATCTAAAATGAACTTTGAATGTAAATGTTCATTCATCACTTCTTAAGCTTTCTTTTTAAATTTAATTTAATTTTTTAATTCTTTTTTTAAACATCTTTATTGGAGTATAATTGCTTTACACTGGTGTGTTAGTTTCTGCTTTATAACAAAATGAATCAGTTATACATATACATATGTTCCCATATCTCTTCCCTCTTGCATCTCCCTCCCCCCCATCCTCCCTATCCCAACCCCCTAGGTGGTCACAAACCATTTAACTGATCTCGCTGTGCTATGCAGCTCCTTCCCACTAGCAATCTATTTTATATTTGGTAGTGTATATATGTCCATGCCACTCTCTCACTTTGTCACAGCTTACCCTTCCCCCTCTCCATATCCTCAAGTCCATGCTCTAGTAGGTCTGTGTCTTTATTCCTGTCTTACCCCTAGGTACTTCATGACCATTCTTTTTCTTAGATTCCATATATATGTGTTAGCATACGGTATTTGTTTTTCTCTTTCTGACTTACTTCACTGTGTATGACAGACTCTAGGTACATCCACCTCATTACAAATAACTCAATTTCATTTCCTTTTATGGCTGAGTAATATTCCATTGTATATATGTGCCACATCTTCTTTATCCATTCATCTGTTGATGGACACTTAGGTTGCTTCCATGTCCTGGCTATTGTAAATAGAGCTGCAATGAACATATTGGTACATGACTCTTTTTGAATTATGGTTTGTTCAGGGTATATGCCCAGTAGTGGGATTGGTGGATTATATGGTAGTTCTATTTTTAGTTTTTTAAGGAACGTCCATACTGTCCTCCATAGTGGCTGTATCAATTTACATTCCCACCAACAGTGCAAGAGTGTTACCTTTTCTCGACACCCTCTCCAGCATTTATTGTTTCTACATTTTTTGTTGATGGCCATTCTGCCCAGTGTGAGATGATATCTTATTGTAGTTTTGATTTGCATTTCTCTAATGATTAACGATGTTGAGCATTCTTTCATGTGTTTGTTGTCAATCTGTATATTTTCCTTGGAGAAATGTCTGTTTAGGTCTATTGCCCATATTTGGATTTGGTTGTTTCTTTTTTTTGTTGTTATTAAGCTGCATGTGCTGCTTCTAAATTTTGGAGATTATTCCTTTGTCAGTTGCTTCATTTACAAATATTTTCTCCCATTCGGAGGGTTGTCTTTTGGTCTTGCTTATGGTTTCCTTTGCTGTGCAGAAGATTTTAAGTTGCATTAGGTCCCATTTGTTTATTTTTGTTTTTATTTTCATTTCTCTAGAGGTGGGTCAAAAAGAATCTTGTTGTGATTTATGTCATAGAGTGTTCAGCCTATGTTTTCCTCTAAGAGTTTGACAGTGTCTGGCCTTATATTTAGGTCTTTAATCCATTTTGAGTTTATTTTTGTGTATGGTGTCAGGGAATGTTCTAATTTGATTATTTTACATGTAGCTGTCCAGTTTTCCCAGCACCACTTATTGAAGAGACTCTCTTTTCTCCATTGTATATTCTTGTTTCCTGTATCAAAGTTAAGGTGACCATACATGCATGGGTTTATCTCTGGGCTTTCTATCCTGTTCCATTGATCTATATTTCTGTTTTCGTGCCAGTACCATACTGTCTTGATTACTGTAACTTTGCAGCATAGTCTGAAGTCTGGGAGCCTGATTCCTCCAGCTCCGTTTTTCGTTCTCAAGATTGCTTTGGCTATTCGGGGACTTTAGTGTTTCCATACAAATTGTGAAATTTTTTGTTCTAGTTCTGTGAAAAATGTCAGTGGTAGTTTGATAGGGATTGCATTGAATCTGTAGATTGCTTTGGGTAGTACAGTCATTTTTGCCATGCTGATTCTTCCAATCCAGGAACATGGTATATCTCTCCATCTATTTGTATCATCTTTAATTTCTTTCATCAGTGTCTTATAATTTTCTGAATATAGGTCTTTTATCTCCTTAGGTAAATTTATTCCTAGATATTTTATTCCTTTTGCTGAAATGGTAAATGGGAGTGTTTTCTTGATTTCACTTTCAGATTTTTCATCTTTAGTGTATAGGAATGCAAGAGATTTTGGTGCATTAATTTTGTATCCTGCTACTTTACCAAATTCATTGATTAGCTCTAGTAGTTTTCTGGTAGCATCTTTAGGATTCTCTATGTGTATTATCATGTCATCTGCAAACAGTGACAGCTTTACTTCTTCTTTAACAATTTGGATTCCTTTTATTTTTTTTCTTCTCTAATTGCTGTGACTAAAACTTCCAAAACTATGTTGAATAATAATGGTGAGAGTGGGCAACCTTGTCTTGTTCCTGATCTTAGTGGAAATGGTTTAAGTTTTTCACCATTGAGACTTGGTTAGTTATGGGTTTGTCATATATGGCCTTTATTATGTTGAGGTAAGTTCCCTCTATGCCTACTTTCTGGAGGGTTTTTATCATAAATGGGTGTTGAATTTTGTTGAAATCTTTCTCTGCATCTATTGAGATGATCATATGGTTTTTCTCCTCCAATTTGTTAATATGGTGTATCACGTTGATTGATTTGCGTATATTGAAGAATCATTGCATTCCTGGAATAAACCCCACTTGATCATGGTGTATGATCCTTTTAATGTGCTGTTGGATTCTGTTTGCTAGTATTTTGTTGAGGATTTTTGCATCTATGTTCATCAGTGATATTGGCCTGTAGTTTTCTTTCTTTGTGACATCCTTGTCTGGTTTTGGTATCAAGGTGATGGTGGCCTCGTAGAATGGGTTTGGGAGTGTTCCTCCCTCTGCTATATTTTGGAAGAGTTTGAGAAGGATAGGTGTTAGCTCTTCTCTAAATGCTTGATAGAATTCACCTGTGAAGCCATCTGGTCCTGGGCTTTTGTTTGTTGGAAGATTTTTTATCACAGTTTCAATTTCAGTGCTTGTGATTGGTCTGTTCATAGTTTCTATTTCTTCCTGATTCAGTCTTGGCAGGTTGTGCATTTCTAAGAATTTGTCCATTTCTTCCAGGTTGTCCATTTTGTTGGCATAAAATTATCTCTCATGATCCTTTGTATTTCTACAGTGTCAGTTGTTACTTCTCCTTTTTCATTTCTAATTCTATTGATTTGAGTCTTCCCCCTTGTTTTTCTTGTTCAGTCTGTCTAATGGTTTATCAATTTTGTTTATCTTCTCAAAAAACCAGCCTTTAATTTTATTGATCTTTGCTATCATTTCCTTCATTTCTTTTTCCTTCATTTCTTTTTCCTTCATTTCTGATCTGATCTTTATGATTTCTTTCCTTCTGCTAACCTTGGGGTTTTTTTGTCCTTTTTTCTCTACTTGCTTTAAGTGTAAGTTTACGTTGTTTATTTGAGATGTGCCTTGTTTCTTAAGGTAAGTTTGTATTGATATAAACGTCCTTGTTACAACTGCTTTTGCTGCATCCTATAGTTTTTGGGTCATCATGTGTTCATTGTCCTTTGTTTCTAGGTATTTTTTGATTTCCTCTTTGATTTCTTCAGTGATCTCTTGGTTATTAAGTAGTGTATTGTTTTGCCTCCACGTGTTTGTATTTTTTACAGATTTTTTCCTGTAATTGACATCTAGTCTCTTAGCTTTGTGGTCGGAAAAGATACTTGGTACTATTTTAATTTTCTTAAATATACCAAGCCTGGATTTGTGACCCAAGATATGATCTATCCTGGAGACTGTTCCATGAGCACTTGAGAAGAATGTGTATTCTGTTGTTTTTGGATGGAATGTCCTATAAATATCAATTAAGTCCATCTTGTTTTATATATAATTTAAAGCTTGTGTTTCCTTATTTATTTTCATTCTGGATGATCTGTCCATTGGTGAAAGTGGTGTGCTAAAGTCCCCTGCTCTGACTGTGTTACTGTCAATTTCCCCTTTTTTGGCTGTATTAATATTTGCCTTATATATTAGAGGTGCTCCTATGTTGGGTGCATAAATATTTACAATTGTTATATCTTTTTCTTGGATTGATCCCTTGATGTTTATGTAGTGTCCTTCTTTGTCTCATGTAATAGTCTTTGTTTTGAACTGTATTTTGTCATATGAGAATTGCTACTCCAGCTTTTTTTTTTTTTTTTTTTTTGATTTCCATTTGCATGGAATATCTTTTTCCACCCCCTCACTTTCAGTCTGTATGTGTCCTTAGGTCTGAGTTGCGTCTCTTGTAGACAATATATATATGGGTCTTGTTTTTGTATCCATTCAGCCAATCTATGTCTTTTGGTTGGAGCATTTAATCCATTTACATTTAGGGTAATTATCAATATGTATGTTCCTATTACCATTTTCTTAATTGTTTTGTGTTTGTTATTGCAGGTCTTTTCCTTCTCTTGTGTTTCCTGCCTATAGAAATTCCTTTAGCATTTGTTGTTAAGCTGGTCTGGTGGTGCTGAATTCTCTTAGATTTTACTTGTCTGTAAAGGTTTAATTTGTCTGTCAACTCTGAATGAGATCCTTGCTGGGTAGAGTAATCTTGGTTATATGTTTTTCTCCTTCATCACTTTAAATATTCCCTACCACTCCCTCTGGCTTGCAGAGGTTCTGCTGAAAGATCAGCTGTTAACCTGATGGGGACTCCCTTGTGTGTTATTTGTTGTTTTCCCCTTGCTGCTTTTAATATTTTTTCTTTGTATTTAATTTTTAATAGTTTGATTAATATGTGTCATGGCATGTTTCTCCTTGGATTTATGCTGTATGGGACTCTCTGTTCTTCCTGGACTTGATTAACTATTTCTTTTCCCATATAAGGGAAGTTTTCAACTATAATCTCTTCAAATACTTTCTCAGTCCCTTTCTTATTCCTTTCTTCTTCTGGAACCCCTATAATTCGAATGTTCATGCATTTAATGTTGTCCCAGAGGTCTCTGAGACTGTCCTCCATTTTCTTCATTCTTTTTTCTTTATTCTGCTCTGCAGTAGTTATTTCCACTATTTTATCTTCCAGGTCACTTATACATTTTTCTGCCTCAGTTATTCTGCTATTGATCCCTTCTAGAGAATTTTTAATTTCATTTATTGTGTTGTTCATCACTGTTTGTTTGCTCTTTAGTTCTTCTAGGTCCTGGTTTAACATCTCTTGTATTTTCTCCATTCTATTTCCAAGATTTTGGATATCTTTACTATCATTATTCTGAATTCTTTTTCAGGTAGCCTGCCTATTTCCTCTTCATTTGTTAGGTCTAGTGGGTTTTTGCCTTGCTCCTTTATCTGCTGTGTCTTTCTCTGTCTTCTCATTTTGCTTAACTTACTGTGTTTTTGGTCTCCTTTTCACAGGCTGCAAGTTTGTAGTTCCCTTTGTTTTTGGTGTCTGTCCCCAGTGGCTAAGGTTGGTTCAGTGGATTGTGTAGGCTTCCTGGTGGAGAGGAGTAGTGCCTGTGTTCTGGACAATGAGGTTCGATCTTGTCTTTCTGGTGGGCATGTCCACATCTGATGGTGTGTTTTGGGATGTCTGTGGCCTTATTTTAATTTTAGGCAGCTTCTCTGCTAATGGATGGGGTTGTGTTCCTGTCTTGCTAGATGATTGACTTAGGGTGTTCAGCACTGTAGCTTGCTGGTCATTGAATGGAGCTGGGTCGTGGCGTTGCGATGGAGATCTCTGGGAGATTTTCACCATTTGATATTACATGGAGCTGGGAGGTCTCTTGTGGACCAGTGTCCTGAACTTGGCTATCCCACATGAGAGGCACAGCCATGACACCTGGCTGGACAACCAACAGCCTGTCATCCACACAGCTTGGAATAAAAGGGATGAAAAAAAGAAAGAAAGAAAGTAGAAGATAAAATAAAATACAGTAAAATAAAGTAAAAGTAAAAATAAAGTTATTAAAATAAAAAATAAACAATAATTATTAACAAAAATATTTAATTAATAAAAATATTTTTAAAAAGGAAAGAAAGATAGAAGAGAGCAGCCAAGCCAAAAAAACAATCCACCAATGATAACAAGTGCTAAAAACTATACTAAAAAAAGCAAAAAAACAGAAATGGAGAGACAGAACCCTAGGAAAAATGGTAAAAGCAAAGCTATACTAACAAAATCACACACAGAAGCATACACATACACACTCACAAAAGGAAGAAAAGGGAAAAAATATATATCATTGCTCCCAAAGTCCAACTCCTGAATTGGCATGATTTTTTGTCTATTTAGGTATTCCACAGATGCAGGGTACATTTAGTTGATTGTAGAGATTTAATCCACTGCTCCTGAGGCTGCTGGGAGAAATTTCTCTTTCCCTTCTTTGTTCACACAGTTTCTGGGGTTCAGCTTTGGATTTGGCCCCGCCTCTGCATGTAGGTCCCCTGAGGGCATCTTTTCTTCACTCAGACAGGATGGGGTTAAAGGAGCAGCTGATTCGGGGGCTCCGGCTCACTCAGGCCAGGGGGAGGGAGGGGTACGGAGTTCAGGGTGAGCCTGCGGTGGCAGAGGCCAGTGTGAAGTTGCACCAGCATGAGGCACTCTGTGTATTCTCCCTGGGAAGTTGTCCCTGGATCACGGGACCCTGGCAGTGGTCGGCTGCTCAGGCTCCCAGGATGCAAGGTGTGGATAGTGACCTGTGCTTGCACACAGTCTTCTTGGTGGCCACAGTGGCAGCCTTAGTGTCTCATGCCCATCTCTGGGGTCTGCGCTGATTGCCACGATTTACGCCCATCTCTGGAGTTCCTTTAAGCGGCGCTTTTAATCCCCTCTCCTCGCGCACCAGGAGAATAAGAGGCAAGAAAAAGTCTCTTGCCTCTTTGTCAGCTCCAGACTTTTCCCGGAATCCTTCCCAGCTAGTCGTGGCACACAAACCCCTTCAGCCTGTGTTCACGCCACCAACCCCAGTCCTCTCCCTGGGATCTAAGCTCCGAAGCCCGAGCCTCAGCTCCCAGCCCCCGCCCGTCCCAGCATGTGAGCAGACAAGCCTCTCGGGCTGGTGAGTGCTGGTCAGTGCTGGTCGGCACCGATCCTCTGTGCGGGAATCTCTGCGCTTTGTCCTCTGCACCCCTGTTGCTGCGCTCTCCTCCACGGTTCCAAAGCTTCCCCCCTCCGCCACCCACAGTCTCCACCCACGAAGGGACTTCTATTACGTGGAAACCTTTCCTCCTTTACAGCTCATTCCCACTGGTTTAGGTCCAGTCCCTATTCTTTTGTCTTTTTTTTTTTTTTTGTCCTACCCAGGTACGTGGGGAGTTTCTTGCCTTTTGGGAGGTCTGAAGTCTTCTGCCAGCGTTCAGTAGGTGTTCTTTAGGAGTTGTTCCACATGTAGATATATTTCTGATGTATTTGTCAGGAGGAAGGTGATTGCCACATCTTACTCTTCTGCCGTCTTGAAGCTCCCCTTGGAATGTTACTCTTATCTCTCTGTACTTTTCTGAACTTTATTTATTCTCAATTGCAGCTTAATTTCCATTACTTATAAGAAACCTTCCTTGAGCAAGCCTGTAATAGTGATTTCTGACTACTTTTTCAGTTCTATATTATTCATTATGGAACCATGGAATTTCTAGGCCATATGCAACTTAGACATTTTATTTGGCAAATGTGTATTTTTTTTGTACAGCAGCTTTGTTTTCTTCATTTATGGCAGGCACTAATAACAGCATCATACTTTTACATTTATCCTAGGGAAGGCCTTAGTTTCCTTAAAGTACTGTTTTAGGGACACTCCAATGAAGACATCAGAGCTAGAACCCAAGATGAAGCACAATTATTATTATTATTATATTTTTATTTTTTTATTTTTTAGCTGTACACAGGCGTCTCACTGTTGTGGCCTCTCCCATTGCAGAGCACAGGCTCCTAACATGAAGGCTCAGTGGCCATGGCTCACGGGCCTAGCTGCTCCATGGTAAGTGGGATCTTCCCAGACCGGAGCACGAACCCACATCCCCTGCATCTGCAGGCGGACTCTCAACCACTGTGCCACCAGGGAAGCCCCCAATTATTATTTTAAAGGTGAAGAAATGAAGGTCCAGAGACTTGTGGAAGGTCGTACAAGTTAACAGCACAGCTAGGCTCTTTATTTTTTTACCTTTGTGAACATTTTTCTGAACCTCGTATCTGGTCACTAATGTAATTTTATGAACAGTAAGGTAGAATATTTAGAAGTATAATATACTAAAAAAATCTGGGATGGACTATTGCTATAAATAAAATAATCTAGAGCTCTATTTTTCTCTTGTACTCTCTCACTCTTAAATATTTTTTAAACTCTGTACCAGGCAAATTCAATAGATATTTTGCTTTTTGTTGAAACTTCTTTTTACCTGCATTTACATTATAAGTTCACTGAGAGCAAGAAGCAAACCAATATATATTTGTCATGTAACAAAGACTCAAAGATGGGTCATAAAATAATTTTACTGGGCTTGGTAAATAGAAAACATTAAACCAAGTGAAATTAGAATTCTTTAGGAGCACCAAAAACATGCGTTTTTAGTTATGTTTTAATTATATTAAATGTTTTCTCTATTTTCAGTCTTCCTGTGTTTTTAGACTCCCACTTTGCTTTTAGATATAACTTCCTTTCCTGCTAGGAAGCCTGTTTTATAGCTATAATATATTTCCAGCAGAAATATGAGTAATAAACCTCCTGTTGATAGAATGTAATATTTATGTACTAGGCAATTATTCTCACATCATTTAAAACTTTCTGCAACATTATTTTTACCTGTATTCTTCATTTTGATTACTATGCCACTTTTGGGTGTTGGCAGGGTTAGCACAGATACATATCTTTTGTACTTGAATGGTTTTGAATGGCCTCTATCTCTCTCTTTGTCTCTAATTTACAAACAGGAGTCATGAACACATTTTTTAAATGATCATTCATTTGGTAAGAAGCAAAAGATTTCAACACATTTTATTTTTGATTGAGATAATGATTTTACCTAAAAGTTTCAAGTCAGTGGTATGGTCAAACATTGAAAATGAGAAGGCATATTTTCCTTTTGTAAAATATGTCAGATTTTATAACTAGCCTTAATATTTTCCACTTAACAAAAGACATGCAAAATAAACAGCTCAACTTGTACAGTGCTTTACAGTTACCAGCTTTTTCTCAAATGCCATCCTAAGTTGAGCCTAAACAAAATCATGGTCTCACTGTTATTTGTTTTCCAACTCCCTCCTGCTTATTAGAAAATTGAGGCCCTGAGAAGTTAAGTTGTCTGTTTCTTCAGCTAATTTTCGGCAGAGCTAGAATCTGAACCCAGGTTTCCTGACAAAATTCATTGCTGTTGCTACTAGATTATATTACCTTCCTGTGTATAAATACAGTTATGCACAGAGGCCCATTGTTTCCTTTTGTAGATTCTACACAGCTGTCCACTGCAGCACATTAGCTACATAACATTCTGATTAATTTTGTTTTGGAGAAGAAGTTATTTTTTCACGATCTGCGTAGTTACTTAAGCAGATGCTCTGATGTCTGAAAATTATTGTACGTGTGTGGGAGGTTTTACATGCTCATGTATTGTCAAACACGCTCCCTGTGAATTCCATATAAACCCAAAGTAGAGCTAGAATCTGAAAGAATGAATGATGTGTATTTTCATTGATTTTAATGTAAAATAGATTAGTTTGCATTTTAAATTTGGTCAGATGATTTCACATGGACAAACCTGCATTTTCCACAGTGACTTTCTCAGAACACTGTCTCTGGAGGACATGGATAGATTTTCTATGGGAAGAAAAAAGGTTAAGTTTTTAGATCTTGGTTGTTGTTGAGTTACACAATTTTAAACAGATGTACTTATTTCAGGACATAATAATGCACTGAGGGCCTTCAAGTGGGGAGAGACAGTAGACTTTCCTTAAAGTTATTTAAACATGTAAAATGTTTTCATAGAGCATCTCACAGGTAACTCATCTACCTAAAATATTTACATAAGGGATTGTTTTTTCCCCGCTGGAGGCAATTTATATAGCTCAAGTTAAATCTAAATTTATGTTTCTTTTGCATTTGATTTTTCCAGAATTCATCCTTTCCTTTTCTTTTATTTTTCTGATTGATGTATCTTAAATGAGTAGTACAAAAATAACCAAAAGACATCAGTTTTGATATTAAATAGTAAGCATAATTCACATTCTATTTCATATTCATACACAAAGCAAATTAGAAAATTTTTAACATTTACATCAATTTACCTGATTCCAATAGTAACATGGCTTTCATCTAGGAAAGGATCTATAGTCTGTAATCCACAAATTCCCAGTCCTGATATAACCTTACTTCATCTGAATATCATAATTTTTCACTAAAAAAAAAAAAAACTGAGCAGGAATAGTCACATATTGTTTTAAATTTACCACAAGGGAAACTTTTACTAAATATTTACTTGTAAAAATATTAACTTTGATTTAAAGTAGACTATTGAATGTTAATTCACATTTTAGGAAGTAATAGAAATAAAACTATGCTCTGTGCCTGTTTCTTCATCTGCAAAATCAGGAAAATATTCACTCACAGATTTTGTTATCAGTAGTTATAGTCAATGTATGTAAGGAACTTCGTGCAGTGCTTGGTACATTATAAGCTTCAATATGTGTTATTTTGTGTTTTTACTTACAATAGCGAAACATGAGATATGAGGTGATCTTCCATGCCTCCACATTTTATAGACATTACAGGAATTAATTCATGTATTTATACCATTTAGCCAAATAAATTAAATACTGAACCAAGCAGACAAAAATCCTTATTTTCATGGGATGATACAATAAAATTATAAGTAAATTATATGGCACATTTGAAAATAATGGGTCCTGCAGAAAAAGAAAAAGGATGGAAACTATAGGAAATGTAGTGTGAGGTAGGAATGTTTGATACTTTAGATGAGGTCGTCAGTGTAGGCTGCAGTGACAAGGTGACCTTTTAGCAGAACCATGAAGTAGGTAATGGAATGATACTGTGGCTGTATGGAAGAGAAATACTCCAGGAATGAGAAGTTTTTGAACAAGGAGTAACATGATTGAGCTCCTGCTTTACCTCCGTCACTATGGTGCAAGTTACAGAATAGGCAGCAAGGGATCCAGGACAAGGGTGGAAGCAGGTCTGGAGGCTTCCTTTCTAGTAATCCTACAATGCATATTGGTATCAGTCTGGAGTGGTTCCTCCAAGCTTTGTATCCTATGTCTTTCCCATTTGGCACTTTGTAAAAGTCCTGGGTGGAAGCTTCCCTTGTTATGTATTAGGCTTTTAGATGATACAGATCAGAAGCGGGTGGCCATTGCATTAGGTGACATAATTAAATTTCAATGTAATTTTTGTTGCCTAGAATCATGGACCCAAATTAACAGAAGAGAGTATTGAAGTTAGGTTAAAACAAATCAGTTACATAAGCATAATCTATGAAAATCTGACTAGACTGCAGTTTTTTTTAAAAGAAAGACACAGATAAAACACCGGGTTTACTGGCTTGCATTTTCAGTATGAGCCAACAATGTGGTACAACTGTGAAAATGATAATTAATTCCAAGACTGCATTTATGGAATATAAGGAACTTCTTAATGAGATGAAAGATACAGGAGAACCAAAAAAGCCTAAAGAATTTTATTTTTCAATAGGCAAATAACTTGGGACATTTTACAATTTTTTCCAACCCTCTCCTCAACAAACCCAACAATGAGATATATGATCTGAATTATTGGATGAAAAATGTATAATCAATAATTGTGTTATTCTGAATTTGTAGCTGTTTTTTATTATGTTAAACACACAATAGAAACTGTATATGTAGATTAAATAAACTATTACTTTTTTGAGATTTGGAAAAATATAATAAACCTAGAAAGAGAAATTGTTAGTTTCTGTGGGCAAACATCTGACATTTCTGACATATATTTTTGGATTATACACAAATCCTGGATTCCACTAGCTCAATAAATAAAATGAAATCCCCCTCTGATGTTATTTCTATTCCTGCCTCTTAGATAAGACTTCAAATATTTGTCAAAAATTATATCACAAGAGGCTAAATGAGCTATTATTTATGCCAAAGTAATCTGTGAGGCTAGTGTCAGTATAAGTTCAAGTCCAAGGGACATAGGAGGCCTCCCAGTAGCCTGCCTGTCACTGCCAAAGGAAGGAAGATTAGGAAAGCAGATGCTAAAGACAGAGGAAGCGCTGCTTCCTGGGCTTCTCTGGGTTTTTAATAGTGATTGTGAATCTGACCTACTCAATGTGGGTCACTTAGCAAATATAACCTCAGAGGGGAGTACATATCATCTGGTTTTCAATTTACCATAGGCAATCTACCAGGGAAGGTAGATGATGGAAAGTCAGTGAGAGCTACAAGCATTTCCTTCTATAAGAAAACCCAATATACAAAACAAACAAACAAAAAAAAAACACATGTAAAGTAAATAGAGGAAAGAACATTATTATTTGCCTTATCATAATATTAATGACAGATTTTTTTCAAAATAATGAATATTTACAGTACCCGGGTATTTTTCCAGGAACCAGAAGAATCATCAATTTCACAAACATCTATTGAGTGACTGCTACATGTAAGTTACTATGTCAGACCTTTGGAAGATATATAAATGATGACAACATTGCCACACAAAGGAGTGTGAAGTGTGTCAACAAATGTTTGTTCACTGGAATGGAAACTAAAAATAATTTCATGAGGGAGAAAAACAGTGGCACATATATTGTACCACTAGGCAGAATATGATTTTAAAAATCCATGACAAAAGCTCAAAAAGAGGATTTGTATAAAAATACAAGGATAAAATTTTAACTGGAGGAATCATCAACAGCCTCATAACAAAAAATATCATTATATCATTTCTATTAGAACTTCCATAGATAAATAGGATATGGAGAGAAAGAAACTGAGAATGCAAGAACAGACCAAAAAGTGTAAAGTGAGTTTAGAAAAAGTCCAGCAATACACTTTAGAGAAGCAGGAGAATAATTTGACCAGGATTTTCCTAACAGAGAAAATTTTAATTTCAATGGAGATAGATGATAAGCAACTAAAAACAAATATTGAATTATAGATAGTGATAAGTATTATGAAGAAAAATAAAAATCAGTCAGACAGAAAAAGACTAAGTGAAAAAAGGCAGTGCATTAACTATTTTACTGCTGGGAGTGTTATTTTGGAGGAGATAGCATTTAAGCACAAACGTAAATAAATAAAATGAGAGTACAAGTCATATAAAGTCTTGGAGAAGAACATTTCTGGAGGAGGAAGGTGTAAGGGCAAAGAACCTGGTTTGGGAATAAGTGAGAATTATAGTCAGAAGGGCCCATTTCCTGGAAACAGAATAGCAGAAGAGTTTAGAAATATAGAGGCTCTGTCATGCAGGTGGGGAAGATAAGTAAAATGGGTTTGGGAGGAAAGCAAAAGTCAACTTTGTATATGCTTAGTTTTTAGATGTGTCTGAGGCCTTCAAACGTAGATGTTTGCTAAAAAGTTGGGAAATAAGGCTCTGGAACTCAACAGAGGGGTCAGGACTGTAAATATACTTTCGATAGAGTGTAGTGGCTACTGTTAACAGCTTGGGAGACAAACTGCCAGAATTTGAAGTCCTAAACTACCATGTACTAGCTTTGCAAATTTGGTCAAGATATTATATTTCTTTACTACTCAGTTTTATTACCTGCAAAGTAAAATTAATTTTGCTCTGAGGATTAAATTCATCAGTATATTTACATTAATTATAATAGTGCTCATTACATCATCATCATTATTATTATTATTATTATTGATAAATGATGATTAAAGCCATGAGATTAGATGAGACCATCTGGGAAGTAAGTATAGAAAGAAAGCACCCAGGACCCTGGAAATCTGTCATATTTAGAGGTCAGGAAAAGATGGATGAGGCAATAAAGTCAAAAAATAGAGTGCTCAGTGAAATAGGAGGGAAATCAGGAGTGTTGTGTTATCTTGTCAAAGAGAAAAAAAGTGCTTTGAGAAGAAAAGATTGGTGGTTGAAAATTTCTAAGGGTTTAAGTAAAATGAGGAAAGAGGCTTATCTAAAGGCTTGTTTCAACATTGGCATCTTGGACAAAAGTGATTTCAGTCCAGTATGGGAAATGAAAGCTATAGTGGAGTGATTTAAGGGTGAACAGGAGGCAAGGTAGTCAGGATGGAGTGTAGATGCAACTCTGGAATTCTGTTCCAAAGGGGAGCAGAGAGATTAGAATGTACCTATAGAGTTACATGGTATCAAGGGAGTCGCTCTTTTCCTTTAAGACATGAACAAGTCCTTAGGCTGATAAAAGTGATACAATAAATAGCAGAAACAAGCATTCTGAGATGGTGGTATTAGATGGTATCCAAAGCACAAGCGGAAGGGTTGATCTTAAATAGAAACCTGGATAATTTGTGCACTGAGCGTGTAAAAATGGCAGAAGATATGAATACGGGGGGTTTGGGTGAATTTGGTACTAAGAATATGACCATTTTAAAAATTCAATTTGGAAGAGGAAAGACTATTCAAGTTATAGTTTTCAGTTAAGAGCATGTCCCATGGTTCCTCAATGTATTTCTAATATTTTTTCTACAATTTTATGAAGTTGATATAGACACGGAAAAGAGGATTAGCAGGTGTATACAGGTAGGATATTAAGGCAAATATGCCCAGTAGTACTTTTTTTTTTATATATATATGTTCCCATATCTCTTCCCTCTTGCATCTCCCTCCCTCCCACCCCTCTAGGTGGTCACAAGGCACCGAGCTGATCTCCCTGTGCTATGCGGCTGCTTCCCACTAGCTATCTACCTTACGTTTGGTAGTGTACATATATCCATGCCACTCTCTCGCTTTGTCACAGCTTACACTTCCCCCTCCCCATATCCTCAAGTCCATTCTCTAGTAGGTCTGTGTCTTTATTCCTGTATTACCCCTAGGGTCTTCATGAAATTTTTTTTCTTAAATTCCATATATATGTGTTAGCATATGGTATTTGTCTTTCTCTTTCTGACTTACTTCACTCTGTATGACAGACTCTAGGTCCATCCACCTCATTACAAAGAGCTCAACTTAGTTTTTTTATGGCTGAGTAATATTCCACTGTATATATGTGCCACATCTTCTTTTACTTTTTTAAAATACAATATAGTGTTATCAACTAGAGTCACCATGTTATACATTAGATCCTCAGACCTTATTTGTCCTATAACTGAAAGCTTGTACCCTTTTCCCAATGAGAGCAGTACTTTATTTTTTTTAATTTTTATTAGAGTATAGTTGCTTTACAATGTTGTGTTAGTTTCTGCTGTACAGCAAAATTAATCAGCTATACATATGCATATATCCCCTGAGAGCTCTATTTTTTTTTGCTTTATAACAAATTTAATCAGTTATACATATACATATGTTCCCATATCCCCTCCCTTTTGCGTCTCCCTCCCACCCTCTCTATCCCACCCCTCCAGGCGGTCACAAAGCACCGAGCTGATCTCCCTGCGCTATGCGGCTGCTTCCCACTAGCTATCTACCTTACGTTTGGTAGTGTATATATGTCCATGCCGCTCTTTCACTTTGTCACAGCTTACCCTTCCCCCTCCACATATCCTCAACTCCATTCTCTAGTAGGTCTGTGTCTTTATTCCTGTCTTACCCCTATGTTCTTCATGACTTTTTTTTTTTTAATTCCATATATATGTGTCAGCATACAGTATTTGTCTTTCTCTTTCTGACTTACTTCACTCTGTAAGACAGACTCTAGGTCCATCCACCTCATTACAAATAGCTCAATTTCATTTCTTTTTATGGATGAGTAATATTCCATTGTATATATGTGCCACATCTTCTGTACCCATTCATCTGATAATGGACACTTAGGTTGTTTCCATCTCCGGGCTATTGTAAATAGGGCTGCTATGAACATTTTGGTACATGTCTCTTTTTGAAATATGGTTTTCTCAGGGTATATGCCCAGTAGTGGGATTGCTGAGTCATATGGTAGTTCTATTTGTAGTTTTTTAAGGAACCTCCATACCGTTCTCCATAGTGGCTGTACCAATTCACATTCCCACCAGCAGTGCAAGAGTGTTCCTTTTTTTCCACACCCTCTCCAGCATTTATTGTTTCTAGATTTTTTGATGATGGCCATTCTGACTGGTGTGAGATGATATCTCATTGTAGTTTTGATTTGCATTTCTCTAATGAGCAAAGATGTTGAGCATCCTTTCATGTGTTTGTTGGCAGTCAGTATATCTTCTTTGGAGAAATGTCTATTTAGGTCTTCTGACCATTTTTGGATTGGGTTGTTTGATTTTTTGTTATTGAGCTGCATGAGCTGCTTATAAATTTTGGAGATTAATCCTTTGTCAGTTGCTTCATTTACAAATATTTTCCCCCATTCTGAGGGTTGTCTTTTGGTCTTGTTTATGGTTTCCTTTGCTGTGCAAAAGCTTTTAAGTTTCATTAGGTCCCATGTGTTTATTTTTGTCTTTATTTCCATTTCTCTAGGAGGTGGGTCCAAAAGGATCTTGCTGTGATTTATGTCATAGAGTGTTCTGCCTATGTTTTCCTCTAAGAGTTTGATAGTGTCTGGCATTACATTTAGGTCTTTAATCCATTTTGAGCTTATGTTTGTGTATGGTGTTAGGGAGTGATCTAATCTCATACTTTTACATGTCCCTATCCAGTTTTCCCAGCACCATTTATTGAAGAGACTGTCCTTTCTCCACTGTACATTCCTGCCTCCTTAATCAAAGATAAGGTGACCATATGTCCGTGAGTTTATCTCTGGGCTTTATATCCTGTTCCATTGATCTATCTTTCTGTTTTTGTGCCAGTACCATACTGTCTTGATTACTGTAGCTTTCTAGTATAGTCTGAAGTCAGGGAGCCTGATACCTCCAGCTCCGTTTTTCGTTCTCAAGATTGCTTTGGCTATTCGGGGTCTTTTGTGTTTCCATACAAATTGTGAAATTTTTTGCTCTAGTTCTGTGAAAAATGCCAGTGGTAGTTTGATAGGGATTGCTTTGAATCTGTAGATTGCTTTGGGTAGTAGAGTCATTTTCACAATGTTGATTCTTCCAATCCAAGAACATGGTACATCTCTCCATCTATTTGTATCATCTTTAATTTCTTTCATCAGTGTCTTATAATTTTCTGCATATAGGTCTTTTGTCTCCTTAGGTAGGTTTACTCCTAGATATTTTATTCTTTTTGTTGCAGTGGTAAATGGGAGTGTTTTCTTGATTTCACATTCAGATTTTTCATCATTAGTGTATAGGAATGCCAGAGATTTCTGTGCATTAATTTTGTATCCTACAACTTTACCAAATTCATTGATTAACTCTATTAGTTTTCTGGTAGCATCTTTAGGATTCTCTATGTATAGTATCATGTCATCTGCAAACAGTGACAGCTTTACTTCTTCTTTTCCAATTTGGATTCCTTTTATTTCCTTTTCTTCTCTGATTGCTGTGGCTAAAACTTCCAAAACTATGTTGAATAAGAGTGGTGAGAGTGGGCAGCCTTGTCTTGTTCCTGATCTTAGTGGAAATGGTTTCAGTTTTTCACCATTGAGGACGATGCTGGCTGTGGGTTTGTCATATATGGCCTTTATTATGTTGAGGAAAGTTCCCTGTATGCCTATTTTCTAGAGGGTTTTTATCATAAATGGGTGTTGAATTTTGTCGAAAGCTTTCTCTGCATCTATTGAGATGATCATATGGTTTTTCTCTTCCAATTTGTTAATATGGTGTATCACGTTGATTGATTTGCGTGTATTGAAGAATCCTTGCATTCCTGGAATAAACCCCACTTGATCATGGTGTATGATCCTTTTAATGTGCTGTTGGATTCTGTTTGCTAGTATTTTGTTGAGGATTTTTGCATCTATGTTCATCAGTGATATTGGCCTGTAGTTTTCTTTCTTTGTGACATCCTTGTCTGGTTTTAGTATCAAGGTGATGGTGGCCTCCTAGAATGAGTTTGGGAGTGTTCCTCCCTCTGCTATATTTTGGAAGAGTTTGAGAAGGATAGGTGTTAGTTCTTCTCTAAATGCTTGATAGAATTCACCTGTGAAGCCATCTGGTCCTGGGCTTTTGTTTGTTGGAAGATTTTTTATCACAGTTTCAATTTCAGTGCTTGTGATTGGTCTGTTCATAGTTTCTAGTTCTTCCTGATTCAGTCTTGGCAGGTTGTGTATTTCTAAGAATTTGTCCATTTCTTCCAGGTTGTCCATTTTATTGGCATAGAATTGTTTGTAGTAATCTCTCATGATCTTTGTATTTCTGCAGTGTCAGTTGTTACTTCTCCTTTTTCATTTCTAATTCTATTGATTTGAGTCTTCTCCCTTTTTTTCTTGATGAGTCTGGCTAATGGTTTATAAATTTTGTTTATCTTCTCAAAGAACCAGCTTTTAGTTTTATTGATCTTTGCTATCGTTTCCTTCATTTCTTTTTCATTTATTTCTGATCTGATTTTTATGATTTCTTTCCTTCTGCTAACTTAGGGATATTTTTGTTCTTCTTTCTCTGATTGCTTCAGGTGCAAGGTTAAGTTGTTTTTTCCAGATGTTTCCTGTTTCTTAAGGTGGGATTGTAATGCTATAAACTTCCCTCTTAGAACTGCTTTTGCTGCATCCCATAGGTTTTGGGTTGTCGTGTCTCCATTGTCATTTGTTTCTAGGTATTTTTTAATTTCCCCTTTGATTTCTTCAGTGATCACTGTGTTATTAAGTAGTGTATTGTTTAGCCTCCATGTGTTTGTATTTTTTACAGCTCTTTTCCTGTAATTGATATCTAGTCTCATAGCATTGTGGTCAGAAAAGACACTTGATACAATTTCAATTTTCTTAAATTTACCAAGGCTTGATTTGTGACCCAAGATATGATCTATCCTGGAGAATGTTCCATGAGCACTTGAGAAAAATGTGTATTCTGTTGTTTTTGGATGGAATGTCCTATAAATATCAATTAAGTCCATCTTGTTTAATGTATCATTTAAAGCTTGTATTTCCTTATTTATTTTCATTTTGGATGATCTGTCCATTGGTGAAAGTGGGGTGTTAAAGTCCCCTACTATGATTGGGTTACTGTCGATTTCTCCTTTTATGGCTGTTAGTATTAGCCTTATGTATTGAGGTGCTCCTATGTTGGGTGCATAAATATTTAAAATTGTTATATCTTCTTCTTGGATCGATCCCTTGATCATTATGTAGTGTCCTTCTTTGTCTCTTCTAATAGTCCTTATTTTAAAGTCTATTTTGTCTGATATAAGAATTGTTACTCCAGCTTTCTTTTGATTTCCATTTGCATGGAATATCTTTTTCCATCCCCTTACCTTCAATCTGTATGTGTCTCTAGGTCTGAAGTGGGTCTCTTGTAGACAGCATATATATGGGTCTTGATTTTGTATCCATTCAGCCAATCTGTGTCTTTTGGTGGGAGCATTTAGTCCATTTACATTTAAGGTAATTATCGATATGTATGTTCCTATTCCCATTTTCTTAATTGTTTTGGGTTCGTTATTGTAGGTCTTTTCCTTCTGTTGTGTTTCTTGCCTAGAGAAGTTCCTTTAGCATTTGTTGTAAAGCTGGTTTGGTGGTGCTGAACTCTCTCAGCTTTTGCTTGTCTGTAAAGGTTTTAATTTCTCCATCAAATCTGAATGAGATCCTTGCTGGGTAGAGTAATCTTGGTTGCAGGTTTTTCTCCTTCATCACTTTAATTATGTCTTGCCACTCCCTTCTGGCTTGTAGAGTTTCTGTTGAGAGATCAGCTGTTATCCTGATGGGGATTCCCTTGTGTGTTATTTGTTGTTTTTGCCTTGCTGCTTTTAATATGATTTCTTTGTGTTTAATTTTTGACAGTTTGATTCATATGTGTCTTGGCGTATTTCTCCTTGGATTTATTCTGTATGGGACTCTCTGTGCCTCCTGGACTTGATTAACTATTTCCTTTCCCATATTAGGGAAGTTTTCAACTATAATCTCTTCAAATATTTTCTCAGTCCCTTTCTTTTTCTCTTCTTCTTCTGGAACCCCTATAATTCGAATGTTGGTGTGTTTAATGTTGTCCCAGAGGTCTCTGAGACTGTCCTCTGTTCTTTTCATTCTTTTTTCTTTATTCTGCTCTGCAGCAGTTATTTCCACTATTTTATCTTCCACCTCACTTATCCGTTCTTCTGCCTCAGTTATTCTGCTATTGATCCCATCTAGAGTATTTTTCATTTCATTTATTGTGTTTTTAATCGATGCTTGATTCATCTTTAGTTCTTCTAGGTCCTTGTTAACTGTTTCTTGCATTTTGTCTATTGTATTTCCAAGATTTTGTATCTGGGAAATAGAATCTTGGATCATCTTTACCATCATTATTCTGAATTCTTTTTCAGGTAGACTGCCTATTACCTCTTCATTTGTTAGGTCTGGTGGGTTTTTATCTTGTTCCTTCTCCTGCTGTGTGTTTTTCTGTCTTCTCATTTTGCTTATGTTACTGTGTTTGGGGTCTTCTTTTTGCAGGCTGCAGGTTCGTAGTTCCCGTTGTTTTGGGTGTCTGTCCCCAGTGGCTAAGGTTGGTTTAGTGGGTTGTGTAGGCTTCCTGGTGGAGGGGACTAGTGCCTGTGTTCTGGTGGATGAGGCTGGATCTTGTCTTTCTGGTGGGCAGGTCCACGTCTGGTGGTGTGTTTTGGGGTGTCTGTGGACTTTTTATAATTTTAGGCAGCCTCTCTGCTAATGGGTGGCATTGTGTTCCTGTCTTGCTAGTTGTTTGGCATAGGGTGTCCAGCACTGTAGCTTGCTGGTCGTTGAGTGAAGCTGGGTGCTGGTGTTGAGATGGAGATCTCTGGAAGATTTTCGCCGTTTGATATTATGTGGAGCTTGGAGGTCTCTTGTGGACCCGTGTCCTGAAGTTGTCTCTCCCACTTCAGAGGCACAGCACTGACTCCTGGCTCCTCAATTTGGGATGATTTGTTGTCCATTCATGTATTCCACAGATGCAGGGTACATCAAGTTGATTGTAGAGCTTTAATCCGCTGCTTCTGAGGCTGCTGGGAGAGGTTTCCCTTTCTCTTCTTTGTTCTCACAGCTCCTGGGTCTCAGCTTTGGATTTGGCCCCGCCTCTGCATGTAGGTCCCCGGAGGGCGTCTGTTCTTCACTGAGACAGGACAGGGTTAAAGGATCAGCCTCTTTGGGGACACTGGCTCACTCAGGCCGGGCGGGAGTGAGGGGCACGGAGTGCGGGGCGAGCCTGCAGCGGCAGAGGTCGGCGTGACGTTGCACCAGCTCGAGGCGCGCCATGCGTTCTCCCAGGGAAGCCGCCCCTGGATCCTGGGACCCCGGCAGTGGCGGGCTGCACAGGCTCCCGGAAGGGCGGTGTGGACAGTGACCTGCACTCGCACACAGGCTTCTTGGCGGCAGCAGCAGCAGCCCCAGCGTCCCACGCCCGTCACTGGGCTCCTCGCTTTCAGTCGTGACTCGTGCCCGTCTGTGGAGCCCCTTTAAGCAGCGCTCTTAATCCCCTCTCCTCGCGCACCAGGAAACCAAGAGGGAAGAAAACGTCTCTTGCCTCTTCGGCAGCTCCAGAGTTTTCCCGGACTCCCTGCCGGCTAGCTGTGGCTCATTAGCCCCCTTCAGGCTGAGTTCTCGCCGCCAGCCCCAGTCCTCTCCCTGCTCTCTGACCGAAGCCCAAGCCTCAGCTTCCAGCGCCGCGGGGCGAGCAGACAAGCCTCTCGGGCTGGTGAGTGCCGCTCGGCACCGATCCTCTGTGCGGGAATCTCTCCGCTTTGCCCTACCCAAGTATGTGGGGAGTTTCTTGCCTTTTGGGAGGTCTGGGGTCTTCTGCCAGCGTTCAGTAGGTGTTCTGTAGGAGTTGTTCCACGTGTAGCTGTATTTCTGGTGTATCCGTGGGGAGGACGGTGATCTCCGCGTCTTACTCTTCCGCCATCTTACCCGGAAGTCTCTCCCAGTAGTATTTTAATGAGAGTGTAGAACTAAAAACATAAAGGGAGGCTAGAGGTATACAGTAATTAAGAAATCATTGCCTATCAAATCACTGTTGTGGATGTAATTATCTATAGAGAGAATGCAGAAAGAAATGAAGTGAGGACTGGAAAAATATTTTTGAGCAATTCCTCTATTTAGGAATTTTTGAGAAAACAAAACAGAAGAAGACTGAAACAGTGGTCAGAAGGTTAGAAGACAAAGCAGGACAAGGTAGTAAGTGATAAATTAAGACCAAAGTTTCAAATACAGTTTGTCTATATATCTAGTTTTCAAGGTGGTCAAAATGATAAGGAGTTTTAAAAGGACATTTGATTATTAATGGCTTAAGGTAAACCCATATCTCATGAGTCATGAAATTAACAAAAGGGAATATATAATCTGTATATTTTCTTGGAATTCTCAAAACTTTTAGTAAAAATACTGGAAGTTCAGGAGTTCACATAAAGAATTAATAGGTGCCAAGAAAGAGTAATTATGCAACATGACTCAGGGGTTCTAAAATTTTCAATGAATTGTTATAAAATGGGCATAATTAAAGAAAAACTAACTGAATAAACAAAAGCATAACATTTTTTGGGCCACCATGCAAATATTGCTTTCAAATTTGTTTTTATAGTCAGATAGCTAGAAAGACAAATTTTACCTTATTGTAAAACAAATTAAAAAGTTCTCCTACAAGACAAACATATATTCCATACTCTGAACTCCAGGCTCATTACCCTGGAAGGAATGCATAATATATCTTCACTTTTCTCCTTCTGTAGCTAAAAGTCTCTTGCATCAAAGAACACTATAAAGTGTCCTGGGTGTTGGTAAGGTTAAAGGATAAAAAAAAAAAAAAAAAAAAAGATTATATACCTTACAAGAAAAGAACTTACTGAAATGTGATCATTGTTATTCAGATTTAAAAAAAAAAAAGAGGATGCCTTATATGTTTGGTTAAATATACTTAGGTATTTCAGGAAAACATAAAATCACAAAAACATTTAAAAATGCCAATGATTTGAAAAAAAAGTGCTGCTTTGAGCTAGTTCAAATTTACAAGTTACTTCCTGAAAACTTCTATGGTAAAAGCTGCCTCTTAAAATTAAATTATGCATAGTCAGATGAAGCTAAAAAAGAGAAGTATGATTTCTCAGATAAAAGTTAAGTGCCTGTAAGAAAGCATGATGGCTTAAAAAATTTATCCCAAAGACAATTGTTAATGGAATGTCATAAGGTGGCTTGAGCTATTATCTTCAATAAAGCCCTTAGAGACTTATCTAGCTATTGTACTGATTTTAAATTCTATTCCTCAACTAATCCTAGTACAGACAATATATGTATAACACATATCTTTTAAATAAAAGTACCTTTTATATAAAAAAAAAATTCAGAGTGTATACATTACTCCCTGGAGTTGTGCTGAGAATTTCTAGGGAGCAGATTTGCTCCCTTACAAACAGTCAGTAATATGTAATCACAGCAGAGTTATTTTTGTGTTTGTGTGGGAAAGCAATAAACAGAAATAGAGATAAATGTAATTTCTAATGCGAATCAAAATATTAAAAACGTGATTTCAAGAGAAGGAATAAGATTTTTTGATTAAAGTATAATACTTTAAATAAATTTCAATCTGTTATGGGATTTTAAAGTGATCATTTTATTAAGACACACAGATGTTAAGGAAAACTTAGGCAGTTGTTCATTCCCTTTTAATCGTTTCTTCTCATCTGCAGAGCTTGAAGTATTAGGTTCTGGGAGGGTCTGAAACCAATGAGAATGGGAAAGGTTCTTCTCCCACCAATTCTGAACATTGTTACTGCACAGGAGGGGAAAAAAAAGAGAAAGGAAACAACTAGCATTTATTGAATCTATTCACCTTTACATTATTTTCAAATTCAAAAATATCACTAAGCTATAAGAATCTGGCTAAAACTCCCAGCCCAAAACTAAAGCTTTTTCTTTTACTAAGATCACTATGGGGACTTCCCTGGCGGTCCAGTGGTAAAAAATCTGCCTTACAATGCAGAGGATGCAGGTTCCACCCCTGGTCAGGGAACTAAGATCCCCCATGCCGTGGGGCAACTAACCTCTATGCACCACAACTACTGAATTTGTACGCCTCAACTAGAGAGCCTGCGTGCCAAAAACTACAGAGCCCACGCACTCTGGAACCCGTGTGTCACAACTACGAACCTGGAGTCTGCATGCCACAACTAGAGAGAGAAAACCTGCCTGTTGCAACTAGAGAGAAGCCTGCGAGCCACAAGGGAAGATCTCGAATGCTTCAACGAAGATCCTGTGTGCCATAACTGAGACCCAACACAGCCATAAATAATAAAATGAAATAAATAAAAATAATATATAAAGATCACTATAGTTTTAATTGTTGCTAAAAGCAAGAGACACATAGTTTATCACACTAGAATATCAAAGAATGTAATTATTAGTCTCTCCTTTTCATGTTATGTTTAAATGTTGTTCATCTCTCCTTAAAATTCTCCATTTTCCTGTTGTCATGGTACCACATGCTCCTGCTACCCTTGTTTTCTAACTGCTACCCATCTTCATTTTTTGCCCATCTCAAAAAATATACTAGATTGCAGTTTTTACTTATATGCTGAACTAAAATAAGTATATCTAGAGACTAGTTCAGAGTTCCAGTTACTAACACCACTGACAGCTTCACGTGATATTCCATTGGGTCTGTTCTGAAGGAAAGTTTTCATCTTTACCCTGCCATGGTACTTACTGTATGTCTTCTTTGTTCAGTTCAGCACATCTAATCCAAATAAGGGACCCAAAATCAAACTTGACTTGTCATCTTCCCTTATTCCTCCCTCATCCCTGAAACCTAACCCCAAATCATCTAGATTTCATAGCAGAGGAGATATTTCTGCCTCTCTGCTCACCCATGTAAGATAGTTCTATCATTTCTCCCTTCTCCCAAACAAAAGGTATTATAATTCTGATGGAACAGTCTAGGCTGCTGATTGATCCCTATTCACAAATGGGCACAATCCCTGTGCATGATCAGGAATGATGCCCTCTGGTTCCTCTTTTTGGTGTTAACATGTTATTCCCTGATTTTGATTCCTTTACCGTACAGGCAGCTAGAAGGTAGCACTATAAGACAGTTGGGGTTTGGACTTAAGGGAATTTAGGACACATGTAAATAAAAACTGAACTCTCAATTTTCTTCCATGATTCTGTGCATCTCTCTCCTTTTTTAACCCTTAGGAAACAGCACCACAAATAATAACCCAGTTGCTCATAAGAATCTTGGCAATAATCCTTTTGATTTCCTGATCCCTTCTTTTGTCTCCATATTTAATTAACTTACGGGTCTTACACTATAGAATATACCTCCTTAGTATATATCAAATCAGTCAATTTCTTCCCTCCTCTGTAGCCACTTATTCTAAGTGATCAGCTTCTCTAGTCTTTTGAAATCCTCTTCAGTTTGTCTACTTCCATGCCAGCCCCCACTCTGATCCATTCTCCATGTAGCAGAAAGAATGAAATTCATTAACACATGAAATAACAACATACTACTAGTAAAAGTGAAAGAAAAGAAGTAAGGGAGATAAGGAGAATAGAGAAAAATCAGTACTGCCTATATCCCCTATCACTTCTTCTTGCAAACTGGCAAATATTCTTTTCTGCTAAATGATTACATTTTTTTTCCAAAAATCTTGCTATACACAGCAAATCACAATCATTATGTACTTACATTTTGACTTTTTCTGAATCTGTGAGGCATTTTGTTGGACTTCGAAATGATTCCAAGCTATAGTCTTACTTAATGTCTTGCTAGAAAATCACAGATAACCAGTTTTCCAGTCCGTTGTATTTTTTTTCAGATTTTGAGGATTTTCCACCCTTTGAGAACTTATCATCTGCATCTAGATAGCACAGGGAGAAAGACACATTGTATCACACCTTCTACTTAATAGCCTTGGCCTAGAGAAGATACACAAAATTTCCACTTTCATACCATTGGAGGAAACTCAGCCCCATGATATCATCTACTGCAAGAGTGTCTGGGAATTGTACTATTGCTCTGTGTTCAGGAAAAAATAAGTAAAGAAATAATATTTTTGCTTGAAAAAATGAGCAGTCACTAGATCAAGAAAGAATACTGTAACTTTTAGAGTAATCTCTAAAAGCTAAAAACAGTTTTGTAGTTTACAATCTAACATAGGGGGAAAACATCCACCTAGGATGATAAATTAAAAAAAAAAAAAATGTCGAGAAAGGACAGAAAATGAAACATAAAAAGATGGGACGAGTATAAAGTATAAAGTATAAAGATGGGAGTATAAAGCACAAAATAAGGCAGATTAAATCTAAGTATATCAGTACTTGCATTAAATATAAATGTATGAAATTTTCCAATTAAATGACAGTTTATGAGATTGAATTTAAACACACACACACACAGACACACATCAATCAGACTATGAGCAGTTTATAACAGTCACTAAAACAAAAGGATGTAGAAAGGTTAAAATCAAAAACAGTATAAAAAGTGTATAATATAGAAATAATGAAAGAGATCTGTCAATGCTATTGCAATATTAAAGAAAAAAGTATAATACCAAAAGCATAATTAGCGATAAGGAGGAGATTTTATGAGCTAAAATGCACAATTATTTATTTATTAAATTTAAATTTATAATCAGGCAAAATATCAGAAAATGTAAATATATAATATTTGAATACTACTATAAACAAGCTTGGACTTACAGGATATATAGGAAATAATGTACACAACAATGGAAAAATACCCATTTTAAAGTCCATATAGATCATAAAAAAATATACTGAAACAGAAACAGAATCTCAAAAAATTTCAAAGGATTTAAATCATATATAAAATGTTCTTTGACATTATTACTGTTTTTACATATTAAAAGAAAAAAATATAACTAGAAGATTCCCATATGTTTGGTAATTTTTATTTTAATGATATTCTAAATATCCTTGGGGCAATGGAATAATCATAATGGGAATTAGAAAATATTTTTAACTCAATTATTATAAAGAATTGCTGGAACTGTTTTAATTGTATTTAATGCAGTTTTCAACCTTGAATGCATTTATTAGAAAATAAGTCTGAAAACATAGTGAACTAAGCTTTCATTTAGTGAAATAATAATAATAAAACCCTAGCAACATGAACTCCAAAAAAAAATGGGAGTAATATAACCCTAATATGAGGAACAAAATTAATAAAATAGAACAAATGCAATAAAGAGACTCAACGAGCCAATTTTGAAAGGTAATGAGTTAGTAAACTTGTGGCAAAACCAATGATATAAAGGGAAAAAATAGTATTTGAAATTACAAAAAGAAACAGCTCCACAGTTAATACAAAATAAAAATAAATAAATAAATAAGGGAATATTATGTATAACTTTGTACCAATAAAGTAGAAACTGCCTTCTCAGGTTTTATTGGATTCAATCTCCCAAAACTGACAAAAGGAGAAATGGAAAACAAATAATTCAATTACAATTAAAGAAATCAAATCAATAATTTAAAACATTTCTAAAAGAAAACTCAAGGCCTACATGGCTTCACTGAGGACATCTCAACTAAACAATTAATTAAGAATTAACTCTTATCTTACACAAATTACTCTAGGTCTATTTACTAATTACTCTTCAGGATAGCATAACCTTAATACTAAAACCCCCAGAGGGCAGCAAAATATTAACAAAAGGAACATCTTTGTTAACATAGATGCAAAAATCTTAGCAAATGTTCTCATTAAACCTAAGAGCTTACTCAACTCAGTGTCATAAAAAGAATTATCAGAACAAATTGCTTTTATAAAAGAAATAGAACGGTAGTTTAACTTAGAAAATCAACCAATGAAATTTTCCATATTTAAGGAGAAAAATCACATGATCTTCTCTTATAAAAATATACTTGATAAAATTCAAAATCCATTTATGATTTAAAAACCTCCTCTTAACTAACTAGGAATAAAGAATAGAATAGAAATAGAAGGAAGACGTTTCAGTCTTATAAAAGGTGACTAATGAAAATCTACCACCAATACCAAACTGAGTGTGGAAATATAGAATACATACAGATACAAATGCCTTCTATTACCTATCCCATAAAATAAGGGAAGCAAATGTTATTAAGATTAGAAAGGAAGAAACAAAACCATCATATGTGCAGATATTATGATTCTGAACATAGAAATTCTAATTAATGTACAAACTATTACAATTTGTAAGTTAGCTTAACAAAATCCTGGAAACAATTTAGTTGCATTTATTTATAGAACTAACAATCAAAATTAATACTTTAAAAAAGTAATCCACAATAGTTATAAAATGTTAGGTATTTGGAAGTAAATGTAATTAATCTGTGCAAGACCTCTTTGTGAAGAGAAAAAAGAAAAAAAACTATGCATCATATTATGTCACATACCTGCTTAAAATTCTTCTGTGCAACTTCTTTAGAAATACAGTATTTGATAATTCCTGAGTCCTTTGTATAATACCATGAAATTCCTAGAAAATCCCATCTAAACATTAATTCTAATCAGATATTTACTCTTAAATTTGTTTACTTTTTCAGGGTATTCCAAATCATCAAATTTGTCTCCATGCCAATAGTGTTTGCCTCTATCCACTTTCTAAAACTGCAAACAGTTAATATTTTTAATGACTAATTTGGTTATCTTACATTGGTGAAAAAAAAAAACCCTCCTCTGTGTGCACCCACACTACTTTTGGTATAATAAATTCAGTTTTCTGGACCATGGCTTATAAGGCTGTGCATAGGCTGGTCCCTGCTCAGAATTCTAACTGCATTTCTCTCCCTGCTTCTGCATAATGCTCCCAACACTGAACTACTGAAGTTCTGGAAAGAAGTGTTCTCAGTGATCATGCTTTTTTTTTTTTTTTTTTTTTTTTGCGGTACGTGGGCCTCTCACTGTTGTGGCCTCTCCCGTTGTGGAGCACAGGCTCTGGATGCGCAGGCTCAGCGGCCATGGCTCACGGGCTTAGCGACTCCATGGCATGTGGGATCTTCCCGGACAGGGGCATGAACCCGTGTCCCCTGCATTGGCAGGCAGACTCTCAACCACTGCGCCACCAGGGAAGCCCAGTGATCATGCTTTTGCAATTATTATCCCTATTGCTGGAACATTCTTCTCCTCCTTCCCTCCTTACTTACTAAGGTCCACTCATTTTCCAGATTTCACCTCCAGATCTTTTCCTCCCAGAAAGCCTTCCCTGAATTCCTGAGCCCTGGTTAGGAGACCTATCTATATGCAATTATTTCATCATAATATTTACTGTATTGTAATTGTCTTTTATTTGTTATCCACAACTACATTGTAGAAATTGGGTCTTACTGATGTATTCAGGGTTTAGCTTAGAGCTTGTCTCACATAGTGGGTAATACATTTTTTTCCAGGAAGAGAGAGAGCAGTTAGGAAGGAAGGAAGGAAAGGAGAGAGGAAGAAATAAACACATTAGGCAATGCATTAGAGCAGTGGTTGACGAACTTTTCCTCTAAAGGGTCAGATGGTAAGTATATTAGACTTTGTGGACCATATGGGCTCTGCCCTATACTCAACTCTGCCCTTGTAACAGAAATATGCTATGCTCCAATAAAACTTCATTTATAAAAAATAAGTAGCAAGATAGAATTGGCCTGAGGGCCATAGTTTTCTGGCCACTGCATTAGAGACTTTATTTACATTATTCAGTTAATTCTAACAACTTTTCATGAACAATGAGTCAAAATAGATTATGTAATTTGTCCAAATCCACAGCATTAATAGTACTGAAGACTTAGGTCTGCTTAACTCCACAGAGAAGAAAGAAGAGAAAGTGAGAGCCAGAATACTATGGACTATTCACCTCTGTGTTCCCTTTTTATAAATTAGAAATCTGCAGTTTAATAAAATTTACTCAAGTTCCTACAGGTAGTATTTAAATTTATCTCTTATTAATCAAATACCTCAAGCTCTTAACCATTACTGCATGCCAATTTTATTGAATTAAAATCTCTCTCATTTCTGAATTTTCTGCTATTTTAGAAAACTGTTGATCTGAAAAAGCTGTTGTAACAATTTGAAATTTTAATTTATTTCCTGTTCTTCCTTTTGGTCCTCTTAATACAAAATACTACCTAAATTAATGATTTAACTATTGCAGGAAAGTAAGCAGCCAGTAAATATTGCTTAAGTTCAACATTTAAACAAAATAGAACCATATTATCTAGCATCCAGGAGAATGGATAAGCATGAAGAAAGAGTACATTTTATATAGGTTCAGAGATTATTATTTGTGAGATAAGAATTTTAGACAAAGGGTTTTTAAATGGATTTATGTATCTATGCCAATGAATGAAAGGAATATGAGAATGGATACTGAATAAAGCTGAAAAGTATCAAAATAAAATAGGTACTAAACATATTGTAAGTTGTACTCCATGTTGCTTGGATTCTATTGACATGGCATTCCTCAGTTTGTGAAAGTGAAGGATGATGTACTGGAGTAAATAGCTGAATAACCCAATGTAGAGAAGAGGCAATCCAGGAACTGGTGCGAGCCAGATGTGCTGAATTTGAGTCTCCAAACTTTTAAAACTTATGGACATTAATATTTGCCCTATTACTATGTATGGGGCCTTGGACAATTAATTTAACTACTTTAAGTCTTGAGTTCCTAATCTGTGAAACAGGGATGCCTACAAGTTGTAAAGTTCAAATGCTATTAAAATAGCAATGTCAGCTGAATCCACTAATTCCATCATTTTCTAGCTATATTAAAGAACCTAAATTATTTTTGGTTTCTTTGAGTTTGATTTTGGCTAAAGGCCATGGTTCATTCATCACTAGTGACTTAAGCTGAACGACAGGTATGATAATAAAAATTCACATCCTTTTTTACAGTCTTTGGAACAAAGCTTCATAAACAGAATTAATAGTTTCATTAGTAAAAAATGAGATGTTCACATATCAACAAAACACTCCTACCTAGTGGGGACTGGCAGTAGAAAGGATGAGTGTTCCAAGGAGTGGGGAAAGAGTTAGAGATAAGATACTGTGTATCCTTTTGCAAACAATGAAAGGCTGATTTAAGAGTAGACCCTTTGGCCAGGAGAAAGAGCAATGTTAATGAGGACCTGTACCAAGATAACAGAAGAAATAATGGTTTAGATTAGCCTAACCAGTCACAGATAATTTAAAAATTATATATATATATATATATATATATATATATATATATATATATATGTATATATATGTGTATATATATATATCCTAATAACTAAATATTTTGGTGAAAAAAAATTCTACAGTGTACTCACATCAGTGAGTACTTGATCTCACATTTCTTGGGTAGAACAGTGTAAAATGAAACTTAGTTCTAAGAGGCTTGTTTGTAGTTCTGATATAGCTATTAATCGTTTTTATTTATATGGTTAATTATGATTAAATACAAGTACTTTGTCCAGTTCTACTGTTAACTCAAGAGAGTTGGACTAGGTAATACTAATATAATTATGTGTTCAATCCATGCGAAATGCCTCATTAAGCACTTCACATGCAGTATTGCTTTAATTCTTAAACAACTTATATCACATAGGTATTTTATTTCCATTTTATTGTTGAACAAACTGGGGATGGGACGGGGTATCCTGGAGCTGAATTACCTTGCCTAAGGCCACGTGGCTGGTGTTTGATCCACGCATTCCCAGCTGCCAAACACACCCAAACTCTTAATCAGCATACTGTATTACTTTAAGTGGCTCATTATTTCGGACATGCTGCCACTTTAACAGTTTACATATTCCATAAGAATTTTTGTGACTACTATTATAGTTATGTGGATGAAAGGAAAAAAGTTTCTGATCAAAACAATCGAGGAACCAACTTAGTTGGAATTAGTGAATAACGCCAGGTGAGACTTTGTTCACCCAGCTGTCATAAGTGGCTAAAACTAAATTGTGATCCTCTATCTGATGAAATATTACATAATTTAAATATGTCTGGAGAAAACCTATTAAAAGATGAATTATTCACTAAGAGAACAGAAATTCTTTTCCTTCTTACTATTCCTCTTTTAACAAACTGTCACACTAAACTTAACCATTCCTCCAAAACATGAAACCAAGCCCTTTTGAGCAATTTCAAACTTTTCCACAAATGAATAGACATAGCAATGCGTCATGAAATCTTGCTAATTTACAATGCCTACGTTACTTCACAATAATATATTTCTTTATTTAAAAGCTTTTTGTTGCCTCTTTACAGTTTTCAACGTGCATTTCTCTTCCCATTACAAAAAGCAGTAATATGAGGAGAAAGGTGTCAGCTGAAGCACAGGTTGTATGGGTTCCAATTTCCAGTGAACATAACAAATCACACTGATCACAACTCTGGGGAAAATCCTCTGTAAAATTACTTTTTGCATATGTTTAAATATTATTCACAATGGAAATTTTTTTCTATAGAAATGCTTTAAAATAATATGGCTGACTGTTACCATGTGAATGCTTTTTTTCAAACATAGCTTTTTATAATCACATATACTCTTTATCGTTTTCCATTTTATTTCTCTCTTGATACAAATGAACAAAATACAAAATTCAGGATAATTTTATCATTCACATTAGCAAGAGAACAATGGGAAGTGGCTTTGAACTACTTTTCCATCTGGCATTTCAGTTACTGTTTAGATTAATAGGTACAATAGAAGTTGAAATTTTCTGGGCCAGAGTTTGATGGTGCTCAGCACTGCTCCTTTCTGAAAAGACCCATCCACCTGTGTACAAAGCCTTCTGTCCGTTACCATGGCCCTGAATAAAGTGACTGATCAGCATGTGAGTCTGTTTCAAGTTGCAAAACAAAGAACTTAAATTCCAGTTCACTATGCTGTCTCTTCCTGATACGAATTATGCCAGCTGAGATAATCAATAACTTATCAGGCTGCTGAGAGCCCATTAGCATGTGGTTAACATGCTAGTGTTCACGGCAATATTCCTCAATGTGGGAAGTGGCCCTTTGGTATAACACACTTCAATAGTTTAAGCTCAATAATAATAACTCTTGTTTAACAAGATATTAGATTGACTCTTATAAATTAGAAGATTGTTTTCGTGATCTATGTAATCTACTCTATCAATAAAATAGAACTGAAGGCTCTTGGCACATTTCATTTCTCACTTCCACTTACAAGTGGCCTCTAAATATAAGGAATCAGGCTTGCCCAATTAGTCACAGCCTGGAACAAGGTGTCTACCTGAAAAGAATGTAAAACCACTACTAGTAGAAAGTTTAATTTAAGCCCTAGGGCTAAATTAAAGAGCTTTTCAAATACAGAGATTATTGTCAGGTAATAGCAAAACGCAATTATGTTTTTTTATAAATTCCATTTAAGAAATTATTTTCAGAAACAAAGAACTATAGCAATTTGCTAAATCATTTGAAAAGAGTTGACTCATTGTTGTCACATTTTAGCAAGAAAAAGAAAATGGCAAGAAGAAATAAAAACAGTGTTGTAAGAAGTGGTTAAGATCCAAAGATTTTCATTTACATCCTCTGAGTGACAAAGACAAGGATTTGCATCTGGTATCTGTGTACTAACTGAATTTTCCTCTGTCTACTCCTTAAATGCAATTCTGATTGTGCAGCCTTAAGAAAGAACAGCTAAGTGAATGAGCAGGATGCTGTATTTCATGTACTGTTCCCACTTTGGGATTGTCATATTGCATCTGTGGGATTGAATCTTTTAAGGAGTTGTCAAATTTAATTGGCGAATTTGCACAGTTCTGATTTACTGGATATATCACACCACCAAGATCTTTTTCTTTTATCACCTTATGTTAGCTCCATGATTTAAATATTGCCATCTGTGAACAAAGCCTACAGAATTAAGAAAACAGCTTTAGTAAATTAAAATCTTAACTGATGCACAGTTTGAAGATTTTAACATTGTTTATTTAATATTTGGTGTATTTATCTTTCTCTTCTTGTGGCAGGTATTGTATTTTGTACATGTTCAGTATAGTAGAATGCCTATAAATACTTCAATAGGCTTAAAGACTATAAAAGAGAAGAGCAAAATCATAACATCAACAACAGACACCCAATCTTTTCAAGAATAAGGACAAATGCTTCAAATAAATATTCTAAATGAAATCCAACATTTTTTCTCTACCTATGAATCCTGCATTGTCTGAGACCTAACTCTCTGTCTCTCATTCCATCTACTAAATTTGCTTTCCCTGCCTTACACATCCAAGCTCTTCGGTTTTTTTATATTTGTGGTTTCTCTTCAGGTCTTGGCTAAAATACAACATCCACAGAAGTACAGAGAGCCTTGCCAAACATCCTAAGTTGACCTCCTCTAGTTATTCCCAAAAGTGTTTTTCCTTCAAACAATTATCAAAAATTAAAATTTTCTATGTACAATTTGGTTTCTCTGTATTTTATATGTTTACTCACAGAATGTGCATTCCATAAGGACAGGGACAATGATTTTGTTTTGTTTGCCTTTTGTTTGTTTGTTTCTGTCAGTGCAGACCTAGCATCTAGTGGATTGCTAGCAAGTAGTGAAGGTAGTAGTGAAAGGAGTAGAAGGAGGATCAGAAGGAGGAATAATAAAATTGTTTAATAGTGAAACTAATACATATAATACCTAAGATTTCCTGAGCTTTTATACCAAGCACTGTGCAAGGGTATTTTCACTATCTTATTTAATTGTTAAAACAATCCTTGGCAGTAGATGCTTGTGTTATATAATTTTGACAGAGGGAGATTTGAGGCTTAGAGAGGTTAAATAAGTTATTCAGGTCACCAAATTAATTAAGTTGGTGCCAGGATTCATACCCTGGACCTCCCACTCCAGAGCTCACATGAAAGAGTTTATTAAATAAGTGAATGGATGCATGAATAAAAGAGGAAAGTAGGAAAGAAGGAAGGGAGGAAGGAAGGAAAGAAGGGGGAAAGGAAGGAAGAAAGAGAGGAAGAAAGAAAGAAGGAAAGAGAGGCATGCTACCTATTGTAATGAATGACATGCTGGAAAATTTTATTTTCATGAATTCAGACCAGTCAAATATCTAGCAACTTTAATAACCTACCATTTTAAACTACAGGTTCTGAGGATGAGACATTGTAAGACTTGCCAAATAACGGTCTCAGGTAAAATAATACTCAACATGTGTAGCTATCTTTGTTAACAATGACCATCATAGATCACTTTTGAGAATCAACATTGTGGATTATATACTTAATAATAAAGCAACTATAGTTATTTCACTAAGCCACCTGATAGGCAGAACATTTCAGCCCAGACATGAAGAATGCAGTGATAACAATCCCAATATTGAATTAGTGTTTGTATGTGTCAATTTTGCACTAAGTGCTTTACTTCTGCATATTCTACTTTAATTCTCATACAGTCCTAGGAGGTGAGCACAGAATCAAAAGACCAGCAAACCTTGAGCCCTGGATTCAGATGCAGACATTCTGATTCTAGAGCTATATGCCTTAAGAAGTCACTCTCTAGTGGTCTTGGACAATTTCTATGTAATGTTCAAAGCCATGGAAATAGAATAGATTGTAAGAAATTGTGAAGTTTATAGGTAGGCATTATATGTTCATTGCCTCAACAAATCCTCTCAACACTTGCAACATTTTTCATTTGACAAGTGGGAAAATGAAACACATAGAAGCTGAGTAATTTACTGAAGTTTCCCTAGCCAGTAAATGGATGAACTAGGATTTGTTCCCAGGCCTGTGTTTACAAAATCCATGCTCATTTTAAAAAAAAATCACACTATTTCCTGGAGCTTATTATCTACTGTAGTCATTAACAGAAAGGAGAAGCAGCCATTGCTTCCTATAATATTCCTAGTCTCCAGCTAAATCATTTGAATGCTATTTCTGGCATAACTCTGAATAGCTGAAATGCCTGAATTTGCTCCTTTGAGAATGGTTATTTTCTTTAGATACATGATATATGTAACTACAGGAGTTGCTATGAAATGATGGTGATGCTATGCTAGCATCATCCTCAAGAATGAGCACTTCTCCAGTATTGGAAAATTGTATCTTAAAGTTAAAAAAATAACTTTGAATATGCCCATTCCAAAAATATATATAAACATATTCATTATTATTATTATTATTATTATTATTATTATTATTATTATTTTATTATTTTGTGGTACACGGGCCTCTCACTGTTGTGGCCTCTCCTGTTGTGGAGCACAGGCTCCAGACACGCAGGCTTAGCAGCCATGGCTCATGGGCCCAGCCGCTCCGCGGCATGTGGGATCTTCCCAGACTGGTGCACGAACCTGTGTCCCCTGAATTGGCAGGCAGACTCTCAACCACTGTGCCACCAGGGAAGCCCCATAGTCATTATTTTAACAACTAAATATTCATAAAATAATAATAAATGAAGTACTATCTGAAACAGATAGTTGACTTTTGAAAGATAGGAATATACAAGCACTGATATATAAACATGGAAATGTGGCCAAAATCTTTTTTATAACTAAAGTCCTATAATATCATGAAATGGATATACTGTGTATAAACTAAATTATGAATAGTTGTTTATTGAGCAGCTCATATGATATTCACCATGAGGTGATTAAATACTTAGATCTTGAGCTATTATTGTTTGAAGATATTTAATGATATAAAAAAAGAAGGTATCATGTGCTGGACATATGCAGATTTCTATTTAGTATTGTTTTAAAGGCTTTTGCCATCATCTTGGATGTCACAATAACACCAGGTTCACAGTCTAATGGAAGAAGCACTAAAGTAGAAGGCCTCTGAACTTCAGCAGCCATCATGATCTTAGCAGCTGGCTCAGTTCAGTGGCATAGAAAGAAGATGCACAATCCTGAGTTCTCTCCTTCAGGTAGGCGAGAGAAAAGTAGCATTTACACCCAACATTCCAGTGCACTGCCCAAGGGAAAAGGGGCAGGTGGCTCTTAGAACAAAGCATGGCTCTGTGGAGTTTGGAGAAGGTGAATAATTCTGAGGATTCTCCCCGAGAAGGGAGGGAGAGTAGTGGAACATACACAGCCATTAAAAAAAAATGTGGATTTGGAAACTCACACAATCTCTAGCCAGCTGAATTGGTAAAGGTCTTTCCCTGCAAAGCCAATTCATGAAAACTGGAACAGGTGTCTGCTTCTTCTTCATATGCACAGATACCAATACAAATCCACAAGAAACATAAAGAATCAGGAAAAATTAATCAATAGTAACCTATCCTAAAGAAATGGAGATCTATGAATTGCCTGACAAGAATTCAAAATAATTGTCTTAAGGAAGCTCAGTAAGCTACAAGAGAGCACAGATAGACAACCAAACAAAATCAGGAAAATGATACATGAACAAAAGGAGAATATCAACAAAGGGAAACTCTACAAATGAACCAACCAGAATTCTAGAGCTAAAGAATACAATAACTGAACTGAAAAATCCAATAGAGAGCTTCACTATTAGACTTGATCAAGCAGAAGAAAGAATCAGTGAACTTAAAGACAGGTCATTTGAAATTATCCAGTCAGAGGAACAAAAAGAAAAAAGAGCAAAGTAGAATTCCTAAGTTAGAGAAATAGAGGGCAGCAATGTTACACAATCATAATTCGCATATTGAAGAGTATATTTCTAAAGAACCAATCTCTACATAAAACTTTAGTAAGTCTAGACATTACCACAAAGTAGTAGGAAATAGGAACCATAGGTCAGAAGAAGGTATTCCAGGTAAATCAGACTCACCAAAATGACCCAGATTCAGAACTGTTTCTTAAACCATAATAAATCTCAGTTATTATGAGTTTCCTAGATAGGCAGTGGATACGACCTTTATAATTCATTTTATATAACTATCTGTAGAAATATATGTAGCATTCATAATATTTTATATATCCATTTGTGATAAATTTTTATTTGAATATGACAAATTCCAAATTAAAGAAATAGCTTAAATTTTATTTTAATTAGATTCTGATAGTGTTAGAGTGCATCTAAATATTATAGCCTATAATGAATATAACTAAGAATATTTATGCTTTCAGGTATGCAAGGAAAATTCTCAAATGATAGACATATCATTTAAAATATCAACTAACAGATATGTTGTTACAAATGGTGTACAATTGGATTTACATTGTGGAATAGTGTAAATAAAATCTAGTATTACATTTTAAATAATGAATGCATCCTTTAAATAGTCATAGATTTTTAAAATGGCATTTTAGAATTAGTAATAACTTAAAAATCACTCACAACCTGATTCATAATATGAAGTTTTCACTTTATTTGACCTTGAAGCTACTTAATTATTCAGGCTTTCATTTTTTTTAAGAACAAGGCTTTCTTTTGTGTGGATGAAATAATCTGAAAATTAGGAAAGAATGCTTATCTGAAGTTTGAAAGACCTTACCTAGAAAAAAACCCCATTTTCAAACACTAGGTTTTCCATGAAGCTTTTTCAAAATTTTTTGAACCAGAGGCAGTATAATTTGATTTTAATCCTTAACTTTGAAGTCAAATATTGCTTCAGATTAGCACAAAATAAAGTGAATGGGGTGAAGAAGAAAAAACCCATTATAATATATGACATCATCATTTTTGCATAACCTGAAACTATCACATACAGTGAAAATATTTAAGTTATGCCCTGATCTGATGGTAGATCTACCTACGCCCATTTCAATATGAAACAAAGAATAAGGATTCTGATTCCTATCACTTACCAGTTATGTAAATTTAGACATCTTATATTTTGTCACTGCTCTTCAGTTTCCTGATCTATCAAATGAGATTATAATATTACTTCCCAAACACAACTGGCACATAGTTAATGCTCAATTAATGGAAGTGATTTGTAAAGTATTATTTTATATTTTCTTCCTTTGAACCCCCATAACACTTTCTGGCATCAGGGCAGATCTCCTGTTTTATTTGTCTCTGTAGCCTAACAAACTTCAGGCTTTCAATGAGTATTTGATGCAGCTTGGTACAGTGCAGTGGCTTTCAGACATCAACATGAATCGGAATCATCAGGAGATCTTGTTAAAAAACAGATTCCTGGACTGCACCCCTATGTTTTCTGATTAGTAGGTTTGTGGTGAAGGTCTGTTAATTTGTATTTCTTACAATTTCCTAAGTGATGTTGATGCTTCTGGTCTGGGACTGAATTCTGAGGACATTTACATACAGTAAGAAATTAAATTGATGTTGGACTCATATATACTAGTATTACAATCCTTTGCCAGTTACTTCAATTCCTTTACAGTGCCACTCCTTTCCTGCAGGTAAAGAAAGTGACCATTCAGTATGAAATTCATCTTTCTCAGAATCCAATGAATTAGCTGTTCCTTCCCTAGTCCTAAGATTGGATGACGTGAGACACCCTCACACCCCTCTCAATAGCAGTACCTTTCCAAAGCCCAATTGTTCCTCTGTACTCCTCCTGACTTTTGATAGCTAAGTAGAAGCTCTGTTTATAATCCCCAGTCAGCCCAAATCCCTGCTCTGCTCTACTATCCTCCAGTCCCAGGATGAGACTTTATCTTCTTCATTCTTCTCTTTTCAACTTAGATTTAACACTTAACATGATGCTGGCTCAGAATCTACTCCCCAGTCAGAGGTTATATTGTCCCTGGAACTGTGCCAGGTACTGTGCTTTGGTGAATAAGATACATTTTTGAAAAGTATACAGTCTGGTGAATTTAAGAGAGGTTGAAGCTTATGTGAATAAATTGAGTATTATCTGCACAATGATAGTTGACATGAGGAGAAATCCCAGAAAGAAAGAGAAATAGCACAATGCAGTTATGGACAGACACTTAGAAGAAAACAAAATTTTTTTAGAAGGAAGAAAGTTGTATACCTAACTACACTACAGTACTAACTGCTATACTTGTTAGTCACTCAGATTTAAAATCACTTGTAAAGATTTGGAAAAATTAACCTTCATCTCTGGCCAAGATCACCTCTAACTATTTGGAGAAAATCTAAGATTTACTTAAGACTGTTTGGAATATAGACATGACAATCCTGTTTTTCTCCCATCACGTGAGAATGAGCTCAGCTCTATCAGAGACCCCATAGTTTTAAATTCACCATTTCACTATATACTTATGACGGTATGTAAAAATGTGCTCTCATATTGTAGGTATTTTCACTTTTTTGCTTTGCAAAAATTCTTAACCAAGACATGAAAAGATGAAAGACTGACTTATTTTAGCTTGTATTTTGAAGACTTCTACATTAGAGCACATTTACATATGAACAGTAATAAAATGAATTTCACTGTTTTCTGGTTTTCCTTACTGTCATTTTCTAATAAAAGGAGGCCAACATAATTGTAGCTGTTCACTCAAAAAGGTTCGGGGATGGTAATATGCAGTGAAGTGAGGCAAACATATCAACAAAGGGAAAGGACCACATCTTCAAAGCATTGGCAGGAAACATATTAATGAATTATTTGTTTCAAAGGTCCCAGTGCCTTAAGGCATGCTCAGGATCCAGACCTAAAAGCAATGTGCTTTTAAAAACTAAAAGTGACAGGACAAAATCTGGATGGCTTATCACTGTTGAAAACAGGTGCCTGCCACCTCTTTCATTACACTGACACATGTTCTGCACTATTCATCAACCTTATTCTTTTCTTCTCTAGTCTAACCTTTTGGTGACAGTAAACATGACTTGACAGAGGGTCCAACACATAAATTACACAGTCTTTAACCTTTTTCTGATTTGTGACAGTTTGGGGACACATCTGGACTAATCCATCAGGGAGGAAAAATATCTTCGGAATTATAATCTGACAGTGATCTTCAGGAGCAAACGGTTATGTGTGTGTCAAGTCTTTTCCAGTTTAAGTCCCCATGAACATAAAAATAATAATTTTCTACCTAAAGAGGATCATTTACTTAGAGTAAAGGGAAACTTTGCCATCAAATGAAAGGCACTAATAGTTCAGCATGCATTTTTAAAATGCTTACGTAGCAAAAACATATTCTGGAAAATAGATTATAAATTAATTCTTATGCCTTTAATATTCAATAGAGATATGTTTGTAACTGAGAAAATAAAGGTACTGTAGACATCTGTGGAATTTAGGCATTTGCAAAGTTGAGTCTGTTGGTATAAATATATGTTCATATAAATATATCTGTAGCTGAAAATGTCCTTATAAATGAAGAGCATTTTAAATATTTATTTCTGCAGAAAATTTTGTCTGATAAAATATGCAACTAAATACTGATGGAGCTACTACCTAGTTGTGAATGAAAGGGAAGAAATATATTCAGTTGGAAACATTTAAAGTTCCCCTGTGCTTTGGGGCAAAAACAAGTGTTTTCTAATCTCTCTCTCTCTCTTTTTTTTTTTTTTTCTTTTTAAGCAGGCAAATTTGTATCAGAATAATCATATGCTGAACTACCAAAAAAATCATGTAAATCTAGCCCATTAATCTCTCAGCAAAAGTAGGGACAATGAGACATTTTACCTCTATTAAACACTGTACTATTTTCAATGCTTTTACTCATGTTGCATATAACTTTGCACATTGAACTACCAAACCACAGTTTCCCACACAGTTAAGCAAAATGTTTCTACCCCTCATACTTCTCTCCATTTTGTCTGGCTTTCCCAGATGACAAAAGAAAAAGCAGACTCTCTACTGTCTTACATCCCAGTATAATTGAAATCCTTCCATTTACTTTATTAGGGTAAAGTCCTTACATATATGATTACAATAAAATTTTAATAACAATTTGGAGAGTGAATGCAGAGCATACTCAAGCCACTTAGCAATTTGTCACCTAGTGCATGCCATGATAGTATATTCCTAATGTGTAGAATGGAGATGCTCTGTCCAGCCTAAAACAAATTTTAGTTATAATCATTTCGTATAGCCAAAATGTATAAATGTTCTTATTATTAGTTATAGAAGAATTAATAGGGATCCTTTTTAACAACACTGATTAAATTGCTAAGTTATTTTTCTAAAAATAGAAATAAAGATGAGAATTATGATCATGGGATACCATCCATAGTTCACTATGTTCCTCAGCTCCTTTATTTAGATGATTCTAAAGATACATTTTATAAATACATATTTTGGATTTCAGGTGATACTTCTCAGCTTCAAATGAAGGCTTTGTTTTGATTCTGGCATTCACTTAATATTAGACACTTGTAAAATAATATTTAAGTACATATGGATATTTCTAAGTTAAATTGGGTTCAAAAAGTCTCTTTTATTCCATTTTCATTCAGAATTAATTTAATATGCATTTGTGAAATAATGGACTTACTACCTTTAAAAAATCAAAATGACTTCCTAATTAGTTACAGTCCTCTATTTGTTGACCTCTAGGATACAGTGAGGAATATTGCTATTTAGCTAAAAATTCAGTTTAAAAATCAGTATCAAGTCCATACAGTAGTGAAAGATTTTCTTTTGTAAAAACTGCATCATAAAATATTCTTAAAGGTGTGTAGGTTCTGTGCTTATGAACAGCCCAGTGGAAAGCAAATGGGGAGATCTTGGGGGAAAATTTCCAGGAATAACAGCAAGAGATAGACAGATGTTGGCATTTTGCCTAGAATTTATTCTGAGCTCTTTACAGAAAATGTAACTGACTCTCATGATGGGTCACAGAATATGGAGTAAGGCCAAGAGGTTGGATGGGGATTGTGTACTGACCAGCAATTTGTTGACAATATGAGCTTCAGATTGGGGGAAATTCTGAGTTTCCAAATGAGTCAACCTGTCTGGGGACTTGAAAACAGTTCAGTAAATTCCACATGGGCCTGGGCCATCTCTTGTTGGGTTCACTTTTCTAAACCTAGTTCGGAACTGCACATAGTGTTGGCACAGCCGAGTGGAATGTAGATAAGATTTAGTAATCTTATATAATTTCCTCCATGATTGTCATTTGGCACTTTGAGCCACCCAAAATAAACATACCTCCTAAGTAAAACTAGTATCTTTGCTAAACAAACATATCTTCAAGATAGTCCTTTAAACCTAAGTTTCCACAGCAATTTCATTTCTGGGTATATATCTAAAGGGAAAAAAAATCACTGTCATGAAGAGATATCTGCACCCTGTTGTTCATAGCAGCATTCTGTATAATAGCCCGGGAATGGAAACAACCTAAGTGTCCAGTAACAAGTGACTGGATAAAGAAAATGTGCTGTATATATAGATATGCAATGGAATACTATTCAGTCATTAAAATAAAAGAAGGAAATCCTGCCATTTTTAACAACATGGATGGACCTTGAGGACATTCTGCTAAGTGAGATAAGTCAGACAGAGAAAGACAAATACTGTATGATCTCACTTATGTGTGGAATCTGCAAAAAATAAACTCACGGAAACAGAGGCCATATTAGTATTTGCCAGAGGCACGGGTGAGCAGTGGGGAAATTGGATTAAAACAGTCTAAAGGTAAAAACTTCCAGTTGTAAGATATATAAACTCTGGAGATGTACTGTACATCATGATGACTATAGTTAACAATACTAGATTGTATATTTGAAAGTTGCTATAGATCATTATGTTGTATACCGTAAATGTATACAGTGTTATATGTCAATTATATCTTAATAACTCTGGGGGAAAAATAAACTTCTCTTCTGAAGCTTTCAACAATGGTATAAAGTAGATGCTCAAGAAATACTGTTGACTGAACAAAAGTGTTAATGAATGTGTGAGATGAGTGTGGAGACACTGGGCCAGACTACAGGTTCCTAGTTTAAAATATTCCACCTTTAAGTCTTAGGATTTTTCTTGGTGTTAGTGTGAAGATAGGGCAGTAGTGTGCTTTATAAATGTTTTAACAAATGACTGGCAAACCTACGTTAGAGTAATCAACACAGCCATTTGAGTTGAATTGAGTTACGTGAGAACCTTTTTGTATAATGTTAAGTTGATTTAGTCAACATAGCATGCTTGACTATATTCAGAATTTGTTTTCAAGTATGTAACATCAACAAATAAAATTAAGCCAGGGTTTTCTGAAAGAATTTTCAAAAGCTTTGAAAAAGACTTAGATTGTTACCTAACAATAGATAACAATGGGATTCTCCTTCCTCAGGTAGGGGAGGGAGAATTGCTGGGTTTAGGATTATATTAAGGGATAGTGATATATAAAAATGGAAGGCAACAGTATTTCATAGGAGGTAAACCGACTAACTGCGAAATCCTTAGCATTTTCCGTTAATGGTAGTCTGTACAGCAAGAAGAAACAACAAAGAGGCATCCTAGAACTAAGTCTGCCATAGATTCCACAAGCTTTGTAGCTGCTACTATATCTCTTAAAAAAGGGGGATGTGCTTCAGTTGTTATACTATCAAAGTACATCTAGTGTCTGACTAGAATATAAATGATCAAAAGGATATGTGGTAATTAGTCAACACTAAAGTTGTGGGTTGTTGACCATTGAACTAGTTTGAATTGCCCTTACCAAATGCTTTTTCACGTTTATTTTCCCCTAAATAAAAGTCAAGACTTAGAGATCAATTACCTAAATGAGATGAAGTCTTAGAAAAATTTAACACAAAATACCTTCAATACCCTTGCTAGCTACTGATAAAAATTCCCAGAGTTGATTTTGGAGTTGATCTAGAAAAATTCTAGATATGTACAATCTCTTAGAGGTTAGGGATTTACCTCTTGGGATATATTATGTTCTCAATAATGAACTTTTGTTGGTAGAATTGCAATTTCTTTGTATGCTTTATATCTCTCCTGAATTAATGCTTCTAATAAATGAATGGAAACTATTTTAATTTTATCTTCTGGGCTTTACAAAAGACCATCTATATATTATGAAAGAGAGAAGTCACAGGGAAATTTTATAACCTTTCAGTCTTGACTGAGAGAAGTAGAAGAGGGCTTCTGTAAACCATTGCTCTATAAGAGACCTGGCATGTTGTTGGTTTTCTCATGATAAGGCAAATAAATATTGACTGTTGAGATTTAGAAGGATAGTAGAAGGAAATAGCACAAGTACATAATACTAAAGTAGATGGGTTTAGGTAGTACTGAGAATAAAATGATATTTGGGTTTGGGACCAGTGAGAAATAGTATATCACATGTTATTTATAACACTAACATCTTGCACAAATCTATATCTATATATTTTAGGGTTTTTTTTTCCTACAAGCAACATAGGAATATTACAGGTGCTGATATAAAGAATAAAAGGATCCCTTTTTGACATATATTCCATAATAGAATCAGTCCTTCCCTTGCTTTGGGCTTCAAAGGATATTGGGCAAGATTGGGTAAAGGCTTGGATAAGTTATTTATTATTTAAATGGGATCAGCCCCTAATATTTTCAAGATATCAGAGATTCTTGGCCCAAGGGTATCTAGGACCTCAAGTAATTCCTCAAGTTAGGATTAGATTAAGTACACAGTATTGAAAAACAAACATCCACTTGAACTATTAGGAGCTCAAATTTTCATTAATGTAAGCCTTTTATGTAGTATCTGGTAGGAGTTCATGTAACACCAAATTTCTTATTACTTTTTAACTCCTTTATTTATTTTCACCATGTGTCAAGCACTGTTCTAACCTTTAGACATATAATAGTGTTGAAAACAAACAAACAAAAAGAAAATTCTTGCTGTCCTACTGGAATTTTTATTCTAGTGTTCTAGTGGAAGAGACAGAATACAAGCAATAAATAACTAAATATATTTTGGGCAATAACTAATGCTATGATACAAATAAAGAAGGATAAGATGATAAAGGGCTACAGAGGGGGATTTGGTAGAGGTATTATTTTAAAGAATCAACAGTATGGCTTCTCTGAAGTGGTAATGTTGAGCAAAGATCTGAGTGAAGGAAAGGAGTGAACGTTTTGAAGATCTAAGGGAATAAATAGTGTTGCAAGCAGAGAGAACATGATAGAGTCCAGAGTGGCTAGAGAAGAATAAGAAGGAGAGTGCAATGAGATGAGGTCAGGGAGATAAGCAGTAACTAGATCATATGGAGTCTTGTAGAGTGTGATAAAGGGCTTTGATTTCCTCCTCAGTTGTGAGAGACTATGGAAGGTCATGGGAGTTTTTGAGCAAGAGATTGATACAATCTGATTTTTCTTTTTTATAGATTATTCTGGTTGCTGTGTATAAAACTGGCAATAGGAGGTGTGAGTGAAAGAGATAGAAGTCTGCTGTGATGATCAACGTGAGAGATGACAGTGAATTGACCAGGATGATGATAGAGTTATCAGATGTGCTTGTTGTCAGTGTCTGCATTGAAACTAGAGTCAAAAGGACTTGCTGATGGATAAGATATAGTGATTATAGAGAAGAATAAAGACTGATGCCTGAGTTGGGTCAAATAAACTGAATGAATAGTGGAGCTATTTCAGAATAGGGGAAACTGGGAGAGAATGAAGGGGTTGGGAGAAAACTCAAGAATTCTGTTTTGGAAGTGCTATGCTTGACACGATCCTTGGACATCTATATGTCACTGTCAGATAGGCTCAAGGGAGAGGGAGGAACTGGGAATATGCAGGGAGCCATCAGTGTATAGATAGTAATTAAAGCTGCAAACAGAGGTGGTCACTTGGGGATAAGTGTAAACAGATATAAAAAGGGGGGTGAGTTCTGGGACACTCCAAAATATAGAATTCAGGGAGAGGAAGACATTCCAACAAAAGACAAAAAAATGGAGCAGATAGTGAAGTAGAAGATAATCCAGAGTGCACGATTTCCTGAGAGCAAACTGAAGCCAGTGATTTTCACCAAGAGAATGATCAAATGAGACTCCAATGTGCCTCTCTGACCTGTTGTAGGGCACCTTTTAGAAGCTTTCAAAATATGTCCTCGGAGCAAGCAAAATAATTCAGATTATATTACTGATTGACTAGATATATATCATAAATATTATACTTTCTAATAAATTCTATTTTAATTTGATGACACAAAAATTAAAATATTTTGTACTTTTACAGTATTAGAGATGTGGATCGGTAAGTAAGTTTGGTCAGTTAAATTAGGGAAGTGGTCTTCAATATTAGGGAGAGATCATAAAGATCTGCTTGAATCTCTTCCATGTCATTTTCCTTAATCCCCTAAACACTATCTCTAGCATTCCAGGTGAATCCATTTAAATAACTGGAATCAAAGTATACACAGTACTAGCAAGTTTTAAAATTATTATTTATAATTTTCTGAAATGCTTTGTTAAAAGAACATTCTTATTTAGGTTAATTCCAACACTTTGTTTCCTTAGCCTTTACCTATTAGTCCTAAATTTCCCCCTGAAGTAAAACAGAATAAGCTTAATTCTTGTTCATTATATCAAAAATTATGCTCAAATTAAACCTACTACAAGCAATATGTGACAAGCTTTTAACTATTATGGTAATCAAATGTTGATTATCATCCATTTTGTGAATTTTTTCTTTTAAACATCACTACCAAAATGGAAAATGGAGGGAATTAGGAGTAACATCCCCTCTCCCTTTTGTGGACAATATACTTCTATTAATGCTACTAGTCACTTTATTATTATTATTGTTAGCAATAACAACAGCTGCTGCAGATATAGTAATACTAGTAGAGGTAATGTTGTTATTATTTTCTGGTTTAATATATGTCACTCTTTGTATCCTTCTGAGCTTCCACATGTAAAACTCTTAAGTGTATGTTCCACTCCAAGCAGGGATTACTGGATAGCCACGTTTGTTCCCATGCTAGACTTGTGCTATTAGCTTTATATGTGTTATCCTTATAATTTCCAAAACCATAATCTCTTAATTTCACCTTTACATACGAGGGGCACTATAGCATGGTAGTTAGAAATATGTTCTTTCTACTGGCTTCAAATCCTAGACCCAGTATTTACTGTATAACTTTGGACAAGTCAATTACATTTCCATACAACATTATTTCATTTCTTTTTTACTAGAGTATGGTTACTTTACACTGCTTTGTCAGTTTCTGCTGTACAACAAAGTGAATCAGCCATACATATACATATATCCCCGCTTTTTTTGGATTTCCTTTACATTTAGGTCACCACAGAGCACCTAGTAGAGTTGCCTTTGCTATGTAGTATGTTCTCATTAGTTATCTACTTTATACATCATAGTGTATATATGTCAATCCCAATCTCCCAATTCATTCCTCCCTACCACTTTCCCCCATGGTACCATATGGTTGTTCGCTACATCTCTGTCTCTATTTCTGCTTTGCAAATAAGATCATCTATACCATTTTTCTATATTCCACATATATGCACTGATATACGGTATTTGTTTTTCTCTTTCTGACTTACTTCACTCTGTATGACAGTCTTTAGGTTCATCCATGTCTCTACAAATGACCCAGTTTCATTCTTTTGTATGGCTGAGTAATATTCCATTGTATATATGTACCACATCTTCTTTATCCATTCCTCTGTCAAGGTACATTTAGGTTGCTTCCATGTCCTGGCTATTGGAAATAGTTCTGCAGTGAACATTGGGGTGCATGTATCTTTTTGAATTATGGTTTTCTCTGGGTATATGCCCAGTAGTGGGATTGCTAGGTCATATGGTAGTTCTATTTTTAGTTTTTTAAGGAAACTCCATACTGTGCTCCATAGTGGCTGTATCAATTTACATTCTACCAACAGTGCAGGAGGGTTCCCTTTTCTCCACACCCTCTTCAGGATTTATTGTTTGTAGATTTTTTGATGATGGCCATTCTTACTGGTGTGAGGTGATACCTCATTGTAGTTTTGATTTGAAATTAACTAATAATTTGTGATGTTGAACATCTTTTAATGTGTTTGTTGGCCATCTGTATGTCTTCTTTGGAGAAATGTCTATTTAGGTCTTCCACTCATTTTTTGATTGGGTTGTTTGGTTTTTTGATATTGAGCTACATGAGCTGTTTGTATATTTTGGAGATTAATCCTTTGTCAGTTTATTCATTTGCAAATATTTTCTCCCATTCTGAGGGTTGTGATTTCGTCTTGTTTATGGTTTTCTTTGCTGTGAAAAAGTTTTTAAGTTTCATTAAGTCCCATTTTTTTTACTTTTGTTTTTATTTTCATTACTCTAGGAGATGGGTCAAAAAAGATCTTGTTGCTATTTACGTCAAAGAGTGTTCTGCCTATGTTTTCCTCTAAGAGTTTTATAGTGCCTGGCCTTAGATTTAGGTCTTTAATCCATTTTGAGTTTCTTTTTGTGTATGGTGTTAGGGAGTGTTCTAATTTCATTCTTTTACATGTAGCTGTCTAGTTTTCCCACTTATTGAAGAGACTGTCTTTTCTCCATTGTATATTCTGGCCTCCTTTGTCATAGATTAGGTGACCAATTGTGCATGGGTTTATATCTGGGCTTTCTATCCTGTTCCATTGATCTATATTTCTGTTTTTGTGCCGGTACCATACTGTCTTGATTACTGTAGCTTTGTAGTATAGTTTGAAGTCAGGGAGCCTGATTCCTCCTGCTCCATTTTTCTTTCTCAAGATTGTTTTGGCTATTTGGGGTCTTTTGGGTTTCCATACAAATTGTGCAATTTTTTGTTCTAGTTCTGTAAAAAAAAATGACATTTGTAGTTTGATAGGGATTGCATTGAATCTGTAGATTGCTTTAGGTAGTATAGTCATTTTCAGTCTAAGAACATGGTATATCTCTCCATTTGTTTGTGTCATCTTTGATTTCTTTCTTTTGACTCCTTATGTAGTTTTATTCCTAGGTATTTTTTCTTTTTGTTGCAATGGTAAATGGTATTGTTTCCTTAATTTCTCTTTCTGATCTTTTGTTGTTTGTATATAGGAATACAAGAGATTTCTGTGTATTAATTTTGTATCCTGCATCTTTACTAAATTCATTGGCTAGCTCTAGAAGGTTTCTAAAGGCATCTTTAGGCTTTTCTCTGTATACTATCATGTCATCTGCAAACAGTGACAGTTTTACTTCTTCTTTCCAATTTGGATTCTTTTTATTTTTTTTTCTTCTCTGATAGCTGTGGCTGGGACTTCCAAAGCTATGTTGAATAATAATAGTGAGAGTGGACATCCTTGTCTTGTTCCTGATCTTAGAAGAAATGCTTTCAGTTTTTCACCATTGAGAATGATGTTTGCTGTGGGTTTGTCATATATGACCTTTATTATGTTGAGGTAGGTACCCTCTATGTTTGGAGAGTTTTTATCATAAATGGGTGTTGAATTTTGTCAGAAGCTTTTTCTACATCTATTGAGATGATTATATGGTTTTTATCCTTCAGTGAGTTAATCTGGTGTATCACATTGATTGATTTGGCATATTGAAGAATCCTTGCATCCCTGGGATAAATCCCACTTGATCATGGTGTATGATCCTTTTAATGTGTTGTTGGATTCTGTTTGGTAGCATTTTATTGAAGTGATTTGTATCCATGTTCATCAGTAATATTGGCCTGTAATTTTCTTCTTTTGTGATATCTTTCTCTAGTTTTGGTATCAGAGTGATGGTGGCCTCATAGAATGAGTTTGGGAGTGTTCTCCCCTCTGCAATTTTTTGGAAGAGTTTGGGAAGGATAGGTGTTACCTATTCTCTAAATGTTTGGTAGAATTCACTTGTGAAGTGATCTGGTCCTGAACTTTTGTTTGTTGGAAGATTTTTAATCACAGTTTCAATTTCATTACTTGTGTTTGGTCTGTTCATATTTTCTATTTCTTCCTGGTTCAGTCTTGGAAGCTTGTACTTTTCTAAGAATTTGTCCATTTCTTCCAGGTTGTCCATTTTATTGGCATAGAGTTGCTTTTAGTATTCTCTTATGATCCTCTGTATTTCTGTGGTGTCAGTTGTAACTTCTCCTTTTTCATTTCTAATTTTATTGATTTGAGTCCTCTCCCTTTTTTATTCTGGATTAGTCTGACTAAAGGTTTATGAATTTTATCTCCTCCAAGAACCAGCTTTTAGTTTCATTGATCTTTGCTTCATTTCTATTTCATTTATTTCTGCTCTGATGTTTACGATTTATTTCCTTCTACTAACTTTGGGGTTCTTTTGTTCTTCTTTCTCTAGTTGCTTTAGGTGTAAGTTTATGTTGTTTTTTTTCATTTTTTTATTGAAGTATAGTTGATTTACAATGTTGTGTTAATTTCTGCTGTACAGCAAAGTGATTCTGTCTTACGCATATATACACTTTTTTTTTTTTTTTTGCAGTGCATGGGCTTCTCACTGTTGTGGCCTCTCCCGTTGTGGAGCACAGGCTCCAGACGCGCAGGCTCAGTGGCCATGGCTCACAGGCCCAGCCTCTCCGTGACATGTGGGATCCTCCTGGACCGGGGCACAAACCCATATCCCCTGCATCGGCAGGTGGACTCTCAACCACTGCACCACCAGGGAAGCCCTATATATACTTTTTTATATTCTTTTCCATTATGTTTTATCCCAGAATATTGAATATGGTTCCCTGTTCTATGCAGTTAGGTTAACTTGTTTATTTGATATTTTTCTTGTTTCTTGAGGTAGGATTGTATTACTATAAACTTCCCTCTTAAAATTGCTTTTGCTGCATCCCACATGTTTTGGGTCATTGTGTTTTCATTGTCATTTTTTTCTAGGTGTTTTTAAAATTTCCTCTTTGATTTCCTTAGTGATCTCTTGGTTACTTAGTAGCATATTGTTTAGCCTCCATGTGTTTGTATTTTTTACAGTTTTTCTCCTGTAATTGATTTCTAATCTCATAGCATTGTGGTCAGAAAAGATGCTTAATATGATTTCAATTTTCTTAAATTTACCAAGGCTTGATTTGTGACCCAAGATGTGATCTACCCTGGAAAAAGTTCCATGTGCACTTGAAAAGAAAGTGTATTGTGCTGTTAGAACTTTATTTCTTTATCCATAAAAAGAAGATAAGGAAATAAATATTTGTCACTCCTTATATCACTGGAAATCTATGTTTGTAAATCAGTTTTTTACTTGTTTGTCCTGTAAACATGACTGCAATAACTGGTCTGCTGCTGCCTTCCCTTGCATTCAAGTCCCTACTTTGATAGGGCAAATGCTTCTCTTTTCTACTTGCCAGTCCTGAAAGCACTATTACTGAATCCCTTTGATGTCCCATTTAAACTATATCATAACTTACCCACGTGGACAACTACTTGGCTGTGCCTTGCACCTATCTGCCCTAACACTAGCAATTGTATCAATTAAAAATAATGTGAATTGATATATACCAACCTCTTGAGACAATTTTATCATCTTATAATTTAATTTTCATAAGTCAAGTATTAGGACTGTTATTATTTTCTCTTTCCCCATAAAGAAAATGAGACTTGGGGAGGCTAATTCAACTCCCCCAAGTCATTATTAGAAAGTGACAAAACAGTATTTAAACCAATGGCTGTGTGACCCCCAAATCTAAAGTAGTTTATACTGCCTTCATAAAGGGGTATTGAACTTAGGCTTGAACCGTAAACTTCAATAAATGTGTCAACATGAGATTCCTGTAGATTCCTGCTAAACAGGAACCTATAGGAGTCTCATGTTGACACATTTATTGTTTTTGCTGCTTTGAGAATCGTCACCGTGTTCTTCAGATAACTCACACTGAAAATGCAACACTCTAGATGTTGGGTTTTCTCCAGGTCTTAATCCTTCCATGTCTCAACTGCTTCTCCTTTTTATGAGGTACCATTCTCTTGCCCTATTTGAGTAGGTATGACTAGCTAGGTAACTGGCTATATGATCATGAATGAGAGATCCACTCATTTGATGTCAGAAAGTATTGTAACATTATGTACCACACTCACTTATAACCCATTAATAGAGCCAGGGACTTTAAACCTAAGAATTTTTGTGGCAAGTAATTTGTCACTGTTGAATGTAGGCTTACTTCCACCGTTCATATTTTTCTTTTGTGTCTATGTTATACATAACACGAGGGATGCTTTTTCTAACAAAAATGTTTCATGTCAAATTTTCCCAGCACCATTTGGGAAAGTCATTGAATAAACTAATAGTAGGCTTCCAAGCCAAGAGTAATTATGTTACATTGCTCTTTTTCTGGCAGAGAGCTATTTTTGCCTGTAAATGAAGTACTTTAACATAAGCACACTTTTATACTACAAAGTGGAGGAGGATTTGATGCAGATATCTATCAGGTTTGATACAAGATCATATTTTTCCCACTTCTAGATTAATGTAATGAAGTGATCAATCAATTACTCAATCAACTTAGTTTTCCTGGTAATCACTATAGCAGATAGTGATTAGAAATGGAAACATATACTTGTGAAAATTAACTTTTTTCTTTTTTATTGAAATATATTTGACATACAATATTATACTAGTTTCAGGTGTACTACGTAGTGATTTGGCATTTATATACAATATGAAATGATCACCAAGATAAGTCTAGCGACCATCTGTCTGCATACAAAATTTTTACAATAGATAGCTGAACATTATGTGGCATTTTATATTCAGAAAACACTTTAAAATCATTCATATTAGTTTTTCCTTTAAGCTGAATTTTGAGAAGAGTTATTTCTCTGATTGCCATTTTTAGAGGAGCAAACTGGTTCAGGAGTGTTAAAATAACTTGCCCAAATATGGTTAGTAACTTTATGGCAAAAGTGGAGCTAGCAATCAAGTTTGTAGCCCATCTATTTTAGCATAGGTCACTATAACAGATGTGTTATCTTCATTTCTCATTTTCTCCAGAAGAGAAACTTGAAGACATCATGAAAGTCTATGAAATGGAGTTTACACATTGTGAGGGTCAAGAAAAACCCATTTTATAAATTTATATCATTTTCATATTAATATATACAGTTAACATTTAAAGGGAAAGGACTAAGGGTTTAAATACATATTTCAAATACAGAAATCTTTTGAACAAATGTTTACTTGGGAGTCCATAAATTAACTTCAGGAAATAATTATGGCTAACGTGTATTGATAGTTTATAAGGTAGCATTCAGTATGTCAAGCACTTAAATGATCTTATTTGAATCTCATTAAACACTATGGGGCAAGTACTGTTATTCATATTTTAAAGTGAAGAAATTGAGGATGACATACGCAAATTCCTCAAGGTCACAGATAAAAAGGGTTAGAGACAGAGCAGAGAAAAATGTCTGTCTATTGTTCTGAAGACCAAATGCTTAAGCCCTAAATGATATTGCTTCCCACTGCAGTCTCCTCCTTTAGGTAAATAACACCCTCTCTCTATTAACTTCCAGTTTATATTATGGGAGTGTATTTACCTTTACAATATTGGAACAGATGATCCCACTGTCTTGTTAATCAATGAACAACTATTTCAGAACCCACTACCTTCTAGAAAATCTGCTATATGATGATTCTAAAATTGTTTCATACACAGAAAATGCACTTGTGTGTATATGTAATAGTATCATGATGGATATCATACAGTACATCACATAGTACATCAGAAGTAAGGCCAAACTTAGACAAATGAATGATTTGCCGGGTCAAAAATTTAGCACACCTTTAGAGTATGATAGTAAAAGTTTATAAAATATATAATCTGCATTGAGACTGAGTACTACAAAGAATCAGCTTGGGAAGGATTGCTTGGGGCAGTATTTGTTCTTTGTATTGCCTTGAGCTACTTGGTTCTGACCAAAAATTTGCATTCCCCCCAGAACAGAAAATCATGAAATTAATCAGACCCACCATTCTTATAAGGCCATTTTAAAAACTTTCACTATTTGTGCATACTGTCCATAGCCTCCTGCCCAAGCAGCTAAAAAAAAAAATTTCCTTCCACTCATATAAGTACTATTCCTAAGAGGAGGTTTCCTTCCAAGTGATAAAATTCCAGTGATTCATAGTATCTTTGTAGAGTAACACTCAGCTCAGGGATCTCCTTGATTTACATAGTTAAATTTCCTTTGATACAAGAAACTTAGAAGACTTCCCTAAGCTGACAATGCATCAGTTAAGTTGGCACTAGCTGCTGTAACAACAACAAAAATAAAATTCGTAATGACTTTATACAGCAAACACCTATTTCTTGAGCACATAAATTCTAAATGGTATTGTCTGATTGGTGGGTGGTTCACATCCAAATGAGCACTTTTTCTTCTTGTGTCCCAGCAATTTCCTAAGAGCTCAGATCCTCTGAATTTAGCCCACAGATAGGGAAGAAAGATTGCGGGTGGGAGGCACATCCACTTTTAACCACTTTGTCCAAGAAATGGCATATCATTCTGCTCCTATTCTATTGTTGTGAGTGTGTTACATTGCCTCACACAGATCCAAATGGGCCTGGGGACTGTGGAAGCTGAGTGGGCATCCCCTTCCTGACAATGAGTCTACACCTATGAAAGAACAGCATTTAAATATTGTCTCTGCCAAAGGATGCAGAGGTGGCATGGAGTGATTAGACATTAACCAAGTGAAGAGCAGGGGGAGGGCATTAAAGGGAGAGGAAACAGTATCCTCAAAGATTATGAAAGCATAATTATGAAATATTGTTATAAAAATGGGAGCTCAGAAGGGGCAGTTACTAATGCCCACTCTGATTCAATCAGGAAATATTGATCACTATACTTATGTTCACCATTTTGTACTAGAGGAGGAGAATATGGAGTTTAACAAAATGCAGCCACTGCCATAAAGACACTTCTGAGGGGCTTCTCTGGTGGCGCAGTGGTTGAGAGTCTGCCTGCCGATGCAGGGGACACGGGTTTGTGCCCCAGTCCGGGAAGATCCCACATGCCACAGAACGGCTGGGCCCGTGAGCCATGGCTGCTGAGCCTGCGCGTTCGGAGCCTGTGCTCCACAATGGGAGGGGCCACAACAGTGAGAGGCCCGCAAACTCCCCCCCCAAAGCAAACAAAAAAACAAAAAAAAAATAGTGTCTGAAAATATTCAATGTCTTCTAAAAACAAACAAACAAATAAAACAAAACAAAACACTTCTGAGTCTTGTGTGAGCGACAGAATCTCTCACACAACTATTTCCCCCAAGTCACAGTCAACCAACTATTTTTCCCAAGGTTTCTTCTACTTTTGATTTCCAATATATATTGAGTTACTAGAATCAATGTTTATTTCAACAGTTTGATTTCTTGGAAAATTATGAGCTAGCTATTACTTAATTGATTCATTTATCCAAAACTCAGTTTTATGGAATGCTTAAAAAATGCCAAATTATCTCATTTGTGAAAGGGATAAGGTGGTAAACGAGACAGACAGCATCCCAGCTCACATAGAGGTCCCATACTTGTGGAAGTTATATGAGCTGGGAATAATTTCTAAATTGACTGACAACTGGTTTGAGTTTGAAGTAGGCATATTTTTAGTATAAACAGAAATGGCATCTTATTATATGAGGCCCTTCATGTGTAGCTTTCCATTATTATTTTACAGGTTTCCAGAAGATGATTTCTTAGTGAACAGCATTATTAAAATAATACACAAAATCAAGACTCACATATAGAGCTGTTTTAATGATACATTGTTTTTCTTTGTACCTGGAATCTAAAATAAATATTAAAAAATGAGATTAGAATGAACTACTGGATGAATATTTTAAACTACTTTATTCTTAGGAGCAGGTATTTGATGATTACATTAGAGATGGGTTAGATATTTCATTGAGAGAATTAACCTGATGCATTTGATTAGATCTAAATCTTCACATATGTATAATTCAATATAACTTTAAAGGCAACTGATTTCTATTTGTTGATTCTAGTTGCTGAAATATGAATTAGAAGTCTTTCCATTTAAATGCAGATTCAGACTTTCCACCTGAGGGGCAAAATAAGTCACTCCATTTGACTGAAATATATATAGGAAATATATATATATAGGGAAGTTTCATTTACATGAATATTCCTTCCCAACACAGGAGATCTTTTTCTTGTGATATCTAGAATATTTATTGCAATAATTTTATAACCTCCTTGCATTTGCTTCATTGTTTTGTGATACAATTTCATGTGCTGATAATGAAGATAAATAAAAATTAAACTTTCAGTGGGCATTGGAAAGGTGTGTGGAATTTTAAAATAGAAGTGATGAGTTAAGCAGCACTGAGTGATCAAATCAAAATTGAAATAGAGGACGCTGAAAAGCTAAGCACATTAATATACTGACAGAGATATAATATGTAGAGCCATTTTATGCCTTTTTCTTTTTTTTTTTTATTCTTCAAAAAATGAATCCTGGTAAGATGTTTTAAAATATAAAGCCCTGGGTTATGTATGCCAACTCATCTAATGTATACCTGAAAAGCTGCTACACTCATCTCCAATGTGGAGATTTATAACAGAGAAAATCAGAGTGGAGATAAATCATTGTAAAAGAGTCATATTAGCATCTTATTAAATGATTTCTTGTACTGAATAATAATTAAAGAGATAATTCCATTTTAATAAGAAAATGACAATTTTTGCAAGTTCAAATGTTATGAGAATCTAAGTCCAAATATGTATATATAAAATAACTATTTTTATAAGAAAATATTTACATGTGAACAAAAGTTAAAGTTAACCAACAATATTTACCTCACATATTTAATAGAAAATTTTACAAAGTTATATTTTTATAATGTATCTCCTCCCTCAGAAGAGATTCCATCTGGAAGAATATTATTTATGGCAAATAGTACAATTTGTCATTACTATGGCTTAAATACTTTCATGCATTCATTAAACAAAAATTTTTGAATACATCTTATGTGCTAGGTACTGGAGATTTAGAATTTAAACAGCCAGTCTCTGAAGCATGTAGCACACAACCTAAGTAAAAAGCAAAATTTCAGTACTGTGTATTTTAAAAGATTTCATTTGGAACATCTAAATCTGAAACACTATAAACTTGGTTTCCCTGACACAATCCTTATCTGGTTTTCTGATTATTCTGGTAGTTACTTCAAGTTTCTCCAGGGACTCCGTTTCCTTTGGTGATATTCTCTATTATTCTGAACTATGTGCTCTTGTTACACTGTACTGTCCTTGGGTGATACTCTCCACATACACCCCTTCATCCATCATCTCTATCAGGGATTTTCAAACTTCACTGTGTAAGAATCATCTGGGTGCTTGTGATAAATTTAGATTTGGGAGGTATGGTTGGGGGTCAAGAATGGTAACATGAACCCATGGTGATTTTGATGCAGGTCATCTGAAACCACACTTTGAGTAACATTTATCTACGACCTAGTAGTACCCAATCTATTGTTGAAGCCCAGATCTCTCATCTGGGCTTCACTGACATATAAACAATTACTACTAGAAATCTCCTCTTGGGTGTTGCAAATGCCCGTCATACCTTACAAACCTCCCCACATCACAATGCCATGGCTCCCCAGCATATTTTTCATACCACATTCCCTGGCTTAGAGAATTCAACCTTAGTACTCCTATATGATAAATTAGAAAGTTAGGTATTATCCCTAACTCTTCCCGTTACTTTATTTCCCTCATATGATCAATTACAAGATCCTACTGATAACTCTTAAATAAATCCTGAATTTGCTCCATTCTCTCCTTACTGATTCCTCTGCTCTTACATTGCTGCCATCTCTCCTGTTTACACAATCGTCCTTCCTCAGTATATTGTATATGTTGACTCCAAAATGTTCTCTGACCCTCCAAAATTAAACTTACACTACACACTATAAGCCAGATGATATTTCAAGAAAACAAATCAGAAAAAAGTTAAATACAGATAAATTTTAAAGTCCTTACCATAGTTATTTGTCCATGCATGATAGGGCCCCAGCTTAACTCTCTAATCTCCGGTCTTGCCATTCTCCTTGCTACCTCACTGAACTTACTATACTCCTCCAAATGCACTCTACTCTTCTTTACCTTCTGGTCTTTGCATATGCTGTTCTTTCTACCTACAATTCTCATCATCACTTGTCTAATTCCTTCCCTACTTGGATGGCATATCTTTGGTGAAGGCTTCCTTCTATAGGAAGTTTAGCTTGGATCCATTTCCCACAGATTGCCTGTTAAGTTTATCTCCCATGCACTATTTGGGACATCCTTATACTACAAAATTATTCATTACTTATCCGAAATTAAAATTTAACTGGGAAGCTTATATCCAGTCTGGCAACCCTAACATGTCCCATATAATTTATCATATCACAATTGCTCTTTGCTACTTGTATCTTTTTTTTAAATTAGTTTCTGCTTTATAACAAAGTGAATTAGTTATACATATAAATCTGTTCCCATATCCCTTCCCTCTTGCATCTCCCTCCCTCCCAACCTCCCTATCCCACCCCTCCAGTGGGTCACAAAGCACCGAGCTGATCTCCCTGTGCTCTGCGGCTGCTTCCCACTAGCTATCTACCTTACATTTGGTAGTGTATATATGTCCATGCTTCTCTCTTGCTTTGTTACAGCTTACCCTTCCCCCTCCCCATATCCTCAAGTCCATTCTCAAGTAGGTCTGTGTCTTTATTCCTGTTTTACCCCTAGGTTCTTCATGACTTTTTTTTTCTTAAATTCCATATATATGTGTTAGCATACGGTATTTGTCTTTCTCTTTCTGACTTACTTCACTCTGTATGACAGATTCTAGGTATCTTTTAAGAAACTGTAAATTCCTCATGGCAGAAACTATGTCTCCATTTTTCTACATTGTGACACTACCCTTTTTGGTTAGTGTCTGGCAGTTAAAAATACTTGATAAAAGAATGAAATAATGTACTCAGTATTCAAACCTTATTACTTCTCTTTTTCACTATACCGTGTTACTTCTATATCGTAACAGAAATTTTGCATTTAGTATGTATGAATACTCTTAATATAAAAAATATGGCTTAATTCTTAACAGAGACTAGGATTTCATACTGTAACGAGACCTATGAATGATTATACTTTGGATGTAGTTTACCCCTGTGTGACAATTATAATTCAAGGAATCATTTAATGAACCCAAAGCTCTATGAGCTAGTTGTCTCAAAGACACACAAAAACATGTTAAATAATGATGTGGACTGTCATTGTTAAAGCTTATTTCAATGAGAAGTAAGACTTTTAAGAGAAAGCATTAGAAAGAAATTGAGTCGAATTTTTCCCATTTGTACTCAATGAAAGTCCATTGTTCTCAATGTTCAGATTTTCAAAACTTTAAAGAATTGTTCTTTGAAAAGAGAGTCATTTAAACAGTTTTCTGAGACTAAATATAGAGTTTTCTATGTACTGTGACTGAAAGCAATGATCTGGATATTCCGAGTAAATTCTAAAAATAGAAAATACCAATATCAATTATAGGTCCATTAAAACAAAGATTTTTGTAATTGACTCTAGTAGCAATTGATCTCCAAATGTCACAAGGTGCCATAAGGCTTTTAGAATAGATGATGGATAGCAATTTTAGCAAAATTAGGCGTAGCTATCACAAAGCAGAAACAGCATCTGTTACATGATAAGGAGTTATTGGCGTATGAAAAGAGCTGAAAAACAATATTTTGGAACTAGTTGGGAAAATGTGCATTTTTCCCCTCCAGTGGTATTTGAAAGTAAAGGAAGAAGTAATCAAGAAATAGCAGATAATGGTAAATGGTATTTATTCATTGAACAAACGCTTATTGAGGCCTGGCTGTGTGCCTGACAGTATTCTTTTCTTTGAGTGGGATATAGATAAGTAGCCAACAAAGAACAGAGCAACTAACTTTTGATTCAGTGATGCCAATTATTCCTCAGTTGATGACTTGTAATTCTGAGATTTGAGAGCACTAAGAATACTCATGGCCACTGAGTTTCTATTTTGTGTTTAATGCTTTTGTAAATAAAGCAAATTGGTCTATCTCCACCCAAGAATGTGTGGTAACACAATCCTCAAGCTGTTAGGTACCACAGCAACCTTATCTCCACCATCTCCTCTCAGATATTCTCTTCATCTGGCTCCATTTCTACTGCTGTCCTTTCTGTGGAGGCTGTCTTTTGTTTTATTTTTTGTTCTAATTTCCTAGCTCTTGTATTTCAAGTCAGTGTGACAAGTAATTTGTCATCCTTGCTCCCAGTTGCAACTTCCAAAATATTTCACCCCCTTTAATAAATATACAGACAGGAAAATCAAAATAATAATGGCAGCAAATTCCTTACCCTTTTGAAGCTCATGCCATGCACCTCAGTTGCTCACTACCCTTCCTCTTTGTGCTTTTATTCTGACCTCTCATCCATTCCTCTCATTAACTGAAGAATTTAATTTTTAAATTATAATCTTTTTCTGCATCCTTACTCTTATCTCCTTTCTAATGACTTCAATATTTAGTAAGCGAAACATCCAAGTTCTTATACTATTGATTCCTTTACTTCTTTACCTCCAGTGAACATTTCTTCCACTTCATTCAGTCTTCCACTCCCTATGAGGCAGTCTACGTTCAGACCTTATCATTAGCAGAAATTGTACCACTTCTGAGTTCTCTATTTCAAATATTTCCCTCTCCAACCACATTTTTCTATTCTTTTAGCTCACTGGTTTAATTACCTTTAACAACACGATTCTTTGGTTACATTGACCTTGCCAGTACATTAACCACATTTATCTCTCACTTTCTCCCACAACCCCTTCTCTCTTGACCTCCCAAATTCAAGTAATTATAATCAGTCCAGTGCAAATACCATGAGCTCACTTGCTTCCCTCTCTTTGTCTTACTCACTTGGTAACTTCCCAGTCCTGAATGATCCATGCAGCTGAAAAACAACATTGTCTTTGAGAAAATCACATGATTATTTTAAGCTGGCTGGTATCACTTTAAAATTAGGAAAATCATTGTGAAATGGACTAGCATTCTTACATATTTAGTTTATGTATTCATCAGATATGTATTGGTAATGTTCTATGGACCAGGAGCTACCCTAGGTGCTAGAGTTATGAGTGAAAATTTTGAAGCAGATCTTGGTTGTTTTCTTTCTTTTTCTTTTTTCTTTTTTCTTTTTTTTTTTTTGCAGTACGCGGGCCTCTCACTGTTGTGGCCTCTCCCGTGTGGAGCACAGGCTCAGTGGCCATGGCTCATGGGCCCAGCCACTCTGTGACATGTGGGATCTTCCTGGACCGGGGCATGAACCCATGTCCCCTGCATCGGCAGGCAGACTCTCAACCACTGCACTACCAGGGAAGCCCAGATCTTGGTTTTTATGTGGCTTATATTCCATTGGGTCTAGAATGAAAGGCAGACAAAACCTGAGTAAATAAATAAGGATTCAGAGAACAGAAGATAGTATTAAAGGCTATTTATTCACTGAAAAAAATATGTATTGAGCACCTACTATCTGTCAGGCATGCCATTATAAAAAGAAAAACCTTAAAATAGGGTAATGATATAGAAAGGCCTGGAGTGGAGGGGAGACTGTATAAACTCTATTACGCCCCCCTTATTGAAGGATATTTTTGATGACACCTGAATTATAGAGGCTGGTAGAAGAGTTTTTCATGATGGAAAGATTAGTCTTCCAAACCCCTGAACTGGGTAAAAACATGTCCTGTCCAAAAACAGAAATAAAACACAGAAGGAAAATCTGCTGGCTCTTTGTGGCCCTGGGAAAGAGTGATGTAAGCTGAGGTTGGAGAGATAGGAAGGGATGATGGTGTGATATTTTTCAGTTTCCCCTTTGGTAGAGAGCTATGAAGGCAGAAAAGAAGCACTGACTCTCCTTCCTCAAATACCTTCAACCTTCCTATTTCATTCTAAGCAAATGTTCTCTCTCTCTCTCTCTCTGTAATAACCAAGAACTCTGAGACTTTCTTTCTAGCATTAGTTGTCTGGTTGGTCAAGTAAGACCCTGTGTTGAAAAGTAAAATATCCTAATTATAGTATAGAATAAATTTATGTTTTAATCAAGAACATCATTGGAATCCCACTTTCAACATGTGTATGTGTTGTGTGTATGCATTAGTCTTCAAGATAATTTAAGAAAAAATGTATATACTCATATACATAAGACGATATAAAGGCTGTGCTCTGCATAAGTGACTGATATAATTTGTATGTATGTGTTCTAATGATCTTAATCTCTCAACATTACATACAGAAATGTCTCTTCCACAATTTTCTGATTTAAGCCTTTCCCCCACTTCACCTCCTGTTTGTTAATCAGAAGGGGTCTTCTTCTGCAGCATTCAAAGTAGAACTGGGTTTTACAAAGCAATTCAACTCTGGAAGCCAAAAAAAGAAACGAAGTGGAAAATAATTGACAAATATTTTAAAGAAAGAATTTCTTATGCTCATGACATTTTAAATGACTGAATTTTTCCAGAGTATCTAAAATGCAAAGTAGATAATTTCTTTCAACATTTTGTTTTAGATTAAATAAATTTTCAAAGAAACCTCAGTATGTTTGGTTTTTAATGCCTCTTTCTGTGTCAACTAATTTTTTTTTTTTTTGAGCCCAAAGCAGGCTTTTAAAAAGTGTAGTGTGGCAATTGTTTTATACTGACAGGAATTTCCATATGCTGAAGATGTGAACATAATTCCTTGGCCTATTCAGAAGTAAACATGCCCAATTGTTAAATGAGTTCAGATTATTAAACATTCTCTGAATAGTTATATTTTTGTGAAATTGGCAATGCGATTTTACATTTTTTCTCCTTCTACCTGTCAGAGATAACTGGTCAACATGAAGACATGTTTGAAAGGTTTAGTAGTGCTGTAAGATAAGGTGGTTTCCCATTTTCTCCACTGACAGCTCTGGGCAGCAGGGTTCTTTGTCAAATTTCTGTACTATTTTAGTTCCTCCAGGCCACTGACAACCATGTGGTTTTCAGAGTTTTCTTGGCTTTGCATTATAGACTGCTCAGCTCTCCAGACATCAGTATCAAACTAGTGTTTACATCTAAATGGCTTCCTTCATTAAACTCCAGCTTTGATTTTCAATCTATTAAATTTGTGTGTTGTTCAAAGGAATAAAATGATCTGAAGCATTTATTTAATAGGCTTTGTTTGTACAATTATTAAATTAAGATCATCACTCAGTATTACTTCATCTGAAATGATAATTTCACAGCTGTCATTTTACAAGCAGTGTCAAGAGAATAACAGAATTTTGAAATCAATTTTAGTGAATAAAAGTTTTTTTCTCACTGTAGGATACAGTAAAACTGAACCAAATAATTTAATTTGGAAGTAAAACCAAAGTGAATTCACAAAATGTGTAAACTCTAGAACATTGTTTAGAGATTAGTGTTGCTAATTTAAGGTACTTCAGACTTACTTCACTGCATGTATACAGATCATTTGAATTAAGCAATTTTTCTATTTATAAGTAAATGATTATGATCATTCTAAGCTGCTAGAAGGAAGTTTCTTCTCTTAAATAGGTTTTACATTCTAAATAGTTTTACATATTTTAATTTACTAAGTAAATGTTTTATGCAAAAACAATGCAAAGATAAATTTGATCATGGATTCTACATTTCACAAAAGTTAGTCTTATGCTTTAGTGTATATTGGGATATCTCTATAAATAATACATTGATCATCAAAAGGAAATGGATTTCTTTTTAATGATATTACAGCATGGTCATGTTTAAATGCCTATTTAAAGAGAACCTCTTTCAGATGAAAGGGAATGGAATGTAGATAGATTCACCTTCCATTATCATATGATAAGAGCAGAGGAATGACCTTCAATGTCTTCCCAAACCTGAGATAAAACGGCTTTCTCTGGATACATAGAAAACAACGAAACAAAACAAGACAAAACCATGGCTTCCATTTACTCTGTCAATTCATCTTCTGCAACCTATCAGAAATGGTCAAATTGGGATTATCAAGGACTCATTTTAATCTTGGTTTCAATTTCTTTTTTCCAGAAGCATTTTGCCAGAGAAAACAAAAGTAGCAGTTTCCTGTTCTCACTTGCAACTTACATCTTTTTCTCTCTCCTTACATCCAGATTAAGGACAAAATCTAAAAGACTTTGGAATTATTTTTAGCCTCTTCACCATTTCATATTGAAACTGTGCAGGGCCCTGTGGGTCCCTCGGGTACAAAAGCCTCTCCATGACCCTGGTTTCTTGTTTGTAGCAAAAAAAAAAAAAAAAAAAAAAAGAGAGGGCTTTAGTCTCCCAGACCTTCCCAAGAGTTACAAAGAGCAGATTCAAACAGTTAATGATTAGGACAATAGAGTCACAGGACTCCTAGTTCCTTCTGAAGGGATGCAGATAACAATCTGATGCATATCTTTGAGTTGTTCTATAGAAACTAATATCCCCACTCAGGTGGAGGATGGCGGGTACATGCTGACCACAAGCACTAGACTCTGGACTGGTTGTAACCAGAATGTTGAGTTTCTGGAAACATAATTCCTGAACCTCACCACCAACCAATCAGAAGGTCCAGGACCTCATCATGTGTCCTAAGATCCTCTCCCCTAACTCTGTCTTTAAAAACCCTTGTCTGAAAGTGATCGGGAGTCCTGGTCTTTTGAGCATGAGCCACCCATTCTCCCTGCTTGGCCCTTGCAATAAACCTTTCTCTTCTCCAAACTCTGGCCTCACTGTGCACTGCACACAGGAACTTGGGTTCAACAAAATTTTTTTCTTTTTTTTTTCATAAATATCTCTTCATTTATTTCAGCCAAGATCTCAAAAACAATAAAATTAAATTGTACCAGAAAGTGTCAGCAAAAATTCTCTTTCTCTTAGGAAGTCTGTAATATTCCAAAGTGACTGGGTGTGAGCACAACTTTGTGTGCAGGAGCACATTGTGCTGCCAGGTGTCCTCTGGAGGTGGATATCTAGATGTGGGACAAGGGTAGAATCCAACTCTAGGATCTTGAGCTGTGTTAAGACATGGTCACTTCTTGGGCTGGAAAGTTCAGATGCCAATACCAGAGATGACGCTGTTCACAAATGGTCTGAGTTGAAGCTTAACCATAGGTTTGGAATTCTAGGAAGATCTGTTAGTTGTATTCTTGGCCCTGATCTCTGAATTATAAAGAGTGTTATTTGGTTAAGCAACAGGACTGTGAAAAGAAGAACTACCACAGAGAAACCAGTAGTTGGTCAGGAAAGTCAAGCATCCACATTCCACGTCCTTATGCATCACAGATGTGACCAGCTGTGAGCAAACCAGGTTCATTTCTTCTTTTCAGCCATCTTTATCAGCCGATGCTCTAAGTCTTGATTTAAGGATCAATGGAGACCAAGCAGTAGCAAGGCTTTTAGAATTAGTTTCCTTCTAATGACAGTTTTACTATAAAATGGATACAAATAAACCAACCCACCAATGGAAAACTGTGAAAAACTGGTGAGATCTGTAACAGCTATTATAGTTGTAAATTGTTTACATGATTTTATCATTGAATATATGTAACTTGCTTTAAAATAAGGCAGTAGCTTAAAGAAATGATGGCTTACCTATCTCTAGCCTTTAAAAGCATCCTATATCAAGACTGATAAGCAGTCAATTCTGTCTGTGGCTAACCCTGAATACTATAGACTACGTACCATAATGTTTTGCCCTCAGCAGGTAAAGAACAAATGTATGTGACAAATGTGAATATATAATTTCCCCTGTTCAAGTGAATAAAATTACACCCACTATATTCTACCTTCCTGCTGAGCCGACCTTCAACTTTTAGAGAAATAGGCATGTCTATGTGTTGAAATAAGTACAACTCTTTGTGTTATAGGAAGATAAGAACAGAGACTAATTCAGAAGCCTATACTTAATATTTATGAATCATATGGAAATACTTGGAATGGGTACCATTTTCAGTCACAGAACTTATTTTTAAATTAATTTTAAAGACCCCAAGATTAAAGTTTAAAAAACAAAAACAAAACAAAAAGAGAACATGAACAGCTATAGCTGTCCATATGCTGCTAATTCTAGCAGCCAGAGAGGAATTCCACCAAATGTCATGAGGCAAAGGGCCTTAGTGTTTGTTGTTGCCTGTCTTGGAGGAATCCATCAATGAATCTCCCATTTAATTGGCCTCTGGTCTTAACCTATCAAAGCATCTCTTTCCCTAGAGGAAAAGACTAGTAATAAATACTTAAGTTTAGTGTGTTATCTAACGTCCTTTATTATCATCCTAGAAAGTCTCAGTAAATATAAACATGAACTACTTATTGGAGTAAGTAGTGCCTGTCAGTGGTCACTCTATACTGATTTATTGAATGAGGAATACCTTGAACTTGAACTTCACTTGTTGCTCTCCCATCTCGGAAACTAAACTTAAGACATTGATTAAGCCCCACTGGTGTCTAACCTAGTGACTAATTCAAACGGGGCCAGCAGGGGCTAAAGCAAAAGGCTTATGGCATTAGTACTCAAGGCACCCTAAAACCTTTACCTGAGCCAACATAACTTACCTACTTACTTATGCAAACTCCACCCCACAGCTTAAATCTGGAAAAATCAGTGGGGGGCGGGGAGGGGGAGGGAGATCAACACCTATAACACACTGCATGTCACTGCTTCTGCAGCCATTCCTAGCCAACATGTGGGAAAGATTTTATTTGTCATCACATTTCACTTTTCCTTGATCCTCTACTTTCTTAATGGCTGCTTGGATAGCCTCTTGGCTGACCAGGAACTGGTGAGGTCCAACAGCATGCAGGTTCTCATCCAGTTCCAGGAGAATGGGGACTCCAGTAGGACAAGTAATGTTGATAATGTCTTTATCTGAGATACCTTCCAGATGTTTCAGGAGTGCCTGGCTGCTATTTCCATGGGCAGACATCAGAATGGTTTTACCACTTAATACTTCAGGAGCAATCCTTTCATTCCAATAAGGAAGGAGTCTCTCCAGAACATCCTTTAAGCTCTCGGATCATGGCAGCTGATCCAAAGGAATGGTGCACACTTTGTACCTCCAGTAGTTGTAGATTTCATGGTAGTAAGGATGGGACTCCTCTATGGGTGTTGGGGTCACAACACCCTCTATGGGTGTTGGGGTCACAGCTCTTCCTCCACAGTCTCACTTGTTCCTCGCCATGATTCAAAGCCATTTGCTCCCTGTTGAGACCCATCAAGGCTCCATAGTGACACTCATCGAGATGCCAGGAGCTTTCCATGGAAACCCACTCCTGCCCCAGCTCTTCCAGGATCAGCCAGGCTGTGAGGATGGACCAGTTCAGGATGGATATGAACATAAGATCAAACTCAAAGTTTAGTGCTTTGAGTTGCTGCCCACAGTTCTCAGCTTCTTCCATTCCTTCACTGTTAAGTTTTTGATCCACCCAGCTACAAAAACTGTTCTCTTTAACCCAAGCACCCTCTCCATGTCTTAACATAATCTTTGTACTTGGATATACTAATGGCTGAGCTTCTCTAGTGCTTTCCAATGGGCCAGTGTTCAGTGACAGCAATATGTCTGCAAAAAGGCCACCAGCGGCAGGCACTCCTCGGAAGTGCTGAGCAGCCAGTGCCTCTCAGGACTCCTCACTGCGGCCAGCGTCAACTCTCTTTTCTAGTCCGGGAGCCAGAAGGGGCAGGTCCTAACAAAAATATTTTTAATATCTTTTAGATGTGAAAAGGACAAATAGAATCACTGATCCAGGACTTTTAGAATATCCATGGTTAAATTTACTTTGAAAACATCAGTTTTCTATTTCAAAAGCAGCCCCTCATTCTGTGATTTGTAACAAAAATTATTAAAACTAGAAGATGCCTCATATATATGATTTTATATTAAAGATCAAATTTCAGATTTTTGCTTCATAAATTACACAACATGCCATTTGGAAAAGGCCAATATTTTGGTTCACTTGTCAATGCTCTCAGTGTTTAATGAAGCAAAATGTAGCTGTGTTGATATTTTTATTGTGGTACTTGATCATATTTTCATTGGCAGACCCGCAGATGGCCATTTTTACTCCAGAAAATATCTGGCTAGATAAATTCTAGTTTTGATCTACTTGTTGTTCACATATGTTTGGAAATCTCTGCTGCCTTTGCTTTTTACAATGAAAGCTTTTATAATGAAATATTTACATTGACTTCTTAGCTTTTTTGAAAGCCCTCCTCAGTCTGCATCTCAACTTATCTTTCCAAGCTTTATTTTACTGTTCCCTTCGTATGTCCCTTGCTTTAGCTAAGTTGAACTGATCATCATTCTATATGAAAATCTGTCATTGTTCCTTCATTCCTGGGCCTCCCTTCACTGGAATTTTCCTGACGTCCAACAACTCACCCTAACCCTTATCTCAAGCATGATTGCCACCTATTAAAGTACCATGTGTCCAAAAGGACTAATCTCCAAAATATATAAACAGCTCATGCAGCTCAGTATTAAAAAAACAAACAAACAAACAAACAAACAACCCAATTAGAAAATGGGCAGAAGACCTAAATAGACATTTCTCCAGAGAAGACATACAGATGGCCAAGAGGCACATGAAAGGATGCTCAACATCACTAATTATTAGAGAAATGCAAATCAAAACTACAATGAGGTATCACTTCACACCAGTCAGAATGGGCATCATCAGAAATTCTACAAACAATTAGTGCTGGAGAGGGTATGGAGAAAAGGGAATGCTCTTGCACTGTTGGTGGGAATGTAAATTGATATAGCCACTATGGAGAACAGTATGGAGGTTCCTTAAAAAACTAAAAAAGGAATTACCATATGACCAGCAATCCCACTTCTGGGCATATACCCAGAGAAAATCATAATTCAAAAAGACACATGCACCCCAATGTTCATTGCAACACAATTTACAATAGCCAGGTCATGGAAGCAACCTAAATGTCCACTGACAGACAAATGGATAAAGAAGATGTGGTACATATATACAATGGAATATTACTCAGCCATAAAAAAGAATGAAATTAGGTCATTTGTAGAGACATGGATGGACATAGAGACTGTCATACAGAATGAAGTAAGTCAGAAAGAGAAAAACAAATATCGTATATTAATGCATATATGTGGAATCTAGAAAAATGGTACAAATGAACCAGTTTGCAAGGCAGAAATAGAGACACAGATGTAGAGAACAAACGTATGGACACCAAGGGGAGAAATCGGGGGTGGGAGTGGTGGTGGGATGAATTAGGATATTGGGATTGACATATATACACTAATATGTATAAAATAGATAGCTAATAAGAAACTGCTGTATAAAAAAATAAATTAAAGTTTAAAAAATAAAATAAAATAAAGTCCCATATGTCTAATCTTTCAACTCCATAAGTGCTGCACTAACTTTTGCAGATTTTTTTCCTTCCTTGAACTCTGGAAGTATGGCCTTATTTCTTAGGACAAATTTCTGTTTACAAACTGTAAGCTTCTTGTTATCTTTCTCCTTTCAGAGTACTTATTCACATACTCTCACTACAACTATTCAGCAATATTTTCACCTCCTTTCTTCCTTTTCCTGACCCCTCTACTTTGCATCAATCTTTACAACTCTCCTTTCTCTTTTTTAACTTGAACTTCATGGCACTCTTAATATTATTCATACCCCCTAGAGCTTATTTCTTTATTTTAAGCCCAACTTTGAATGAATCAATACATCTTCCCTGTGCCTTATCTTCTGCTCTGTGGAAAAAAAAAAAAAAAAAAAAAAAAAAAAGTAGAAGCCACCAGATAGTCTCCCTGATCCACCTACATGCATCCCATTTTACTAGTAAAGAATTGTTCTGCGTGTGCCAGTCTGAAGAAAATCTCCCCACCTGGCTGTAGATCCCATCTACTCCTTTAGTCACAAGTACTTTATCCTTCTCTGACAATTCTATCCTTTCTCTCATACATTCAACTTCTTCTCATTGTCCCAGAGATCTTAAACATAGTCAAATTTATTTAATTAGTTAAACAAACAAAGAAAAACACAAATCCAAGCTTTATTCTCCCTTTCCTTCCTCTCCAGTTACAGGGTCATCTCTCTTCTCTCATTTATAGCCAGAAGGTCAGATAGTGAACTACACTCAAGGTCACGATTTCTTTTGTTCCTACTCACTGCCCTACTGAAGCTAACATGCCTTCAATCATCATGATTCCATGAAGTAATTTTCACCAGTGTGACTAATGATTTCATGTTGATAAAGATAATGGATATGTTTAAAGTACTTATTTCATATCTTTGTAGTATTTGAGCCAATTAACCACTGTCTTAAAACACTTTCCTTCCCTTCATTTCCATGACATGATTTCTCCTAGTTTTCTCGTAACCCTCTGCCTGCTCCTTCCCTGTCTCATTTGTCATCTCACCCTCCTTTACCTAGCCATTAAATTTAGAGTTCCTCAAGGTTCAATCCAAAACCTTCTCCTCTCTCACTTAATATTCTCTTCATAGGTAATCTCAACCACACTCAGAGGGGTAATCACCATCAATGCTCACCTCTGCCTCAGATTTCTCCCCTGAGCTAGACCTACTACTCTGAGTCTTAGCCAGTCTATTTTCCACACCATAGCTAGAGAGAGATTTAAAAAATCAGAATCTGAAATTGTCTTTCCAGACCCTCTCCTCCAAATTCTCCACTCCTGATTAAATTTCTTCAATCCTTTCCCTTTGGGATCTTCCCACACTAGGCTTTCTTCACTTCAATCACTCAGGCCTCATTTTGGTTCATAGTGATCACCATGATTTCTCCAACTACTAGTAATTTACACATGCTGTTTCTTTTTTCCTAGATGCTCTCCTCTTCTCCCTTTAACTTAAGTACAACTCATCCTTCAAATTTCAGCTAAAATAGAACTTTGTCAAGGAAGATTGTCCAGACCTTTCTGACTAGAAGACCCCCTCACTTACGTACGGCATATCTCTCCTTCACACCACTTAGCAGAATTGTCAACTTTTCTCTGATAGTGAGATTATTAGATTAATATCTCGCTTCCTTCCCAAGGGCAGTTACCTGGTCTTTCTTTTCTTGAAAATAAATTCCCAATATCTAGAACAGAGCCTAATATAAAATGGTAGTTCAATAAATATTTGGTTGGTGCTTCCCTGGTGGTGCAGTTGTTGAGAGTTTGCCTGCTGATGTAGGGGACATGGGTTCATGCCCTGGTCTGGGAAGATCTCACATGTCACGAAGTGGATGGGACCGTGAGCCATGGCCTCTGAACCTGCGTGTCCGGAGCCTGTGCTCCAAAACAGGAGAGGCAACAACAGTGAGAGGCCCGTGTACCAAAAATAAATAAAAATAAATAAATAAATAAATAAATAAATTTTTGGTCAATGAATAAATGAATACATGATGAATTCCTCTTTCAGTATACATCACTCATCAAAATATACTATACACCTTGCCCTTAATAAGAGTTTTACAAGTAGTTATTGTATTGTATTGTATTAAGTGATATATCAAATATTAAGTGATATATATCATATATTCAACTATATTTATATATGGTATATAATATGTATTTATATATACTTGAATGATTGAATGCTATTTAAAAGAAAACATAAATAGAGTAGAATCTGTAACTCAGAACAACATATTGATATTCAATTCAACTCTGTTCATGATTATTTCCATACTGTTTTGTGTGGTATTTGAACAAGAACCATGGCAATTGGTTTTCTTTTGGATTAAGAAATTTGCAATAATGTCCTTCAGCTCATTTATTAGAACATCTGATTAAGGTTGGCTGTAGCAGTTTCTGTTTAAATTGAAATGTCACTTTGTTGTCCCTTTTAGACTGACATGAATTGACTAATCATTTACATTTTACATTATATTAAACTCCAAGTTCTTTGAATGATATAGCTAGTAGTGTCATACTTTTGGAGTGTGGTTTTGATGAATATATTTGTCCTACTCCCTAGGAAAAAAATGGTTATAAAAGCTCAATATAACATTATTCATTTTCCTGGCTTACCCCACACCTTGTTTTTGAGAGCAGCATGCATAAAACAGTAACAAAAAAGTTATATTTTAAGGATGATTCATTTTAACACATTTTGAAGTAATCATTAGTTTGTGATCTCTTATTAATAGAGGAGATGCAAAAACCACAAGCAATAACCACTAATTAAAGTCACTGATGCGAGAAATTTGAAAGAAACACTTTACGTTTTCTTTGGAAGAAAATTCAGAAGTATGGCAGGGCTCTGGTTAAGTTTACAAATTTTACCTAGTCCCGGATATCTAATATCCAAATTGTACATTCTATATTAATCACTATTTCTAATTAAAGTTTGAAAATATAATATTGTCTTTTTATTAAACAAAAATGAATGTTGATTTCCACTAATTAAAAAGGAAATTATTATCACAGGATGGGGTTCCAGGGAATTCTAAAATATTTGCCAGGTTGATTTTGTAATAAATATTTTAATACAAACATCAATGAAATTATATTAAACAATTAAAATGAATGATTAACAATAAGCACTTTAGTTCTTATCTAATTATAAAGTAACAATCTCCTGACTGGTCTTTCTGCCTGCAGTCTGGCTATATCTAAGCTCTACTCCTCCTTGCAAGCAGAATGGGCTTTCTACATGCTAAGCAGATTGTGTCTTTTTCTTTGTTCAAGTTCTTTGATTTCTCCCCTAGCATTTAAAAGTAAGTCCAATGTCTTCAATTAAAAACCCTGGACCTTCATGATCCAGATAGAACCTGTCTCTCATTCCAGCTTTAGTTAAAGCCATTTATAGAAACACACACACACACACACACACACACACACACACACACCCTCTCCCTCCAGGCAATGGAACTGCCTACATTTCCCAAATGCTTTATATTGTTCCATTCTCTGGTCATTCATAGGGTGTTTGTACTACAGGAGAAAGCCTCTCCCTTTCTTCACCTAATTCCTGCTTATTTTTCAAAGCATTTTCCAAATTAAACTGAATATAATACAGTTAAAATATCACCTCTTGCAGGATGCCAACTCCTGATGCTCCAGTTTCTTTTAGGACCCCAGAGCACTTTGCAGTAAACCTCAGTCACAAGACTTTATAACTATAAGCATCAATTTGCTTGTCTGACTTGTGGCAAAAATGTGTATACTTTGAGGACTAAATTTTCTTTAATTTAGTATCTGCTGGCCCCTGACATACCAAATTCACTTGCCAAATACTTATCTATCTGGTGTGATGTGGCAGTCCCTTAGGTTAGAGCTACAGACACAGAGCTTAAAGACACATGGACCCCATCCCTGGGGAGTGGATCATGCATAGATAAACAGTAGAGACTCAATACTTAGTTGCTAATTGAATTAAAAAACAAAGAAATCTCAGTTCTGAAAACTGTCTAAAGAGAAAGCTAAAAACTTTAATTACAAAATGGTGAGAATGACAAATTATTACAATTTATTACAATATATGATTAAATGCATGCACTCTAAATCACTGACTGTGTTACACAAATTTAAGTTAACTGCATGAACTAAAATTGAAACTCAGCTCCTCTCCTTCTTTGCCATTTACTCATTCCTATGATAAATGGCATATGGAATATTTTGTTTATTGGGATCTTTGGTTTCAAGGATCACGTCCTACCAAGCCACCTTGTTGATATCTCCTTCCTAATCTGGCAGTGTAAACGTCAAAGACTAAGATAAAAGCATTAGTCTGATTTCTAACTTGGAAGCTTCATAGAGAATTTTAGCACTGGTGGTAGAAACAGAGATTGGTGTTGGGTGGGGACAGAAATAACTTTATGCTGCCCCGGCTAATTACTGACTCCACAGGCAAATGAAACACTTGTTACTGGCAACTTTCGAAGCCTACCCATAGTAGATATTTGTGACATTTACTAATATGTCCAAAACTATTAATGTTGCATGTCAACACCACTTTTGCCTACTTCAATACCAACTACCATCTGCTTTGCTCATTTGTCAAGAACAAAGCTTTTGTCCCAGAGTGTGCTGGCAGCTGCTCTGTCAATGGAAGGATTACCACTCAAATACCAGCTTTCTATCAGGATACCCCTTGGTTGAGGATTTGTCTCCAGAACAAAAGGGTTGCTACTTCCAGAGTACATCCAAAACAATGTGCAACGTGCAGTATCAGGGAGAGGCAATCTTGTTACTTAAGGTAAACTTGATGGGGAAATTACTGTGGGCATCACCTGAGGGTCCACTATGGTCGATTTTTCTATCAATGACTGGAGGACACATTTGATTCATTTCAGCCCAAAAGCATTCTCTAAAGTGTTATAGATGTGTTTAACATCATTCCTAAGAGAAGGGAGACAGGCAATTTGCTTTATCTGTTTCAAAATAGTATTATTCTTACTGTGCAACTCAGGTAACTCTACCATTAGGTGTTACATAGATATTTGAATGGGTTTCCTGATATAATTCGAGAGAGATTTTGATGAAACTGGTCAGCAATAACCTCTTTGGTTGGTTAATTTTACAAAAAATGCCTGTGAACATTTTCTTAAAAATGAAATTGTAATAGAAAAAAGATGCACTCACATAAAGTACCTTGTAAAATGTGTTTAACTGGAACTTCGGGGATTCTTTTTCTCTTTGTACATTTTTGGATGACTGGGACAGGATACAGAATATTTTTCTGAGTTATTTTATCCTTTCAGGGCAGAGATACAAAAATCTTAATCAAAGTTCCTGTATATTGTGTGGCAAGGTACCCTATGAGGATACAGAAGCAAGTAACTCCACATATTGCATAGATCTTGAAATGAGGGGAACTCCATGCTACCGAAAACTTATTTAACAAAAAAAATCTGGCATTGTTCCTAGAGCTTCTGGCTTTGTGCCACTTAATGAAACACTCATGATAGATGAGCACTCTCCCTGTCATGCCTATAAAGGAATGCTTGATGATTTTATTAACATAGGCAATATTGAAACCTCTCTTTGATGAACATTCTAATAAGGATGCCCTCTATGCTAGCAAAAGTTCAGGCAAATAACAAGGAAGAACAAACAGATGAAAGGAGACATCACAACATTGCAACACATGACAGGTATCTGACTTCAATAATCATGTGCTCTGGAACAGTATGCAATATATAGAATTATGTATAGCAATATATTATATATATAGGCCCAAAGAAAGAGAAATTCTGATTTTCAACTTGCAACTGGCAATGCTACAAAAATGTAGTCCCCCTTACGAAGCAATATCTTGATTTTGAGAATTTGTGTTATTTAAATCACAATCCGAATTTTTTTTTATTTTAGTATCTTATGGTAGTTGAAAATTTCTTCACTGGAATTAGCAAGTGAAACACAAAATGAGCTAAGAAAAGTTTCACTTGTTCAGAGAGAAACCAACAAACCAATTCAGGAGTCTACAGAAATCATGGCAGTCTAGACATGGAAATTTTGCCTAAAGTCTATTGCTATTTAGGTGAAAACTTTAGACTTGGTGGTTAGCTGTTAATAAGGAATATTCTGGAAATGAGGGAATTGCAAATGTGCAAATGCCATACCTGTTTGTGTTTGACCTGCCTTTTCATTGCAAAACTATTAATGTTGCATGTCAACACCAGTTTTGCCTACTTCAATACCAACTGCCATCTGCTTTGCCCATTCCTGCCAATCCCTTACTATCTAGTTTAAAAGTCATACATTATTTTTTTAAACATCTTTATTAGAGTATAATTGCTTTACAATGGTGTGTTAGTTTCTGCTTTATAACAAAGTGAATCAGCTATACATATACATATATCTCCATATCTCCTCCCTCTTGCATCTCCCTCCCACCCTCCCTATCCCACCCCTCTAGGTGGTCACAAAGCACCGAGCTGATTTCCCTGTGCTGTGTAGCTGCTTCCCAACAGCTATTTTACATCTGGTAGTGTATATATGTCCATGCCACTCTCTCACTTCGTCCCAGATTACCCTTCCCCGTCCCGGTGTCCTCAAGTCCATTCTCTAAGTCTGCATCTTTATTCCTGTCCTGCCCCTTGGGTGTTCAGAACCCCCCCCCCTTTTTTTTTTTTTTTTTTTTTTTTAGATTCCATATATATGTGTTAGCATACGGTATTTGTTTTTCTCTTTCTGACTTACATCATACATTCTTGGAAGCCTCCTTTAAACCCCACAGCTGCCTCTTGATATACTCCTCTAACTTTATCTTCTTTATATCACCTCTTATACTGTGCCTAAATTGCCTGTTTACTTGCTTGCCACAATGAGATTATGACCTCCTAGAGGACAGAACAGTTGTCCTATTTGAAATTATAGCCCAGAGTTTAAAACCTAACAAACATAATATTTTTGAATGAATACATTAATGAAGATATAAATGAATATCTGCATTCATTATATAAGCCAATAGTGACTTATAAAATCATATTTAAAATATGTTCTGAAGTAACACACATATTTCAGGAACCATTATAGAGTTGAAGTGAAACATTTATTTGACTATAAAATAACTGATCATAATGCATTCGGCCTCTTTGGAATATCAAATACACATGTTTGTATGGGTTTTATATATATATATATATATATATATATATATATATATATATATATATATATATATATATATATATATATATACTTTTTTCTATATCTCCCATATATCCTAATAGGTATTTATATAGATAGATAGATATAGATGATATAGATATATCTTCATCAAAATCTCTGCAATATTAGCATTTAATATACCACAAAACTTATGACATATTTACTCTCTTGGACATGGACATCCAGAAAAATCTTATTTATCTCAGCTCTATAAAAATGAAATATATTGAATAATATTTTATTTTATCCCAAAACAAAACATAAAAGTCTTGAAAGATACACATTTTAAGAAATAAATTCTTATTTGGTTAAATCCAAGTAACTCTTTAAGTTCAGTTTTAGCCATAATTAGAGAATTTAATTGTTGTTTCTTTTCTTTGGATAGGATTGTTGTGTCAATATAAAAATACTTATATATTATTCATTTCAGAGCTTACACTGAATTTCAGTGAGAAAGGAAATTCTTTTTTAGCAAAAGTTATGAGTTTAATTATAAAATATATAATATTTTGAAGACATTACACTGGAGGTACAAGTTTATGATATGATACAATAAAAATTTTATGAATGTATATGATACTAAATGCATTAATTAGATTTGTGTGTTATACCATACATTTGTAAATATATAATTTACAATGTTGCCAATTACATTAGTAAAACCATTCATCTTTTTTTTTTTTTTTTTTTTTTTTTTTTTTTTTGCGGTAGGCGGGCCTTTCACTGTTGTGGTCTCTCCCGTTGTGGAGCACAGGCTCTGGACACGCAGGCCCAGCGGCCATGGCTCATGGGCCCAGCCGCTCCGCAGCACGTGGGATCCTCCCAGACCGGGGCACGAACCCATGCTCCCTGCATCGGCAGGCGGACTCTCAACCACTGCGCCACCAGGGAAACCCAAAACCATTCATCTTTGACAAACAATTTGTGTACATTAGCTTCTTTTGTCTTTTTAACTATTCCTTTGAATTACTCTTGGAAATATTTACTTTACTTTTGGAGACTTGATATAGTATATGTATTAAAATATTTTCAAAATAAATACAAAAGCACAAAACAATAATTTATATATTCAGTCTTGTTCTATCATTAAAAATAATATCAATTTCACTATTAATTCAAATTATATCTGTAAACAATCATACTATTTCAGTTCATGATTTCAATGATTCATCTTATGAAGAAAGTATATCTCCCTCAAGGTAATAGGTTAAGTCTATAATACCGAGGTTTTCAAAATATTTGAAATCTGATTCAACATTTTGTGAACTTAGAAATACTCTACTATTAGGTTTGTAGCAGAATTTTTCTTTTTGTTGACTATCAAAGATGATATCTTTGTTAGTTACATTACTCTGCATTTATACAAAGGCTGTTTAAAATTTAAGGTAGGAGTAGTAGACAAAAATGTATTTAACAAGGTCGTTTTTCAAATTTGAAGAGTTCCAGCGCTTTGCAATGCATCAAAAAGCAATTTGTAATTGACAGTTTTCTTACCTAGAGTGTTTCTCAGTCAAGAGGTTGTTCTCCAAAGACAGTCAGCTGGGTAAATGTCAGAAGCACAAAAAGTAAATTATAGTACAAATAGTGTTGATATTTCTATGAAATGGAAGAAAAGCATATTTATTTTTAAAATATAGAATTTTATTTAAAACAAGTGAAAACTTTCTATTGTGACCTTTACAAGATTCCAAACAGTGACAAATTTGGTCATTACAAATAACCTTTTCCAGAAAGAGCTTTACCATTTGGGACTTTCATTTGGTAATATATGTGAATTAATTTCCTTTCTACAAAATAACTCATGATATTAAACTTTTTATGAGATATTTTATCCCTAAGATTACAGTTTTAAACAAGTTTTAGAAGGGAAAAAAGTAAGGGAGCAGCTATATGATAGCCTATCATTTTAACTTGTATGGGGGGAATTATTAAGTCATTTTCTCATTTCTTCCTTCTGTAGAGAATGATATTGTACTTTTGTGAGCTTTGTGGGTAATTAAGTCTCACAACATTCTTAAAGAGCTTAGTAGAATTCTATTCAGAAGATTCACTCTAAAGCAGTTTCCAACTTAATAGATGGGATTCTCTGCATTGTTAAACCATTTGTTTGGAATCTGGTATTCCTTTTCACCATATAAATAATATGATGTATGGTGGTTTAAAGTAGTTTTCCAAGTTAGTCTTCACTATTTTTTTTAACTCTTGGGTACCCAAAGAGAACGTGTGTGTGTGTGTGTGTGTGTGTGTGTGTGTATTCTAGAATATATAAAATTATATAAAATTATGAAAATAAATTTAAAAGTGGGCAAATATTATTACCCACTCTCAGTAGCTTGCATAATAACATCTCTATCAGAATATGAGTTCCAGTCCCAATCTAGAATTATAAGACCACAAACTGACCCACTGCACCTGACAAAAATGTTCTTTTTCTTCAGTCCCACATCTCTAAGACACTGAAAACCAAGAAGACCATAGGTCTGTTTCAATGATTGGATTTTCTCATTTTACGACAGGATTTCTGAAAGGCAGAGGAAGGGAATGCATAGCAACACATAAGGGATTAAGGTGCATTAAAAGACCAGGTCTCTTTCCCTAGTTTAAAGTCCTTGTCAAATTAGTCCTGAGTTGTTTTCACCTTTCCATCTCTTTCCTCCCAGGAACACTGTCCCTGCCATCTTCTCCATGGTTAGCCAGCCACTTAGTTGCAAACTCTATGGACTACTGGGAAAATAGAATACTTTATACCAGGCTGTCTACAAAACCTGATAGAGAATGGTGAGTGTCCCCAGAAAGCTAATACATAATAAGGAGTGTGACATTAGCACTTTTCAAAAACTCTTTAAGAATTATTAATAAAAATTATATCAGTATTCTTTGGAAAGTAGAAAAGACTAGATTTAGACCTTGCTTCCCAGTTATATATGAATGGCAATGAACTTCTCTGACCACTGTATCTAAAATGGTAGCCACAGATTCGATCCTCTAATTCTGCTTTGTAACCTTTATCATTACTGATATATTTGTTTTCTGCTCCTTGCACTGGAGTAAAAGCTTCAGTGATGCAGATATGTTTGTTCTGTGTAAGTTTGTGTGGTATTCTCAGGTGTTAGAACAGTGACTAGCATACAGTAGGTACTAGATAAATATTTGTTGAGTGAATGAACAAATAAATGAATACTAATTCAAAGACTTAATTGCTTTGAAACGTGACTCCCTTGACAATACATGCTTATATACATTGCAAATAAGAACAAACTATCTCTTAATGGGAAGACAGTTTTAGACACCTGCTTAATGACTGCTTTGCACATACATTTCCTGTATGAACTGGTTTCTCCTAATCCAAGTCTCCTTCCACAGCAGTTGTTAGGCTTCCCTCTTTCTCACCAGACCTGACTTCAAAGCCACAATTCAAATAGGCCACCTGTTTTCTCTGCTTCACAAATTAGATACTACATGGTTCAAAGCTGAAAAGGAGCATAACAAAGTGGATGAGAGACAAAAAGGATAAAAATCAGAGCTTGAAAAAAGAAAATTAGAAAATGTCCATAATATACATAAATTGCACTACACTGCAGAAAGTGATTATTTGTTCATCTAGTCTCTTCAGATCCTGAAATGCTGAGATAATTCTACATACATTTTACCCATGAGGGTGTCCAAGAAGACTGTGAGAGTCACAGAGGTGATAATACAGCCTACTATGGGTGGTAGTGGCCAAGCCATTAAAACATTTCTTGGTTCCTTTGTATCAGAGACAAACAGGATACTCATGCCTACAGAAAATATGTCCCCTTATTAGAACACAAAAGATGCATGAAACCATAAAATATTATTAATTTTACAATGCTATTATTTAACAGAGATGATATGGAAATTAAGCTTTACCTGATAGAATACTACCTGAAAGTTAATTTGTTTGAAGGAATTAGTCTAATTCCACATAGGATTTCAGGTGTAATAATGAAACACATACACTAAAAATCAAAGGTAAAAGGGTAATAATGAATCAGAATCAGGAAACTGTGAAAGGAGTTTAAAGGCCAGAGTTAAATATAACTATCAAATTTGATTCAGTTTAGTCACAATTCCCACAAATGTTAGTTAGATACCAATTAATACCAATGCAAAAATAAGATGAGGTAATGAACATGATGAAAACACTAACTTCAATTCCATAAACTTAGTTTTAAGCATCTGAGATATTCCAGGCTCTATTAAGAAATATTGAGGATCCAAAGACAACTACCCTACTGAAACTTGGCACCTGGCCATCATGCCACTTCTAGCTCTATTAGAATTTATTTTCACTTTCTCTTTATTTTTTTTATTTTTACATTTTAAAATTATTTCATAGACATATAATCACCTACTATGTTTGATATTATTGTACTGGTTAAATATGTCAAAGTCTCATGTACTCTAATTGTTTTGCTTTAACTATGAATACTTACATCTTGAGTACAAGAATACAGTCTAACCTTAAATCAATACACTTCTCAAAAGAATCAGGTGTTTTGTGAGATTTTATATCTAGAACCATACTGTGATTTGAAAACACGTTTCCAGTGAAATGATGGACATATGTAATCTAAAAAATAAAAATTCAGAGAAGATAATAAGTGCCTGTGAAATGCACACATATTTTCAAGGTGTTGGACTAAAAATCCAGTACAATGGGGTTTAGATTGCAGCTTAAAATAATAGTTACTACTCAGTGGGAATCTATTTTATAGCAAGAGGTATTCTAGGTGCTTTAGACACTCTGTCTCTAATCTAATCTTGAAAAAATTCCTGGGGATTACATATCATTTATCTGATTTTATATAAGGTGAATTTAGGCTTGGGGAAGGGGTTAAGACTTGCTAGAGATCAGGTAAAACTAGAACAGCTGGGGTTTCAATTCTCAAGGGTTTCTCAACACTTCAAAGTCTGCTCTTTCCACTAAAGTAGGCTGACTCTCAATCCTTAATTGACTGAACTAATCAAAAATGACACAGAATTACTTAAGGCTGCCCCTTTAAAATGCTCCTTCATGATGCTGAGCCTACCAATCAAGTAGGATCTTACCGTTTAAATGCTCCAGAACACGTCAGCATTTTTGCATTTTTAGAAATAGCTTGTGTTGTAGCATTATTATTTACTTACCTGTTTTGGCTCTTTTACTAAATTATATTATAGAATACTGACATCAAGTTTAATAATATATTAGGATAAAAATATGGAAGCCTGTGTTAAGTCTTTATACCTTGGCAAACTCAGCATATCAAAAGGATATTTACATATTAGTTTATCACAGCAAAACTCAATACTGATTATATAATCTTAAGAGCCTTCTTTTTTCTAAGCCTCACTAGATCACAAAGGTGCTCTAGCTCATGCCTCTCCTAAGGACATTATATATATATATATATATATATATATATATATATATATATATATCTTCAAACAGGAAGGGACATTTCTAGTTGGTCTTATCTGTAGACACACAAATCTCCCCCAATATGGACAGTCTTCCTGTGGTTGTGTTACAAGAGTCCTCCTACCCAGTGTCATTTGAGCCTGTAGAAGGAGACTGAGTTTCGTTCAGAAGCAAAGGAAAGCTTTATTCTTTGATCAAAGAATGGAGAGGTTCGGGCTAGTGCTCCAGAGTACAAGATCTCCCTGAAAGGCCCTCAGCTGGGCTATTGTATAAGGATCTTGTCAGTGGGGAGGGGGGCAGAGTTCTTGCAAGTCTCGCACAGCTGTGCTGCTGCTGCTTCTGCTCCCAGAACTTACTCCTGATTGCAGTGTCTGACGCAACACCTCTGCACATGGCCCACCACCGCCATCTTGAATCAGTGTGTGCCCAGCACTTGGGAACAGGCGCCTTGGAGCTGAAGTATCCTGTGCAGCCACTTCACACTGGGAACTCTGGTCTGAAGTGCCGGGTACAAGGCCTCTGCACTTGGAACCCTAAGAGCAAGTGAAACTAGACGAAGTACAAAGGAAAAGGAAAAAAACAGGTTAGACTTTTTTATTTTATTAAAAAATAAAATATTTTATTACCCAGATTCTATATTTCCCAGAGGATAATTAATGGGTTTTGCTGGTGACAAAGCCTTCTGTTGTTTGTCCTGTTCCTCATTTTTGAGAGGCACTGAGGGACGCAGGTCTGCTGATTTGAGGCGTCGTCATAACCCAGGTTGAGGAGCGGTACTTGTCAGCTGCCTGTAGACGTGTTCAATTGTCCCCAGACCTTAGCCCTGTTTGCCCTGAGCAACAACCTTTTGTCTAACGTTTTGGAGACAAAGGGTACCAGATAATTTAAGATGAATGGTGCAAATATTAGAAGAGAATAATGGTCACATGTCAATTTTTTCCTGAAAATGAAGGTATCTAGGTCTTTTGTAGGCAAAAGTGTGCCCTGATGTTGAGGCTCACTGCCGTGGCCTGAATCTCCCTGGTGATACTTTTGTTGTTTTCCAGAAGAGAAGCTTCAGGTCAGAGAGGGGTTCACAGGAGTAGTCAAGGGGGTCTGTTGCACCAGGTTGTCTCTCTGGACGTTGGGGCTCAGAGGCCCTCTTCACTTGAGTGTGATGTTCCTATAGAGTGATCCCTGCAATTTCAGGGCACAGTAGGTGGTTAGGATTACCAAGTGAGGCCCATTCCACTTAGGAGTGAGCTGACCTTCTGGGCTTTCTGATTTTCCAGGTTTTTAGGTTCACCCAGTCTCCTGGCTGGAAGGGGTGGAGGGCCAGGTCAGTGGATGCAGGCAGCACCTGGTTACCATATTCAGTGAGAGCTTTCAAGGTTTCTCCTATCTCGAGGGCATACTTGAGTTCCATTACAAGGGAGTTAAGGTGTCCCTTCTCTTGGGCATGGGGAGTGGGTCTACCATACCTGAGCTCAAATGCACTTAATTTTAACTTACCCCTTGGGGCTAAATGCATGTGGAGCAAGGCAATGGAAGCAACTTAATCCAATTTTCTTGAGTTTCCTGATGTACCTTGGCTAAGGCCTGTTTCAAGGCCTGATTGGATCTCTCTACTTTCCCTGACAATTGGGGTCTCCAGGCTGAGTGCAAGGTTAATTTTATGTCCAGGGCACTCATCCCCTTTGTCACTTGAGACACAAATGCTGGATCATTATTACTTTGTAGGGATCCTGGGAGCCCAAACCTGAAGATTATTATCTTTAGTAAAACCGTAACCACTTCAGCTGCTGTCTTAGTTCTAGCAGGCAATGCTTCTATCCACCTAGAAAACGTGTCTACCAGCACCAAGGGATACCTGAAATTGCCCAGTACTCTTGACAGGACAGGAAAATCAATCTGCCAGTCTTGGCAAGGATATGTCCCTCTGGTCGGAATGGGCCTTATCTAGTGACCTCTGAGGGGTCTGGTGTTGGGGTCGTTAATCCGACTGATTATACTTTTTATGTCAGGAGTTACCATGACCTCAACTAACCAAGTACATAGGGCTTCCCTCCTGTAGTGAGTTCCTTTTTGAGCCTCCCTGATGGCTTGACAAGCTGCAGTTTGGGGAAAGGAATATTGCCCATGTTCATTAACTAGCCACACATGGCCTCCTAGATCTCTATTGATGCCCCATTTTCAGGCTTTGTCTAATGCTTCCTTTGTGTAGATTGGGGAAGACCCAAATAAGATTTCTATTTCAGGAAGTTTGGAACTAGCACCAAACTCTTAATGGATTCCTCGAAAGACCAAAAGATATAACTGGGGGTCCCCCTTGAATTTGTAACAGCCCGTGCTTGAGACAGTCTCTCCTCAGTTAGAATATCCCACAGGAAGTTAGACGGGACCGCCTCCAGTGCAGAGCAGCTTGGCCACGTTAGTTCCTGATCAACTTGGTTCATTAAGGGGTGGCACAGCTGTCTGAGGCCAGGGTGTTCTCTTTCTTCCTTCCAGCTGAAAGGGAGGAGTTTTCAGACTTCCTGCTGGGTGACAGCTAAAAGCTCCAGGAATTCCTACAGGACACTCCAAAGGCCGTGGGCAGGGCTGCTTTATTGAGTTCTTGTCAGCAGGGAGGGGGCAGAGTTCTCTCAGGTCTGCACAGTTGTGTTACTCACAGCACTCCAGATCACAGTGGCAGCACAGTGTCTTTGTACACAGCCTGCAGAGCTAAGGTGTCAGGCACAATGGTTTTACACTAGGAACTCTGGTGTGAAGTGCTGTGTGTAAGGCCTCTGTACCCTACAAACAAGTAAAACTAGATGAAGCACAAAGGAAAAAAAAAAAAAGGTCAGACTTTATTACCCATATCCTATTTTTATTTCCTGGGAATTGTGAATGGGCTTTGCTGGTGACTGTCAGCAGAATAAAGTGTCCTCTCCTCCTCTAAAGTTGTCTACAGCCTAATAATCCCTGAAACCTATGATTATGTTATGTTACATGCCAAAGCGGAATTAAGATTGCAGGTGGAATTAAGATGCTAATCAACTGACTTGAGAGTTAATCCTATATTATCCAGGTGGGTCCAGTGTAATAATAAGAGGTATTCAGAGAGAGAGAGAGATGTGACTATGGGGAATGTCAGAGTAAATGTGATAAAGGAGGGACCATCCATTCTTGGCTTTGAAGATAGCAGAAGGGGAGCATGAACAATGGAATGCAGTTAGACTCTAGAAGCTGGAAAGGCACAAAAATGGATTCTCCCTTAGGGCCTCCAAATAAGAATGTAGCCCTTCCAACACTTTGATTTTAGCATAGTGAGACTCATTGTGGACTTCTGAACTATAGAAAAGGAAGCCAATAAATCTGTGTTGTTTTAAGCCACTACGTTTGTGATATTTTGTTACAGCAGCTATAGGAATCTAATACACCTCCCTTGGCTGTTCCTTCTAGGTCAACAGCAATTTTGGTAGATGTCAGAGTATATGGATGTGTTAAATTCAGACTTTCTTTATTATATGTTTTGGCTAGCTCTTGTCCATTGATAGTTCCTTCTTTGGAAGACTAGTAAAGAGATAGTTTCCCATAGTGAAGTTCTGGCCTTGTCCTGTAGCCACAGGTCACATGTATGAACCTTGATTATATGCTTTAATAGCCTGTTTCATTCTTCTCTGTTACTTTTGAACATACTTTCTTAAAAGAATGAATTACTGAATGAATAAGCATAAAAATAGGCTAAGGTTTATCCTCCTACTCGTACAAGTATGAATTTTTCTTCCCAGGACAAAAGGTTAAGCTTTGTTTTTTCCAATGAATGAAAGGAGTTTCCTTAGCAATTTCCAAATTTGAATTACTTCAATCCTAAATTACTCATGTTTCTAAATTTTAGAGGATGGGTATAAATAAGAACATCAGAGCAAGTTCTTCATCCAAACAATGTTTAGAAGATACAATAAGAATTTCAATTTCTGCATCTATTATCCCAAATGCAATTGTATTCTCCAAACAAATTATATTTCCAAGCTAGATCAGTATTGCTTTTATATTCCAGGAACAGATAGAGTTATATGAGAAGGAAAGGGGAAAAGAATGCATAAAAAGGAAAGTTTTAGCCCTGCCAGTATGTTCTTCAGTTTGTGCAATGTCTAGATGAAGCACAAAGGAAAAAAAAAAAAAAAAACCTCGTAACTTCTGCCCATCTGAGAAAAATCTACAATCAAGATTTTCATTTTCACAAAATACTTTCATATTTGTAGGAAGCCATGGAATTTGAGACACTACTGCTTTCTTGGAAATTCAGAGATGGGTCTCTTGTATCCCATTACCCATTGCCATTTCCATTCTCTTTTCAAGCCAACCTAGCTATGATTTTATAATATTTTACTTGTTCTTTATGTTGGCTTCTTGCCTCCCCCACTAAGAAAACTATTTGTTTGATAAAGGTGTAACTCCTTCTTTTCTTCCATACTTTGCTTTTTGGAACAGATATATGTGCTTAACATCTTCACTTGAGTTATAAAGAGGAAGATAAGAGATATGACATCTATGACATCTAAATACAAAAGCGCCTATTGTTTATGCTAATTATCTCAGTTTTACTTCCCTCAGGTAGGGTAGTGTTTTTGTTTTTTTTTTTCCCGGTACGCGGGCCTCTCACTGTTGTGGCCCCTCCTGCTGCGGAGCACAGGCTCCGGACGCGCAGGCCCAGCGGCCACGGCTCACGGGCCAAGCCACTCCGTAGCATGTGGGATTCTCCCGGACCGGGGCACGAACCCGTGTTCCCTGCATCGGGAGGCGGACTCCCAACCACTGCGCCACCAGGGAAGCCCAGGGTAGTTTTTTACAGGAGGAATTTTTCCTTTAGGAAGCAAACATTTAACCCAGGCCTGCAGTGTATTTCTTATTATCCTACCTGATGTGTGGCTTATTTTCCCTTTATGACTTTTTAAATTTAGACTTCAAAAATTTCCTAGGGGTTTATGAATAAGGCATGTAGATAAATCAGAGTGAAAACATGGACCAAACTACCTGCTTTATTAATAACTAGTCAACCCATTACCCCTTTATGAACTCATAACATTCACTTTTCATTTAACAAACTATTCAATTGTGTGGTTATAACATTTTTTAAAAAATCAGATATGATAAATTTTATGAAAAAGTAATAAAGCAGTTTAAGGAGAACAGAGTGTGATGGGGCAGGAGGCAACTCTTCTAGAAAGCAGGCTGAGTAGGTCTCTTTGTTATCTCCTGAACAGAGAAGTAAAGTGTGAATACTTGGGTAATGACTATCCAGACAGAGGAAACATCTTTTGCATGTTGGTGAGCTAGCAAGGAAAGAGACAGGTGGGGATAGTGATAACAATGGCTTCAGAGAGAATGGAGGACCTAACTAGTAACACCAAAAAAAACAGAGCTCTTGGGTAATAGCTGGACTGGAGTCAGAACTTCTACTTCCCCAATTTAAACCTTGAGATCTGTACAATCATATGTTACCTTAGAGCCTAATCAGCTTAAGAACAATTATTAGAAGCTCAGCTTATCTTAATGAGTCATGGGAAGACAGTGACAGAAGAGGTAGCAGTGACAACAGTGCACTAGAGAGCACTGGCCTGCTCATTAGAAATGTGGCCCAGTGGCTAGTAAGCTTGGATCAGCCATTCTTACATCTTGGGGAAGAGTAGTAACTGGAGAAAATAGATACATACACTCCAACCCTTAGTGATCCCATCAGGCAGAAAGCTATGTGGAAATCTCAATAAAAAGTGAGTTTATGAAGAAAAAATATTTCTTGCTAACACTTATCATTAGCTAGTAGCAATGCAGCTCATCCTTTTGAAAGTCATCTAATATATGGGAGATGCCTTGATATAAACCTTCTAAATAACACTTTTTAAAAGATTTGCCCATGATACTTATTTTATTATGACAGCTTTGCTTTAGAACAGTCCATAACAAGACTGCTAAAAGGCCATTAATTTTGCAATGCTAACATAATATTTTACATGATTTCAGACAAAAATGTGACTGTTTATTGATTGTTACTATAATAAGTATTTTTAAATTAATTTTTTATAAACCTTATGAAAATAATCTCAGGCAGATGTAAGATGATAAGCTTTAAAGGAAATCAATACTGGGCTAAATTTTTCTTACCTATTTTTAATTCTCTGTTGAAAATGATTAATTACAATAATATTAACCTCCATATTTATAACAATAAGAACTCAAACGCATAGATGCCCTAGTCTTTTAACAAAGGTAAGAGATGACATGGTAATATGACCACTCCTCTTTACACAAACTCCAACTTGAATTTTTTTTTTTTTTTTTTTTTTTTTTTTTTTGTGGTATGCAGGCCTCTCACTTCTGTGGCCTCTCCCGTTGCAGAGCACAGGCTCCGGACGTGCAGGCTCAGCAGCCATGGCTCACGGGCCCAGCTGCTCCGCGGCATGTGGGATCTTCCCGGACCGGGGCACGAACCCGTGTCCCCTGCATCGGCAGGCGGACTCTCAACCACTGTGCCACCAGGGAAGCCCTCCAACTTGAATTGTAATGGACGTTGATTGTTCTGAATAAATTGCGGAGGTAAGAGTATTTTTTTCTGTTTTTTCTAAATTTGGTCGTAGAAAAAAGAAAATACTATTGAATGTATCATAAAAATGACTGAGGAAGTTAATTCTTTTTTTCCCCCAAATGATAGTAGGTTTGCTTGCCTGTAGTTATTGAAAAACACTCTTGTTGTTAAAAATTCATACCAAATAGATGAATATAGAAAAAATGCTTATAATAGTACCACACTTAAAAATAATCACTGTTAATGATTCTGTATATGTTTTTCCAAATGTATTTTCTGGCATATATGGCTTTTTAGAAAAAATGGAATAATAATGTACACATTGCTTTGAATCCTTTTTCCCCCACAACACAAAATACTGTGGTCCTATTTCCATGTCAATAAATTTACATCTATGTCATCTTTATAAATTGCTCTATTCCTATAATGGATAGTCCAAATATAGGAATATATATGTCAAATATTGTGGATGTATTCCAAAGTGTGAACATTTCATAGTTTACTTAACCATATTATTATAAATAACATTGTGATGAACAACCATTTATTTGAGGGCATGATGTGGGTGGAGAAAATTATTATAAGAAAAAATCAGTTATAGTTTTTGGGACATATTACATTTTCCTGCAGAAAATGTGAATTTTCTTTCCACTAAGTGTATGACAGTGCTTATTATGAGATTGTTTGTGCTGGAAAATATTCTTAATTTCTTCATCATAAAAGAAGGACTGGCAGCAAAATGTTTGTTTTTTTTTAACAAAATAATTGGAAATGAAACTAAATATTTCTTAAAAAGTAAATCATTAATTTTTTGATTAGAGAAATAAGATGATTTCTCATTTCATTTTATATATTTTTGATTGTGAATGAAGCTATATATCTTCACATTTTTTAACAAAATCTTTAAAAAATTATCTGCTTCTGTCCTATTTTTATTTTATTTATTTATTTAAACATTTTTATGGGAGTATAGTTGATTTACAATTTTGTGTTAGTTTCAGGTGTACAGCAAAGTGAATCAGTTATATGTATACATATAGCTACTCTTTTTTTTTTTTTTTAAGCTTCTTTTCCTATATAGGCCATTACAGAGTACTGAGTAGAGTTCCCTGTGCTATACAGCAGGTTCTTATTAGTTATCTATTTTATATATAGTAGTGTGTATATGTCAGTCCCAATCTTCTAATTTATTCCTCCCACCCCCACCCATTATCCCCTGGTAATCATAAGTGTTTTCTACATCCCTGACTCTACTTCTGTTTTGTAAATGAGTTCATTTGTACCCTTTTTATTTACATTCCACATATAAGTGATATATGATATTTGTCTTTCTGTGTCTGACTTACTTCACTCAGTATGACAATCTCTAAGTCCATCCATGTTGCTGCAAATGGTGTTATTTTGTTCTTTTTTATAGCTGAGTAATATTCAATTGTATATATGTACCACATCTTCTTTATCCATTTCTCTGTTGATAGACATGTAGGTTGATTCCATGTCCTGTCTATTGTAAATAGTGCTGTAATGAACATTGGGGTGCATGTGTCTTTTTGAATTATGGTTTTCTCCGGGTATATGCCTAGGAGTGAGATTGCTGGGTCATATGGTAGTTCTATTTTTAGATTTTTAAGGAACCTCCATACTGTTCTCCATAGTGGATGTATAAATTTACATTCCCACCAACAGTGTAGGAGGGTTCCCTTTTCTCCACATCCTCTCCAGCATTTATTGTTTGTAGATTTTTTATTATGGCCATTATGACTGGTGTGAGATGATATCTCCTTGTAGTTTTGATTTGCATTTGTCTAATAATTAGTGATATTGAGCATTTTTTCATGTGCTTTTTGGCCATCTCCCTTACCTATTTTTAAAAGGGGTTTTATTTATTTATTAGTACTCTTTATATGTTATGGATATCAATCTATATCCATAATATGTAATTTTATGGTTTATTTTACATTTTCACCACTTAACTGTGTTGAATGTGATGTTTTTTTGTGAAGCCATCATTCTGCATCTGAAAAACACAAATCTATAATATTCTCTTCATTATTCCTGCTGCTGAGATCATATATTGTTTGTTTGCCATATTTTACTAAGAATGAACCTCATCAAACAAGGATTTCAGTTGTCCTTATGAGCTATCAGATATTATAGAGGAATGATTCAGTCAAATGAGTACTGTAGGCAATCTGTATTTTCTTAGATTACAAACATGTACACTCAAAAAAATAAAAAGAAACAAAAAAAACTAACAGTTCCCAATTTTCTGACTTCCACTATCTGTTAAATTACTGATCTATTTTTTTATCAGCTAATTATCAAATTTCTCTTATATGTAGTCTACATTCCCTGGAGTCCAGTGTCTGTTCCTATCACTGTCTACCAGTGATCTACTTGGTGAAAAGTTTCTGGGTTTTCTATCTGTTTTTATCCCACTCAAGCAGACTGACATGTAAGACTGTATAGTTTTTTTTTTTTTTCTTTCTTTTGGCGATATCTCCACCTTTATGATTTGCTCTTGGTTTATATCCTATGCAGTATCCTTCAGTGACTTCTCTTTGTCCGCACTTGGTGAAATCATGCTTTTGTTCCTCTTCTCATCTCTTCTAACAGGATCATCTTAAATGATAGCATATGCTTATGTGGGTTAAACTACCACCTCTGTGCAGTTGAATCTTGCATCTGTAACTTTGACTTATGTCTTGAGACCTCTTTGGAGGCCTATTTAATAAATGTTCAATAAAATTAATGAGTGAAGAAATGAAAAAGAGCATAAGTTAGAATTAGAAAACCTTTGATTTGAGACACTGCTGTGGCATTATTAATTTAACAACTGCTACTTGAGCATTTATTATAGTGAGGCAGTGTGCTAAGGTTTGGGGTTAAGGTGGTAAATTATTAGTACATGAGTCCTAGGAAAAATCACTTCACTGCTTAGTTTACTCAGTTGTACAATAGGATTTATAATACTTTCTTAGATTCATCATTTTTTTGAACTTTAAAATATACAATGAGCATTAAATCAATTTGCTTAATTATATATAATGTTGAAAAAAACAAAAGGTGATAAAGTGCACAGCTTTTCCAAAATCATTTGAGAGAAAGAAGAAGGAAATTTGGAATAAAATATTCAGAGCTGAAAGCTGTCAAGCAATCCATTTATTTAAATAACCAGAGTGAAATGAAGACTCTATTATCTGTGCAACTACATTGCCTTAAGACAAAATATTAGAATGTCTGTGATATAATGTGATCTGAATTCCAGACCAACTAAAATAGGATCCTAGTTTTTAGTTTGAGAATGCTCCTATATGAAAAGACACACATTTCTTGGTAAAATCCCTATAAAAAAATGAAGGTCACCAGGGAGTCCAAGAATGAAAGTGCCCTGATAGTTAAATTAGATTCCTGACTTTCAGCCAACCAGTTCAGGACTTATCATTGTGCACAGACACCTACACATTTCCTCTGAGATGGAAGTAGAGAGAGGAGAAACTTCTGTACCACTAAGTACATTGTAGGTGTAACCATAGCCTCCCCCTGAGTTTCACATAGGTTAAAGATGAATCAGATGAGAAAACTTTGAGTCTCACACATGTGTTTTATACTCAGACTAGAAAGTGACAAAAGAGTTGCCAGGGTCCTCAACTGCTTTCACAGTGCAACTGTGGACTTACATTATGACTTTTGGAGAGACTTCTTTCCAAGGTTCTCCATACATTGAACTAAGAATGCTCATCTTTTGCAAACCTCTGATCCTGGAATAAGGTAGAGAAGATCAGAGAACATCAGAGGCAGACAGTATGTGGTTACTCTCTTTTGTTGAATTTTGACTTTAAACCACTCCTATTGTCACTAAAAGTATTTAAAAATAAGCTGTTTTTCTGATTACAAAAGGAATATGTATTGATAATAAAAGATATAGAAAGTTGCAGAAATTTTAAAGAAACAACCAAATGAATTCACCACTGAACCTATCACAGAGAGGTCTTTCTAAAAATTTGTGGGTTTTTTTACATTTTTTCTGTTTTAATAGTGTGATATAAACATTTCATCATAGTTTGTAAACATTTTTAAGGATTCTTAATGGTATATGATAGCCCATCCTTGAATGCATCTCAATTTTTAGATTGAACCATATGAAATTGCTGTTTGTATATCAAAATAATTGAATATCAGCAATTTCATATCATTAAACAAATATATAACCATTTTTAAAGACTGGTTACTGAAGTTTTTTCTAATGTTTTAATATTATACATTTTACTTTTTTATGTTATTGGGAAGCCAGTAACAGCCTAAATAACAGTAAGAAGTAACTACACAAATGAATTTCACCCATAGAATGCTATTAAATATTTTTATTCTATCGGCATTTGTACTATTCCTGACATATTAGATTAAAAAATAGAATTTAATACTGTATTTTTGGCATAATCAAATCAATAGTAATATATAGTCATAGAAAATAACTGAAACTGAAGTGTGTGGAATTTATCTTTCATTATTATGTGTGATTCATGTTTCTTCTGTATAATTTCTTGGGTTTTCAAATGTTCTACAGTGGAGATAAATTTTGTTCATATTTGTACAAATTGCTGCAAAAACATATTTCCACTTCAAAAGTATTCTTGTTTTCACAGAATTATATAATTTAATAAAATGTTTATTTTAAACTTAGATTTGGTTTTGCAGATGCTATAAGACACAGGTATACAGGAGAACTATATAGGAAAAGGAAAGAATAGCCTTTGTTAATTCCTTCCTGTGTGCAGATGCTTTCTTTCTAATTGTTTATCAAATGACTTAATACTCTCTCATGATCACATGCTGATCAATAGGGGATAGGATTACTATACTTAAGAAAAACAAAAACAAAACAGGATGTGAAATTTGAATTTCAAATAGAAAATGAATACCTTTTTTTAGTATGAGCATGTCACATGCAATATTGGGCATATAATTATACTAAGAGTGTTCTTTGTTTACTTGAAATTAAAACTTAACGGACTTCTTGTACTTTATATAGCAATTTAAATAGGAGCAAGTTCAACCGTTTAAACAGATTTTTTCCATGTGGCAATGTGAACCTAGGTTAGTCAGATATTTTAATTTTTTAAAAGAATTGGGGATGCATGTTCCAACATTATTTCTCCTAATTTTCATATGTTCCCAAATAATTAAAACACTTTAAAATACAGCTTAAAGTGAACAGCACATGCCTGTGTGCCATGTGTGGCCTGTGGGGGACCTGTTGGTGATGGCTGCCAATAGATGATATAATGGATTGATGCTTCTCACAGTTCAGTGCCTATAGGTGTTACCTGAGGATTTTGTTAAAATTCAGATTCTAATTCATTGTCTTTGAGGGGTTCTGAAATTTTGCATTCACAACAAACTTCCAAGTGAGGCCAGTAGTTGCCTTCTGTTGATCACACTTTTAGTGTTAAGGAATGCATGGCAGGAAGGGAAAGGAAGGAAAAAGGAAGAAGGAAAATAGAACAGATATCCAACCCAGTAAAAGGGGATGCTGAAAGAGAAGAGTTGAAGCAAAAGTCTCATCCATCTGTTATTCTTCAAATCAAGAATCAATCTTCTAGCATAAATTCAGAACAAATGCAAATAAATCTAATATCAGATTCATTTATCATATAAAGTATCTTAATAAAATGATCTTAATTATTTGAAAGAAACTAAGTATAAAGAAAAAATCAGCAATATTAACAATACAGATAATGAGGTGTTAGCTACCTGCACATAGATGCATGAGCACACATGCAAACACACACAGTATGTTCTAAAAATATACATATATATATACAGGTATAGATATAGCTATATTTTCACAGATTCCCACCACCTTGTAATTCAGTGGTCCCTTGGGAAATACATTAAAAGTGGATATATAGGGATAAATATCAAGATAGAGTTTTAATTGCCTCCGTTGATTGCCCCAATCATGAAAGTAACCATAAACCACTACACCTGTCAGAGCCAGCTGTTGGTCACTGGGAAAGGCAAAGATGAGGACAGGATAATGAAAGAAAGCAGGGAACAGGGAAAGGCAGAGAATTAAAGAAATGTCTAGTGCAGCTATCTGATGGAGGGTATTCATCTTTCTTTTTGAGAAAGGACAGGTAGGATATTAAGAGAGATAAGTAGAGAGGGAGAAAGGTGAAAGAGGAAAGAAACTTAAAACACATTACACAACACTGAGGGGATTGTATAATGCATGTTACTTCCTACAATGTGGTATGTGCTTTCCTCACGCAGGCCGGGACTCAGTAGCTTACTCTGAATGTTGAGAATTCCACACGGGGACCAAGATACATAGCTGTGGGAACCTCTGTCAAATCAATGAAATAACTACAGTCACAAAGTTAAAAATCCTGCTGATTCCAAATAGATATTTTAAGAATTAATCTATACTTAAAGCTACATAATTTTTTCTTGGCTTAAAATTATCTCACTTAAGAAAGTTAATTTTTTTTCTATTAAAATAAGTAATTTATGTACTGTAAACAGTTTAGTAGAAATTTGCCTTTTGAAAGTATCAGTCTAAAATAGGGATGCATTTTGTAAGGGCAATTCCTGCTGAATTTGTAGCAGTATATGTTAACACCAATCACCATTTGAAAATAAGCAGGTCATTCCAGATCAGTAAATCTCTGGTATTAAAGAAAAAGAGTATTTAGGTCAGCAATACCCTTATCCAGGGTTGTCTAGCCCCCAAAATATCCCAAATATGGCTTTCATTTCTTTGTAGATTAAAAATTATTGATTTCTTTAAATCTGACTTTTTAATTTTTCTTTTGTATTCTATGTTCTGGAATAGAATGAAGCTTAAGCCAGTTGTTCTCGAAGTGTGGTCAGCCACAGCAGCATAATATTGCTTGGGAACTTATTAGAAATGCCAATTATTGGGCTCTATCTCGGACATACTTAGAAAGAAACTCTTGGAGGTGGGATCAAGAAATGTGTATTTAAAACCCTCCAGGGCATTTTCATGCTCACTAAAGTTTGAGGACCACAGTCTCAAGCTATGATTACCTCCATTTTTTAAGATTCTCTTTCTCTCAGCATGTTTCTGAAAACTTCCAACCTTGAGAATTCCCTAGAGACAGAGTGACTCTTATTAAGGCGAGCCAGATGACTACCTTAGGCAACCTATTTATAATTGTGAAGTAATTTTGAATACTGCAAATTCTAGTAGCATTCCTAAATACTAAAGTCCCTCCTTCAGGCTTACAAATATGGCTGTGGAAAACAAAATGTATTATGTAAATTTGTAGCTTTCTAAAAGAGTAGAACTGGTTTAGGGTTTGTTTGCAGACTTTGACAAACAGCAATTCAAAAATGTCTGTATGAATTATGTAAAATGTAAACCAGTTGCACTATCACTTTATTGAAACTATTGTTATTACAACCTGTGCTATTGTAAATCTATATCCTTGAATTCACTCAGAACACCCAGACAATAACAGAATTCTGTCAGATTTTGCAATGTCTTGAGCACCTACAGCTAAGGGATGGAGTAATTTATTTCCAATTGCTATCAGGAGAATTAGCTCACAAAACTAGTGTTGTCAGTCAGCATGGCTCATAATAAGCAATTCGTATCCATTGCAAAAGAAAATCACCCACAGTTGGTAACTAGAATGCAGTTGCTAAAGTATCTGTGGTCGTGTCTGTAAGGCAAGAGAAGATTAGTTGAACAAGGTTATGTAAAAAGGCAAAAGTAAATGACTTCAAGAAAAATGCAACTGGATTTCTGTCAAGTCTTATAGTTAGAGACTCGTACACTAGAGAAAAATTTAAAGAGGTTTCAGTCTAGGAATGCATGAACATTTTCTTACTCTTGTTTGACTGTACTACTGCTAAGCAACCAGGCCAAGGTCATTAAACTTTGTTCCTAGTTACTTTAAACACATCTTTCTGACCTGGCTCCAATTAATAAAAATAATTATTTTTCCATTCTTTCAGCACTGTCATTTTCCTGGTCTTTGAATCAGTTTCTCTAGAGCGGGAATCACTTAGCTTTAACATTTAGGCTCGGCCGTGCCTCATTGTACTGCTTGTCCTGACTCTTATTTGAAAGATATTTGAGGAGCTATGCCAGCACTCATGAATTAATATCAGGGTAACCTCACTGTGATTTGATTCTTAGCTGGTATCCCATTCTGATAACAATGTCTGCCTTTTCCCTGCCACTGAATTCCTCTGCCCCTCTTATGACCTAACTCTTCCAATCATGATCCCTATGCCTCTGTCATTACCTGTGAGATATGCCCCATATTTCTTTGCCTTTTTATGATTGAAATAAGATTATTTTCCTCTTCATGCTCTCCTTCTCCTCAACTCTCACCCACCTTTACTATTCAACATCTAAACCAGAAGCTAAGTTCCTGCCACCTCCTAAGAGACAACCTCAATTCAAACTGCTTGCTTTGCTGCCTAGATTTCTGGTGCTAAGTCACCTATAGATTCTCTAAAACTGCGAGTCACTGATTTGCTGGGATACCTCACTCTCCAGGACAGATTGCCTGGCTGGGTTATTGCTTGAAGTATGTGACACTCTGTAGTATTCTGACAAATGTGAATTGAAGATGCTTGAAGGCATGATAGAAGGGGAAGCCACAGATACACATGAAGAGGCAGCTGTGCTCACTGCACAGGGCCTCACCGAGGTCATATTATGCACTTGCCATGTTAATTAAGGCACGTTATTGTTAATATCATCCACCACATGACTAAACTAAACTAGAAATTATGGAGATATACAAAAAGTATAGTTTCTATTTTTGAGGATATTGTATTCTAGTTATGGAGGCAGAGTAAAAATGGAAATATGTAAGTAAGGAGGCTGAAAGGAAAATTTTAACAATAAAAATCTAATTGTTTCTAGTTCAAAAAAGTTGCACCAACGTTTTTGGAAATTGATGTAGGATAGCAGTGAGAGTGGGGCGTGGGATAAAATGTTTAAGATATAACCAAACCTTTAATCATTTTAATTTTTGCCACGCTGGTATTCCATGTCCACTGCTCTAGCTGTAAAATAAAGAGAGAAAAGCTTCTTTGCTCTTCCAGTATTTGGCATCTCTATTTCCAGTCTCAGCATTACACTCTTATGAAGGGTAAAGACAGAGTGATATCGTCACTGAGTACATACCTGATACTGATATGTAAACAAGCAAACAATCAAAACACCCAAGGCTAACACTAACTCTTCAGCGTGTAATACCTTCAGAATTTTAAATATTTTGTAATTCAATCAAATATTATCAGCCTAAACTACAGGAAGCAAACAATGCATAAATCTTCTCATTCTGAGACCTTAGAAACTAAATACTTCTTAAATGGTGGGTGATATAGTTTTCTAAATATGGATGATAATGTTGCTCAAAAGAAATAACTAGGTTGAGCATTAAAGCAACATCTGTAGAAGCAAAGTGAAAACCATCCTTGTACGTTAAGGACACTAGCAATACCTTTCCACACCCATGTGCATTGATTAATAAGTATTTTGTAAAAGAACCATTACATTTTCAAAAATGGAGAGGTGCCCATATCTGAATGTCTGCTACAATGGAAGGCAACATCAGAGAATACAGCCCCCAAAAGCTTGGTATGATAAATTCATCAGGGAGAAAATTCAGCCCGTATTTCAATAAGGGAAGCATACGGGATCACGTAAACAAAAAGCAGAAAGAGGGAAGAGTAAATGCCCTGGGAACAGTATTAACATAATTGAGCACTTAAATGCATAAGAAACAAATTGAGACCACTTAAGTAAATAAGGTGAAAGCTATGTAAAGGCAGCATCAAGATGCTACTATTGATCTTTAACTGCTACCATCTCTGCAATTAAGTAAGGCTGACACCTCTAAGGATTAGTTACTCAGCATTGAGCTAAATGGTTATGTGTCTGAGCTTCTGCAGTGACAGCTTGGGTTTGAATCCAAGCACCAGCACCTGGCAGACGTATCATCTTCAAAATTCAGTTTCCTTATCTGTAAATAAGACACAATAATAAAATTGCATTACAGAATGTTGTGATTTTTAAAGGAGATAATAGTAGAAATTACCCTAGTGTATGCCCCATAATAAATATTCTATAAAATTATTTTACTGTTATTATTTCCACCAGGTCTGAAAAGGCATGTAAGCTTAAAATGCGTACTTGTGTAACTAAATGCTAAAGAGTGGATTTGTGTTAATAGAATTTTTCTTTCTATTAAAAAATTTATCTCACAAAATAAATATTGAATCAAGACTATTTTGATCTCCATTAACATTGCTTTATTTATGCAAAATTGAAAGGGAATTGACAAATTCGGATTATAAATCTTGCAATATTATAACCTAGAAGGGAAAATTAGGAAGACAAAGTTTTACAAATTGTCTGATTTATGAACTGTAACTGACTACTTCAAAATACAGCATCAATCTTGGTTAAAACAACCAGATATTTGGACACTAATTATTGAACTGAATGTTGCAACTATCTACACTGTGGTTTGACCTAATTAAAAGAAGTGATTATAGATACTTGCACATGATATTTTTGTTTTAAGTCATTTATTAAATAATTTTGGTAATTTTTTTATTGAAGTGTAAAATATATATAGTAAAGTCATAAATATTAAGATTGCAGGCTGCTAATTTTTTATAAAGTGAACACATCAGGGCAACCAGTACCGAGATCTTGGTATAAAATATTACAAGTACCACAGAAGCCTCTCCTGTTCCTCTTCCTTAGTCTTTACACACACCCAAAGGTAGCCACTAGTCTGAGTTCTATCACTATAGATAAGTTTCAACTTATTTTGTGTTTTTTACACATGAAGTAATGTAGTATGCAGTATTCTGTGTTTGGGGTTATTTTGTTCAACATGAGTCTGTGAGATTTATGTGTATTATTGCTTGAAATAGTATTTTCTATTTCATTGCTATATAGTAGGTCATTACATGAATTTATTATATAACATGTATTTTCTGTTATACAATTGATGGTGGTTATCTCCAGTTTTTAGATATCGTGAATTGTGCTTAGTGAAAATTCTTGTACATGACTCTGCTGAACATGAATTGCTTGGTTATAAGGTATGCAAACATTTAGTTATAGAAGATACTGCCAATAGCTTTATAAAGTTGTTGTACCAATTTTCAATAACACCAGATGTGTATGAGAGCACCGTCAATCTACTTAAGTGCCCCAAATCAGTACTGTCAATTTCTTTAAGTTGTAAGCATTCTGGTAGATATGTAGCAGTATCTCATTGTGGGTTTAAAAATTTTTTTTTATTGGAGTATTGTTGATTTACAGTGTTGTGTTAGTTTCAGGTGTACAGCAAAGTGAATCAGTTATACATATACACATATCCACTCTTTTTTAGATTCTTTTCCCATATAGTCCATTACAGAATATTGAGTAGAGTTCCCTGTGCTATACAGTAGGTCCTTATTCGTTATCTATTTTATACTTAGTCGTGTGTATATGTCAATCCCAATCTTCCAATTTATCCCTCCCCCCACTCCTCATTTTGGTTTTAATTAGTGCTTCCCTGATGATTTATAACATTGAGCACTTTTTCATATGCTCATTGGCTATTTGGATATCCTCTTTTGTTAAAAGCCTGGTCAAGTTTTTCACTAATTTCTTTAAAAATTGTTTGTTGTTTTCTCCTTAATTTGTAGGATTTATTGAATAGTTCTTCTATGGATACATGTATGACAAATATTTTCTCCTTTTCTGGGATTTACATTTTGAGTCTCTTAAAAGTATCTTTTAATTAAAAAAAAAGGGCTTCTCTGGTGGCGCAGTGGTTGAGAGTCCGCCTGCCAATGCAGGGGACACGGGTTCATGCCCCGGTCCGGAAAGATCCCACATGTCACAGAGCGGCTGGGCCCGTGAGCCATGGCCGCTGAGCCTGCGCGTCTGGAGCCTGTGCTCCGCAACGGGAGAGGCCACAACAGTGAGAGGCCCGCGTACTGAAAAAACTTTTTTGAATCTCATAAAAACCAATCTGCCAATCGTTTCCTTTGTGATCAGTGTGTTTTTGTGTGTGTTCTGTTTAAGAAATATGTGCCAATCTCAAAGTTATGAGGATTTTGACCTACAATAATTTCTAGAAGTTTTATTTTATTATTTTTACCTTAATTCTAGAATCCATTTCTAACTGATTTTCCTGTGTTGTTTCCAGTCAGGTTTAACGTCCATTTTTTTTTTTTTCAGATGAATACCATTCTTAAAGAGTTACTGAAATCATGTAATATCTAAGAGCATTTCTCTGCTACTATCCTTTTGAAGATGCTATTGTAAATCCTTTCGAATTCTAACAATTCAAACATTTATCTATGACAGCAACTTTTTTTTTTAATAGTACCAGTTGTGAGGATAGTCAATATAGTCTACCGTTGGTTTAATCTACTCTCTTTCAAAATAACTTCTTTCAGGTTTTATTTGTACCCTTGCAGAAAAAAAAAATAAAACACAAATGTAGTAATGATTCAAAATGTTGTTTTGAATCCTTTCAATTCTAATAGCATTACATTTATTGAATGTGTGCTTTAATAGAGATGGTCTACCAAATTATTCTCCAGCAGAAGAGATATAGTTATGGCCTTAGAAACCAATACTTGCTTGTATACGCCTCATTATAAAGATTATGAAAATCTGCTAATTGTTGAAGTCATTTATTATTATATTTTAATTTTCATATTAAGTGTACACTTGCCTTAAGTAATGACTATTTTGTATTAGTTGAATTCATTAATACATTCACCCATATATTAATTCAACAAATATGTATAAAGTACAGGCTGAGTGTTAGGTTTTATGGATACAGTGGTGTACAATATAGATATAGATATAGTTTTTATATTATATAACATAGACAATATGTTTCTCTGCCCTCAGAAGCTTACAGCCTAACATTAGAGTTAAATATCATTGAGTAATTTACCATATGTAAATTATATACTGCCTGCTTGTTAGTTTTTAACATGCAAAATATTGTCTTATATTGTCATGTGATTTTTGGAAATTTTATAAGTAATTAGTGAACCGTAACACACCAAATTGATTATTTTTAAAGTGAGTGTGAGAAGTTTTTTAATAATTGCTCCCACCGAAGTTCAAGGAACATTTTAAAAGCATGTGTAATTTCTGATGTAATCATTTATATATATTTGAAACCCACAGTTTGTGAAAATACCACAGTGTGTTAAATGCCAAAATTCTTTAAGAAACAATGGCTAAGTAATAAAGAATAAATTCAAGAATAAAGAACTTTGAGATTTTTTAAAAAACTGTGGTCTAAATATGGCAAAAAAAGCCCTAGGCAGATGCTCTTTGAGATAGTTCTTGTCAAATGGTCACAAATTAAATGTACTCTTATTTCACTTGAATTGGATTAAATTGAAAGGACTTATGGTGACCTTGCCTCTAGTCTCCTGTCCACTCCATTTAAACTATACAGCATTGTTGGACTGAACTACTGTTTTATTATAACAGTTTCCTTTAAAAAATGCCATAATTTCCCATTATATCAAATATAATTCTTTATCTTCCACTTTCTGGCTTCACAGTCCAGCCATACTTCTGCCATTTGCTGATATATGATTTCTACTAGTAAGATGGCTTGATAATCTCTTCTCCTGCATCATTAATGGAAATGATTGTTATGTGTTAATCTGGTGTTTTTAGGTAATGTTGGAAACTTATTGGTCCCTATATTATAATTTCCTTGTGAAAATGTGGTATAAATTCTAAGAAACCTGTCTTTACAAAAAACTTCTTAAGTATAATTTTTCAAAAATTTGGCACTGCAGATAATTCTTAACTTATAATTTTTGTTCTATATGTTATATTTTCACAAATATTAGCTATAAGTTTCTTACATTATTATACTGTGATATATTTTTTCATCATTTACACTTTTCTGATTTATCCTCTATTTCATATCTTATTCTCCTCTTATGTTTTTAAATATTTATAGACTTCAGTTTTCTGTTTATTTAATCCACTAACATATTAAATATTCAAAATGAACTAGGCACTGTGTTAGACACTAGAAATTCACTAGTGAACATCATAGATATTCCCTTTGAAGCCCATGGATCGATTACACTCCAAGAAAAAACATTTATGACACCTATTAGTTTCCTTTTGTTTCTTTGATATATTACCACAAATTTAGTAGCTTAAAACATCCATTTATTATTTCATTGTTTTGTGAATCAGAGGTCCAAGTTCAATGTTACTCAACTGGGTCCTCTTCTTGGGGCCTCACAGACCAAAATCAGATTATTACAATGCAAAGCTTTTATCTGGAAACTCAGGTTAAGATTCCATTTCCAAGATCATTCAGGTTGTTGATAGAATTCAGTTACTTGGAGTTGTATGACTAAGTCCCAATTTTCCTGCCACTTTTCATCTTCAAGCCAAAAACAACACATTGAATCCTTCTCATACTTCAAATCTCTGACTTTCTCTTTTGTTACCAGCCAGAGAAAGATCTCTGCTTTGAAAGGTGATATGTTACTCCCGTACACATAATTTAGGATATTCTTCTTAACTTAAGCTCAGCTGATTAGTAACCTTAATTACATTTGAAAAGCCCTTTTGCCATGTAACATACTCATGGGAGTATCACCAAGAGCCAAAGTTCACAGAAGCTAAGATTCTGCCTAAAACACATGCAGACTAGAAAATATGTCTAGGTATCTTCATGGTATCTTTGTGATAAGAACAAAAAAACTGGAAAAAAACAAATACTTTATTTGTTTATTTGTAAAGAAAAATGCACAAATTAATTGTGTGTTCACACATTGAATATTATCCAGAATTTAAAATTAATGAACTATAGCTATAAATTATACAATGGATACATTTTAACAATATAACATTGATGAATAAGAGAAAGATTAAGTTAAAACAAGACCAAATTAAAACTAAAACATAATGTATAATTAAAAAATAAGAATGCTAAATATGATTTAGGATGATAATTGTCACTAGAGGGGAGTTTAAGGGAAAATTGCCGTAGGAATTTATGAATAGATTTAAGGTAATATAAAAGCATTCAATCTAAAAAGAAAATAAAGATTTACTCCAGTGTCAGGTAGTGGATTCATGGGTACTTTTTGTATTAAAATAGGTACATACATACTCAAGAAAGAGTCATGTGAGGGCCAGATTTTCAAATGTGTCATGAATGAAGAACTATGATTAATCAAAATTTATATACTTGTGACTATGTATATAGAACTGCTAAAATATTAAAATTTATATAAGGAAAAATTGCAGGGTGCCTTGAGAAAGTATAACATGGATCCTGATTGAGGATAAGGAAACAAAGACAACCTTTCTTTGGAAGCTGTATTTAAACTAAGATATGAAGGACTACAATTATAGGGACTCAGCTGGGAGTGCAGGGAAAAGCAGATGTGTTACTCTGGAAATCGGTGTGAAGTCCTTGAGACTAGAAGACAAGTAGGAAAGAAGTCTATTGTATACCTGAAACATGGAGAATGGCACAAGACAGGTTGGAGGGACAAGGGACCAGATATTGCTGCAGGATGCAGAAAAGTGACATGATCAGGCATTTTAAAAGGATGTCTTTTTTGACTAAAAGACTTGGAGCTGGACAATAACAGAATATAGAAGGTTATGTCTTGAGACCAGGGAGACTCCTATGGTGGATACCTACTACTGCATATGAGAATATCATTTTTTTTTTGGTTTTGTGTTATTTATTTATCCATTCATCAATTCAGATGAAAGTTTTTCATTTTAATAGGAAAAAGATCACCTAGTACAGAAGGGCTTATAATGAAAAACAGCAGTTCTGTAACCCACATGTCTTTCTACCCACAGTCCTGCTCCAAAGAGACAGCTAATTGTAAGTTCTAATTTTGTGTTCTGCTACTTGTTTTTATTTTTAATCTAAAACATTTATTTCCCTAAGCCTAATCTTAGAAAAAAAAAACTTTTTTTTTTAAAGAACAGTTTAGGTTCACAGCAAAATTGGAGAGAAGTTACAGAGATTTCCCATATAGCCCTGGAGGCACACATGCATAGCCTCCCCCATTATCAACATCATCCCCCACCAGAATAGTACATTTGTTAAACTGATGAATCTATATTAACATATCATAATGACCCAAAGTTTATAGTTTACATTATCATTTGCTCTTGGTTTTGTACATTCTGTGGGTTTGGACAAATGTATAATGACATGTATCTATCATTATGTTGACTATCATTAATAAAAATAAAGTATTTAAGGAAAACTACCACCATGATATTATGGCACTTGACATGAATAAATGGAATAATGGTGTTATGATTTACAAAGAGAGGAAATAATGAGAGAAGAGTAAATTTGAAAGGTCATTAAAATTTCTGAATTGAATTTAAATTTGAGAAGTTTATTGCACATTCAAATGGAAGTGTCTAGGAGGAAATTGTGTGTCTCAATGTGGAGTTCAGGGAAGTGTCAGAAATATAAATATAAAATCTGTGAATTATCAGAGTATATGTAGCATTTAATAGCCAGATTACTGACCAAGAATATGTAAGGAATCAGCATAAACTACATGTAAACTGAGTTCTGGGATCCCTCAAGATGGATAAATTTTAAAACAAAAAAGTGAAAATTCAATCAAGCTAATAAAGTTGTACAAACTATGTATAATAATACACAATAGAGGAAAATGTTAATGGCTGTAAAAAAACCATGTGTTTGCGGGTTCATGGGTGTATGGTAGGTGTGTAGTGCAAATATAAAATATATGGACAGAAAGTGATACACAAAAATTGCAGGAATATGTTTGCCTCTGAGAAGAGTGGGGAAAAATGAGAATAGGAAAAGTATCCAAATGGTTTTCAACTTGTCATTAATTTTTTTATTTCTATGAAAAACAATTTGAAACATAGGGAAATTGATTAAATGGCTAATAAGAGATTAGATATAAGGGCATAGTGTGTTTAGAGAGTTCTTTTTTTTATTAGTTATCTATTTTATACATATTAGTATATATATGTCAATCCTAATCTCCCAATTCATCCCACCTCCCACCACCCCACTTTCCCCCCTTGGTGTCCATACGTTTGTTCTCTACAACCATGTCTCTATTTCTGCCTTGTAAACTTGTTTATCTGAACCATTTTTCTAGGTTCCACATGTATGCATTAATGTACGATATTTGTTTTTCTCTTTCTGACTTACTTCACACTGTATGACACTCTGTAGGTCCATTCACATCTCTACAAATGACCCAATTTCATTCCTTTTTATGGTCGAGTAATATTCAATTGTGTATATGTACCACATCTTTTTATCCATTCTTGTGTCAATGGGCACTTAGGTTGCTTCCATGACCTGGCTATTGTAAACAGTGTTGCAATGAATATTGGGGTGCATGTGTCTTTTTGAATTATGGTTTTCTCTGGGTATATGCCCAGGAGTAGGATTGCTGGGTCATATGGTTGCTCTATTTTTAGTTTTTTAAGGAACCTCCATACTGTACTCCATAGTGGCTGTATCAATTAACATTCCCACCAACAGTGCAAGAGGGTTCCCTTTTCTCCACACCCTCTACAGCATTTGTTTTTTATAGATTTTCTGCTGATGCCCATTCTAACCGGTATGATGTGATACTGCATTGTAGTTTTGATTTGCATTTCTCTAATAATTAGTTTTTTTTTAAATATTGAGTTGCATGAGCTGTTTATATATTTTGGAGATTAATCCTTTGTCTGTTGATTCGTTTACAAATATTTTATCCCATTCTGAGGGTTGTCTTTTCGTCTTGTTTGTAGTTTCCTTTGCTATGCAAAAGCTTTGAAGTTTCATTAGGTCCCATTTGTTTATTTTTGTTTTTATTTCTATTACTCTAGGAGGTGGATCAAAAAAAGATCTTGTTGTGATTTATGTCAAAGAGTGTTCTTCCTATGTTTTCCTCTACGATTTTTATAGTGTCTGGTCTTACATTTAGGTCTTTGATCCACTTTGAGTTTATTTTTGTGTATGGTGTTAGGGAGTGTCCTAATTTCTTTCTTTCATATGTAGCTGTCCAGTTTTCCCAGCTCCATTTGTTGAAGAGACTGTCTTAGAGAGTTCTGTTTAGAAGTTTGTGTTCAGAATAAATGGAGTAGAAAGACGGGGCCATAAATGTAACTTCAGAAGGTTTTTTTGGTTTTTTTTTGCTATTGTTATGAGTTTGTTATTTGTTCACTTTTGTAAGTAGAGTGCTAAGAACTCATATGTTTTGGTGCTGATGGAAAGACAGCTTTACTTAGGAATTAGATAATTTCATCATTATAATGGAAGAAGAAAAAAGAAAACCTAGAGATAGATACATTTAAATTGGTATATTTGGTAGGGGGTGGGATGAATTGGGAGATTGAGACTGACATATATACACTATTATGTATAAAATAGATAACTAATAAGAACCTGCTGTATAGCACAGGGAACTCCACTTCGTTGTATGGTAGAAACTAACACAACTCAGCAGTTCCAACCTTACCCTTCTATATTCTACTTTGTGGGGCTGAGACTCTGCAAACCACATTTTTGCTTTGTCAGCTGGCTCCCTGTTAAACTCTGTCAATGATGGGCATCAGAGAGAGACAGCAGAGCTGGAAGACAAAGGACTTACTCTTTTCTGTTTGTTCCTTGTGGTCTCCTGGACTACTTTCTGTTCCTGTAAGCATCATCCCAACAATACTTCCCAGCAGTAGCAAGGCTTTCCTATAGCAGCAGCTAAATCCAGTTTGCAGATTTCTCCACACTTGCAAACCCAGCTTCATCACCTGCCTCTTGTAAATATTGATATCATCTGCCAGTGCCCTTTCCTCAGAGACCCCATCTTAGACCCAAGGACATTCACCCAAACTCAGAGATACCAGCACCAGTGGGGTGAAGCCTCCTTTTCAGTAGTGCAAGTTTCAACCTTTGGGTTCCTCCTATAAGTTTTTATGTTTTAATAATTCCAGACTCTTCCTTTTGTTCCTTTGGCCCTAAGGGTGATAGTTGCTTTCTCTGTCATTACATCCATGATACCTTAGAGCTATCTTTTTACCCTTTCAGTTACTTAGTTAACAATATTTTTTACAGCAAATGCTCCTATCTAATAACCAACATGTCTTTTTCTTTTGACTGGATTCTGTCTGATACAGTCTCTAAAATAAATTCATAAAGGTTCAGAATAGGATTCTAGGTGCTCAGACACAGGTCATGTTTCTCCCTGTATGCCTTTGGCTGTGTATGATACAGTGGGACTATGACTGACCTATTCTGGGTCAAATATTCATACCTGTTTCTGAGATAAGGGTACACCATGACCAATAGTCTCAGCAGGACCATATGGTGGTATAGAGAAATTCTCCAAAGAAACAGATTGCTGCCACTAAAATAATGGGATGGGGGATGCCTGCTGGTGTGGAGTGAAGAGCATTAGCTACCACAGATAGATAGCATATCACTGCTCATCCACTTATAAGTGTACTAGTTTATTAAGTGTTCAAAATTAATAAATCATAACATGACGTTTTATTTGTTTGTTTATTTATTTTACTCCAGTCATTTCAAACATATTCTGCAAAACATTTTGTATCCCTAAAAAAATATTGGGTGGATTTCAGAACTTCCTGTCACTTTCAATTACTACAAATCTATGTGGTTTTAGTTTTGAACTTCATCTTCAATTCAAGTTTCCCCCTCCTCTGCCACCTGAAAATATTGTTTCTCTTCCCTTCAAATCCAGAGCTGAAAGAGAGAGATGCATCTGTCTTTGAGACATGTCATCTCCCTATCTCCTCTAAATTCTGTGTCCTGCAGTGTATCAGGATGCACCGATGGGAGAGCAAAATTTACACATGCTTTTTTATTAACAGGTTATATTGTAGATTTCTTTCTTTGTTGGTAGCAACAGCTTTTCTGGCCAACAGATGTATTCTCTGTGTGATGAGTGTGCCAGTGATCTGGAGCACATATATAAGTTCTTCTGGAGGCGCTATGGGTCCTCCTCATGGCACAGTTCCCTGATTCGTGAGGTCTAGCTCAGACATTCTTGGCAGTATAACCTACTGTGCCTGTTACAGTGATATTTTATATAGTGAGACAATTTCTCATGAAGATACCACGAAGTGGTTCAAATACAACTACTTCTAATTTCCCTTTACTGACAGGAAATTCAGACTTACATATGGAGTGAACATAGTCAATGCTACTGCTTCCTCCTCCTGGCATCCAAGTGGAGAAGACGTGACCCTACCATTCATTATTGTAGTAAGAAGTTTGATGGTCAGTTTTATGTGCCAACTTGGCTGCCCAGATATATAGTCAAACATTACTCTGCATGTTTCTGTGAGAGTGTTTTTGGATGAGATTTGCATTTAAATCCATGGACTTTGAGTAAAGCAGATTGCTCTTTGTAATGTGGGTAGGCCTTATCCAATCAGTTAAAGACCTGAAAAGAATAGAATATTGGCCTCCCACCAGAAGAAAGAATTCTACAGCAGTTGGCCTTTGGAGTTGAACTACAGCATCAGCTCTCCCCTGGGTCTCCAGCTAGGCTGCCTATCCTTCAGATTTTAGGCATACCAGCCTCCAAAAATATGTAATCTAATTACTTAAAAATCTCCCACATCTAACTCTGTCTATGTGTGTGTGTGTATTCTTTATACACATTAATTCTGTTTCTCTGGAGAACCTGACTAATACAGAAATATTAATAAGCTGAGATTACTCTCCTTCAAGTCTGCAATAATGGTCTTGGTTACTAGGAGGTGGGGTGGATCTTTTGCCCTTGTGGTCTACATTAGCAAATGCATAAATCCTCTTGTTTCCTTGACTTTGGTCCCAAATACATTTTTCTTTTCCTCTGCTCAGGCCATATCAGTATATTTGGGGCATTTTCAGTAGAATAATGAAATGCCATTTATTGTGTTTGTTAGACACCCTTAATCTCTACAAGCTAATATTTTAGATATCTCTTCACTTGTCTTAGAGCTAGGTGAGTATGAACACGGTGATGCCAGGGAGTATTCACCTCACACACACCCCTCCTGACCATTTCCAGGATAAAAATCAGAATGTTGAGGAGATTCCTTGTGATGGCATGACTGGTTATGCCCCCTTTTAGTAAGCCATAAAGGAGTTTTTTGCCTCCAACTGTTCCCACTTTACCTTAGAAAGTGGGGTATCTTGTATCTCTTTGATCTGGGTTTTGGTGATTTATGCAACAGAAAAAGTTCCATTCAACCTCCTTTTACCCACAACTGTTTTAATCTTGTAGTCTTGTAGAGAATAATTTCATTTTACTGGAATATCTTACCATTTAGATGAAATTTTTATAGCTGATTCTTCTCTATTTGGATACTACACCTTTCATAATGGCTACCTGGATTCTTGCCAGTGGAAACATGCATGCATTTCCCTCATTGTGAAAGCAGAGCAGAAAAATGTGGGTAGCTGCCTGGTTAGAAAGCTGGCTTGGCCTTTGATACAGGAGCAAACGTTAGCAGGATTATTGGCTTCCGTATGTCTCTGGGGAAAACTCAACCTGTGTAATTTCTTCCTTTGTTATGTGGGCAACCACTAGGAAACAGGACATTGGCACAATGTCTGATGTGGGCATAAGGGCAAATAGAGTCCATGTTGATGCTTTAGAAATACAAACTCCTCCATAGACATTTTTTTTTCAACAGATTTCTGCATTTGGACAACACACATATGCAACCATTAATATAACACTATTAGAAAGGTTGAGGAATCTATTCAGTGTTGTATTTCTTAAAGTATTTAACCAATGTATACCTTTGTTTAAGAGAATCACATACCAGGATAGCTCAAATAACCTTATCTGATGTTTTTAAAAGTGTAAAATATATTGATAAACTAATGAGAAAATTTTGAAGTAGCAAAATTGATTGTATACTCCATTGTTTGTCATATAGGTTGTGGAGTGTTCATAATTAACTCCAAAATTATATTCTGTAGGAAGTTATATAAGGGCATGAAAATTATGAATTATGAAAAATTCAGTAAAATAAGTATAATTTTGGAAAATGAATTAAAATTATTCCTAGCATTTTCAATAAAAAAATGAAATGTATATATGTCTTCATCAAAAAGTAGGAGTGCATTTGGAATTGTTATCCTTACATGCTAAATGACATAAAGCAAGATATATTGAAAAAATTAACAAGATGGCAGAGGATAAGGCCTTGAGCTCACCCACTCCCCCCAGAATACCAAAATCACAACTAACTGTTAAACAACCATCAATACAAAAGATTGGCATCTACAAAAAAATGATATTCTATGTCCAAAGACAAAGAAGAAATCACAGCAGGATGGTAGGAGGGATGTACTCTTGTGATATAATTAAATCCCATACCCCATGGGGCAGGTGGCCCACAAACTGGAGACTTATTATACTGCAGAAGTCCTCTCATGAGAGTGAGAGTTCTGAGCCCCATGTCAGGCTCACCAGTCTAGGAGTCTGGCATTAGGGGGAGGAGCCCCCAGATCATTTGGTTTTGAAGGTCAGAAGGTCTTGATTGCAGGAGTATCACAGGACTGGAGGAAACAGAGACTCCACTCTTGGAGGGTGCACACAAGGTCCTGCTCATACTGGGTCCCAGCACAAAAGCAGTGACTCCATAAGAGCCTGGGCCAGATGTGCCTGCTGGTCTTGGAGGGCCTCCTAGGGAGGCTGGGGTGGGGGAGATGTTCTCTCTTTCGATATAAAAGCTGGTAGGGAACATATCCAGGAGTACTCATCTGAAGACTAATATCTTGCTTGGGATATTAGCACCAAGAGCTGGCCTCACCTAACAGCCTGTATGCTCCAGTGCTGGGATGCTTCAGGCCAAACAACCAACAGGGCAGGAGCATAGTCCCACCCAACAACAGACAGGCTACCTAAAGACTTTCTGAGCCCACCTTTGCCTCAAGACATGACCCTTGACATGGCCTGGCTCACCAGAGGGCCAAGACCCAACCCCACCCACCAGTGGGCAGGCAGTGGCCCTTTCCACAAGGAAGCCTGCACAAACCTCTAGACCACACTCATCCATGAAGGGACAGACATGAGAAGGAAGGAAACTACAGTCCTGAAGCTTGCAATACTGAGTCTGCAAACACAGGTCAGAACCAACTCTGGGACCAGCTGGATCCTGGTCCTTGGGTGATGAGAGGGGAGTGTACTGCTGGCACACATAGGACATCCCAAAATAAAGGCCACTTCTCCAAGGTCAAGAAATGTAAATGAGCTATTACTTATGTAAAAATACAGATAGAAACTTAAACAAAATGAAATGGCAAAGGTGTATGTTCCAGATGAAGGAACAAGAAAGCCTCAGTAAATTTAAGAAAATTGAAATTTTATCAAGCACCTTTTCTGACAACAATGCTATGAAATTAAATATCAATTACAAGAAAAAACTGCAAAACCCACAAACACAGGGAGGCTAAACAATATGCTACTAAACAATCAATGGATCACTGAAGAAGTCAAAGACAAAAAAAAAAAAAAACCTAGAGAAATATGAAAACAAAAACAAGAGGATGCAAAACCTATGGGATGCAACAAAAGCTGTTCTAAGAGGAAAGTTTATACAATCTTACCTCAGGAAACAAGAAAAACCTCAAATAAACAACCTAACCTTATACCTAAAGCAACTAGAGAAGAACAAACAAAACCCAAATTAGAAGAAGGAAAGAAATCATAAAGATCAAAGCAGAAATAAATGAGATAGAGACAAATAAAACAATAGAAAAGATCAATGGAACTAAAATCTGGTTCTTTGAACAGATAAACAGAATTGATAAACCTCTAGCCAGACTCATCAAGAAAAAAAAGGGAGAGCACTCAAATCAATAAAATTAGAAATGAAAAAGGAAAAGTTACAACCAACACCACAAAAATACAGAGGACCATAAGAGACTACTACAACTACTATATGCCAATAATATTAAAAACCTAGAAGAAATTGACAAATTCTTAGAAAGGTACAATCTCCTAAGACTAAACCAGAAAGAAATAGAAAATACACACAGACCAATTACAAGTACTGAAATTGAATCTGTGATTTTAAAACTCCCAACAAACAAAACTACAGGACCAGATGGCCTCACAGGTGAATTCTATCAAATATTTAGAGAAGAGGTAACACTTATCCTTCTGAAACTATTCCAGAAAATTGCAGAGGAATGAACACTTCCAAACTCATTCTATGAGGCCACCATAATCCTGATACCAAAACCAGACAAAGATACCACAAAAAAAGAAAATTATAGTCCAATATCACTGATGAACATACACAAAAAAATTCTCAACAAAATACTAGCAAACTGAATCCAACAATACATTAAAAGGATCATACACCATGATCAAGTGGGATTTATCCCATGGATGCAAGGATTTTTGAATATCCAGAAATCAATCAGTGTGAAACACCGTATTAACAAACTGAATAAAAACCATATGATCATCTCAGTAGGTGCAGAAAAAACTTTTGATAAAATTCAACATCCATTTATGTTAAAAACTCTCCAGAATGTGGGCATAGAGGGAACCTAACTCAACATAATAATGGCCATATATGACAAACCCACTGCTAACCTCATACTCAATGGTGAAAAGCTGAAAACATTTCCTGTAAGATCAGGAACAAGACAAGGATGTCGACTCTCGCCACCTTTATTCAACATAGTTTTGGAAGTCCTAGCTATAGCAGTCAGAGAAGAAAAATAGATAAAGGAATTCAAATTGGAAAAGAAGAAGGAAAACTGTCACTGTTTGCAGATAACATGATACTATACATTGAAAATTCTAAAGATACTACCAGAAAACTACTAGAGCTCATCAATGAATTTGGTAAAGTTGCTGGATACAAAATTAATACACAGAAATCTGTTGGCATTCCTATACACTAACAACAAAAGGTCAGAAAGAGAAATTAAGGAAACATCCCATTTATCATTGCATCAAAAGAATAAAATACCTAGGAATAAATATACCTGAGAAGGCAAAACACCTGTACTCAGAAACTATAAGATACTGATGAAAGAAATTGAAAAGACACAAACACATAGATAGATATACCATATTCTTGTATTTGAAGAACCTACTGTTAAAACGACTATGCTACCCAAAGCAATCTACAGATTCATTGCAATTCACATCAAATCACCAATGGCATTTCTCAGAGAACTAGAACAAAATATTTAACATGTGTATAGAAACCCAAAAGACATTGAATAGCCAAGCAATCTTGAGAAAGGAAAACAGCACTGGAGGAATCAGGCTCCCTGAATTCAGACTATATTACAAAGCTATGATAGTCAAAACAGTATGGTATGGGCACAAAAACAAAAATATGGAACAGGCTAGAAAGCCTGGAAATAAACCCATGCACTTATGGTCAATTAATCTATGACAAAGGAGGCAAGAATATACAATGGAGAAAAGAGAGTCTCTTCAATAAATGGTGCTGGGAATACTGGACAGCTACATGTAAAAGAATGAAATTAGAACATTCTCTAATAGCATACATAAAAATAAACTCAAAATAGATTAAAGACCTAAATGTAAGATGACATAGAGGGAAAAATTAGACAGAACACTCTTTGACATAAATTTCAGCAATATCTATCTGGATCTGTCTCCTAGATTGATGGAAATAAAAACAAAAATAAACATATGAGACCTAATTAAACTTAAAAGCTTTTGCCCGGCAAAGGAAACCATAAACAAGACAAAAAGATAACCTACAGAAAGCGAGAAAATATTTGCAAATGATACAACCAACAAAGCATTAATCTCTAAAATCTACAAATAACTCATACAGTGCAATATCAAAAAAAAATCCCAATCAAAAAATGGGCAGAAGATCTAAATAGACATTTCTCCAGTAAAGACATACCGTTGGCCAATGTATACATGAAAAGATGCTCAACATTGCTAATTATTAGATAAATGCAAATCAAAACTACAATAAGGTACCATCTCACCCCAGTCAGAATGGGCATCATCAAAAAGTCTACAAATAAGAAATGATGAAAAGGGTGTGGAGAAAGAGAAAACAGAACTCTCCTAAACTATTGGTGGGAATTTGAATTGATACAGCCACTATGGAGAATAGTATGGAGGTTCCATAGAAAACTGAAAATAGAATTACCATATGATCCAGCAATCCCACTCCTGGGCATGTATTCAGAGAAAACTCTAACTCAAAAAGATACATGCACCCCAATGTTCATGGCAGCAATATTTACAATAGCCAAGACATGGAAGTGGCCAATGTGTCCATCAAAAGATGAATGGGTAAAGAAGATGTAGTATATATACATAATGAAATTTTAGTCAGCCGTAAAAACCAATGGAATAATGCCATTTGCAGCAACATGGATGGATCTAGAGATTATCATACTAAATGAAGTAAACCAGACAGAGAAAGGCAAATATCATATGATACCACTTATACGTGGAATCTAAAAAGAGGATATAAATGAACTTATTTATAAAACTGAAATAGACTCACAGCATAGAAAACAAACTTATGGTTACCAAAGGGGAGGAGAAAGAGGGATAAATTAGGAGTTTGGTATTAAAATATACGCAGTACTATATATAAAATAGATAACCAACAAGGACCTACTGTATAGCACAGGGAACTAAATATCTTGCAATAACCTATAATAGAAGGGAATGTAAAAAATGAATATATATGTGTGTGTGTGTATATATATATATATATATATAGCTGAATCACTTTACTGTACACCTGAGACTAACACAACATTATAAATCAACTATATTTCTATAAAAATTAAAAACATAAAACAAGATATGTTAATGCCAAAGAGTTTAACAGTAGTTAAAATAACCTGTAGCAACTGTTAATACCCTTCCTGTTAATGTTGTGAGAGTTGTGAAAAGGAAGTACCACTCTAAAAATTGTTTTTCTCAAAATATGTATTTCCTTCAGAAAAATATATGTACAAAGAAAAATAATGTAAATATAAATATCTGGAGTCATAAATTTTGAGGATATTTACATTAATGTTCCAGCTTTCTGTTACTACTATATTACATTGAGGAAGACCTATTTTAGAACATTTTAATTGTTGGCATAATAAGATTGGGTAACTGGATAAAGTGTCCTACAGAATAGTAGGATATTTAAACATATAGAAATAACCAAGGGGGAAAATATCTAATTAGTGTCTCAATTCTGTGATCTTTTTGGTGGTACATGAGTTAATTGATTCTGGGCTTTAACAAGAAGCAGAGAGGGCTATTCAAATATAGATGCTGATATTATATATTGCGTTATTATTTGAAAAGGTAGATTTTTAGGTTAAGTTAAATGATTTTTGTAGGCTAGTAAAACACAATATAAATTTGAGAACATAGGGATTTTTAAAAATTTAACAAACAAAAATGGTTTATAAATTAGTATCTTAGTAAGTGAGAAAATCTACAAAAACATTCAGCAATGCTATGCTTATTTAACATATTAATAAATAAGTTAGTGGTCTGATTATGTGTGGACAACTTTATTACAATTCTTGGAACTCTTCATTCCCCAAAATTGTACCAAAGTAATTTGTTGGTAACTTACTTTAATCGACATTTTGCATTATGCACTGAAAGGGCCAGAATACTTTTGCAAACATATTTTTTAAAAAGGTCTGATGGAAAATGCACAACTTTAAGAGTCAGAATCCTGATGTTGTTCTTTGCCTCTTGTCACCTTAAGCAAGGGCCATTTAATTTCTTGGAGCCAGTTTATTGCTCCAGAACAAATGAAATAATATATGTAAAGTGCTTTGTGCATTATAAAATGCAATATAGGATTAAGTTGAACATAGGATTTTAGCTTCTCTTATGGAAAAGGTGCCCAACCAGGGGGGTTATTAGAATATGGGTAGGGGGAGGATGAAGGAAATGTCTGCAAATATTAGAATATGACTTGATTAGAAAAAAAAAGTACCATATTTTATATTAAAAACATTAGAGTGTGGATTTTATATGCTCATGAAAGGGCATGAGTTTAACTCTGTGAGCATCATGGATTTAATATTTAATGTTATATTCTAATTTTTAGAAAAAAATGTACATTTATAGAGTAAAATTCATTCAGTTAGGTAACATAAGTTAATCAACATATTATATTCTACACTAATGATTGTTTTCTATAGGTAAACATTTAACTTCAGAGAAAATAACACTGAATATCTGATAATTCAATGGACACATTAATTCAGTCATCTAATTAACATGTTTTATGTTATAGTATTAGAAATCAGGACAGTGATCTTGGGCTATCTTAAACTGTAACAAGAGGGAGAAATATGTTTAACAGAATTCCAGGTGTGGGCTGCTCCCTGTGAGAAGAGCTGTGACAGAGAGATAAGGACGGTATTTCAGAGGGCTCTGTTTGGCAGGGACAGTCATTTTCCAGAACGTGGGTTTTGGCATACATGTAAGGAAAGGGGTGCTTGAAGAGCAGTGCTGAAATTTCAGGCGAATGCAAGAAAGGAACATTTTAGTGAGTGACTGCAAGGGAAAAGAAAAATGAAGACTTTAGCAGATTCCATGACAGACTGTTCTACTCAGAGTGATGTCTAAAGAGAAATTTTAGTCAGGTTCACTAGAATATGCAGTGGGAAATACCCACCATGTCTATAAGAAATCTAGTATGAAGATATATACTATAATTCTTAAAGGATTTTAGATTTAAATTTAGGGAAATGATTATTTGTTTTAAATAGAGATATCAAACTGGCCCCAAAGTGACCCACATTATATTTAAGGTCAAAAAAGAAAAATAGGTGTATATTTCACAGCACACTACTTAATTGCAGGATAATATACGTCTTTTCTGTAGTTAACACAGTTGAAAGCAGTTCTATTAACTATATGTTTCCACTCCTACAGGACACTAAATACTGGTTTTAGCATCCAAGTATATATATAACAGGTTGGCCAAAAAGTTTGTTTAGGATTTCCATAACATCTTATGGAATACATTTAATAATGTTCTATGTTTAATCATAACTTCCTCGAAGTTATAACATCACACCAATATTTGTTGCACAGGAAATATGTTTTATGAAACTTCTCTGTTTTTCAATTTTCAGTTTATCTAGCAGTTATAAATGTTTTAGAAGCAGTTTTGTTCATAGCACATTTTTTTTCAACTAATCAATTTTTTTTTTAAAACACCATGTGTGTTTTTGGTATATTAAAGAATAAATTTCAACAATATTTACTTAATCAATGGTAGATTATACAGAAAGATTGAGGCAAAAATCTTCTATAGTAAACCTTAACAAAAGATCTATGAATTAATTTTTAATTTGTATTATAATTACAAAATCATCTTTAAATTATTATTATTTTTTCCTTTAACAGGTTTTATTTATTTAGAGCAGTTTTAGGTTCACAGAGTACTATATTGTACAGAGATTTTGCATATGCCCAGCACATGCATAGCCTTCCTAATTATCACTATCCCCCCACGAGAATGGTACATTTGTTACAACTGATGAACCTACATTGATACAGCATTATTGCTCACAATTCATAGTTTACATTACAGTTCACTTTTGGTCTTTTACATTCTAAGAGGTTAGACAAACATATAATGACTTCCCACATAGTAATTTCACTGCCCTAAAAATCCTCTCTGCTCTGTCTATTCCTGCCTCCCTGGCAACCACTCATCTTTTCACTCTCCATAGTTTGCCTTTTCCAGAATGTCATGTAGTTGGAATTATGAAGTATGTAACCTTTTCAAATTGGCTTCCTTCATTTAATAATACACATTTAAGTTTCTTCCCTGTCTTTTCATGGCCTGATAACTTTGGTTTCTTTTTAATGCTGAATGATATTCCATTGTCAGGATGTACCACAATTAATTTATCCATTGACATACTAAAGGAAATCTTTGTTGATTCCAAGTTTTGACAAATATGAATAAAGCTGCCTCAAAATTGTGAGTTTTTGTGTGGACATACATTTTCAACACCTTTGGGTATATACCAAGGAGTGTTTTTGCTGGATTTTATGGCAAGTGTATGTTTAATTTTGTAAGTAACTGCCAAACTGCCTTTCCAAGTGGCTGTACCATTTTGCATTCATACCAGCAATGAATAAGAGTTCCTGTTGCTCTTACATCCTCAACAACATTTGATGTAATGCTCTGAATTTTGACCATTCTAATAGGTGTATTGGTAGCTAACTGCTGTTATATTTTGAATTTCCCTAATGATCTACATGCTGTGGAACACCCTTTCTTTTGCTTGTTTGCATTTGTATATCTTCTTTGGTGAGGTGTCTGTTCAGAGCTTTCTCCCATTTTTAAATCAGATTTTTGTTTTTTATTGTTTAGTTTAAGAGTTTTTTGTATATTTTGCATAACGGTTCTTTTTCAGATGTATGTTTTGCAGACATTATCTCCCAGTACCTGGCTTGTCTTTTCATTTTCTTAACAATGTCTTACAAAAGGCAGAAATTATTAATTTTAATAAAGTCCAGCTTATCAATTCTTTCTTTCATAAATTGTGCTTTTAGTGTATAATTATTTTTATACAGTGTTGGATTTTATTTGCTAATATTTTGTTGAGGGATATGTTTTGAGAGATATTGGTCTTCAATTTTCTTTTAATACCATTGTCTAGGGTAATGCTGGCCTCATAGAATGACTTAGGATAGTCCCTTGGCTTCTATTTTCTGAAAACAATTTATGGTAATTATTATAATTTCTTCCTTAAATATTTGGTGGAATTCACCAGAGAACCCATCTGGGTCTGGTGCTTTCTATCTTGGAAGGTTATTAATTGTTGATTAAGTTTCTTTAATAGGCCTATTCAGATTGTCTACTTTTATGTGAGTTTTGGCAGATTGTATCTTTCAAGAGGTTGGTCCATTTCATTGAGGCTGTCAAATCTGTAAACATTGCATTGTTCATAGTATTCCTTTATTATCCTTTTACTGTAAATGGGAAGTGTGGTGATCTCAATTTCATTTCTGATATTAGTAGTTTTTTGTCCTTTCTCTTTTTCCTTAGCATGACTAGAGGCTTATCAATTTTATTGATCTTTTCTAACTCAGTTTTTGGTTTCATTGATTTCTTAATATTGATTTTCTATTTTCAATTTCACTCATTTCTGCTCTAATTCTTTTTTTTTCTTTGTTTACTTCAGATTTAATTTTCTCTTCTTGTTCTGATTTCCTAAGATGGAAGCTAAGATGATTGATTTTAGTTCTTTTTTGCTTTTCTAATATGTGCATTCAGTGCCATAAATTCTCTATAAGTACTGTTTGTGCTGCATCTCACAAATTTTGATGTTGTGGTTTCATTTTTATTTAGTTCAGATACTTCAAAATTTTTCTTGATTTTTTGAACAATGTGTTATTCATAAATGTGTTGTTTGATCTCCAAGTATTTTGGAATTTTCCAGCTATCTCTCTGCTATTGACTGCTAGTTTAATTCCATTGTGGTCTGTGGCAGGGGTGTTTTTGATGTGTTTTATGGCCCAGAAATTGACCTATCTTGGTTCCATGTGAGTTTGAGAAGAATGAGTATTCTGCTGTTCTTGGGTAGAGTAGTCTATAGATATCCATTATATCTGGCAGGTTAATGGTGTTGTTGAGGTCAACTATGTCCTTACTGATTTTCTATCTATTTCTGATAAAAAGGTGTTTAGATCTCCAACAATAATATTGTATTCATCTATTTCTCCTTTGTAGTTCTATCAGCTTTTGCCTCACATATTTTGATGCTCTGTTTTTAGGCACCTACACATTGAGGATTATTATGTCTTCTTGGAGAACTGATCACTTTTACACTATCTAATGCCCCTCTTTATCCTTGATAACTTCCCTTTCTGTGAAGTCTGCTCTGTCTGAAATTAATATAGCTATGCCCACTTTATTTTGATAAATGTCAACATGGTATATCTTTCTCCATTCCTTTACTTTTAATTCAAATCTTTAGAGGGTTTTTATGGACAACATAGAGTTGGGTCCTGTTTTTTGATCCATCTTCGTCTTTTAATTGGTACATTTAGACCATTGGCATTTGAAGCCATTATTGATATACTGGTTTAATATCTACCATATTGGTTACAGTTTTCTATTTGTTGCCCTTGTTCTTTGTTTTTATTTTAACTTTCCAGTCTTTTCTGCCTTTTTTTTTTTTTTTTTTGTGGTATGCGGGCCTCTCACTGTTGTGGCCTCTCCCGTTGTGGAGCACAGGCTCTGGACGCACAGGCTCAGCAGCCATGGCTCACAGGCCCAGCTGCTCCATGGCATGTGGGATGTTCCCGGACTGGGGCACGAACACATGTCCCCTACATCGGCAGGCGGACTCTCAACCACTGCACCACCAGGGAAGCCTTGCCTTTTGTTATTTTAATTAAGCATTTTATATAATTCAATTTTGTCCTTTCTTAGCTTGTCAGTTATACTTTTTTTAAAAAAAGGGATTACCCTAGGGATTGCAGTATACATTTATGAAACTAATACAAGTCCACTTTCAAATAACACAGTTTCACTTCACAGGTAGAGCAAGTACCTTATAATAATACAGAATTTCTAATTCTTCTCTCCCTTTCCTTGTATCATTGCTGTTATTCATTTCACTTATATATAAGAAAATATAAGCATATAATTATAAATAAAATATTGAATATATATAAATATAAGGTATATATACATTTATACATATATAAAACTATATACAATTAAAATTCACTGTCATTATTTTGAACATATGATTTTCTCTTTGATCAATTAAGTATTTTACCTTAATGTATTCCTTCTCTGATAATTTTTCTTTCTTTATGTAGATCTTAGTTTTTACTGGCAACAAATTTCCTGAAGTTTTGTTTGAGAAAGTTTTATTGCTCCTTCACTTTTGAAGGATTATTTTGCAGAGTATAGAATTCTAGGTTGGTGGGTTCATTCTCTCTCTTTCAACACTTTAAATATTTCACTACATTCTCTTCTTTTTTAAACAATTTTTATTGGAGTAGAGTTGATTTACAATGTTGTATTAGTAAAAAAGCAAAGTGAATCAGTTACACCTATGTATTCTCTTCTTGATTCCATGGTTCTGAGGAGAAGTTGGATGTAATTATTATCTCTGATCCCATATATGTAAGGGTTTTTTTCCAGAAATTTTGTTATATTTTATTTTCTGTATTTTGAAAATGATAGGCCTTGCTATACTTTGTTTATTTGTTTTTTTAAGTTATTTTTTTGTTTGTTTGTTTTTTGGGGGGACATTTATCCTGCTTGATATTCTCTGAGCTTCTGTGATGTTCTCTGGGTCTGGTGGATTGGTGTCTGACATTAATTTTTGGAAATTCTCAATCATTATTATTTCAAACATTTCTTTCATTCCTTTCTTTCTTATCCTTCTGGTATTCCCATAATGAAAATGTTTTACCATTTATAGTTGTCCCACAGTTTTTGGATATTCTGTTCTCTTTTTGTCAATCTTTTTTATTTTTTCTGTTTGCATTTCAGGTATCCTCAAACTCAGAACTTTTTTCTCAGCCATGACCAGTTACTAATAGACCCATCAGGGGGGCCCGGAGGAAGATGGTGGAAAAGTAACACGCGGAGATCACCTTCCTCCCCACAGATACATCAGAAATTCATCTACACGTGGAACAACTCATACAGAACACCTACTGAATGCTGACAGAAGACCTCAGAACCCCCAAAAGGCAAGAAACTCTCCACATACCTGGGTGGGGCAAAAGAAAAAAAAAGAATAAACAGAGACAAAAGGATAGGGACGGGACCTGCACCAGTGGGAGGGAGCCGTGAAGGAGGGAAGGTTTCTACACACTACAAGCCCCTTCGCGGGCGGAGACTGCAGGTGGCGGAGGGGGAAAGCTTCGGAGTAGCGGAGGAGAGCACAGCAACAGGGGTGTGGAGGGCAAAGCGGAGAGATTCTGGCACAGAGGACCGGTGCCCTCAGGCACACACCAGCCCGAGAGGCTTGTCTGCTCGGCCTCCGGGGCGGGCGGGGCTGGGAGCTGAGGCTCAGGTATCGGCTTTCAGTCGGAGCGCAGGGCGAGGACTGGGGCTGGCGGCAGGAAGAGAGCCTGAAGGGGTTAGTGCACCACGGCTAGCCCGGAGGGAGTCAGGGGAAAGGGGCTGGAGCTGCCGAAGAGGCAAGAGACTTTTTTCCCTTTTGTTTCCTGGTTCGCGAGGAGAGGGCATTAAGAGGGCTGCTGGGGTAAGCACCGGAGACAGGCGCAAGCCGCGGGTAAGGCGCGGACCTCGGAGACGGGCTTGGGACGCTGGGGCTGCTGCCACCGCCGCCGCCGCCGCTGCCGCGGGGCCTGTGTGCAAGCGCGGGTCACGGTCCGCCCCGCCTTCTGGGGGGCCTGTGCACCCCGCCACTGCCGGGGTCCTGGGACCCGGGGACGGCTTTCCCGGGAAAGCAAACAGAGCGCCACGGGCTGCTGCAACGTCACGCCGGCCTCTACCGCCGCAGGCCCGCCCCACACTGCGCGCCCCTCCCTCCCCTCTGCCTGAGTGAGCCAGAGCCCCCGAATCAGTGGCTCCTTTAACCCCGTCCTGTCTGAGCGAAGAACGGACGCCCTCCGGCGACCTACGTGCAGAGGCGGGGCCAGGTCCAAGGCTGAGACCCGGGATCTGTGAGAGCAGAGACAGGGAAATCTCTCTGTGCAGCCTCAGAGGAGCGGATTAAAGCTCCACGGTCCATTTGATGTGCCCTGCGTCTGTGGAGTGCATAAATGGACAGCGAATCATCCCAAATTGAGGAAGTGGACTTTGAGGACAAGATTTAAGACTTTCCCCCCTTTTCCTCTTTTTACAACGAATTATCCCAAATTAAGGAGGTGGACTTAGAGAGCAAGATTTCAGACTTCTCGCCCTTTTCCTCTTTTTACAACGAATTATCCCAAATTGAGGAGGTGGACTTGGAGAGCAAGATTTTTGATTTTTCCACCTGCTCTCTTTTTGTGAATGTGTATGTGTAATCTTCTGTGTAAGATTCTCTCTGTATAGCTTTGCTTCCACCATATGTTACCAGGGTTCTATCTGTCCGTTTTTTTTTTCCATAATTACTTTTTAATTTTAATAACGCTACTATATTTCATACTTTATTCTATTTTACTTTACCTGCTCTTTCTTTTTTTCCTACCTTCCCTTCCTCCCTCCCTCCCTCCGCTACTCCTTTCCTTCTTTTTTATTCTTTTCTCCCTCCCTCCCTCCCACCTTTCTTCTTTCCACTTTCTTTTTCTTTCATTCCTCCCTCCCTCCCTCCTTTCTTTCCTTCTTTCTTTCCATCCTTCCTCCCTCCCTCCCTCCTTTCTTTCTTTCTTCCGTCCTTCCTTCCTTTCTTCCCTTCTTCCTTTCTTTCCCTCTCTGCTTCTTTCTTCTACTAATTCTTTCTTTCTACTTTTTCTCCCTATTATTCTGAGCTGGGTGGATGAAAGGCTCTTGGTGCTGCAGCCAGGAGTCAGTGCTGTGCCTCTGAAGTGGGAGAGCCAACTTCAGGACACGGGTCCACAAGAGACCTCCCAGCTCCATATAATATCAAGCAGCAAAAATCTCCCAGAGATCTCCATCTCAACACCAGCACCCAGCTACAGTCAACGACCAGCAAGCTACAGTGCTGGTCACCCTATGCCAAGCAACTAGCAAGGCAGGAGCACAACCCCACCCATTAGCAGAGAGGCTACCTAAAAACATAATAAGGACATAGGCACCCCAAAACACACCACCATACGTGGACCTGTCCACCAGAAAGACAAGATCGAGCCTCAAGCACCAGAACACAGACACTAGTCCCCCCCACCAGGAAGCCTACACAACCTACTGAAACAACATTAGCCACTGAGGACAGACACCAGAAACAACGGGAACTACGAATCGGCAGCCTGCAAAAAGGAGACCCCAAACACAGTAACATAAGCAAAATGAGAAGACAGAAAAACACACAGCAGGAGAAGGAGCAAGATAAAAACCTACCAGACCTAACAAATGAAGAGGTAATAGGCAGTCTACCTGAAAAAGAATTCAGAATAATGATAGTAAAGCTGATCCAAGATTCTATTTCCAAGATCCATAATCTTGGAAATAGAATAGACAAAATGCAAGAAACAGTTAACAAGGACCTAGAAGAACTAAAGATGAATCAAGCATTGATTAAAAACTCAATAAATGAAATGAAAAATACTCTAGATGGGATCAATAGCAGAATAACTGAGGCAGAAGAACGGATAAGTGAGGTGGAAGATAAAATAGTGGAAATAACTGCTGCAGAGGAAAATAAAGAAAAAAGAATGAAAAGAACAGAGGACAGTCTCAGAGACCTCTGGGACAACATTAAATGCACCAACATTCGAATTATAGGGGTTCCAGAAGAAGAAGAGAAAAAGAAAGGGACTGAGAAAATATTTGAAGAGATTATAGTTGAAAACTTCCCTAATATGGGAAAGGAAATAGTTAATCAAGTCCAGGAGGCACAGAGAGTCCCATACAGAATAAATCCAAGGAGAAATATGCCAAGACACATATTAATCAAACTTTCAAAAATTAAACACAAAGAAATCATATTAAAAGCAGCAAGGGAAAAACAACAAATAACACACAAGGGAATCCCCATCAGGTTAAGAGCTGATCTCTCAGCAGAAACTCTACAAGCCAGAAGGGAGTGGCAGGACATAATTAAAGTGATGAAGGAGAGAAACCTGCAACCAAGATTACTCTACCCAGCAAGGATCTCATTCAAATTTGATGGAGAAATTAAAACCTTTACAGACAAGCAAAAGCTGAGAGAGTTCAGCACCACCAAACCAGCCTTACAACAAATGCTAAAGGAACTTCTCTAGGCAAGAAACACAACAGAAGGAATATACCTACAATAACGAACCCAAAGCAATTAAGGAAATGGGAATAGGAACATACATATCGATAATTACCTTAAATGCAAATGGACTAAAAGCTCCCACCAAAAGACACAGATTGGCTGAATGGATACAAAAACAAGACCCATATATATGCTGTCTAAAAGAGACCCACTTCAGACCTAGAGACACATAGAGATTGAAAGTAAGGGGATGGAAAAAGATATTCCATGCAAATGGCAATCAAAAGAAAGCTGGAGTAGCAATTCTTATATCAGACAAAATAGACTTTAAAATAAAGACTATTAGAAGAGACAAAGAAGGAGACTACATAACGATAAAGGGATCAATCCAAGAAGAAGATATAACAATTGTAAATATTTATGCACCCAACATAGGAGCACCTCAATACATAAGGCAAATACTAACCGCCATAAAAGGGGAAATCGACAGTAACACAATCATAGTAGGGGACTTTAACACCCCACTTTCACCAATGGACAGAGCATCCAAAATGAAAATAAATAAGGAAACACAAGCTTTAAATGATACATTAAACAAGATGGACTTAGTTGATATTTATAGGACATTCCAACCAAAAACAACAGAATACACATTTTTCTCAAGTGCTCATGGAACACTCTCCAGGATAGATCATATCTTGGGTCACAAATCAAGCCTTGGTAAATTTAAGAAAATTGAAATTGTATCAAGTATCTTTTCTGACCACAATGCTATGAGACTAGACATCAATTACAGGAAAAGATCTGTAAACAAAACAAACACATGGAGGCTAAACAATACACTACTCAATAACTAAGTGATCACTGAAGAAATAAAAGAGGATATTAAAAAATACCTAGAAACAAATGACAATGGAGACACGACGAACCAAAACATATGGCACGCAGCAAAAGCAATTCTAAGGGGGAAGTTTATAGCAATACAATCCCACCTTAAAAAACAAGAAACATTTCGAGTAAATAACCTGACCCTGCACCTAAAGCAATTAGAGAAAGAAGAACAAAAAACCCCCAAAGTTAGCAGAAGGAATGTAATCATAAAGGTCAGATCAGAAATAAATTAAAAAGAAATGAAGGAAACGATAGCAAAGATCAACCAAACTAAAAGCTGGTTCATTGAGAAGATAAACAAAATGGACAATCCATTAGCCAGACTCATCAAGAAAAGAAGGGAGAAGACTCAAATCAATAGAAATAGAAATGAAAAAGGAGAAGTAACAACTGACACTGCAGAAATACAAAAGATCATGAGAGATTACTACAAGCAACTCTATGCCAATAAAATGGACAACCTGGAAGAAATGGACAAATTCTTAGAAATGCGCAACCTGCGAAGACTGACTCAGGAAGAGATAGAAAATATGAATAGACCAATCACAAGCACTGAAATTGAAACTGTGATTAAAAATCTTCCATCAAACAAAAGCCCAGGACCAGATGGCTTCACAGGCGAATTCTATCAAACATTTAGAGAAGAGCTAACACCCATCCTTCTCAAACTCTTCCAAAGAATATGAGAGGAAGGAACACTCCCAAACTCATTCTACGAGGCCACCATCACCTTGATACCAAAACCAGGCAAGGATGTCACAAAGAAAGAAAACTACAGGCCAATATCACTGATGAACATAGATGCAAAAATCCTTAACAAAATACTAGCAAACAGAATCCAACAGCACATTAAAAGGATCATACACCATGATCAAGTGGGGTTTATTCCAGTTATGCAAGGATTCTTCAATATACGCAAATCAATCAATGTGATACACCCTATCAACAAGTTGAAGGAGAAAAACCATATGATCATCTCAATAGATGCAGAGAAAGCTTTCGACAAAATTCAACACCCATTTATGATAAAAACCCTGCAGAAAGTAGGCATAGAGGGAACTTTCCTCAACATAATAAAGGCCATATATGACAAACCCACAGCCAACATTGTCCTCAATGGTGAAAAACTGAAACCGTTTCCACTAAGATCAGGAACAAGACAAGGCTGCCCACTCTCACCACTCTTATTCAACATAGTTTTGGAAGTTTTAGCCACAGCAATCAGAGAAGAAAAGGAAATAAAAGGAATCCAAATGAGAAAAGAAGAAGTAAACCTGTCACTGTTTGCAGATGACATGATACTATACATAGAGAGTCCTAAAGATGCTACCGAAAAACTACTAGAGCTAATCAATGAATTTGGTAAAGTAGCAGGATACAAAATTAATGCACAGAAATCTCTGGCATTCCTGTACACTAATGATGAAAAATTTGAAAAAGAAATCAAGAAAACACTCCCATTTACCATTGCAACAAAAAGAATAAAATATCTAGGAATAAACCTACCTAAGGAGACAAAAGACCTGTATGCAGAAAATTACAAGACACTGATGAAAGAAATTAAAGATGATACAAATAGATGGAGAGATATACCATGCTCCTGGATTGGAAGAATCAATATTGTGAAAATGACTCTACTACCCAAAGCAATCTACAGATTCAATGCAATCCCTATCAAACTACCAGTGGCATTTTTCACAGAACTAGAACAAAAAATTTCAAAATTTGTTTGGAAAAACAAAAGACCCCGAATAGCCAAAGCAATCTTGAGAACGAAAAACGGAGCTGGACGAATCAGGCTCCCTGAGTTCAGACTATACTACAAAGCTACAGTAATTAAGACAGTGTGGTACTGGCATAAAAACAGAAAGATAGATCAGTGGATCAGGATAGAAAGCCCAGAGATAAACCCATGCACATATGACCAACTTATCTTTGATAAAGGAGGCAGGAATGTACAGTGGAGAAAGGACAGCCTCTTCAATAAGTGGTGCTGGGAAAACTGGACAGGGACATGTAAAAGTTTGAGATTAGATCATTCCCTAACACCATACACAAAAATAAGCTCAAAATGGATTAAAGACTTAAATGTAAGGCCAGAAACTATCAAACTCTTAGAGGAAAACATAGGTAGAACACTCTATGACATAAATCACAGCAAGATCCTTTTGGACCCACCTCCTAGAGAAATGGAAATAAAACCAAAGATAAACAAATGGGACCTATTGAAACTTCAAAGCTTTTGCACAGCAAAGGAAACCATAAACAAGACCAAAAGACAACCCTCAGAATGGGAGAAAATATTTGCAAATGAAGCCACTGACAAAGGATTAATCTCCAAAATTTATAAACAGCTCATGCAGCTCAATAGCAAAAAAACAAACAACCCAATCCAAAAATGGGCAGAAGACTTAAATAGGCATTTCTCCAGAGAAGATATACAGACTGCCAACAAACACATGAAAGAATGCTCAACATCATTAATCATTAGAGAAATGCAGATCAAAACTACAATGAGATATCATCTCACACCAGTCAGAATGGCCATCATCAAGAAATCTAGAAACAATAAATGCTGGAGAGGGTGTGGAGAAAAGGGAACACTCTTGCACTGTTGGTGGGAATGTGAATTGGTACAGCCGCTATGGAGAACGGTATGGAGGTTCCTTAAAAAACTAAAAATAGAACTACCATATGACCCAGCAATCCCACTACTAGGCATATACCCTGAGAAAACCATAATTCAAAAAGAGACATGTACCAAAATGTTCATTGCAGCTCTATTCACAATAGCCCGGAGCTGGAAACAACCTAAGTGTCCATCATCGGATGAATGGATAAAGAAGATGTGGCACATATATATAATGGAATATTACTCAGCCATAAAAAGAAACGAAACTGATCTATTTGTAATGAGGTGGATAGACCTAGAGTCTGTCATACAGAGTGAAGTAAGTCAGAAAGAGAGAGACAAATACCGTATGCTAACACATATATACGGAATTTTAAAAAAAATGTCATGAAGAACCTAGGGTTAAAACGGGAATAAAGACACAGACGTACTTGAGAATGGACTTGAGGATATTTGGAGGGGGAAGGGTAAGCTGTGACAAAGCGAAAGAGAGGCATGGACATATATACACTACCAAACGTAAGGTAGATAGATAGTGGGAAGCAGCCGCAGAGCACAGGGAGATCAGCTCGGTGCTTTGTTACCGCCTGGAGGGGTGGGATGGGGAGGGTGGGAGGGAGGGAGATGCATGAGGGAAGGGATGTGGGAACAGATGTATATGTATGACTGTTTCACTTTGTTATAAAGCAGAAACTAATTAAAAAAAACAAATACATACATATATATACAACTCGATTAACTACACTTCCTTCTGTTCACATTTCCCTCATCTTTTCTTCATTTTCTGTCTATGTATCCTTGGCCCTGTTTATATTAAGTGCTTTTGCAGTTATATTTGATTGTCTGTATTCCGGTGAGTTACCACAATGCTTTATGAGACATGCTAGGATATAAATGCATTTAAGTAATATAAAAAAAAAAGAATAGACCCATCAAAGGCATTCTTCATTTCCGTTACAGTGGTTTTTTTTTTATCTCTATCATTTATTTTTTTGCTTTTTTCTTAGAATTTTCATCTTTCTGCTTATATTGCCCATCAATTGTTGCATGCTGCCTACTTTATCTATTAAAGCCCTTGGCATATTAATCTTAGTTATTTTAAATTCTTGTTCTGCTTATTCCAACATCCCTGTCATATCTGTGTCTTGTTCTGGTGCTTGCTATGTCTCTTCAAACTATTTTTTGCCTTTTAGTATGCCTTGTAATTTTTTGTTGATGGTGAATATGATGTACTGGATAAAAGAAACTGCAGTAAATGCGTCGTTAGTAATGTAGTGTTAAGGTGTGTGGGAAGGGAAAGTGACTGTAGTCCTATGATTAGGTCTCAGTCTTTTAATAGCCTGTTCTTCTTGATTGTGAACTTCATACATACTTCTCAGTCTCCCCCTTCCCCTTTTATATGAGGCAGGATACCTAGAGTGGACTGGAGTTGGATATTTCCCTTATTTTACATGAAAGGTGAGAGTTGTCTAGGCGTGGGCATTTCTCTTCCTTCAGGTAAGTTGGGCTCTGATAAAACCCCAGAAGGTTATGTTCCAGCTAAATAGTTTCACATGAGGACAGATAATGTTAAGAAGAACAGAACAATATGGTATATTTCAAAATGGTTCATTTTTTCCTCACCCTGACGAAAGCACAAGGGGATATCTCTCTGATATCTACTGTAATAATTTGTTAGAGCTTCAGGAGGTAAAACTCACAGAAGTGTGGATGTCTCCCAAACTACTGTGCCCTCCTGGAATTTTTCTCTCTCAGGGTTTTCCACACTAAGCCTCCAGTAATTCATTAATTATGGTTCAGGATTCCCTACCCTAGCACTGGCTTCCATGAAAATTTCCAGTCCTGATTTCTGTTTCAGTAAGTTGTGATTCTCTGGATTTGTCTGTTAATCTCTCCAGTTTTGAGGCAGCAGTTTGCCCTGTGACCTTACTTCTCTGAGGAATGTAAGAAATGTTTATTTTTCAGTTGTTCAGCTTATCTCTTGTTGTTAGGTGGAGTGGCATCTTCCAAGCCTGTTATATGCTGGTCCATAATCAAAATCATTTTTATAAGGCAAAATTGATTTATTGATTCCAGAAAATTCATCCCTTTTTCTTTACCTGTAAAACCATGCTACCTTGTTTTCATTACTGTGCAACTACTAATCCTTTTCCTTCCAAATTATGATAAACATTTGTAAAGAGTAATATCTTCATAATACTGAAGGCAAAATTATTTTTGGTAAATTTTGAAATATTGTATTTTGACTTGAAAATAAATTTAAACAAAATATTATTTAGCCATACCAATTCCATGCTTAAACAATACTCTCAGCTGATCTCTCTTACCAGTATTTTGGCAACGGTTTTAAGCACTTACCAGCCTTAAGTGGCTGCAACAAAGATACCAAGAAAACTAATTAATTTCACAAATATGCTCTGCCTTTTTTCTTCCATATATTTATACATGGTAGCTTTTCTGGCTTTATGGCCTTTCCAAACTATAACTTCCTGTTACCTGTTTTAATTATGCATTATGGTTTAGTTTAAATGCTACCTACTACATGACTCTTCTTTGTTATTTCAGTCTGCATTGATTGACTTTGCCCTCATTATGTTATGTAAGTAGTCTTTTCAGTCATGTTCAACAGTTTACAATCTTATCTTCTCTACTTGATTATGCATAGATCTTTGAATATAAGTATCAATTTTTGTTGAAAAAAATAAACCATATGGAGAGGCAAAGGTGAAATTTCACTAAGGTATCAGTATAAGGATAATCTGTCATTCCCATGAGCATTGGGTATATTTTTAATTCATAGACATTAACCCTTATAATAGACACTATTTTCTTTTTTAAGAAGCTCAGCACCAAATCTGCACCTCATATCTTAGAATTGTAGAGCATCTTATGGCCTTTTTAAAAAATGAATCTATTAACTTCCTATTGTTTTCATTTTTTATTCTAATTCCCTTTGTCCTGATAGCTTTTATTTATTTTTTAATCTTGATATTCTTAAAACATCTCTGTAAACCACCTCAAAATATCTTTATATCAGAGTAGCATAAGTAAATAAATGAACAATAAACTGTGTGAAAATAGTTATCTTTATCTGGAGAATTAATTCCAAAATAGAAGTGCACAAGAAGTAATTTGAAATGTAGGCAAACATTTTTAAACATCTGTACTCATTTTTTATTTTTAAAAGTAAGCAAAGAATAACTTTAGAAATATTTAATATACAAATTAAAGAAGTACATGTATGTCATTTAAAAATACACACACTGTGTGTGTATCTGTGTCTCCCTCTTTCAGCACTGAAGGTCCTATACCAACACATGCTAGGACCATGACCAATCGACAACAGAGGGCTCTCAGACTATTGCTGGAATTGCCCTTAGCTGAAGAATAGGTTCACTTCCTCCAACTCAGTACAACTCTGCAGTACCATCCCAGCCTTAGAGTTCCCTGTGCAGTAAGTTGGTACTTTTGCCATGACTGCCTCATAATCCACTTCTTCTGCTCAGTCCTACTTCTAAACATCTCTTATTGTTGTATATTCTGAGAATACTTCCTGATAAATATCCTGCCAACTAATCTCCATCTCAGAATCTGATTCTCAAGGTCAACCTGTGAGCTTCCCTGCTGGCACAGTGGTTGAGAGTCTGCCTCCCAATGCAGGGGACATGGGTTTGTGCCCCAGTCCGGGAGGATCCCACATGCCACGGAGCAGCTGGGCCTGTGAGCCATGGCTGCTGAGCCTGCGCGTCTGGGGCCTGTGTTCCACAATGGGAGAGACCACAACAGTGAGAGGCCCGTGTACGGCAGAAAAAAAAAAAAAAAAAGGCGGTCAACCTGTATAGATGGCTGAATACACAAATAAATGATAGATGATCATGGACAGACAGATAAAGTAAATAGATCAATGAATCATAAATAGATAGACTCATAGATCAATTGATTGATACATAGATGAATCATTGATACATAGATAGATAATAGATACATATACATATACATATACACATTGAGTGATTGACAGAGTGGTCTGACATCTGCCTACAGTACAAGGTAAATAACTACAACTGAACAAAGTGGACAAATCTCCATGACACTTGGAAATAACCTAAAAATCTCGAGTTCTAAGCTATTGGTTCTTATTTTCATAGGAATACATTTAATCTTTTCATGTTACTTCGTGGTTGAGGGCTAAATTTCATCCAGCTGGTAAAAGAGCTGATCTTTCTAACTGGGAGGCAACAGTTATGGCCCTTAGAGCCAGCTGCTTGTGTTGAATCTCAGTTCCTCCACTTATTAAATGTGTTACCATGGGGCAGTTATTCACACTCTCTGGGCCTCAGTTTCCTTATTTGTAAAATGATCATAATAAGTATGTGTCACAGGATCGTTGGGACAGTACAGTGACATAGTTTAAAGTGCTTGGGAAAAAGTCTAGCAAATATAAGTGTTAGCTATAATCATAATAAAAAATAGTTGAAGTCTGTACCTAATTTTGTACACTAAGCACTCTGGGGATATTATCTTAACTAGCTGTTCCATATAGCCTATATAGATAACACTCTAGTGAAAAGTAACTTAGAGCATTATATAATTAGTGGCAATGAAAAGATAGTCATGTGAATTCTATCTTTGGCATTTAAGTATTATAAGAAAAATGATATTAAAATCTAAGGTACTGAAAATTATACTATGTTTAGGTTATTACATTAGGGTCATATTTCAAAAGATGTTCTGGGTAATTTGGCCTCCAAATTAGATAGGACTACTGTGGTGATTTAAAACAAGTCTGTAAAATCATTTTTTCCATCTTTATTGAGATATAATTATTTTATTGAGTTATAATTGAGATATAACTGAGATATCAAGATATAATTTTATTGAGATATAATTGACATCATGTAAACTTAGGGTGTACAACATAATGATTCAACATATGTATATATTGTGAAATGATTACCATGGTGGGGTTAGTTAACAAATCCATCATCTCATATAGTTACAATTTTTTGTATGTGTGTGGTCAGAACTTTTCAAATCTACACTCTTAACAACTTTCAAATAAATAATACAGTATTGTTAACAATAGTCACCTTGCTGTGCATTACATCTTCAGAATTTATTCATCTTATAACTGGAAGTTTGTACCCTTTGACCACTTTCACTCATTTTTCCCAGTCCTCACTTCCTGCCTCTGGAAACCACCTACTTATTCCATTTTTATGAGTTCATTATTTTTAGATTCCACATATAAGTGAGATCATGCAGTATTTGTCTTTTTCTGCCTAACTTATTTCACTTAACATAATATCTTCCAAGTCCATTCATACTGTTGCAAATGGCAGGATCTCTTTTTTAAGGGCTATTGTGTATGTGCATAATATATCACAGTTTTTTTTTATCCATTTATCAGTGGACACGTAAGTTGTTTCCAGGTCTTGGCTATTGTAAATAATGTTGCAATGAACATGAGTGCAGATACCTCTTTGAGACAGTGATTTTATTTCTTCAGATATATACCCAGAAGTGGAATTGATGGATCATTGGGTAGTTCTATTTTTAATTTTTTGAGAAACCTCCATACTGATTTCCATAGTGACTGCACAAATTTACATTCCAATCAACAGTGTACAAGCGTCCCCTGTTCTCCACACACTTGCCAAGATTTATCTCTTTTCTTCTTGATAAAAGCCATTATTCCAACTTTCTCTGTAGAAGTGAGGTGTTCTGACTATTTTTGCTTAAAATTGAGCAATTGAAATAGGAATGGTATCAAATCACAACATTTTTGGTCATTTGGGATCATGAGCAACTCACCACCTAGTATCTAATAGAATTATTATGTAGTAGTGAGTATGCATAATATTTCAAGGCAGAAGGAAAGATATATGAATTTTCTAGTATAATCTGTACTTTCGTGTTCTCCATTGCTGTAACTTATAAAAATTATCTTTTTGGAATAAAACAGTCTTGTGATTCCAATGAAGAAGGAACACTACTGACACTTTATGAATCCAGTTCTTTCTCGGAGGGAAGAGGGACAGACTATGGCTCATGGCCAAGAGGCTTGGTGTGTAAGCTCAGAATTTCCCAAGGGGGTCCTGGCTCAATAAAATGTCTGTTTTCTAATGGAAATGTGTATAGATTTTTAGATGCTAGGATAAGCATTTGATATTATACATTATATTGATACTTTCTATAGCAATTTATAAAGCAATTGGACCTATTACTTTCTGGATAGGAGTGGCTGAACTATTGGGATATTTTCTTTCCAAATATTTTTTTTTTTTGCATATACATACTCAGTGTACTCTAGAAACATCCTGTTTTAATGAATGTACAATGCTTGATTGGTTGTTCATTTAAACAATAGTGGTTGGAAAATAAAGGGATTATTAAGGCAATATTAATCTTGCACTGTAAAACTTGTTTTCATTGTAGGTGAGCACATCTTTATAAATAAATTTAAAAATACAATTCTGTAAGGCATTTGGAAGAAGATACTAATGCTCTGAAGTCTCTACTGAAGTTTGATTTGTCACCTATGGAAAACTAATTCTGAGTTAGTAGTACAGATTAGTCATTCTGGCCTTTACTGAATTACAGTTGTTCAGGCTTCACTAGAACCTTCCCCATCTTCTGGCACCTGAGTGCTGTACATGTCACCTGGGACCACAAACTGAACCTGAACCAATGGTACTGAGTTGCCCAGAATGGAAACACTTATGTTGGCAGTTGAGGGAAAGATTCAGAGGAGGCCCAAGTTAACATGACAACTCCACTGAAGCGAATCGCCACTAAAGGAAAGACTTTAGCATATGCAAGCTGGTTTTCAAATTATACAGAATTTCTAGAGGAGAATAATATTAAGAGGTTCTTCATAACATAGGATACTTTTTTCCTCAGTATTCCTTCTAGTAAGTTAGCTAAAAGAAACAATGTGAGTGTTCTGAAAATCCAATGGTTTTCTGTGCACTCAAAAATCCTAGTATCCACTTACATTAATGTCACAAGAGGGGACAGAGATGCTTGTCTTGAAAGGAGTAACAGCATTCTATTCAAAATTGTGTTGAGTATTAATATATCTTCTGACCCAGATTCAAGGTAACAGCTAAACATAGACAACCAAACATAGGAGTAGTTCTTTTCATATAAGTATTTAGCTTAATTCTTTCCTCTTTAGAAACAGAATTTACATTTTCTTGAAAAAAAATGGAATTTTCCATATCTTGCTCTCCTACTTTGTATTTTCCCTATTCATTTGTTAAGGCCTCAGACTATGAATATTGTCAAATTAATTGTATCATGATCAAAAATTAAGTGAATTTATTATCTATTTGGGGTAAAAAGTGTCTAAGTTTTCTTTGGAATGCAGCACCCTATTTACTGAGGCAAAAGCTCTATAAAGATATTTATGTGCCAAAGAAAACTAAGTATCATTGGTCTTTACTTCATTCATCATCTCTCTCATTTCTGAATATGTATATATATATATATATATATATATATATATATATATATATATATATATATCTTCATAGGTGGGTGTGGCTTGGGGGTAGGTGTTAAGAATAGTTTTTTTCCTCCACATGTACATATGTGAAAACTCATTTAAAGCCTAGGAAGGACAGTATCATGCTTCTGTACTAATGAGAACACAGTTGTTAATACTCACTTGTAGCAATAAAATACACCAAAAAGAGAGAGATGAAAGCATACACCGTTTTTAAAGATGTTTTAGAAATAGAACCAGGTTCTTGAACTTTAACTTGTATTCCATTAGGTGATTTGATTTTCTAAAGCTGAGAGGATGGATCATAAAGAATTGTCTACATGTTTCTACCTAGGTTCTTTTGTCTTTCTGGTGACTGCAAAACTTTTCCAAAAGCACTTTGGAAGAATATTTCTTATATTTCCAACAGATTCTTCAGCTGCTTTAAAAAATATTGAGGCCATCATCAAAAAATCTAGAAACAATAAATGCTGGAGAGGGTGTGGAGAAAAGGGAACACTCTTGCACTGCTGGTGGGAATGTGAATTGATACAGCCACTATGGAGAACAGTATGGAAGTTCCTTAGAAAAACTACAAACAGAACTACCATATGACCCAGCAATCCCACTACTGGGCATATACCCTGAGAAAACCATAATTCAAAAAGAGACATGCACCAAAATATTCATTGCAGCTCTATTCACAATAGCCCAGAGATGGAAACAACCTAAGTGTCCATCATCAGAAGAATGGATAAAGAAGATGTGGCCCATATATACAATGGAATATTACTCAGCCATAAAAAGAAACGAACCTGAGCTATTTGTAATGAGGTGGATAGACCTACAGTCTGTCATACAGAGTGAAGTAAGTCAGAAAGAGAAAGAAATATACTGTATCCTAACACATATATATGGAATTTAAGAAAAAAAAATGTCATGAAGAACCTAGGGGTTAAACAGGAATAAAGACACAGAACTACTTGAGAATGGACTTGAGGATATGGGGAGGGGGAAGGGTAAGTTGTGACAAAGTGAGAGAGAGGCATGGACATATATACACTACCAAATGTAAGGTATATAGATAGTGGGAAGCAGCCGCATAGCACAGGGAAATCAGCTCTGTGCTTTGTGACCACCTGGAGGGGTGGGATAGGGAGGGTGGGAGGCAGGGAGATGCAAGAGGGAAGGGATATGGGAACAGCTGTATATGTATAACTGATTCACTTAGTTATAAAGCAGAAACTAAAAAAAAAAAAAAGAAAAGGGCATAAAGTAGAATGAAAGGGTGTTGAAAGGGAATGGAGGATGTTAATGTGAACACATGATTTTCAATATAGAGACATTATAGAAATAAACATAGACAATATGTATGCAAAAATATTGATTAAATTATTCTTTGGTCATAACTAATACTGTAAAGAAAGTTATCAAAAATATAGTTACACTCAAAATATTTGACTTTTCTGAATAAAGAAATAATACATAGTACTTGACACTGCACTTATAATTTTACACCTCAGTGATTTTAATATAATGAATAACATATATGTAATTTCAACTTTCAACTCTAATAAGAGATGGACTTGCCTCTGTCACTTGGAATTTAGATTCATATCTTTTAGCTCATTCAGGAGAGTTCCCATATAGGATTATTTCAGTCATCAAAATGTTCAAATTTGTTTGTAATTACTTTGACTTTTTTCCATTTGAAGTGGTTGTTAATTGTTGGTTATATATCGTTCCAAAGAAATTCTGTGTACAGATTGACAGAAGTTCAGTTTAATACAAAAAAAATTAAAATAAGCATTTTTCTTTAACTCTATTAAATGCTTATTATCTCCATAAGCAGTAGTTCTCAAAGAATGGTCCCCAGAACAGTAGCAGCAGCACTATCTGTGAATTTGTTACAAATGAAAATTCTCAGATCTTATCCAGAACTACTGATTTAGGAACTCTAGGGGTGGGACTCAGCAATCTAAGTTTTAATGAGATCTTCATATAATGCTGACATGTTGTCAAATTTGGGAGTCACTGGTTATAATAAAAAAGTGAGTAGGATTTAAAACAAAACATACAAAAAGCCAGATAGAATTGATGGTCTGATAAGTAGGGCAATAATGCAGTAAGAGGAGGTACAAGGGAAATAAAGTCACCATCACATGTGCCATGTTAACTGACTTTAGAAAATTGGTTAGAATAATAATAGTTTATAAATTTGTAGTAAATTGAAGCTATAAAATTGTTTTCAGATATTACATCATATTGATTTCTCATATTAACCTTCTACATTAGATAGTAGAAACAGTATGTTTGTCCCAATCTACAAATAAGCAAACTCAAAAGTTTGTCAAAGGTCACCAGTTGGAGATACTATTAGAATTCATCTTCTTTCTTTGGGACTTCTTGTAACATATGTTAAAATAAGACCCCTATGAAAAGATACTGATTAAAATATGGTACATTTTAATCATTCTACATCAATAATGTTTCTAAGTTTGGTTATTACTCTTAATATTAAGTAATATATTAAAGTGTATCAGATGAAAGATCTTCACTTATTAGAACTTTCATGATCTGCGTGGTATGATTTATTGAGAAACATTTACCTTCTGGTACAAGTTACATTTAAAGTTCATCTATTGTATTGGTTAGATATAGTTATATTGCAAAATTTATAATAAAATACAAATATTTGCAGAACATTTTTTGTCTTTAGGTTTCTTTCTATGTCATACTAAAACTTTGGTCAAGTTATCACTATTTTCTTCACATATGAGGTATTTTTTGAGTGCCTACTTTATGGCATGTGCTTTTCTAGGCATTAGAAAAATAAATATATGTCCTAAGTCTTACACTCCTAGAGCTTCATTTATCTAGAAATAGAACAAAACTTAGAAAAGGCCAAACCACCATCACATAGCCTGAAATATAGCAATAGCCTCCTCAATGTTTTCCCTGCATACACTCTTTTCCCTGCCACAATAGACAATGAATCTTCTCAAACATAAGTGGTTTTATATCATTTCTCTGCCCAAAACTGTCTAGAAGCTTCTCATTATATTTAATGAACAAAATCCTAAGTATTTTCCATAGCTGACAAGACCCTACATTATCTGACCCTGTTGTGAGCCTCTAACTTACTGTGTCTTAACTCTCTTTATTGTTCCTTCAATATGATAAGTATATGCCTAACCTAGATCCTTTGAACCTGCTGGTCATTTGGTCTGGAACACTTTTGCCCTAAACATTTACATGGCTCGTTTTGTCATTTTACTCTGGTCTTTTTCAAATGTTACCTTCTTTCCTCCTTCTCTGACTGACAACTCTATGTAAAATAGTCCCACACACCCAATCTTGTCACTTTCAAATCCCCTCGTTTTGCCATATTTCTTGTTCAAAGTGTGATCACATTATATACTTGACAGTATATCATATATTATATATGAATTTTATGTTTCTTGCTTAACATTTTCTATTATAAAGAATGTACCAATAATTATATATTAATTATATTTTGTTTTTAATTAGTTTCTTCCTGTAGTATTTGCATTACGTGAAGGTAGAATTTTCTGTCATTTGTTCAACACTATATCCTTGACACTAAGACTTAAAAGTTAGAACATACAACAAACTATGCTTTAAAAATAATCAGGTCATTTTATAATGGAAAATTTTCATTAATGATGAAAAGTAGCACATAGCATAATTATGCCTTAAATAACATTACTACCAGGTATCATGTACAAGATAAATAGATAGATTTGAATTAGGAAATAGACATAAAAAGATAGCAGGAGAGCTCTTCTATCCATTGTAAGAAGCATACTGCTCTATAAAATAGGCATAATAAAACATATGAGAGGTGAAAATATGATAAATTTTGTAGAACTTTTAAAAGAACCAAGTAACACTAGCAGAGACAGTCTCGCCTCATTCACTGATTTCTATATACGTTGATTATCTGATAGGAAAAATAAAACTTTATGGGAAATTCAAATGTTTTTGATTTTTTTTCATATTCTATAGATGAGTAAGTGATAAATTTTGTTAAACTATATGTTAAAAAAAGTTGAGGACTTTCTACTTTTTACATAAAATCTATGGTGGAGTATGTATATGTTTGGGATTTCTCCCACAAAACAAGTTCATGGAAATAGGACTTTTTTCTTATTTTTCATTAAATCTCCACAAAATATAATGAAATATTTTTAGATAATAGGTTCTTAATATATAAATGAAAGAATAACATGAATCTATGCTTTTATTTCCAAATAACTGATAGCTCTTTTTCTCTTTGCTATTTGAGGTCAGCTACTGGCTATCCTTTCTTAGAGGTAAGGCATTTTTTACTTTAATTTAGTGTAAATACTTACTTTGTGGTGCTGTCAGCTTGTAGGTAGTGTTTTCATTAATCATCAATCATTTTCCTCTTCCTAGTTATACAGGTCTGATGTGTAGCCTGAAATATTCTGTACAAGAAAAATGCCCATTATAAGTAAGGTACCAATCCTTTGGAACAACTGCACTAGTGAATGAGGACCTTTATAAAATGGTGGGCAATTGAAAAACCTCCAAAATATATTTGGAAGCATAAAGCATCTTAACTAAGTTCCTATAAGTAAATCTAATATCTTGAAAAGAAATTAGGCAATGATTCCCAATATTCAGTATTCATGAATCAATGTGAATAATTTGACTGGTTTTTAAGATACAAAATGCTATTTTTAATGTTTCTTCTTTGGGTGTGAATATAGATGAGTAAATAAATTTATAACATGTTTGGAAATCCTGCCTAAGTGGGAAATATTAATAATTAATAAATCGTTATGATTTATGGTTGATAACAAAAAAAATATGTTACTCCTGGTTAATCTCAAAGGGAAAATTAGTGCACATGTATTTGAAAAGGAGTCAGGGAGCTCTACATACTTTGAAGGTGAAGGTGGAGAGATGGACTCAAACAATTAAGTAGACTTGTTTCCCTTGTAGGGGACTTAAATAGATATTATTTCTTATTGTTTCTTTTCTGCTCCTAGTCACTTATAGAAATATTCTTTAAGGATTCAAAATTCAAAGTGGTAAAATAAAATATATATTTAAAAGTGTGAAGTAATGATATAAAATATTGGTGATAGCATATTAGTACAAAGTGTTAATAAGTAACGATAGTAGTTGTGTGGTAAATGTTACTTCCTGTAGGTGGATTTAAGATACACATCTGTTGACATAAATTTAGCATACCTACCATTGTTGAAATTTAGATATGGACTCTCTTTTTGATTTAAATTTCCTGTTATATAATACATGAAATTATTTTCCTTCTCCCAACCCCATGGAGTTAACACATAATAAACTAAAGAAATGTAGTTTGCAGCAACAAAGAAATTTGAAAAGTCATTATAATCATCTTTGATGGACATTATAATGGTTTTATCATCTACCTGATGTATAATTTTCAGGAAGATTTGTCAATATCATCTTTATGGTTTGTGGCATGTAAACATAATGATTTGTTTGAAAATGTTTGCTATTAACAATAATAGTCTCCATTATTGAATGCATATTATGTACTTATCATTGTACTAAGCTTCTTACATATGTTATTTCATTAATCCACACAATATTGCTATAAGATAATTAATAACATCCCTGTTTTACCAATGATATTTTACTGGGTTTGTACTGATTTTACTGGGGCTTCAAAGGGTATGTCAGTATCCTAAGAGAAAGGAGAAGAAAGAATTTTAAACATATGTCCGACTCCAAAGCCTTTGTTTTTTTTGTTTTTTTTCCACATTGTTAAAATGAAGGTCTCTGTAAATGTTGGCTACTGGGTGGGTATTTTTTCTATACTTCCCATGTTTCACTGAGGAATTAGTAGTACCTTAAAAATACGAAGATGGGTTTCCCTGGTGGCGCAGTTGCTGAGAATCTGCCTACCAATGCAGGGGACACAGGCTCAAGCCCTGGTCTGGGAAGATTCCACATGCTGCGGAGCAACTAGCCCTGTGAGCCACAACTAGTGAGCCTGCGCATCTGGAGCCTGTGGTCCGCAACAAGAGAGGCTGTAATAGTGAGAGGTCCATGCACCGTGATGAAGAGTGGCCCCTGCTTGCCACAACTAGAGAAAGCCCTTGCACAGAAATGAAGACCCAACACAGCCAAAAATAAAAATAATAAGTAAATAATAAATAAATTTAAAAAAATACAAAGAGTCTCCTTGCTTGTCATTGGATACAATAAGGAAGACATTAAAGCTATTGCTCTATGTAGTCATTTTGCAAGAGGATAGGAGTGGGTAATAGCAGAGCTCTATGGAACCAAATGCACAATGGCAGCTGAAAGGAAGCTGATTGAGCATCTTGTTCTTGTAGAATTGATGGAGCTAGTATAGGGCTGAGCAAGAGCTGCCTGAATGAGAAATTTAAAAGCTCATATTGTTCCTAAACTCTACTGTGGTCAACTGAACTGGAATTTGCCCCTTAAGCACTTAGGAATTTTGTTTCTGTTGGATGTAGAATCAAAGTTAACTATACAAAAATTGATGTATGTTTGATGACTAAAGCTGTTGAAGCAAAAATGTGAAACACTCAATTTTTTTTTTTTTTGGCCTTGTCACTCAGCTTGTGGAATCTTAGTTCCCCAACCAGGGATCGAACACTGGCCCTAGGCAGTGAAAGTGCTGAGTCCTAACCACTGGACCACCAGGGAATTCACTGAAACACTCAATTTTGAATGGATAAAATGTCTCAACAATATCTTGAAGCAGATGCTCTTGAAATTCCACCCTATAACCCTTTGCCCACCTGAATTCCCTAAGGCTCTGATAGACAGTTTCCTGCATTTTGAAAAATTCTCATCTCAGGCACCATCATTTCTCTTCTACCAAAAGATAGTAAGGAAGTCACCCATCCACAAGCCAGGTATTACCTGGAAGTAGAGGAAATTTTGTACCCCCTAGGAAAAACTGTCACCCAATGGAGAGTTGTAGACAATGGATAAAATTCTTTAGCTTTTCTATTGTCCGACTGTCTTGTGTAGTGATTCTATTTCAGATTTCAAATGGTTTCTCAGAGGGTCCTCAGGAACTGAGCTGCAGTTATTTATGGCAGTAACTCATTTATGCACATCTTTCATTGGCTTTTCTTGCTTTGCTATCTCAATTTCCTACTTCGTCACATGTACCTCCTGGTATCATGTCCCAAATAAATTACATGTACTGAAGTCCTTGTCTTAGTGTCTCCTTTTTGTGAACCCAATCTAAGACTATTCTCTAAAGAATTCCCTTAAAACTGGAGACATTTCTCCAGTAAGTGTTTTTACATGATCACATTTAATGCTATCAATTGTTTAAACTTTGTCCTTCCTAATAGACTACAAACTCTGAGTACTGTGTCTGTTTTCTTATCTCTTCTCCCCACCTCCTTTTTTTCTCATAGCTAGTTTCCTCTTGTACCTAGCACAGTAGGTGACACATATTAGGTATTTCATAAATACTTGCTGATTAACTGAAGTTCCTACCATGACTATGTGTGGTTGGTGTTATTGGATTATTTTATAAATGGAGTTAACTTGCCCAGTGTTACATTGACAATTGACAGAGACAAGATTCTAATTCAGGTCTCTGTGTAGAAACCCATGCTCTTTCCACTGTGTGATCTTCTCCAAAAGCCTAGGCCAGGGGAAAAATGGTCACATTCTAATAGTCCTTTTTGAGATTCTATTTTACTGGCTACCAAAGAGAAGAATGATTAAATCTGAAAACTTTCAGATTCTGTAGTAAACCTCAGTAGTATTTCATAAGTTTATGGAAACATCATGGTCATAAAATGCTTTTATGCGGTTTACTTGTGATCTGCCACCCATGTATATGCCCTGGAAATTAGCGATTAGCATGTATAAAATTTAGTATGAATGGTAACATAGCAAAAAAAAGGGGGCAGGGATTCACATTTGAGCCATTTCTCACTCTCATTTCCTTCCCCTAGAACTATTCCTTTATGTTTGAAGAGTGTTATACATTCAGTATTTTTGTAGAAGATGTGGAATTGAATAAAATTTATGTTCTACTTTCATTTTACAAACCATGACAAGTTTATCAATCCAAATAGTGAAAACACTAAGGAGGGAACATCTTTTGGAAACCAAACATATGCCTATGACAAAAGTATCAGGAGATTTTCAGGATATTCCTATTAAATATTTTCATTCATGTCAAGTTTAATTACATATGTTTTAAAGTATTTTATGTGCTCATATATAAGATAACCTGATTTTCTAATTGTGACTAACCAGCCAGAACTAAATTTTATCTAGTAAGATTATAGAAATATATATTAAATACATGCATTTAGCAATTTAAATATATACTTATAATATTCAACTTAATAATATAAGTGTTTAAAATTATATGTATAAAATATTAAATTAACTTAGAAAAGTAACTTTTGTTAATCTCACAATACACTTATAATTTTTTCAAACTATCACATGCACTTTCAGTATCAGTTTTCATTACCTCTAGAAGCATATATTGAGTCATCAAACTTCCGATTTCATCTTTATTTCTAAGTTATTTGAGATATAACACTTTTGGTCCAATGGGAATTGTATCCCAAGTCAGGATATCATTTACATAGTGTGAGGACAATTTCTCTCTCTTCCTCCCTCTCTCCTTTCTTTCCTTCTTTCCTTCCTTCCTTCCTTCCTTCCTTCCTGTATAATTGTGATCTTTCAAAATCACTCATTCATGCATCCTCTATCCATTTCTAAACTGATATCTAAAAGGCCTTCTTTTTAAAGACATCTCACACTTACAACTGTGAATTAATTTCTCTATAAATAGCTATTAAACCTCTATGTTTATTTTCTTCTTTTTTTTTTTACTGTATTCTATGAGATTCAAAACTAGCATTAATTGAAGTCATTTCTGGCTGTTGTACCTTTCCCAAACAAAACATTGCTGTTCAGTAATTTAGAGAGTGGCCTTTAAATAGCAAATATTTTAAGAATGTTAAAAAGGCAATTCTGCCTTTTATAAAGAAAATTTTTGGTAAAATGTCCTCATATTTGAGTATGTTGACAAATTAGTTTGCTATCTAGAGCAGTCTCTTGGTCCAATTTTCCTGCATTCATAGTGAATAAGGCACTTCTCCATTTAAAAAGAAAAATTAAGTGCTGGCATTGTTCTCAAATGTAGAAAATTTTATACTTTTTATTTTTAAAGATGGATTCTACAGCTATTTTTGCTTTAACTACATATAATATATGTGTAATGCCCATATATATGGATATATGTGTGAATGTATATGTATATGTATGTTTGTGTATATGTATTTATTTATAGGAGAAGAGATATCCATTTTTAAGAGATTTTTGAAAGATATTTAGCTCAAATGAAATAGTTTATGAAACTATATTAAAAACAGTAATGATGATATAACTAACATAATAGGCTAAAGTTTATTTAATGTTTACCTTGTGTTAGAAATAGCTCTAGGTACAATATATAAATTATTTAACATATACATGTTTTACCGCAGGTGAGGTTAGCTAAGTAGAGAATAAAATCATGTTTCTCTAATGCACTTAACCCAGTCTACTATGCTTTTATTCATTAATTATTCAGTTGTCCTCCTAGAGATAAACCTTGATAATTTTTATATTTTAATTATGGCAACCCTCTTTGGGGTAAAATTGTTGACAAAGAAGAAGAGGTAACTAAATGGTGTCTGTCAAAAACTTGTGCCATTGAGGTCTTCATTTATAATATTCAGAAGCAGAAGCATTAAGGTCAATAGCAATAAGACTGGCCATTGATACTATGGATGTATGCTTATCCCATGTGTGGGTAGCTCTTTTGTTGATGCCATAACTAATTATGCACACAGACTAAAAATTCTATTTCCTTTTTTATAATATAAAGATTCATGTAAGGGTGATAATTTGTATTTGCTTTTTCATTGTGTTTTGTTTTAATGAATCACTTGGTCAGTCTGCTCCTTCCAAAAATAAATGAATACACATAATGAACAAAACAGAACAATATGGGTCAAATTTTTACAACTCTTGACCCTGAAGCAAAACAGATTTCCAAATAGTATCACATACAGCAAAGCCATTTTATGCTTTATTTCCTCCTGTTTCTCTACCATCACCCATCTAGATGAAGAAGAACTGATAAGAATGGTGTCATTCCATGAAAAACCTATTGTATAATGTTTTTTATTAGCTATGCTTCACTTTTTTGGATTCACTCAGTAAAAACCATGACAAAATCTAATCAAAAGAATATTAGAAATAAATTGTCATACTCCTTTCCATAAAATCTAAAACAATTGCTAGTGTTTGTTCTGCAATGATTTACTATATATATATATAAGTGAATGGGCACACAGAAAAGCAGTTATCTGATGAGTAGGGGTGATAAATATTCATAAATATAGTTAATACTAAAACATTTTCTTCTCTACTACTTATTCTACTTTACTTATTTCCATTTGCTGGAGTGGTAGATATATTAAAATATTAATTTTCCGCTTTACTGGAATGATTTCAGAGTCAAGTGCCATTAAAATTCTGAATGTAAATATGAAAAAAGAGGATATTGCTCACTCTACTCTTCATTTGGGCTCTTAAACTTTTTATTTGTTTTTTTTAAAACAAGCTACTATTTCTAAAATTTTTATTGCTTTGCAGACTTATGCAGAGGATAGAAAAGGTGTCACGATCTTGTGAAATATTGCCTGTAATTCAGAAAGCATTGGATAGTCCCCTAGCATAAGCTTGTAAAACAAAGTGCAGCTTTTTGGAGACAGGAAACATGTGATGGTCAAGGCCACATTTCACTGCCATAAAGGGCACTTCTTCTGCACTCTTCTCTTTATTAAGCTATTATATATTTCAATTATAGGGATAAGTTGAAAAATGCCACACAGGGCGCCTCTATGTGTGTAAAGCAATAGTGAAACCTTAACAGGATTGGAGCACTGGCCAAAAGTAGCATGAAAAACCCTGATGAAAAGTTTGTCATTGTTACTGTCCAAAGGGGATGATAAACATTGGATTATGAATTTAACCTGATGCGAAGGAGATGTCATGATTTCCAGAGGCACTTATTAGAGGTAAATGACTATACTGAAGCTAATTTAATAAATGTTATTTTTTAAAATCAGCACCCTTTCCCAATATTCGTTAGGTTACCAGTTCTAAGACCTGTTCCCTCAGTGGCCATGCCACCTTAGGGCCCTGGTATATCATACCTGGTATACCAAAGAATATTTACCTATTGACCACAAATGGCTTGTGAAGCTTCTGCTCTATGGGAAATAGCCATGTTCTGAACTGAACCTGACTCTGAAGAAAACTTTACCAGAGGTTGACAAAGGAGTTCCCATGCAATATAACAGCACCCAAATCTTTTGTTTCCCATTTGCATATCTCAATACAACCCATGTTCTACTGATAACAAATAGCTAAACTTTTTTGAACCAAGCACATTTCTAAGTAATTAACATACATTAACTAATTAATACCTACAACCACCTTGTGAGTTATTATTTCCATTTAACAGATATTAAGTAATTATCCCAAGGCCACATAGCTAATAAGAAACAGAGAAGGAATCCAAACTCAAGCAGCCTGCCTCCAGCACTCCTGCATTTAACACCCGTGATGTACATCCTTGCCTTAACGTGGAAAAAAGAAGAGATACTCCTTATGATTTGTTTCTGATATCATAGACACTTATCTCAGAGTTTTTTGCTTTTGATTATCACATTATTTAAATTTAATGTCATTTTAGAGGACCAAAAAATACTGATGATAAACTAGATGAAGAATAGGTGGGAAAACAAAAGCGACAAAGGAACTTCTTTATGACAATGTTAAGACTTTCCCAGTTATTTACCTGTTTGGAGATAATGGCAGTTTCCTGATATGAAGACAGGAAAAGGTGCTCAAACTTATTTTATTTAATTAACTAATTAATTAATTTGCCTCTTTTTTGGATATTGTACTTGTGAATGTTAGACATTGTTATGAATAATATTAGGTGTCTATACATCAGATTTACATAGCATTTTTTTAGTTCTCTTGCATGTTATAATAATGCTCAAAATTTCTCTATAATAGAAATTATTATAGTTAATCTTTGGAGTAAAAAATATGCCATATAAATAAGCTTTGAAGAAATTTGAAAATAATGTGTTTCTAGGAAACATTAAAGTTGCTTGCTGCATGTCATAAGATACTGATTTCAGACACTGATATTTGTTAAACAATACTCACTCTGACATCATTGATCTAACTCTAATTAACTCAATATAGTTCATACTAGTTCTACTTAAATCCCTATAGATTCTATTTGTATTGGGATTAGAGCTAAGGATACCTACATTCACAGTATAAGCACTCTTATTTCAAACTATTTGTACATTTTAAACATTTCATATAGTAATTCTTACCTTTCTCCTTATATAATTTTTCATCTTCCTAGAATGCTAATTCACTTATATATTCAGAAAATTCCTAAATATTCTTTAAAACTTAATCCAAGTATCAATTTACAATGACTTCCTCACCCAGCTTTCCAAATTTTATAAAACCCGCTTTGTGATCTCGATAAAACTTTACTATACCTCAGCCATATCATTTATCAGGTTAATTGTTGACTTAGTTGTTCTTCATCACCAAAGTGTATGATTTAGGAGAACATGAATCATATTTTACATCTGTTTGTTGTGTACATATTTATTTACTCATTTTTTCCTCTCATTCTAAACACTAAAAACCTCTTAGGTAGTCCATAACATCTTTTTGTCAAAGTTATTTCTCACTAATAATAATTTGTTAATATTATATGTGAAAGAGTACTACTTAGAGATTGATGAATATTTTCTTCCTTCTAAGTTTAGAGTTAAAATACAAACTATGGAAATAAAATAAATAAAATTCGACACAAAAATACATTTCTAATACAATCATCTGATATTAAAATGGATTACCAAGATTTGTAACATTTTCCTTTCTGTAAATATTTAAAATAAAATTGGTAATATTTTTTTAATCCAAAGAAAGGTGATTAAATGAACACTTTTAAATGTCCCCTTAGCTTTAGAGGTTTTTAACTACTATAGGAGTATGGCAAACAACCTACTAATGCTTTACTAACACCTTTTAAGAATGTAATAAACAGAATTTAATTTTCAGTAACATCTATAGTATTTTATATGTTTTATATGATCTTATAAAAAGGTAGTATGGAGAAGTAATTTGCTGGTCTGAAATTTAGAAAACCTTTAGGAAAGAGCATAACAGTATTTATGAACATGTCATTGGCATAATAAATAGTTGTGTTGAATTTAAATTCTACCAATCAGTTGTGTGATTTGGGTTAGATATTTCACTTCTCAAACCTTATGTTTCTCTGCAAAATGGGTATAATTAATATCCATATAAAAGAGATCTAGAAGTAGCTTACTTATTAGGATAATTGTTTCACAAATGGCATCAATTTATTATTTCATACATTTCATTTTTTCACATCCTATCTATATATCCTTTACTTTCCACATTTGTAAGAGAAAAATAAAATCTGCAATATTTATTTCTCTCTAACTTATGATTATTAGATAATATTTGAAGGGAATTTGGAAATATGAAATAAATGCTCTCAAAATGACAATTATTGCTTTATTTCTTATCTAGAAAATTTAAATATGTCTAAATGATGCTGTATACACAGTTTGGTCTATATAATACTTTGTTTGTCTTAGAAGATTAATACAAATTAGATACAGTAACTTAAGTTGTGTATTTTTGGAGTAATGTAAAACTGAGGAGGAATACTAAATACAATTGGTATAAAAATAGAAATTTCAGTGGCTTTCAAAAATTTTTGAACTTTACTTGCCAAAAGAAACATACAACTTAATCAAGTATATACTCACATATATGCAACAGACACGAAAGTTTCATGAAATAATATTTAATATTTTGGCAGACTAAAAATGCCCACAGATTTTTAGAAATTTCTCCTAGAGTTCCATTTATGCAGAGGTGAGCTCCATATCCCTGTTCTTGAATTTTGGCTGACTCTGTAACCGGTTTAACCGATGGAATATATGTAGAAGTGATATTATGCTTCTTTTCTGGCCCAGGCTTTGAGAGACTAACAGCTTTTACTTCATAGCCCTCGGAAAATTTTTCCTTGGAGTCTGACACATAAGAAGGCCAACTATCCCAAGCCGCCAAGCTGTGAAGAAACCCAAAATATGTGAAAAGTCCATGTGGGAGGTTGGGTGTGGGGCAGAAAGGTGGGTGTGGGGCAGAGAGACCTGACCACTCCCCAGGTATTCCAATCAACAACCTTTTGAAGCCTCCCAGCTAAGATTCCAGCTTACCTGGAGCAGGAACAACTCTTCCCCAAGGTTTTTCTGTCAGAATTCTGGGCTCATAAAACCAATAAAGCACTAGTGATTACTTTTCCTAATCACTAAAGTTTAGAGTAGTTTGTTATATGGCACTTGGTGATCAAAAGTCTTATTGTTATTACACAATTTACATTCAGTTAATCTCAAAAAATTGGTCTTGATTTCATGACCTACTGAGGGATTTTAACCTATAGTATAAAAAACACTGATCTAGACTTTCTAATAAACAAAGCAGAAACATGTAACTTAAAAAAATAAAAATAAAACGCCTTGCTTCTTTGTAGTATTTTTCCAGTGGGGGCAAAAAAAATATCCTAAATCTGAAATCTAGTGTAGTTTAGTGGATAGTTTATGGCTTTTATTGTCAACTTAAAAAAAGAATGACCTTAGTCCAGTCTCCGGTTCTTGACAAAATTCCTTTACCTTTCTGACCTTTAATTTTCTTTTCTGTATTAAAAAAATGTAATTCTTACATAATTTTTTTAAAAGCATGATATGAAATAGAAAACCAGAAAACACCCCATGCCATAAATTAGTATGAAAACATGTATATAAGTTGCCATATTTATCACTCTGTCTAAAAATAAGGGTTAATAAAAACAAAGCTAATACATTTTTACAATTCAGTGTAAGCAAAAACAATACCAGCAAAAGCCACAGCCTCAAAATATGCTTGTGCTGTCTGAGGCAATTATTAGTGAATCTAGCTTTGTTGGTGAAAATCTCATGGTTCAGTGAAAATTACTTTACCATTTCTCTGATCTTCACGTGTAAACACAGTTTCAGGTAAATAAGACTAAAACTATACTTAAACAAGCTTGACTTTGGCTTCTGCAAACTGGATTTCTCTGATTTTTTCCTTCTGGGTTAGAATTTCTCTGGTACTTTAAGATGACTTACCTAGTTATCTCAGAGCCTCTAACTCTCTTCTTTTCAACTAGGAAAATTTCTTAAGCCGACCATTTGCACTTGTAACTGATGATACCTGGGTGTGAATAACATTGCACAATATGTTGCCCCCAAGCTCTCTCTTTTAGCTCTAAAGGTGGAGTGAAAGTTCGATTCTTTTATGATTTTCACTATGAACAAGAGAGAAAAAGGACTTTGAAGGCCTTGGGTATAAGCATGGCCTAACATTATACTTCATTTTCTCACAAGGCTGATCGGATGATGACTGTGGTTGACGAACAGAAGGGAAAGCCTTTAGATGATTCTGCTTCCCTAGAGAGGACAAGCTCCCTTGCTCCTTTGTGGAGGGCAGTTTGTGAGCTCTCTTGTAGGGAAAGCATGTGCCATTTTTACTCTCTTTTTCCAGTTCTTCTAATAATGGCACAATAGGACATCATCCAAATCTTTCCTGAAGCCCACCTCAGCCTTGTGTAGAAAATACATTGTTAGAGTTAGGAGTATGAGCTTTTGAAGTCAGATATACCAGGTTTCAACTTATTCCCCTTCCCCCTTATTTGCTGATTGACCCTGGACTTCACATTTATGACACTCAGATATTTCATCTGTAAAATTGAGCTAATAATGCTAATCACATAGAATAATATTTTTCAATTTAATGAAATAATATTTATAAAGCATCTCTCATATAATATGCAGAAGATGCATATTAAATCCCAGCTATCATCATCCTTATAATTCAGTACATAATTGAGATCCAGTTCTTTTCCTTTATTCCCTAATCTGAGCAAGGGATTGGAAATAATATTAAATACCTACAATAAAGTAGGCATCATTTTTAACAAATTAGATAAGTTATTTAGGCATTGTAACAAATCCATAAAGTAAATTTTATTATTTCAAATTTTTATATGAGGAAATTGAGGTGCAAATAAATCACATAGCTAAATAGGTAAATAAATTAATTAAAATATGTGACTTCAAAACCCCTGCTCTTCTACACCATGCTGTCCTTCCCCCCATCTTCTCCCAATATGCATTTCTAAGATTCGATGAATTTTGTGCTTTGAAGAGCAACTTACATAATTCCAAACAGTATATATGGGACTTTTATCACCATTCTTTTCTTCACTTATTTTGCCACTTAAGAAAACATCTGTATTTCTCCAGTGATATTTTTACTGCTGGTAAGTATGTTTATTTACTTTTTAATGAAGAACTGAGGTGTTAAATGTATCTATATGTAATAAAGGAATTCAGGTGAACTAATATTTATGTGGTTGTTTTTAAACTCTTTCAAAGAACATCTCATCTATCATTTTATCTAATCCTCATATCCATCCTATAAAATAGGCCCAGCAGATGTTATTCAGCTTTTAAGGGTTGGATTCAGGAAAACAAGAGTCAATAAATAGAGTAGACTCATTGGATCTATGTAATTCAAGGCTTACTGAGAATCAGTGTGAAAGCAAACATTTATTGTACCCTGGTCTTTACATGGATTAACTTGTATGAGTGTATTAGAGATGTTCTTCCTGAGGAAGGATGTACCAAGGGTACACGGGCACACCCACCCTAACAGCAGCCTTTTCCTGCTTTTCAGATATGAGGATTATCTAACTTATTAGTCTAGATTCTCTAGGAAACAGAAACTAAGAAGGAAGTATTTGTGCAAAAGAGAAAATTAGGGAGGGAACTGGAGAAGCCTGGGAAAATCATGACTTTGCAATGCTGTTTGACCCCTATGAAGGAGAAGGGGAAGGCAGGAAGGAAGGAGAGTGGTAGACTGCAGTACTTATAAGAATGTTTGGACCAACCTGGAAAAGGAATCTGTCAAGTCAAAGTGTCCCATTAGAAGAGTCTTCTATCTCCTAACAACAGGCCTGACTTATTTTTCTTTTAGTATCCTGTTCAGTCATTGGCTGGGAGTTGGCCTTGAAAGGCATGGCCTTGGTTTGAATAAGGAAATAGATTTTAGAGCACAACACGTGGTACCAGCAATCACTTATGCTCCCCACACTAGGGAATCTGAGAAGTAGATTTCATGGTCATCATATGGAGAATGCCCTCTGTATTGGAAATCACCCTATTTTCCTTGCTTGCTTGTAGTAAAGAGCTTTTGGACTCAAACTCATATGAACTTTAATCCTATTTGCCAGTTTTCTACTTTTGTGTCTTTGAGTAATTTCCTAACCATTCTATTCCAGTTGATAACAATCTGCAGAGGATATTATGGCCTCTATCTTTATATCTTTCAAGTGTGTGTAATAAAATATACCCTCTAGGGTTGTGTCAATCAAAGAGATAATATGTATTAAGGTCTTAATACTCATTAGGTAAGTAAATAAAAAATAGCTATCATTATTATTACAATAGAAGCCCTCATAACTTAAACTTGTTCATTATTTCTAAGACAAAAAATACTGTTTTATGAAAGTAATTAATGTTATGGAAGGCGTCTAAAAAGGTGTCTCTAAAAAATGATTTTGAATTAGACATGAGAAGAAAAGTGACAAGATTTGAGACAAATGATGAAAACCCAGGATTACGAATTTTGAATGCTTCACAACTTCTCATTCTGGCATAGCAAATAAAATCATGACATTGCATTTTAGTTGTCTTTGTGAGACAGAACTTGAGGAAATTAAAATAAGTAGACTCATGCTTTAAAAAAAAAAAGCCATTTTTTCCCAATAATGAATGTATCCTAATATGTTTTCAGTTAAAACCAAGTATTTAATGCATGTATATGCTATTTATACTATTTTCATGATTGTCTGCTTTGACCTGTAAAGAGTAATAAACAGTAACCTTTATGATCTTGTTGATATATTGTAAAGGAGCTTCTATTCTATTACAGTTAGACTGAAAACTGTCATTTATAAAACAGGATTAATAACATCCGCCTGCCTCAGTTGGTTAAGATTAATTGAGATTGTTTATTTAAGAGCACTAAGTACAGTATATAGGTCAGATAATATGCACAGTACCTATTAACGTTGACCCTTCCTTTAATTCTTCCCTTACTCTTACTCTTCCTTTTTACTTATTCTATCCCTCTTTACCCCATCATAACTTTCTTTCTTTCCTATGATCTCATACTGTTATGACCAAGAAACATTAATTTGAAAAGTTTAGTTTTTGTTTTAATTTAGTTTCCTACTAGAATGGTTGTAATCATATGGAAGTGATGATCGGATTAAATCAGAAATGTGGTCTTCCATTTAAATTAAATATCACATAAAAGTACAGCCACTTATTCATTTTCTAATGAAGATTCAATACCTTCAAAATAATCTAGGAAATTTTTGGTGTTTCTTGATGGATTTAGGGAAGAGGACTTTATAACACCAATTAGCTTCATTATTTTCCTTTTATAGTTATGTAATTTTCAAAGAGCAACTTATCCTTATAAATCCAATTTTCTAGCTTAAAGTATTTCTTTTGAAAAACTGTTCAAAATTAATAAAAGTTGGATTTATTTTAAAAAATCAGGAGTTGAAACACATTCATTGTACAATTCATTATCTAGCTTAAAAAAATCCAGGTCCATTAATGATCTTGTGAGATAAGTGGGTAGTGAGAAGCTGACCTTTAACAAATTCAGCCTAATCAGTATTAAAGTATTTTGTAAATATCTTGTTAAAATTGAGGTATCTCGGAAGAACACAAATATATGGATCAAATGCAAAAAAGTTAATTTGTGCCATAGTCACATAACTGAAATTTATTTTGTTGTAAAATGCTTTGAATGTGATCAAAGATCATATTTCTAATGCACACAGGAGAGGTCTTTGCTGAAACTTGATAGAATTAATTATGCTAAATATCTTAATATTTTATGTGCTAAGAGTATAAAATGAATTTTATGAATCATTAAAATGTATATATATAGCTTACTTGATTGCATTAAAACATTTCTTATGGTAGTAACTTTAGTTCTTTTGAGGAGAAATTCCTAAACAATGATATTATCCACAGAAGTGAGAAGTCATCAGTTTTAACTTCCAGTGTGTTGAGTTTATATTGCATTGTACCATTAAAAAGCCATTTTCTCTCTGTGATTCTGTGCCTCCTAATAGGCAGATATTAGGGTATTTATCTACCTGGCAATATTCTCAGCCAATATTTGTCAGTTTTACTCTGCACAATTACAGCAGAAAAGGATTGGAAAGGAAGGGAATAAAGAAGAATAGACCACTAAGAAAGCAAATATGTATACTACAAAAGGATTAATGTTTTCACTTTTCTATACTTTTTTTTAAATAATCACTCCATGTATTTTATTCACAGGTGAAATTTCTTAAAGATAACCACATAGTTTCTTCACCTATACTCAGAATTGTTTTTTGAAAGGCAGCTTTCATCTCTCCTTGTGACAGGAAAATAGAATAAGAATATTTTAAAAACTGATTTAAATGGATTTCTTGATTTGAAAATTTATCTTCTCTCTTAAAAAAAAACTTTATGAACAGAAGGATGCTTAGATGAGTGGAAGGGCGGTAAAATAAGTCAACTTGGGTATGTCTTTCAGAACCTTCTCCTGTGGTTTTAAAATTTTAACTACTGATTCCCCATATCCTAAGGCCATGGAAAGAGAAATACCCATGATGGTAATCAAGGTCCATGCTATTAGCCATAGGAAATCTTTTACAGTCATAAACATCATTGAACAGACTGGTAGAATAGCTCAGAGTAGATGTTACAAAGAGAAAAAAATATAACCAAGATGATGACATGCCAAAATCTATTCATTTGAAGACAGCTAATATAGTAGTTATTTCTCAAATAGGAGAATCAGAATGTAAACAAGACAAAAAAAACCCACATAAGAAAAACAAAAACAAAAACAAAAACACACATAAGTATTTTCCCATGCTGAAAGATTTAGTTCATAATATAAAATAAAACTGTCTAAACTGTAATGAAAGAGTTTGTAGGTTTAGTAAAGTAAATGACCATTTCAAGGGAAATAAAAAAAATATTTGAATTAGATTGATGTCCAAGTACAATCCACAGGATAATGAAAAAAGTTCTAGATATTGATATAAAATCCTATAATACTTCTTAATATAATAGATATTTATGCTAAGGTTAATATGTAGTAAAATATACAAGACTTATTTTTCTTTTTAATTTATTTTGTAAGAATATGATTTAATTAAATGCAATGACCTTTGGAAACAGTTTTATATTTGGAATTGTTTATATAAGTTGAAGCCTAAGATATTCAGTAGTCTATACCACTATTACAAATAAACATACAACATAGTGACTCAACAACATAGAAATATAATTGTCACAAACATAACAGCCCTGGGCCATACCACAAATGCAGGGATAAGCGTATTATTGGAGGGCAGTGGAGGTGGGCTGTTGTATGTAGTCTATGGGGAATCCTTTGTGATTCTTCCATCTTTAAGACTTGACTTCAGGGTTGTTCTTGACATCTCTATCTCAGTCAGCCAGCAAGGAAACCAAGCATATAAGAAAATTTTTATGATCAAAGTCTATAAGTGACTCACATTCCATTGGTTATATATCATTCAAATAGCTGCCACTAACTTTGAGGGAAACAGAAGACAACATCCAGTTCAATGTGCAGAATTTCTCTGTGATGCATAGTCTTCTTCTTAGGTCAGGGTGTAGTTACTTCTGGTTTCAAGACGTGTGGACTCAAATGATAAGTCATCTACACTTTCAAACTCAATATACAACAGTAGTTTGAGGTAAAGATATCTATACAAAACAAATTAAAACAGAAAAGTGGGAAATAAGAAAGCCCTGAAATCGCAAGGATGAAGAAAATAATGATTCTACTTTGTAGGGAGGCATTGTTAAGAATCCTACCCTGGCAGTGAAGGAAATTCTTTGATTAGAAACTAAATGTTCTCTCAAAGAAAAACCTCAGTGTTCAAGATGGCTCCAACTTTGCCCTCTTGGGAATTATTCCTTGCTTATTAATTTCCATGCCCACTTTTGTAGTGAGTGTTGAGAATCTAATTTGCTTAGGGTATAGTGCAGCTTTTATTTCCTACTTACTTCTCTGTATAACCTTGGAAGCCTAAGGTTTATTTACAGTTGAGACAATTAAAGACATTTGGGGAGCTGTCTTCTCATTTCCTTGGTTATATAATTTCCCTTAAAATCATGATAGGCTACTGATCTATTTCCTAGTAGTCATTTCCATGTACAGGAAAGTGCACCCAAAGTTCTCTCTTACACATAGTTCTTAAGCCTTCTTTATTTTTATTGTTTCTTGACCCCATCATTTTCTCAGGCTCTCTACTTAATGGTAATCACCACGAGATCATTTAAAATAAAAGTGTTTAGTGGGAAGATAAACACTTTGTATTATATTTCCACAGATCTAAATGGGTCTTAAGACATCTTAAAGGGAGTTTGTTGCCCAAAGCCTTTTTCAGCCCAACCTTATATTCTTTAGGGTTCAGAAACAGTTATTTCCTCCAACCTATTAATGGGCTTAATTTTTGCTTTACCAATGAATAACTGTTTCCTTGAGCTCATCTCTATCTTATAGTACCATACCAAAAGGAATAAGGAACATCTATACCTATGAATAGTTGATTTTTTCCAGCCACTTTCTTTAGAGTTGTAGGTCTATTGACTGACTTTCATGTTTTTTCAGGTGGCAATTTTACAAAATATTTTGCCATTGCATAAAATAGGTCTCCAGATTTCTAGCCTATATTTTTTTTCCCCTTGCTGTCTGCTTCCTAACCATTATGACAAGACCACATATTTTACATTTTTTTTTACAGCAGCATTCCACTTTATAGTCTCAAAACAGACTCAAACTGTAATGGCTAAATAAAATAGAAGCATATTCCTTGCTTACTAATCCAGGACAATTCCAGGGCATGGTGGTATGGGACCACTTACCTATTAGAAGTTACTCAGAGACCCAGTTTAATGGCATCTTTATTATCTTAAATTGTGATTTTGGCATCATAATAATTAACACTATTTCAATAACCTGGAAGGGTTAAGATCATGGAGGGATTCTCATGGAAAATTTTCTGGGCCATACATGAAAATGGCACATAAAAATTTCACTCACATTCTATAGAGAGCATGCAGTCACATGACCACACCTACCTACAAGGGAATCTGGGAAATATAGTCATTATACCCCTCAAAAAAGAGAATGTTTTTTGTGGAAAGCTAGCAGTTTCTGTAATACCAGTTTTATCAAGTGAAAATTAGAATTGAAGTAATTAATTTGAGAAATGTTTCTAGGGTTAGATATAATGTGTATTAAGCATGTAGCATTATTAAGTTTTCAAGTAATATTGTGTTTAATAATATTATTATTTATATTATTGACTATCACATACAATTGAGGCTTTAATCAAGTCCCAAATTAGTGAATTCTGAAATTCATTGTTTTCATGTATCATATGTAGATATGAAATGCTTAATTATCACTTTCAAATTTCTTTTGTACATTAAATAGGGAGAGGAGTTTGGATGATTCAATGACAGATTATAAGGGAAACATGATTATTTGGAAACAATATACAACTTTTTTCCTCTCCTTACACCATATACCAATAACTCCAGAACAATCAAACACTTAATTTAAAGTAAAAATATAAGTTAACTCTTTTATTAGAAAATATGGGTAAATATTTTTGGAATATTGAGAAAACTCTTCTGAGCATATGTGAAATTTGTTGTAGACAAACATAAAAAAACATTTATATTGAGGAGAAGTCAATGGATATTTTCAAGTCTGACAAACGGAAAAGATGACTGCATAAAAATGAAGAGCCTGAGAAATCTGTGGGACATCCTCAAGCATACAAACATTTATATAATGGAAGATCTGAAAGAGAATAAAAAAAGGGACTGAATGAATATTTTATGAAATAACACAAACTTCCCAAATTTGATGAAAAGCATTAATCCTGATATCCAAGAAGCCCCATAAACTCCATAGAGTATAAACTCTAAGGGATCCACACCTAGACATATCATATCAAACCATCAGAAGTCAAAGACAAGAAAAGCTGAAAAGCAGCAAAAGAAAAGTAACTTACCACTTGAAAAGTATCTTTGACAAGATTAACACTTTTCTTTTTCTTTTTTAATTGGAAAAAATGTGCACACAAAGGAACTGGAATAACACATTCAAAATACTGAAAGATAAAGACTCCCCACTAAGAATTCTATATCCAGCAAAACTATCCATTAAATACAAAATAGAAATTAAGGTTGAGATTAAAAAAACTGAGAGAATTCATCACTAGAAGGACTATACTAGAAGAAATATTTAAAGGTGTCTTTCAGACTGTAATGACATGACACTAGATGATAATTTAAATCCACACAGAGAAATAAAAAGCATCACTAAAGGTAACTACATAGGTATATATTTTTAAAAAGTATAAATGTATTTTTGTTACTAACTATTCTTATTTAAAAATAACTGCATAAAGTAATGATTATAAATTTTATTGATCAATTTATGAGGTGTAAAGATGAAATTTATATGATAATAAAAGATGAGGAGTGAATCAAGATATGTTGAAGCAAACTTTTATAATCTATTGCAATTAATATCTTAAAAATCTGAAGTAGATTATTTTAAGTTAATATGATCATTGTAATTCCCAGAGAAAATACTAAGAAAACATCTCAAAAAATAGATCTAAAAAAATGAAAATGGCAGCTACAGAATATCTATTTAACACAAAAGAAGACTATACCAGAGAAATGGATAAACGGAAGGGGTATGACACATAAACATGACAAAATATCAGAGGTAAATACTGTATTATCAGTAATTATATTAAATATAAATGACTAAACATTCAAATCAAAAGGAATGAATGGAATAATATATTAAAAAATAATGATCAAACTTTGCTGTCTAAAAGAGGCACACTAGATTAAATGACACAAGTAGTTTGAAAGTAAAATAATGGAAAAGGATATTACATTCAAACTGTAACTAAAAATGAGTTAGAGTAGCTATAGTAGACAATACAGAATTTAAGACAAAAATGTTACTAGAGATAATAAAATACACTTTATATGCACCTAACAAAAAGGCCCAATATACATGAAGAAAAACATACAATAGATGGGAAAGATAGATAAATCAAAGATAACAGTTAGAGATTTCATTATCCATATTCAATAATGAACAGAGCAAAAAGATATCTTCTATTTCTTTGTTGCTCTTATATGAACAACATTACATATCAACTACACCTCATAAATATTTATAGAACACTAAGCTCCAAAACAGTACAGTACACATTCTTCTCAAGTACACAAAGAATGTTGTCCATGATAGACATATGTTAGGCCACAAAACACATGTTAATAAATTTAGAAAAATTGAAATAGTATGAAAATATTCTCTGATCACAATGGAATAAAATTGCAAATCAATAACAATAATTAAGATATTCACAAATATGTGGAAATTTCATAGTAAATGCCTCAAGAAACAATGGGTCAAGGACAAAATCTCAAGGGAAAGTAGGAAATACATTGAGATGAATAGAAACAAACAAAAAAAAACACTAGCACTTAGGGGATGCAGCAAAAGTAGTACTTAGTAGAAAATTTACACCTGCCTAGACCTATATTCAAAAGGAAGAACGATCTCAATTTAATAATTTAACCTGCTGCCTTAAGAGAGAAAAAAAGAAAACAAAATCAAAAGAAAGCCTAGGGTAAATAATAATAGAGATTAGAGTGAAAATAAAAGAAATAGAAAACAGTAAAACAATTAAGAGTCAAAGAAACAAAACATTAGTCTTGATGTTCAACAAAATTGAGAAACCTTTAGCTAAACTGACCAAGAAAAAAGGACAGAAGACTCAAATTGCTAAAATTAGGAGTGAAACATGGGATATCACTATTGAAGTTACAGAGGTACAAAGGAAAATAAGGATAACATAGATGATTGCATACCAACAAATTGTATAACTTAGATGAAATGGATGCATCCCTAAAAACACACAAATTATTGAAACTGACTCAAAAGGAAATAGAAAATCTGAATAAGCCTGTAGCAAGTAAAGATATCTAATTAGTAATCAAGCAGACACACACACATACATAACACCCCTAATATACAGTTCCAAATGGTTTTATGGGTGAATTTTATCTAATATTTAAAAAAGATGAGCAATCTTTCACAAATTCTTTCAAAAACTAGAAGAGCTAATATGCCTCAATTCATTCTATACATTTCTATTTATTCATTTCCATCTATTAGTCCCAAAACTAGACAAAGACATCATAAGAAAAGAAAAATGCAGACCAATATACTTTATGAATATGGATGCAAAATCCTCAACAAACTGCTAGAAAACCTATGCCAGCAGCATCTACAAAGGATTATATACCATTACCTAGTGGGATTTATCTCAGCAAAGTTGATTTAACATATGAAAATCAATGTAACAAACCATTTTAACAAGGAACAAAAATCACATACCACCTCAATAGATGCAAGAAAATCATTTGACATACTCCAAGATGCTTTCATGATTAAAACATGCAACTAATTAGGAACAGGGGAACACATTGTCAATGTAATTGGGGCCATCTACAAAAAAACCCATGGCAAATACCATACTTAGAGGTGAAATACTGAATGATTTCCCTCTAGGATTAGAAATAAGACAAGGATGTGTCCTCTCACTACTTCTTTTTCAACAGTATATTGGAGGTTCTATCCATGCTAATTAGGCAAGAATAAAAAATAAAAAAAGACATCCACATTGAAGCAGAAGAAATAAAATTCTCAATTCACAGACGACATGATTTTGTATATAGAAAGTCCTGAGGAACACACATACACACACACATTCATATATCTATAACACTATTAGAACTTACAAATGAGTTTAGTAAGGTTGAAAGTTTCAAGATCAATATTCAAAAATCAATTGTATTTCTATGTAATAGCAATGAACAATTCAAAAGTGAAATTAAGAAAACAATTCCCCTTACAACAGTATAAAAAATAATGAAATACTCAGGAATAAATGTAACAAATTAACAAGAGAAGTAATATTTGTACATGGAAACTATCAAACATTATTTAAAGACATTAAAGAAGTCCAAAATGAATGGAAATATTTTCCATGTACATGGATGAGTAGAGTTAATACTGTTAAGATGGCAATACTCCCCAAAATGATCTATTGCTTTAATGCAATCCTTTATCTAAATTCCATCCTCCTTTTTTATTTTTTTGAAAATTAAGAAGATGATTCTACAATTCATTTGGAAATGCAAGAGGACCAGAATGACCAAAACAATCTTAAAAAAGAACAACAGTCTTGAGGAATTCACACTTCAAAACTCACAGTAGGCTACAGTAATCAAAACAGTATGGTACTGACAGAAGGACAGACATATAGATTAATGGAACATAATTGAAGATACTCTAATAACCACATATAGTTAGAGTCAATTGATTTTTTCAAGGGTGCTTGTAGAATTCAGTGGGGGAGATAGTAGTCATTTTGACTGTGGTTCAAACACACATGAATGAAGTTAAGCCCCAACATCACACCATATACAAAATTTAACTCAAAAGATATCATAGATGTAAATTGAGTCAAAGATAAAAAAACTCTTAGAAGTAACTCTTAGACTAACATAAAATGGGAAAAAAAAACATTTGAATATTTTCCAGTGATGACATACACATGGCCAATAAGCACATGAAAAGATGCTAAACACATTAATCATTTGGGAATTGCAAGTCAAGAGCACAATTAGATTCCACTTTACACCCCCTAAGATGGAAATAACAAGTGGCAAGGATGTGGAAAATTTGGAACTCTCATACATTGCTGGTAAGAAAGCCAAAATGTTACCATCACTTTGGAAAACAGTTTATCAGTTTTTCAAAATAGTAAAAATAAAGTTACCATATGACCCAACAATTTCACCTCTAGTAATTAACACAAGATAATTTAAAACATATATATACATAAAACTTGTTCATGAATGTTCATAATAGCATTATTCATAATAGACAAAGGTCCATCAACTAATGAATCTAAAACAAATTATGGCATATCCATTCAATGGAACATAATTTAGTCTTCAAAAAGAATAATGTACTGATAGATACTACATAATGGATGATGGAAAAATGATGTTAATTTAAATAGACCAGACACAAAAGACCATACATTGTAGTATCCTGTTGATATAAAATGTATATAATAGGAAACTCCATGGAGACAGAATTAGATTTGTCTTTGCTAGGGACTAGGGAGAGTGTGAATGGAAAATAACTGATCTCATGTCAAATAATTTCGTCTTTATTGTCCTCATTTCATTCTGTTTTGTATTTATATCACTTTCTCAAAGAGACTAGGCTCTTTCCCAATTTCATTTTCATTTTCTTTGTAATATTCATTATCACCTATAACTTTATTTTTTACTACTTTTCTCCCCCTACAAGAAGGAAGCTCTTTGAGGGACACAAACTTGGCCTCTTATGCTAATTTCTGTGTTTTTGATATGTAGTACAGTATTAATGCTGAATTTATTATTGAAAAAGAAAAGAATGTTATCTAAACTTGCTTGGTGCACCTCTCAATTTAGATACTAACATATCGGTATTTTTACTATTTTGGAATTGTTGTAACTACACTGTAAAATTTTGTGCTCTGTAAGAACTTGCAATATAATTTATACAAGTATTGTGCCCCTATATATTTTTTATAAAAGTATTTATTTATGTATTTATTTTTGGCTGCATTTGGTCTTCGTTGCCGTGCACAGGCTTTCTCTAGTTGTGATGAGGGGCAGTTACTCTTCTTTGTGGTGGGCAGGCTTCTCACTGCAGTGGCTTCTCGTTGTGGAGCACAGGCTCTAGGCAACTGGGCTTCAGTACTATTGGCATATGGGCTCAGCAGTTGTGGCTTGTGGGCCCTAGAGCACAGGCTCAGTAGTAGTGATGCACAGTCTTAGCTGCTCCATGGCATGTGGGATGTTCCTCAACCAGGGCTTGAACCTGTGTCCCCTGTATTGGCAGGCAGATTCTTAACCACTGTGCCAGAAGGGAAGTACACTGTGCCCCTACATTTAACATCCTATATGCGTATGAGCTTCTAAATAATTACTAGCTAAAATTAGTCATAATACAATACATTGATGAAAAGTACTCTAAACAATGTCTATAAATAACTGTAAAAAGAGCCAATCATTATTTTTAACTGTAATCTTTGATTTATAAAATTAATTTTTAAATTTGTTGGTGACAGTATTTGTTCATAATTCCAACTACAAAGTAAATATGAGGGTGTAAGTAACTCTGTACAAAGCACAATTTCTTTTATTTTTTTAAAATCTTTATTAGAGTATAATTGCTTTACATTGCTGTGTTAGTTTCTTCTGTATAACAATGTGAATCAGCTATACGTATACTTATATCCCCATATACCCTCCCTCTTGCGTCTCCCTCCCACCCTCCCTATCCCACCCTTCTAGTTGGTCACAAAGCACAGAGCTGATCTCCCTGTGCTATGCAGCTACTTCCCACTAGCTATCTGCTTCACATTTGGTAGTGTATATATGTCAATGCCACTCTCCCACTTAGTCCAAGCTTACACTTCCCTCTCCCTGTGTCCTTAAGTCCATTCTCTAGGTCTCATCTTTATTCCTGCTCTGCCTCTAGGTTCTTCAGGACTATTTTTTTTTTAAGATTCCATATATATGTGTTAGCATATGGTATTTGTTTTTCTCTATCTGATTTACTTCATTCTGTATGACAGACTCTAGGTCCATCCACCTAACTACAAATAACTCAATTTCATTTCTTTTTATTGCTGAATAATATTCCATTGTATATAGGTGCTACACCTTCTTTATCCATTCATCTGTTGATGGACACTTAGGTTGTTTCCATGTCCTGACTATTATAAATAGAGTTGCAATGAACATTGTGATACATGACTCTTTTTGAATTATGGTTTTCTCAGGGTGTATGCCCAGTAGTGGGATTGCTAGGTCATATGGTAGTTCTATATTTAGTTTTTTTTTTTTTTTTTTTTTTTTTTTTTTGCGGTACGCGGGCCTCCCACTGCTGTGGCCTCCCCCGTTGTGGAGCACAGGCTCCGGACACGCAGGCCCAGCAGCCACAGCCCACGGGCCCAGCTGCTCCGTGGCATGTGGGATCCTCCCGGACCAGGGCACGAACCCGTGTTCCCTGCATCGGCAGGCGGACTCCCAACCACTGCGCCACCAGGGAAGCCCTATATTTAGTTTTTTAAGGAACCTAACTAATGTTCTCCATAGTGGCTGTATTAATTTGCATTCCCACCAACGGTGCAAGAGAGTTCCCTTTTCTCCACACTCTCTCCAGCACTTATTGTTCATAGATTTTTTTGTTGATGGCCATTCTGACTCGTGTGAGGTAATACCTCATTGTAATTTTATTTTATTTTTTTAACATTTTTATTGGAGTATAATTGCATTACCATGGTGTGTTAGTTTCTGCTTTATAACAAAGTGAATCAGCTATACATATATATATATATAACTCCCCATATCTCCTCTCTCTTGCATCTCCCTCCAACCCTCCTTATCCCACCCCTCTAGGTGGTCACAAAGCGCCAAGCTGGTCTCCCTGTGCTATGTGGCTCCTTCCCGCTAGCTATCTATTTTACATTCAGTAGTGTATATATGTCCATGCCACTCTCACTTCGTCCCAGCTTACACTTCCCCCTCCCTGTGTCCTCAAGTCCATTCGCTATGACTGCATCTTTATTAATATCCTGCCCCTAGGGTTTTCAGAACGATTTTTTTTTTTTTAGATTCCATATATCTGACCTAGAGTCTGTCACACAGAGAGAAGTAAGTCAGAAAGAGAAAAACAAATACCATATGCTAACACATATAAATGGACCTCATTGTAATTTTCATTTGCATTTCTCTAATGATTAGTGATGTTGAGCATCCTTTCATGTGTTTTTTGGCTATCTGTATGTCTTCTTTGAAGGAAGGTCTATTTAGGTCTTCATCCTATTTCTGGATTGGGTTCTTCATTTTTTTGATATTGAGGTGCATGAGCTACTTGTATATTTTGGAGATTAATCCTTTGTCAGTTGCATCATTTGCAAATATATTCTCTGATTCTGAGGGTTGTCTTTTTTCCTTGTTTATGGTTCCCTATGCTATGCAAAAGCTTTTAAGTTTCATTCGGTCCCATTTGTTTATTCTTGTTTTTATTTCCATTTCTCTAGGATGTGGATCAAAAAGGATCTTGCTGTGATTTATGTCATAGACTGTTCTGCCTATGTTTTCCACTAAGAGTTTTATAGTGTCTGGTCTTACATTTAGGTCTCTAATCCATTTTGAGTTTATTTTTGTGTATGGTGTTAGGGAGTGTTCTAATTTCATACTTTTACATGTAGCTGTCCAATTTTCCCAGCACCACTTATTGAACAGACTGTCTTTTCTCCATTGTATATTCTTGCCTCCTTTATCAAAGATATGGTGACCATATGTGTGTGGGTTTATCTTGGCTTTCTATCTTGTTCAATTGATCTATATTTCTGTTTTTGTGCCAGTACCATACTGTCTTGATTACTGTACCTTTGTAGTATAGTCTGATGTCCAGGGGGCTGATTCCTCCAGCTCCGTTTTTCTTTCTCAAGACTACTTTGGCTATTCGGGGTCTTTTGTGTCTCCATACAAACTGTGAATTTTTTTGTTCTAGTTCTGTGAAAAATGCCAGTGGTAGTTTGATAGGGATTGCATTAAATCTGTAGATTGCTTTTGGTAGTATAGTCCTTTTCTTCCAATCCAAGAACATGGTATATCTCTCCATCTGTTTGTATCATCTTTAATTTCTTTCATCAGTGTCTTATAGTTTTCTGCATACAGATCTTTTGTCTCCTTGGGTAGGTTTATTCCTAGGTATTTTATTATTTTTGTTGCAGTGGTAAATGGGAGTGTTTCCTTAATTTCTCTTTCAGATATTTTCATCATTAGTGTATAGGAATGAAAGAGATTTCTGTACCTTAATTTTTTATCCTGCTTCTTTACCAGATTCATTGATGAGCTCTAATAGTTTTCTGGTAGCATGTTTAGGATTCTCAATGTATAGTATCATGTCATCTGCAAACAGTGACAGATTTATTTCTTCTTTTCCAATTTGGCTTCCTTTTATTTCTTTTTCTTCACTGTTTGCTGTTAGTAAAACTTCCAAAACAATGTTGAATAATAGTGGAGAGAATGGACAACCTTGTCTTGTTCCTGATCTTACAGGAAATGTTTTCAGTTTTTCACCACTGAGAACGATGTTGGCTGTGGGTTTGCCATATATGGCCTATATTATGTTGAGGTAAGGTCCCTCTATGCCTACTTTCTGCAGGGTTTATTATCATAAATTGGTGTTGAATTTTGTCAAAAGCTCTTTCTGTATCTATTGAGATGATCATATTTTTTTTCTCCTTCAAGTTGTTACAGTGGTTTATCCCATTGATTGATTTGCATATATTGAGGAATCCTTGCATTCCTGGTATAAACCCCACTTGATCATGGTGTATAAGCCTTTTAATGTGTTGTTAGATTCTGTTTACTAGTATTTTGCTGAGGATATTTGCATCTATGTTCATCACTGTTTTTTGGCCTATAGTTTTCTTTTTTTGTGACATCTTTGTTTGGTTTTGGTATAAGGGTGGGTGACCTCATAGAATGAGTTTGGGAGTGTTATTCACTCTGCTATATTTTGGAAGAGTTTGAGAAGGGTAAGTGTTATCTCTTCTCTAAATGTTTGATAGATTTCACCTAGAAGCAATATGATCTTTAGCTTTTGTTTGTTGGAAGATTTTTAATCATGGTCTCAGTTTCAGTGTTGGTGATTTGTCTGTTTATGTTTTCCATTTCCTCCTGGTTCAGTCTCAGAATGTTATGCTTTTCTACGAATTTGTCCATTTTTTCCAGGTTGTCCATTTTATGGGCCTATAGTTGCTTGTAGTAATCTCTCATGACCCTTTGTATTTCTGTAGTGTCAGTTGTTACTTCTCTGTTTTCATTTCTAAATCTATTGATTTGATCCTTCTCCCTTTTTTTCTTGATGGGTCTGGCTAATGGTTTGTCAATTTTGTTTATCTTCTCAAATAACCAGCTTTTAGTTGTATTGATCTTTGCTATTGTTTCCTTCCTTTCTTTTTTCATTTATTTCTGATCTGATCTTTATGATTTCTTTTCTTCTAAATTTGGTGTTTTTTTGTTCTTCTTTCTTTAATTGCCTTAGGTGTAAGGATAGGTTATTTGAGAGTGTTCTTGTTTCTTTAGGTAGGATATTATTGCTGTAAACATCCCGCTTAGAACTGCTTTTGCTGCATCCCAAAACTTTTCGGTCATTGTGTTTTCATTGTCATTTGTTTCAAAATGTTTTTTGGTATCCTCTTTGATTTCTTCCCTGATCTTTTGGTTATTTAGTAGCATATTGTTTAGCCTCCATGTGTTTTTATTTTTTACAGATCTTTTCCTGTAATTGATATTTAGTCTCATAGCGTTGTGGTCGGAAAAGACACTTGATACAATTTCAATTTTCTTAAATTTACCAAGGCTTGATTTGTGACCCAAGATATGATCTAACTGGAGAATGTTCCATGAGCACTTGAGAAGAAAGTGTATCCTGTTGTTTTGGGATGGAATGTTCTATAAATATCAATTAAGTCCATCTTGTTTAATGTGTCATTTAAAGCTTGTGTTTCCTTATTTATTTTCATTTTGGATGATCTGTCCATTGGTGAAAGTGGGGTGTTAAAATCCCCTGCTATGATTGTGTTACTGTAAATTTCCCCTTTTATATCTGTTAGCATTTTCCTTATATACTGAGGTGCTCCTGTTTGGTGCATACATATTTACAATTGTTCTATCTTCTTCTTGGTTGATCCCTTGATCATTATGTAGGGTCCTTTTTGTCTCTCGTAATAGTCTTTATTTTAAAGTCTATTTTGTCTGATATGAGAATTGTTACTCCAGCTTTTTTTTATTTCCATTTGCATGGAATATCTTTTTCCATCCCCTCACTTTCAGTCTGTATGTGTCCCTAGGTCTAAAGTGAGTCTCTTGTAGACAGCATATATACAGGTCTTGTTTTTGTATCCATTCAGCTAGTCTATGTCTTTTGGTTGGAGCATTTAATCCATTCACCTGTATGGTAGTTATCAATATGTGTGTTTCTGTTACCATTTTCTTAATTGTTTTGGGTTCGTTGTTGTAGGTATCTTCCTTCTCTTGTGTTTCCTGCCTAGAGAAGTTCTGTTAGCATTTTTTGTAAAGCTGGTTTGGTGGTGCTGAATTCTCTTAGATTTTGCTTGTCTGTAAAGGTTTTAATTTCTCCATCGAATCTGAATGTGATCCTTGCTGGGTAGAGTAATCTTGGTTGTAGGTTATGCTACTCTCTTCTGGCTTGCAGAGTTTCTGCTGAATGATCAGCTGTTAATCTTATGGGGATTCCCTTGTATGCTATTTGTTGTTTTTCCTTTGCTGCTTTCAGTATTTTTTTCTTTGTGTTTAATTTTTGATAGTTTTATTAATATGTGTCTCATCGTGTTTCTCCTTTGATTTATCCTTTATCAGACTCTATGCAGTCCCTGGACTTGACAATTTCCTTTCCCATATTAGGGAAATTTTCATCTATAGTCTCTTCAAATATTTTCTCTGCCCCTTTCTTTTTTTCTTCTTCTTCAGGGACTCCTATAATCGGAATGTTTGTGCTTTTAATATTGTCCTGGTGGTCTCTGAGACTGTCCTCAATTCTTTTCATTCTTTTTTCTTTATTCTGCTCTGTAGTAGTTATTTCCACTATTTTATCTTCCAGGTCACTTATCCATTCTTCTGCGTCAGTTATTCTATTATTTATTACTTCTAGAGAATTTTTAATTTCATTTATTGTGTTGTTCATCATTGTTTCTTTGCTCTTTTGTTCTTCTAGGTCCTTGTTAAATGTTCCTTGTATTTTCTCCATTCTATTTCCAAGATTTTGTATCATGTTTACTATCATTACTCTGAATTATTTTGCAGGTAGACTGCCTATTTCCTCTTCATTTGTTTGGTCTGTTGTGTTTTTACCTTGTTCTTTCATCTGCTGCATATTTCTGTGTCTTCTCATTTGGTTTAACTCACTATGTTTGGGGTCTCCTTTTCACAGGCTGCAGGCACGTAGTTCCTGTTGTTTTTAGTGTCTGCCCCCAGTGGGTAAGGTTGGTTCAGTGGGTTGTGTAGACTTCCTGGTGGAAGGGACTGGTGCCTGTATTCTGGTGGATGAGTTTGGATCTTTTCTTTCTGTTGGGCAAGACTGAGTCCGGTGGTGTGTCTTTGGGTGTCTGTGAAATTATTATGACTTTAGACAGCCTGTCTGCTAATGGGTGGGGTTGTGTTCCTGTCTTGCTAGTTGTTTGGCTTGGGGTGTCTATCACTGGAGCATACTGGCTGTTGTGTGGAGCAGGATCTTAGAATTGAGATGGAGACCTGTGGGAGAGCTCTCGCTGATTGATATTACGTGGGCCTGGGTGGTCTCTGGTGTTCCAATGTCCTGAACTCAGCTATCGCACCTCAGAATCTCAAGCCTGACACCCAGCTAGTGCACCAGGACCCTGTTAGCCACATGGATCAGTAGAAAAGGGAGAAAAAAAAAAAACAAGGAAAGAAAAAGAATAATAAAATAAATAAAGTTATTAAAATTAAAAATTAAAAAATATATTATTAAAATAAAAAAATAAAAAGTTAACAACAAAAAAGGAAGAGAGCAACCCAACCAATAACTAAATCTGCCAGTGATAACAAGCATTAAAATCTAAACTAAAATACACATAAAAATTAGAAACTGGTCAGTCTCATCCAGCAAACCCCAATTCTACTGTTGCTCCCAAAGTCCACTGCCTCAATTTTGGGATGATTCATTGTCTATTCACATATTCCACAGATGCAGAGTACATCAAATTGATTGCGGAGATTTATTCCACAGCTCCCGAGGTTGCAAAAATTAATTTCCCTTTCTCTTCTTTGTTCTCTCAGCTCCTGGGGTTCAGCTTTGGATTTGGCCCTGCCTCTGCATGTAGGTCACTCTCTGGCATCTGTTCTTAGTCCAGACAGGAGGGGGTCAAAGGAGCAGCTGATTAGGGGCTCTGGCTCACTCCAGCCAGGAGGAGGGAGGGGTAGAGAATGCGGGGCGAGCCTGCGGCAGCAGAGGCCAGCATGACGTTTCAACAGCCTGAGGCACACTGTGTGTTCTCCAGGGGAAGTTATCCCTGTATTACGGGACCATGGCAGTGGTGGGCTGCACAGGCTCATGGGAAGGGCATTGTGGATAGTGACCTGTGCTTGCATACAGGCTTCTTGATGGCTTCAGCAGCAACGTTAGTGTTTCATATCCGTTTCTGGTGTCCATGCTGATAGCCGCGGCTCACACCCGTCTCTGAAGCTCATTTATTTGGTGTTCTGAATTTCCTCTCCTCACACGCCCTGACACAATGGTCTCTTGACTCTTAGGCAGCTCCAGACATTTTCCTGTACTGCCTCCAGTTTAGCTGTGGTACACTAGCCCCCTTCAGGCTGTGTTAACACAGCCAACCCCAGTCCTCTCTCTGGGCTGTGACCTCTGAAGCCCCAGCCTCAGCTCCCAGCCCCCACCCGCCCCAGTGTGTGAGCAGAAAATCCCCTCATGTTGGTGAGTGCTGCTTAGCACTGATCCTTTGTGCAGGAATCTCTCTGCTTTGCCCTCTGCACCCCTGTTACTGCACTCTCCTCCGTGAATCCAAAGCTTCCCCCCACCATCCACCCACAGTCTCCACCAGTGAAGGAGCTTCTTACTATGTGGAAACGTTTCCTCTTTCACAGCTCCCTCCCTGAAGTGCAGGTCCCGTCCCTATTCTTTTGTCTCTGTTTTTTCCTTTTTCTTTTGCCCTACCCAGGTATGTAAGGAGTTTCTTGCCTTTTTGGAGGTCTGAGCTCTTCTGCCATGGTTCAGTAGGTGCTCTGTAGGGGTTGTTCCACATGTAGATGTACTTTTGATGTATTTGTGGGGAAAAAGGTGATCTCCACATCTTACTCTTCTGCCATCTTGGAGGTCCTCCCACAATTTCTTTACTTATCAATGTGACATTTCAAGGAGGGTCTGGAGTAGATATGACATTGTTCAGGGAAAATTTTATTTATTAATAGAATAAATGTTTGAAGAGAGTTGTGATTATTAATGAATTAACATATTACATATGCTCAAGTAGCTTACCAATTCCTAACTATTTTAGTGAGCAAGTTTACTTATTTATTTATAAACTATTTCCATCAAGAAACTCTATTTTTCACTGTTTTGTCTGACTTAGTGGGTTTGCAATACAAGTCTTTAATTCTGACTTTAATATCAATCTACTGTACATTTTCCCAAATTTATCTTAGCCACCTGAGGCTTTGGATAGATTACAGTGTGGGTTTCAGCCATATCCACTGTGAAATTCAATAGTTTCATAGAGTGCTTTATTTATTTATTTTCTCAAATTAAATGTCTTCAGATGGAGCTTGAACTCTCTGATTTGCCCTTCACCTCATTATATTTATTATATTCTCATATTACTTGGCTTACTTTTTAATATTTGTTGTCTGCCTTCTGCAGACATTTGGATTTTGATGCCTTTTAGAGTAATCTTTAAATAAAAAGCCTTGCCAAAATCTGACTTTATGTCAAATGAGAACCAATCTTAGATGTTGTGGTCCTTGTATATGTTTTCCTACTATCATGTGTTTTCTTACTTTAAGAAAAGTTTTACTACAAAAATCACCAAACAAATTAATAGAAATCCATTACAGGTTAGAAATTTAGTAATATTATAAATTGTTTAGATTATTTTTGAATTTATTTTCTTTCTTTTCCACATTACAAGACAATCCCTTTATTGCTGACAAGAATATATAGCAAACTGCACAAATATTTCAGAAATTTGTAAATGCACTGCTTATATTATTTCTTTAAAAAAATCTTGTAAAATTTTTCTTATATTGGAATGGAATTCAGCAATCTAGAGATTGAATTTTGTCTTATTTTCCTTTAATCAGAGATAGTTTCAGTTCTTAGGAGGGAAATATAATGAAACAAGTAATGAACTTAATAATGAAACTATATATTTATCTACTTATCTATTTTTAAAATAAGTTAATGGAGCTTATTTTTTAGCTCTTAAATAGCAAAAATTCATTAAGGGAGAGATTTATATATGCAAAATATTATATTATTACTTATATACATTATACATTTATATTATAGATAGTATTGTATCATGTATATTATTTACATATTTCTTATTTACATTTACTGAGCATAAAGAAAGATAAAAATTTAGAAACATTTCTAAAGAAAATTCAAAGCTATAAAAATATTTCCCTAAGTTTTAGATGTTCTCAAGCAGAGTGAAAAACATGTTAGTTTATAGACAGTAACAAATATTTTAGTATTCTGTTCCTTTCACATCCATTTTTCATGCTTTAGTAAAGTGAAATTTTCTAATGAGTAAAGTGGCATGGTGAAGGTGTAGATAATATATTTGGATGAAGGTTTTTAATGAATGTGGTATTTATTAAGACACAATCTATTAAAAGAAGACTTGCATGGTTGTCTCACATTATTTCATTGATTTTTACTTCATGCATGATTCAAGGTGAAAATTATTCTTTATGAGAAGTACTCTCATTTCTAATCTTTAATCTGATAATGTAGTCCTTTTTATTTGTATAGTTTGGAATATTTCTCATGTATAAGCTTTACATGCCTTAATAACTATAAGTTTGAAATGGAGAATCAGAATTAGAATAATTGTAGATATTTAAGGAGTCCAGTATATAAAAATTATTACTTTTTCTGGTAATTTACTCTTATTTCCAAAATTTGGTTTTCAGACAGAAAATAATAGGTTAGATTTTTTTTAATCGAAGATTTGAAGATCTGAACATGTCAACATCAATTATGTCATTGGTAATGACATTACAAGGGTTTAAAATGTAATACAAAATTAAACTTCCCCATGTAATTTGAGAATCATTTTACAGGCTTACCAAAGTTTATGTCCCTGTATTAGTAGAACTGTTTAAAACACACACATATACATACACAAGTTCTATGGTAGTAATAAGATGCTTACATATAAGAAGTAAAATAGAGAATTAAGACAATTTTCTGGGTAATGCAATCCTAAATAACAACCTTATTTGTCCAGAAGATTGTCTGAATTTTCCACCTCACTTTGTGTGTGAGCCTACACCTCAAATAAAATGGTCTTAGAAGGGAAACCTGTCACCGAGTTTGCAATTTTTGTAAGGTCAGACTGAAAATCTCACCTTATCAGGTAAATCAGAGACACAAAGCAATTGTCCTTTAGAATTACCTGGTGCCTAGTTCATTGTGTGCAAATGTAGATTGACTGTTAATGAAAATGACATATACTGTGCCATATTAGTATGAAAGGAATAATTGCATACAACATAATGTTTTGTAGTTACCTAGTATTTTTTCTTTCCCCTTTCTAGGCCATGAAATAATGACCTTACTAATCTCTTCATCCTTGGTTCCTTGAATAGTTTGAATACAGACCAAATTTAAGAAGTAATACTTTTAATGATGAATATATGAAAGAAAAAATTACATGTAGAGAAAACAGCTTTAAAGCATTGACATCACCAGGTTTTGTTGATACTAACTAAATTGTATTCCTGAGCCTCTGTTGATAAACTGTATGAGAAGAATTAATATCTTTCCTGTGAAGATTTTAGTAATGTAAATATATAGTCATATCCTTAAATAGACTGAATTGATTAGCAATCATATTGAAAGGAGGATATACTGACCATTTCATATCTAAAAATGGTAACTTTAAACTGTATGTAAAATTAATAATAGTAGAAATGAAAACAATATTAAAATAATTAGGGAGCCAATGTGCATCACTTACATTAATTATCAGTAAATAAGAAGACAGACTATACTTCTTGCTATTATTGATTTTAATGACTTTTAGTTCACTAACCACACATCATATTTTAATATATACATATTTAAATATCATTTTGCAATAGTGAATCAAGAGAACAAATGACAATAAGCAGTAAGTTAATAAATCTATTTATCTCAAACTTACCTGTTCAACAGTATTTCTAATAAGCTGATAGCTCTTTTATTGTAAGACACACCAAGAAATCCTACCCTCTAAACTGCTTTTACAACTCTGCATTTTTCAATCTCAACATTCTTACATGGACAACAGAAACTACCAACAAGGATATAAACAGTTTCACAGCTCTAATTTTGAGTAAAACATAATATAGTTGTTTTCTAATCACAAAATAGTACATCTCCATTGTAGAAAATTCTTAACATTAAAGATAACAAAGGAAATAAATATCATCAACCATTAAAAAATAAATAAGCACTATTAACAATAGAAATATAAATGCACAGAAACATAATAACACATAGGTATATCTTAAATAAAACTAATATGAGGCATGACGGATTTGAAAATATATATAATTTTATCACTTGAAAATATATATAGTTTGCTTCCAATTAAGATGGAGTAAAAGAGACTGGTTTTACGCTCCCATCTTAAACAGCTAAAAAAACAGACAAAATAAATACAATGATGACATTCAATTTGTTGGCCATCAGACAATAAAGCACAGTCGTCCCTGTGAGACAAAAACCAGACAGGGCCCTGAGATTTACGGTACTTAATGCCTAGAAAAGATTCCAGATTTCAGTGCAGGGAGCAGAAAACCAGTCAGAGCCCAGCAGTCTTCATGAGTTGAGGAAATAGATCTGGATGTTGGAGAAGACAAGGCTTCTAGAATTTGAAGGTCTGAGTGCCAGAGAGCTGCACAGAAGAGAGAACTCTGAGATATGCTGAGGATCCCCCTTGAATTTTCAGTTGAGCACCAACCAGTTGATGCATGTGAGAAAACTATCCAAGCCTAAGGAAGGAATCATTTGAAATGATAAGAGGAAACAGTGTCTGCAGTGCTGTTGTATTCTAGGGCTGGAATTAGTGTCTGTTCCCTCCAGCCAAAGTGCAGGACCTCACAATTCATGGGGAATTGGTTTATAGTGCCTCAGAAGTGGACAAAAATCAGCCCTATATCTTTTGATCCTACCCAAAATTTTAAAAAGCAAGACCCAAAAGGAACAAATAATTTTCAAGAAACCATTGCATCTCAAAACAAAGCTGAAGATTATGGAATACAAAAATATCCAGGACATGAGATAAAATTCAGAATGCTTGGCATCTAATAAAATCACCCAATGTGAAGAATATAAATGAGGAGAAAGATCAGTCATAACTAATCCAGTATTGATACAGATGCAATTTGTAAACAAGAACATTAAGTTATTATGACTCCATTCCCTGTGGTCAAAAGCCTAGAGGAAAGGTTACAGTGGAAACAGAATATATAAAACATGATCAAACAGAATTTCAGAGATGAAAACTGTAATGCCTGAGATAACAATTACAGTGGATGATATTATCAGTAGATTCAATAGTGCAGAAGAAACTATTAGTGTACATGAAGACTTAGTAATAGAAACTATTCAAAATGAAGCACGGAAAGAAAAAAGACTGCAGAAAATTAACAATTCATGAACTTTGGAGCAATTTCAAGAAGCCAAATAAATGTGTGGTTGTAGTCACTAAAGGATAGGAGGTAAAGGGGAAACTAAAAATATTTCAAGAAATAATGGTTGAAGATATTCAATATTAGATGGAAACCATAACCCCACAGATCCCAGAAGTTAAACAAACAAAAAACCCCCTAAGCATTAGAAGTGTGAAAAAGAAACTACAGAAAGACCTATCAATATGACATTGCTAAAAATGAGTTATAATGAGAAAATCTTAAAAGAAGGCAGAGGAAAGACACATTATGTATATAGAACCAAAGGATGACAGCACTTTTCTCATCGGAAACAATGCAAGTAAGAAGACAATAGAATAACATCTTTAAAGTACAGAAAGAAAAAAAAATCTGTCAACATAGCATCCTAAATCCGGTGAAAGTGTCTTTCAAAATTGAAAGGGAAATAAAGAATTTTTCAGACATACAATAGCTGGAATTGATCATCAGAAGTCCTGCAATATAAGAAATGTTAAAAGAAATCCTTCAAGCAGAACACAGCAGTATAAAATGGAAATCTGAATCTACACAGAGGAATAAAGAAATGGTAACACCATTTGTAAATATGAGACTATTTTTATTATTACTTAATTCACTTTAGAAGATAATTGAATGTTGAATATAAGAATAATGACAATGTATTGAAAAGTTTATAACATGGGTAGAAGTAAAATGTATGATGGGAGTAGCTCAAAATCCAGAAGGGGAGAAATTGAGGTATACTGTGGTAAAGTTCTTATACAATGTGTGAAGTAATTTAGTTTAATTTAACTTAGATATTGATAAGTCAAACAATAAAATAGAAATCCTAAAACGATATCAAAAGAACAAAAGCAAAGGCAGACTAATAGCTAATAATTCAAAAAAGGCACTATAACATTTATTTTTAAAAGTCACTTAATTCAAAAATAGGTGGAAGAACAAAAATGAAAAGGAACAGGCAACTGATAGAAAATAGAAAATAAATAAAAGCAAGATAGATTTGAGTCAGTTATATTAAATAATCACATTAAGTGAAAATGGTCAAAGTTCTCCAATTTCTTTAAATGCCAATGATTGTAAAACTTGTTTTAAATCCTCCTAACACATTTGGAGTTTTAAAAATTTGTTTTACTATTTATGATATTTTCATTTATAATTTGCATTCTTTGTTATCTAGAGCATTACAATTTCATGATAGAGTGCTATTGATTGAACTATTCATTTTTTAACCTTTTTACATAAACATACAGTAGAATACTTGCTGATGTACATTCTATGAATTTTAATACAGGTATAGACTTATATACCCACCATCATAAGCAGGATCCAGAATAGTTTCATCACCCAGAAAACTCCCTCATGTTATCTACCTTTAATCTAAATCTTCCACCATGGTTAACCTCAGACAACTATTGATCTATTATCATTCTAAATAAAGATTATTTAGAAAACAAATAATAAATCAAGAAAGTATTTATATATTTGTAATACCACCTATTGCAACATAGTTTTGTTGTTGTTTTTTGTTTTCTTTTGCTGTTGTTGTTGTTGTTTTGGTTTGGAATAATCTGGTGTGGAGAATAAAACTGGTGATACATAAGTGATAAGAGATGGGAGAGAGAAAAAAGGGAGATATGCAGAAGGGAGTTGTGACAATTGCTGGAGTAGGTTAGATGGGTTTTTATTGAGTGGGCCAAAGGTTCATTTTTTTCCATAAGATGGCTCTAATAGCACTTAATTGTCTATAACTTCATTCAAAACAATTTTGTTAGATTGTGACAGCTGTCATATCCACGTGCATTAAAAAAAAATTATCAAAACTGGTGAATTTTTGTGTAGCCATTTTAACATTAAAGATGGAAGAAAAAAGCAACATCTTCAGCATATTATGCTTTATTATTTCAAGAAAGGTAAAAACGCAACTGAAACCCCCCCCAAAAAAAAAAAAAAGATTTGTGCAGTGTACGGAGAAGGTGCTGTGACTGATCGAGCATGTCAAAAGTGGTTTGTGAAGTTTCATGCTGGAGATTTCTCGCCAGACGATGCACGGTCAGGTAGACCAGTTGAAGTTGACAGCGATCAAATCGAGAGATTGAGAACAATCAATGTTATACCACGTGGGAGATAGCCGACATATTCAAAATATCCAACTCAAGTGCTGAAAATCATTGCACCAGCTTAGTTATGTTAATCGCTTTGATGTTTGTGTTCCACATAAGTTAAGAGAAAAAAAACCTTCTTGTCTGTATTTCCGCATGTGATTCTCTACTTAAACGTAATGAAAACGTTCCGTTTTTAAAACGAATTGTGACAGGTGATGAAAAGTGGACACTGTACAATAATGTGGAATGGAAGAGATCATGGGGCAAGCGAAATGAACCACCACCAACCACACCAAAGTCTGGTCTTCATACAAAGAAAGTGATGATGTGTTTATGGTGGGATTAGAAGGGAGTCCTCTATTACGAGCTCCTTCCAGAAAACCAAATGATTAATTCCAATAAGTTCTGCTCCCAATTAGACCAACTGAAAGCAGCACTCGATGAAAAGCATCCAAAATTAGTCAACAGAAAATGCATAATCTTCCATCAGGATAACACACGACCGCATGTTTCTTTGATGACCAGGCAAAAACTGTTACAGCTTGACTGGGAAGTTCTGATTCATCTACTGTATTCACTATACATTGCATCTTTGGGTTTCCATTTATTTATGTCTTTACAAATTCTCTTAATGGAAAAAAATTCAATTCCCTGGAAGACTGTAAAAGGCACCTGGAACAGTCCTTTGCTTAAAAAGATAAAAAGTTTTGGGAAGATGGAATTATGAAGGTGCCTGAAAAATGGCAGAAGGTAGTGGAACAAAAGAGTGAATACATTGTTCAATAAAGTTCTTGGTGAAAATGAAAAATATGTCTTTTATTTTTACTTAAAAACCGAAGGCACTTTTTGGCCAACCCAATATCTAGGGAGCAAGCAGAGGGACAGATTTTAGCTATGTGCCTGGACAATTTATCCATAGTAGTAGAAAATAGAAGATATTTATGGACATAGTTTCAATGTCAATGTTCAATATCAATAAAAAATTATAATGAAATAACCTTGGTGGAGTCTCTTTCTAAATGGAGGAATGTAGCACAACCTCCCACATCTAAATATCACTCCCATTTCTCAGCATCTGTTAAAAATAGGAAGTTTTATATGCATATTACTAACATAAATATAATTTTATTTATCTGTTATCTCTTTATATGTTATACTTTCATGTATCTATTATACTTTCAGTCTAGATTTAACTGGCTTTTTGTATTCAACACATCAAAATTTGTATAATGCATCTGTTTATAAGTTTATTGGTTTCAGAGTCATCTCTCTCCTAGGTTCTATTATCCAGGATATGTCCAATCCTGACTGTATTATTGACCTATATTTAATAAACTTTTTCACAATAAATACCTAGTAGTTGTATAAATGAGTAGATTACTTAGTATTAGACAACTTCATTTCTGAGAGATTAATTTCAGTTAACTTCTTAGTGGGCTGTAGTATGTATTTAAGCAAATACTTTTCTGAAAGTGTAATTTAGTAGTTTAGTGGCCGATTCCTTGTAAGTCTGTAAAGAAATTTGCCTTTATAAATCATGGACAGCTTGTCTGTGTATACATATACAATCTATTTTTAGATGTGTAGTAATTTCACAGGTCTAATCTGTGTTATCTATCAGTATTCACATCTCTGTTTTCTAGCTCTCCTCTTTTTTAACAATCACCAGGTGAAATGCAGTAATAATTACAGTCCCTTTCACTATCAGAGTTGTTTTCTCTGTTTACTTATCGCACTTTACCTCTGGGAAACATAGTGTATCCATTGCCTGTACCCCTCCCCTTTTTATCCCCACTGGAATCTATAGTTATTAAGTAGCAGTAGAAGGCTGGAAGAAATAAATTACCATTTCAAAAAGCAGCATCTGTAATCTGTGAAAGAGAGATTTTTGTTAGGTATAGGGCCTGGATCTCCCACAAAGTACTATGGGCATACTTCAGTGGATAGGTGCAGGATCATTCTATTCATCCAGGTGGGTGAGATTGCTTGTTCACTGAGATGAAGTTTGGATGGGCCACTGGTGATTTTTGTCAACTCAGTTACAGTGTCCTTTTTTTGATTTTGTTATTGATATTCTTGGTGTAGTTGTCTTAATCCCAGCTTAGTTAGATTTGTGTGGATATTGAGAGAGGATTTGAAAATTCTGACTATAGTTTGGTAGTAGGAAACAAATAAAGAGCTTGGTCATACTGATTAAGCTAAAAATATTGGTGACACATGTCAACCTTTAAAAAGTGTCATTTCAAATTATAGTTCATTATGAAAAACAAAAGGAAATAAACTTTGTGATTTTTTTTTAAATAGGGAATTGATGCCTAGAAGTTGATTTTGGTAATAAAGTGAAGAATGTATTAGAGGGATAGAAAACTGTGTCACAAAAAAATGTCTTGTTCTATGAGTCTATTTTATTAATTAAGGTTTATCTGCAAGCCATATATCTGCAACCCATGAATGATATGACACAGTTTAGCCTAATCTGTTTTATTTTTTTCATCTTGACTAGCACCCAAAATCTCTGGCCTCAGAATCCTGAGATGGCAATTTGATTTAAATGATTGTCTTATCTACAAAGGTGATAGGATGCCATTTCACTGACTCTCTTCCTTTACTGCTGGATTACAATTTTTGCTCTCACTAAACAGTTTCTGGGTGCTTCATACCAGCATCACATTTGGCCTGACCTTCACACCTCTCCATATCAATATTGTTCTCATAGAGTTGTGGAGGACAGCATAGACTATTTCAGACAAGATTTCCCTACTAACAAAACACAAGGACCTAGGTAAAAATATCCTAAGGGGTTCATAATATAAACCTGACATTCAATGATGAAACAACATAAAGGCAGTAACACTAGATAGTAAACTATTGTGAATTAATAATTAATTGGACTTTTTGAAAGATCTACTAGGTGCAAAAAGTAAAATATTTGAAAATAAATTCAAACCTTACACTGGTCAGAATGGACATCACTAAAAAGTCTACAAATAATAATTGCTAAAGATGGGGTGGAGAAAAGGGAACCCTTATACACTGTGGGTGGGAATGTAAATTTGTATAGCCACTATGGGGAATAATTTGGAGGTTCCTCAAAAAAAAACAAAAATAGAGTTATCATATGATCCAGCAATCCCACTCTTGACCATATACACAGGCAAAACTATAATTAGAAAAGATACATGCACCCCTATGTTCATAGCAGCACTATTCTAAGACATGGAAATGACCTAAATGTCCATTGACAGATGAATGGATAAAGAAGGTGTGGTATGTGTGTGTGTGTGTGTGTGTGTGTGTAATGAAATGTTAGCCATTAAAAAGAATGAAATAATGCTATTTGCAGCAACATGAATGGACCTAGAGATTATCACACTCAGCGAAGTTAGTCAAAAAGAGAAAGACAAATACCATATGATCTCACTTATATATGGAATCTAAAATATGACACAAATGAACATATCTATGAAAGAGAAACAGACTCACAGACATAGAGAGCAGACTTGTGGTTGCCAAGGGGGATGGGGGTGCGGAAGGGAAGGTTTGGGAGTTTAGGATTATCAGATACAAGCTAGTATATAGAGGATGGACAAACAACAAGTCCCTACTGTACAGCACAGGGAACTATATTCAATATCTGTGATAAACCATAATGTAAAAGTATATATGTGTATAAGTAAAAAAAGAAAAGAAAACAAATTCAAGGATTTTTACTCAGAAATCATTGAAAGAAAATAATACCTTTTAATTGTTTGAGGGGATAATGCATCATTCAAATAAAAAATCTGTAAATATAGTACTAAATAAAGAATTGTATTAATGTTGAGAAGTTAGGACTAGAGATGCAGGTTGGAATTACATATATTCCACAAAGTTGATTTGCATTATTAAAGCTAGTTATGTTATATAAAGTTGTTGCATATTTTCAACTAAATCCCAGAAATAAAATGAAGAAAAATCAGAAAAGAGGAAAAGGTACATGTGAAAGACACACTGAAAAGTTCTAGAAATGAGTAATTGCAGTGTCTGAAAAAAAGAAGAGAGAGAATGGGTATGAACTAGTATTTGAATATTGTTAGATAAAATATCAAAGTGGGTGAAAGATGTTAATTCACTATTAAAAGTCGGTGAAATAAAAGCTGGATAAATACAGTGTAAATCACGGACCTCAAGTGAAAGGCTTTCAAGTATTTACAGTTTTGTATAATATTTGCTGTATCTATAAAATATCCATTTTTATAATTAGAAAGTTTCCTTCTATTTCCAGCTAGCAAAAAGTTTTTATCTGAATAGGTTTTGAATTTTATTGAATAATTATCCCTGTTTCTTTAGAAAATCACATGATTTTTCTCTTTTAATGTATTTTTGTGCTGAATAGCACTGACTGATTTTTTTTTTTTTTTTTTTTTTTTTTTTTTTTTTTTGCTGTACGCGGGCCTCTCACTGCTGTGGCCTCTCCCGTTGCGGAGCACAGGCTCCGGACACACAGGCTCCGCGGCCATGGCTCGCGGGCCCAGCCGCTCCGCGACATGTGGGATCCTCCGGGATAGGGGCACGAACCCGTGTCCCCTGCATCGGCAGGCGGACTCTCAACCACTGCGCCACCAGGGAAGCCCGCACTGATTGATTTTTAAATGTTAATCCACCCTCGTATTTCTGGAATAAACACAAGTGAGTTGTTATGTATCTCATTTTATATCTTTTTAGATTTGATTTCCTAATATTTTATATTGGAGTTCTTAATTTTTATTTGAGAAATTAGTTTCCAATTTTTCTTATAATTTCTGTAAAATTTTGGTATTAATATCTTGCTGTTCATATTAAAAAGAATGCAAAGTGTTTCCACTTTGTCTCTCTTTTGAAAGAATTTGTGTGAGGTTGGTATAATTTTCTCCTCAAATATTTACAAGATTTCATGTATAAAACTGATGCAAAGAATTTTCTCTGTGAAAATTACTTATGGCAAAATTAATACTAATAGTAGACAAATAATTTTTAAATATTCAAATTTTCTATTACATTTTGTACCTGTTTTGGTAAATCTAACTTTTCAAAAAATGTATTTTTTATGTAAAATGTCAAGTTTATTATCACATCTTTGTTATAAGATGGTCTAATTATATTCTTAATTCCATATTTGCAATTTGTGTTTTTCTATTTTTTTCCTGTCAAATAACCAAGTTAGCTGTATTGGTTTTACAGCATGTTTTCTATTTCCTTGATTTTTACTCTTATCCTTGTTATTCCATTACTTCTATTTTCTTTGGAATGGGTTTTGCATTTCTTTTTTTGTCACATTGAGCTAGAAGCTTAGCTTCTAAGGTCCTTAGATCTCTAACATCTTCCTTTGTTTGTTTTTTAAAGGCATAAACGTCAAGCTAAACATTTCCCTTAAAACACTGCTCTAGCTGCATCACAGAAGTCTAATGTGGCTTTACCTTATTATAATTCTCTCAAAGTACATGCAGGTAGAGAGTGGGGAAGGAATATTTTCTCAGAGAATGTTTGAGGTGATATGACTGAACATAGAGTGAATAGAGGCTGGATAGCAACATCAACAGATACGTGTTAAAAGCATTTTATAAATAGAAGACAGAGGCTATAACACTAAAGGACACTTACAATTGAAAGGATGATGGAATTTTAAAGAGAAGAAAAAACAAAGAAATACTATTCTTTCCCATATTATCTCACCTAAGATTTTGTAGCACAATGTCTTTACAGAAATAGGCAATATACTAATTTTATTACAGTAGGTGCCAAGTCTATAACTTCCCATGTAGTTAATCATTTCCTTTTAATTGTATTCTGCTCTTTATTCTTTACTTTTAAGACTGTTTTCCATTTCATTTATGACATATATATTTGATATTTCACTTAATATTTGGACACAAACTGATTCATTGAAATTTTTAAAGCCCAGAAATAAGCCATATATTATTATTATTATTTGTATTTGTATTTTATTTATTTATTTGTTTGTTTGTTTTGCAGCACACGGGCCTCTCACTGTTGTGGCCTCTCCCGTTGCAGAGCACAGGCTCTGGACACGCAGGCTCAGTGGCCATGACTCACGGGTCCAGCTTCTCCGCGGCATGTGGGATCTTCCCGGACAGGGGCACGAACCCACGTCCCCTGCATCGGCAGGCAGACTCTCAACCACTGCGCCACCAGGGAAGCCCCACATATTATTTTTATACAAAGTTTGTCCATGAATTTTATGTTATACTGAGGTTTTTTTTAATATCAGTATCAAAAGAATTACATTTATGGACAATTATGTTGTGTAATGTAAAAGCAAAACTTCCCAAGTGGTAATTTTGTTTTTTGTTTGTTTTTATGTGGTATGCACGCCTCTCACTGCTTTGGCTTTTCCCATTGTGGAGCACAGGCTCCGGATGCGCAGGCTCAGCTGCCATGGCTCACGGGCCTAGCCGCTCTGCAGCATGTGGGATCCTCCCGGACTGGGGCACGATCCCATGTCCCCTGCATTGGCAGGCAGACTCTCTACCACTGCGCCACCAGGGAAGCCTGGTAATTATTTTTATATTCCATTTCCATTACCCACTATCTCATTGACCTAGTCAAATCGAACTGGGTGAAATTTATTTGTGTAGAAATGAATAAACTTAATCTGTATACTGTAACATTGTAAATCCTAATTACAATAACTTGAAAACAAGGGGAGCAATCCAAAAGGATAATTTCAGTACTTTTAGAATTTATGGCATATATGTTGACTACACAGGTTGAAAATTCTTATTTGTATAACATTATTCAAGATGCAGGAAATTCTAGATCAAGAAAAAATGTACAAATTATTACATAAGCAATGAGTAACTTAAATATCACAAAGAAGAGATCTGGATTTACAGAAGATATAGGACTTTGGTTTGAATTGCATTACACACACACACACACACACACACACAGACTAGTTACTTAATTCAATGAGGGTGCTTATTATTATCTTCCATAGACTAGTTACTCTGCTGTAATAATAAAACTAAAATAAACATGGAACTGACCCTGAAGAAAGTCAAAACTGCTCTATCTTGACTGGTTACATAACTTGAAATCTTACCTGGATCAAAATATAATTTTAAACTAATGACTAAATGAGAACAACTTTATTATAAAGACAATTATTATAGAGGTAGTTATGATTTCTTGTAGCATATACTGTGATTTTGTGTGAATTACAAATTAGGTTTTTACTATAAACATTTTCACCCTCATAAGAGTTGGCAAGCTGAGTGCAAGCTAGATTTTAGTCCTATCTTCCTCCCTGCCCCCCCACCCCCCGAATACACTTCATCACCACATCTGGGAGCCCTACCAGATGTGGTAGTCCTGGAGGTAGTTTACATGGGTTCCGTGGACCCAAATGCATACTCCTGAAATTATGTTAACATTCAATCTATGTGATACATAGATTTTTTTTTCTTATGGAAAAGAAGCGGAGCATTAATCAGATATTCATGATAGTGTATTATCAGATTATAGCATTAAGCAATTCAATTTTTAAAAATGAAATTTATTTTTTTACTAACTTAGCTGTACTTAAATTATTTTGTCCTGACAGTAATGGCCTAGTTAAGGTAATAAATGCATCAAGGCAATCATATTGTATTTTCTGTTATAGGAAACTTTAAAAACGGTAGATTTTTACAAAGAACTTGTAAACACAGATGACAGAACTTGGAGGGAGGACTCTTCTTTTGGAACTTATGACTAGAAATTCTTTTTTTTTTCTTTTAATTGGGGGTATGGTTGCTTTACAATGTTGTGTTAGTTTCTGCTGTACAATGAAGTGAATCAACTATATGTATACATATATCCCCTCCCTCTTGGACCTCCCTCCCACCCCACCCATCCCACTCATCTACGTCACCACAGAGCCTAAAGCTGAGCTCCCTGTGCTATACAGCAGGTTCCCACTAGCTATCTTCTTTTACACATGGTAGTTTTATTCTTACCAAACTCAATGGGATGAGAGATTGAAAGGAAAATTGCCTATTCATAGAACTGAAAGACAAAGCCTATGAATCTGCTTGAGTTGGCTAGTTTCTATCTATTCAAAATCATTTTGAAAAACACAGATATTAACCATTTAAATAATGTTTCATTAAAAGAAATAGCAGTGACTGTTGTTTCAACAAATTTCAGAACTTTTATTCACAAAATTATGTTTGTGTATCTCTAGCCACTTTATAGAATGTTCATTTAAATTCTCTACATGGAAATACAGCTAGTGTTTTAAGTTATGTTTTTCAGATAAATGACAATATCAGATGTCTGTCTTTGTCAGTAATTGCTTCACTTAATAGACATAAGTAGTATTAAATGCAGTTTTAGAAAAAGCTTTTCCTTTGTAGGTATCACATCCTTATCTTCAAATTATTCCTATAAGCTGTAAAAAAGGTGAAGTATTTCTGTCCACTCCTAAACATGACACAGTTAGGCAGTGAACAGGAAGCTTTTCTACCTCTTGAACCCACTTGGCTCTGCATGTTCAAAAAGGAGTTTAAGAAAAATACAGTGCAAGTGATTTTGAATGATTTTGACCTTAACTAGAGTCTTTCCTAAGATGTGCAGTCCTGTTTTTTCTTGTTCTTTTGACAGATGTAAGGGATACTGCATTGTGGACTGTGTGATTCCCTATGATTGACTTAGGCAGGGTGTGAATAGTGCTGCAAAGCAGGGGAGCAACGTGGAGCTTTCAAAGTGACTGACTGGTTACAGAGTGATTGAAGAGGTGTATGTCCTCACATCTATGTGATGGACTTGGGGAGAAAGAAAGAGGAGTGAGGGGGAAGGAACACATCACTTGTATTCATACTAGTTTCTTCTTTTTCATGTGCATTATTGCCACAGTGTAGGAAGAAATATATAGTTTAGATAGTCTGGTTCAAACTTCTTTTCGTGTAAAGAATAAAATAAAATTTACATGAATAGATATGATATTTCATTTTTAAGACAGATGAATATATATACAAATAAGCATATAAATATATGCTCAAGATCATTAATCATTAATGAAATGCAAATTAAATTCACAATTGATCTCCACTACACACATTAGAATGGAGGAAACTGAATACTGGCTATACAGATTGTCTTAGTTTGAACTGCTATAACAAAGTACCATAGACCAGATGGCACATGAAAAATAGATATTTATTTCTCACAATTCTAGAGGCTGAGATCAGGGTGTCAGCATGGTCAGGTTCTGATGAGAGCCCTCTTCTGAGTTGCAGACTGCTGACTTCTCCTTGTATCCTCATATGGTAAAAAAAGGGCAAGAGAGCTCTCTGGGGTCCTTTTAATTAAGGAACTAATCCCATTCATGAGGGTAGAGACTTCCAAAGGCCCAACCTCCTAATACCATCATGTTGGGGAGAGGGTTTCAGCATATGAATTTTGGGTAGACATGAATGTGCAATCCATAACACTAAGTACTGGTGAATACCTGGAAGAACTGGACCTCTCATACATTTCTGATAGGAATATAAATGGTACAATTGTTTATATAATGTACCATTTATTTAATGGTACAAACACATGTGGCAGTTTCTTAAAGAGTCAGAGGTAAACCTACCATATGACTCAGTCATTCTAAACAAGTAGTTAACCCAAAAGAAAAGAAGTCATGTATTCAAACAAAGACTTGTATATAATGTTTATAGTAGCTTTCTTTGTGTTAGAATTTGGAGAAAAAGATAAACAGATAAATGAATTAAAAAATTGTGGCATATCCAATCAATGAAATCTACTCAGTAATAAAACAAAATGAACCATTGATGCTCACAATAGCATGGATGAATCTCTATTAATTTTGATGACTGAAATAAGTCAGACTAAAAAGAGAAAACACTCTATCATGCCATTTATATAAAATTATATACATGTATGTATATATATATAAGTGCAAACTAATTTATAATGACAAAAAATAAGTTAATGGTTTCCTGTGAAGCTAGGGTAGGGAGGGAGGAGATGAGGATTACAAAAGACCAAGAAAGAACATTTGGGAGTGATGGATAGGTTAATTATTGTAATTGTGCTGATGACTTTATGGGAATACACATATGTCAAAATATCAAATTGTATAATCTAAATATGTAAAGCTTATTAGTATGTCAATTATACCTCTAAAATGTGGTAAAATGTGTTGAAACTATATTGTTTCTCCTGAAATGGTGGTAGCCGGTCTTCCCTGGTGGTGCAGTGGTTGAGAGTCCGCCATGCTGCAGAGTGGCTGGGCCTATGAGCCATGGCCGCTGAGCCTGCGCATCTGGAGCCTGTGCTCCACAACGGGAAGAGGCCACAACAGTGAGAGGCCCGTGTACTGAAAAAAAAAAAAAAAAAAAGAAAGAAAGAAATGGTTGTAGCCCATATAAAATGGGCTAGCACAGCTTCTAAGATTCTTGGAGTCAGATTCCTACTTCTGAGACCCTAATATATATCTACTATACACTGTAGCTTTCGATGGTGAAGTACCCAAGAATGTCCTGGCATACAATTCTTGGTCAGATTGAATTCCCAATGCAAAAATGCCTATTAGAAAAGAAAATTGTGAGGTATAAATGGAAGAGGATTTATTCAGTCAAGAAGCACATATTTGTTGAGCATCATCATGTTGCAGACATAGGTGTTGAGGCTGGGAATACCAAATAGAGCAACATAAACAGGCTGCCATAAGAGGGGAGGATTTTAGGTGGAGCTGATAAAACTGGACTTTAATAGGCACCCTGTGTGATTCTGATTCAGAGATAAGCAGATGATGTGGAGAAAAATTAGCTGACAGCATTCAGAATCAACAACTTATACACAGGAGGTGTCTCAGACATCTTGACATTTCAAGGAATTCTCTCATAAAACTAGACATCATCATCACCTAATATTCATCTTACACATATAGGAAACATTTTGACTTGCAAATTACAGAAATTTTTTTGAACTCATACAGTATATATACCACAGTGATTTTTAAATTAGAAATAGTTTAATATCTTTACTGATTTACCTAAAAAAATAATTTTCACTTGATTTCATTTTCACAGCATATTTTTCTCACACATTGTCTTTGGAGCCTAATATATTGTTCTTACATGTCAGGTATATACCTCTTTAAAATTTTTGTTTCAAAAATCAATGTTTTCCTCCAGATAAGAAGTCTCTTTGGTGAAGTCTCTAGTCAAATATTTTGTTCCATTCTTACAATGTTTGTTCATTTACTTATAATTGAATTTTAAGTGTTCTTTACATATTCTGAATATAAATTCTCTATCAGATATGTAATATACAAATATTTCCTCCAAGTCTGTGGCTTTTTAAAATTCTATCAACAGTATTTTTAGAAAAGCAAAAAATAATAATAATTTTATGAAGTCCAACTTTTCAAAGATTCCTTTTAAATGTCATGCTTTGGTATTGTATCTAAGATATCTTTGCCTAACAATAACAACAACAAAAATCCTACTGAAGTTTTATAGTTGTGGGTTTTATATTTAGGACTATGGGGCTTCCCTGGTAGTGCAGTGGTTAAGAATCCACCTGCCAAAGCAGGGAACACAGGTTCGAGTCCTGGTCTGGGAAGATCCCACATGCTGAGGAGCAACTAAGCCCATGCATCACAACTACTGAGCCTGCGCTCAAGAGCCTGTGAGCTGCAACTACTGAGCCTGTGTGCCATAACTACTGAAGCCTGTGGGCCTAGAGCTTGTGCTCCACAACAAGAGAAGCCACTGCAATGAGAAGGCCATACACCACAATGAAGAGTACACCCACTCGCCACAACTAGAGAAAACCCGTGTGCAGAAACGGAGATGCAATGCAGCCCAAAATAAATAAATAAATAAATAAATAAATAAATAAATAAATAAATAAATATATATATATATATATATATATATATATATATATATATAAGAATTATGACTTATTTTGAATTATTTTTTCTTGGTCGTTTAAGGGAAAAAAATCAAAGTTTGTTCGTTTGTTTATTTAGCATATGAATATTCAGTAGATCTAACACCAAAGGATGAAAAAAATTGTCCTTTCTTCACTAAATTACCTTTGCACCTTTTTCAAAAATCAGATGTCAACTTATGAGATGGTCTATTTCTAGACTGCCTGTTGATATTTTGTTCCCTTGATCTATTTGTCAGTTCTGATGCTATTTCCATGCTGTTGGTAATGACAGTTTTAAAATGTCTTAAAGTCAAGTTTTGTTTTGCAACCAACTTTGTTCGTTTTGAAGTTGTTTTGGCTATTCTTTGTATTATCAGATTAATTTTATAATCAACTTGTCAATTTCTAGAAAAGGGCTTGTGGAAATTTTGACTGGAGTGCATTGAAGCTAGAGACCAATTTGGGGAGAATTGACGTTTTACCCATATTGAGTTTCTCAGGCAATTAACAAGCTGTATATCTCCATTTATTTAGGTCTTCTTTCATTCTTCTCAGAAGCATTTTATAATTTTCAGTTTAGAAGTTTTGCAGTTTTTTAAATCAGATTTATTCCTAAATGTTTTATATTATTTTATGCTATTGCAACATATACTGCTTTGTTAAATTTTAATTTCTAATTTTTAATTGTTGGGACATAGAAATGCAATTTACTTTTGTATATTGGTCTTGTATCCTTGAACTTTGATAAACTTACATAGTATAGTTCTCATAGCTTTATTTTTGTATACCCCACTGAATTTTCTATGTGGAAAAGCATATTATCTGTGAAAAAGAATGATTTACATCTTCTTTTCAAACTTGGATGACTTTTACTTCCTTTTTCTTTATGTATGGCACTGGCTGAAACTTCCAGCACAATGTTAAAAATTATTGGTGAGACATTTTTGTCTTTTTCCTAATCTTAGAGTGAAAGCATTCATTGTCTCTCACAATTAAATATGAAATTAGCTGCATAGTTTTTCATAGATGCTCTTCACCAGGCTAAGGATATTCCTTTCTATTCCTGATTTGCTGAGTTTTAAACAGGAATAAATGTTGGATTTTGTCAAATGCTTTTTCTCTTTCCACTGAGATGCTCCTACGGTCATTTTTTTTTTAGTTGGTGAGTATAGAGAATAAATTGGTTTATTTTTGAATGTTATATTACCTTTGTTTAAATACCTCTTAGTCATTATGTATTATCCTTCTTATAGATAGTTGACTTTGATTTGCTAACATTTTGTTAAGAATATTCGTGTCTATCTATGTCCATGATAGATGTTGACTTGATGTTTTCTTTTAAAATCCTTTTCTAGATTGGCCTCATAGAATGTGTTTGGAAGAATTTCCTCCTATTTAATTTTCTGGAAAAGATTGTGTAGAATGGTATTATTTAATCTTCAAATATTTGGAAGAATTTTCCAGTGAAGTTATCTAGGTCTGGAGTTTGCTTTGTGGGAAAGTTTTACTTTACAAATTTAATTTCTTCAGTGCATAAAGAGCTATTCAGATTACCTTTTCTTTTTGAGTGAACTTTGGTAGGTGTGTCTTTTAGGGAATTTTTCCATTTCATCTGAGTTTTTGAGTATTGGCATAATGGTCAGAGGTTCAAAGTCATCTTTCTAAAATCTTTGTAATACTGGACCTGAGATGAGCAAACCTTATTCCTGCTTTTCCAGCTTCTCTTCCCATTAGGCTCTGCCAATAGAGGACACCAGAAAGATTACACAGCAGTGGGAAGAAGGCTTTGCTCTGATTACGTGTTTCCTGATTGCTTTCTGTTCCTGTTAGTAACACCTGCAACACTTCACAGTGGTAGTTGATTCCAGCTTACATTCTCCCCACTAGTAGTAACCAAACTAGGCTTGAGTCTCTTAAGGACATCAGTATTAAATGATTAAGGCATGTTCCTCCAAGGTCTGTGTGTCAGACCCACAGGACCTCTCTTTGATCTCAGGCTCCTTCTCAAATATCTGAATTTTAGCTCCAAGGGAACCCTCCTCTAAACCTGTGAGTATTAAAAATTATTATCTCTTCCTTTTGTACTCCCAGTCACAGGGATGGTTCTGCTTCCTGCAGTTGCTGCCTTGTGACACTTTAGTATTGTTCCCGGTTTGTCTTCTCAGTGTTCAATACCTAGTTTACAATTATTTCTATTAAATTATATTTGTTAAAACAACTGGAATGGCTTCTGCATTCTACTTACACCCTGACTAATCTAATAAGTATATGTTTATTTTCACCTTATTCACATTCTCATATTACTTTTAATTTCTTTATAGTTGAATAGTTATAAAACAAAAACTAAGCCAAATAAAACATTTTGATTTAATTCAAATACATCTGATCTTTAAATTTGAGTGCAAGGAAAGAAATGGCTTGACATTTTTCAAACTTCTGCTTCTAATATGACACATAATGCAATCTGTAAAAAAGAATAAACAAGAAATGTGTGTAAAAATGGATAAGGCCCCTTGTTTTATTAGTCTGGGTAAAGTACAGGCTAGACAACAGACATATTTTATAATGTCCTAAACATTAAAAATCAGGATTGTATTAAATTAGACTCCCGAATTATTCATGAGACTTGATTTGAGTACTAAGACATGATGAGAAGAAAGAAGCACAACTGAGATATAGTCTGATTGTCTCAAATTTCCTGTTGATGCCCATGAATTTGCTTATATTTGTGGGATTACTTCAAAAGTTTTGGCATTTATTGCCTCTGTTAGCAATTTGGGATTTTAGGAAATATAAAAGTAGCTTTATGATATTTTATTTTCTGCTCAATTAGTGTATAATACTTTTCATGACTGTCCAAGTGTGGAATTGTTTGGTATGCCAATTTATAGCTAAAGACATATGTATTTTTTTTTAATTTCTAGACATCATAATCCCCTCTTGTTTTTGCCTAAATTTTCTGAGAACACTTGGATAAGCCATGTTACATCATGTCAGGTGTTACTGGACAATTTCATTTTCATGAAGGGGCTGTTTTCAAAAGTTGCATTGAAACTTATATCCTCAAAAATATGTGCAACTGCTTCTGTCTCAGCAAGAGATAAACTGGTTAAACATTGAAGATTAACTTTGGGGGATCACCACTGCTATTTGAAAGGAATTCTACATAGGTATAAAATTGGATGGAGACAGCTTTAGCTTAGCTGCAAAACCTGAGCTAAAACTTAGGGCTGAATATTTTACTGTGCTTGATTCATCACCTCAGCAGAGAAGAAATCATAAATATTTACATTTTACATCTCATAATCCTTGATTTCATTACCTCCCATTTGTAGACTGGTAATTTTCTTGTGGCTATGAGAAAGGTATAAACTTTTTGAAAATCCTTTATAAAATCCTTCAGTAACAATGATACTGCTTCTGCTCTGCATTTAGAACTCCTATAACAAGGCAAACCTCAGCTGAGGGAAATCTTTTTGAGTGTGCTTATTTGCATATAATTTTACTTGTTTCATTTTCTTATGTTTACTATGGGTGCATGGAGAGGGAAAAACAAAACCTAAATTTATTTTTCCTGTCAATTGGAATGTCAAAAATATCCACTCACATAATTCCAGTCAAAGATCTGTTCAAAGACTGAAAAATGATTAAAAACCATAAGTTAGCCTAATGGTAGAAAAATGCACATGTTCTTGGCTTCAAGAATACATTCTTCATTTTATGTAGGATAAACCATGTAGTAGATTCAGAGAGAAAATGAATAAATAGTATACTATATAGAAAGCCTATCATTCCTAGGGAAAAATATATTTGTATCCCTCACAACAAAATTTGCCCTATCAATTTCTTCCACTTGATGGTGAATGCTCTTCAAAATAGCCATCAGACACTTTTAATCCATATGCAAGTAATTTTAGCAAAGTTAACTAAAATTAGAGAGTGGCTAAATAAGAACTGAAACAGAATTATTAAGATTGTTAATGTATATCAAGATATGATTCCTATTTGCCAATCCTGTAAAATAACATGGGAATAACCATGCTACTTACCACTATAAGAATGCATAAAATCCTCCAAGGTTGTCAGCTCCAAATCTATCAATATTCAAGAGTAGTTGTTTCTATATATCACCATGATACTAAAACAATTTGTTAATTTCCTAATAATTAGAAATGCCGAGCCAATTTTTTTCTTGTTTTTAATAGGTCAAAAGAAATCTGTAGGTTAGCTGAAGTTTAATGTTTCCACTTATTCTATGCCTGGTGTTGATGGCAGAAGGTTAAATTTTGCTTGTTTTTACCCCACTGTAAATTTTTCCATTTGACTATATACTAGTTCATCTTAAATAGATTCTCATGCTATAGTTAATAAAAGCTTAAAAATTACTGACTGTTTAGTGCTTTCAAGTTTCATGGGTAAATATTTAGGATGAACAGAAGTAATTCATACTTATAGGGAATTATTGAAACATGTTCTCATATACATTACAAATATTTCCCTAAGGAACATTGCTAAAATCCTTAGCTAGAGCTGTGATACTGGTGTTTATTCTATTCCTGTCAAGAACTATTTCTTCTAACATCGTTTTAATTCTTTGCATCGCTGTATGTGTTCTACATGTATCTTTTACAGTTCAACAGGTGTCTTGGTAGTTCCTCAGGCTTCAGCCTTTAAACTCTATCTTCACTAAAGAATTAATAAACTATATATTTTTCCTTTGTTTAAATTTCAGACATTGCCCAAATCCATGCAAAATGGAAGATTCAAAAGTTGTAACACTCCTTGGATATACAAATGTCTACAACCCCCTTTGCACAGTATTTGTTGCTTGTGAATTTTCTCCAAAATAACCTTTCACAGCAGTGAACTTTATATAATTCCCTTGAAATTATATTAAAAAATAACACATTGAACTGAGTTCTGATGAAAGACTCTCACAATTATTAAAAGTCTTTTTTCTCTAGTTCTGCACTCTATTCTCTTGGGGCCACTGGTGGCAAACTCGGGAACAGAAGATCTCTGTTTGCCTGGGTATTTCATTGTATACTTCAATATCACTAAATGTAGCAACCATAAAAATATAATATTATAAGATGACAACTATTTGTAAGATTCACTTCTCTACGTTATTTAGGCATATCAAAATCTGAAGCATTTTACTTTGATAATGTTTTGAAATCATATCTAGACTAGTAAAGACAAAAAAAAAATCAAACAGAAAAACAAACCCTCACATTCTTTTGTGTTGTTTTTGTAGACCATAGACAAAATACTTTTATATTCAATTTTTTGGTTTCATTTTTTTGATACCTTGATCTATTTTGCTTTTTTAGGTCAGAGATTCTGGGAGTTTGATTAGTACACCTATTTTTTTTTTCTTTTTTGTGGTACGCGGGCCTCTCACTGTTGTGGCCTCTCCCGTTGTGGAGCACAGGCTCTGGATTCGCAGGCTCAGCGGCCATGGCTCATGGGCCCAGCCACTCCGTGGCATGTGGGATCTTCCCAGACCCGGGCACGAACCCGTGTCCCCTGCATCAGCAGGCAGACTCAACCACTGCGCCACCAGGGAAGCCCAGTACACCTATTTTTAATAGATGCTTTTAATTTTAGGACAACCTTAATTTTGGATAGATTCCTGGAAGGGCTTAAACCTGAAGCCTGGACTATTCCTTCAGTATATAGAATCACATATGTAATGTTTCAGTGATTTTTTCTGAAAAAATGTTCTTTGCTACTCTGAATAGAACACTGGCAGTTTTATTTATATCCATATTTTAACACAATATTTTGCTCAACTGAAATTAATTTGCTATAGCTAGGTACTGTAAAGATCTTAGAAATTTAACAAATTTAGTTTTAAATTAAATTAAATTTTTTATCATTTTCTTTTTACTGAGTAAAGTTACATAATCAACCAATAGGAGTTCGATTTCTATAGATCCTAAAACTAGAAAACAATCTAAGCTTTTATTTTTAATAAATATTTTCTTCACTCTTGGTAGAATTGTGTATCTCCCAAAGCATACAAACCTGAATTAATTGCAATTAAATTCAGTTAAAATGCATTAAGTGCCCATCAAATTATTTTCTTATAATTTCTTATTTAATCCTTGTTATTTCATAGAAATGTGGGTATTTTTACCCCCATTTACAAATGAAAAAATTTCAGGGAGATTGCAGAGGGTTAGAGTGCTTTCATACATTATAATAAAAGTCTCAATTGGAAAGCTATATCTACTAATATTAAAACCAATGAATGGTTCCATATAAGAGCCTTTTGGAATGGCTTACTGATTAATCAAAAATGTCACATCATAGGGCACCTCAATCCATAGTGACTGAGTCTGTCAATCTGAGGATGCTTTACTTTGAGCTTTCATAAAAGAGATAATTTGCAATTCAAAATTGGTTTCACCTTTTCTAATTAGGTGGAATTACAGTTGCCATATTATAATTAAAGGCAATGTGACAGACAGGAGTATTTATTTGGATTATATCAGATTATTTTTCTGGTTTTCTGAAAATTGTGGCTTTCAATGAACATGGATTTTTAAACGTTCTGACAAATATCTAATTTTATTTGAGTATACATATTCCTTTCTGAACTTGAAATGCAGCTATGATTGTCTATATTATGGGACTCATATTCAAATGCATTTCTCTCTTTACCAAACTGCCTAAAGGTATTGATGTCAGAATATTTCCCTTCTAATGAGCACATGATGTCATAGAGATGCTATGAAAAATATCACTGTGCCTCAAACTGAATTATAGTAATACCACTTAATAATGCTTTTTTAAATGCCTCAAATTATATATCATAGGAATATTGAAATATAGAGGTATTATGCAGGAATTACATTGCCAAAAAATAGCTTAGAGTTTTTGCCCATTGAAAAGTTTAAAATGTATGAAAAAAAATCTCTGGCAAAAATGTAAGAGTTTAGTTTGATGTCTCTCTCTCCCCTCATAAACTTGAATAACCTAGGGGCAGTTTATAGTAGTGCACAGAAAGTGAAGTCAGATTGCCTGTGAATCAATATGGAGAGCTTTTTTTTTTTGCCCCCTACCAATAAAATGGGGCAAATGCCTTGGACTGTTTTAAGAATTAATAGTTAAATTGCCTAGAATATTGTGTAGCAGATAGTTTGCTCTCCAGAGATGTTAACTCTCTTTTGGACAGAGACTGTGTAATAGAAGTTTTGATAACTCTTTTGAAGTTAAGACAGTTGATCTTTTAATTTACTAAAATTCTTTATCTATAAAGTTTCTTTATAAAATATGCTTTTTGTACCATGTGATTTGTAACTAAATTGATCTCAGCATTATATAATTCTTGTCCCTATAACTGTTCTTGGAGTTTTTTTTTTTTTTTTGCGGTATGGGGGCCTCTCACTGTTGTGGCCTCTCCCGTTGTGGAGCACAGGCTCCGGACGCGCAGGCCCAGCGGCCATGGCTCACGGGCCCAGCCGCTCCATGGCATGTGGGATCTTCCCAGACTGGGTCACGAACCCGTGTCCCCTGCATTGGCAGGCAGACTCTCAAACACTGTGCACCAGGGAAGCCTTGTTCTTGGAGTTTTAATCAATATTTTGCCTTTAGTTAATAAAACAGATTTAGCTCAGGATTGGTCTTCTGTGACCTCAAAAAGTTTTAAATCTGTGGTATGTTAATTATATTCCTTATAGATTTTTCATTTAAAAAATTATCTACTTCAAAATTTTAATATGTTTAATTATTAAAAGAAACAAGAACATATATCCAACTTCTATCAAATTATATGGAAATATAATTGATAGCAAAAATGCATTCTGAAACTCAATAGCAATGAGGAAAACAAAACAAATATAAATTCAAGATTTATCAGGATTTAAATGGGCATTTTTTTCTTCCATTAAGTCAATGGAGATTTACTGAGTATATGTATATAAGATATTCCACATTTAGAACATTAACTTTGGGACTAAACTAAAATGCCAGAAATGATTGCAAATGATGTTGCAGTTTTCCTTTGGTATTTTGCATTTGAGGTCTCATCATAGTATTTTTAATGTTTTATCCCACTGTAAATATCAAACAACTACTTAGGTTTTATTCTTGGGATTGTTTATAGACTATTTCTTTTCCATACTAAGATATTATAGCAACCATTTTTATTCAATCAAAATATTTCATTTCGATATGATTCCCCCAAAAAGCTTTTTTATAAAAATGAACAGCTACTTTCTCTAATAATTTTGCCACCATGGCAACTGAAGCTTTCAATGATGATACCATGCAAACAATAAGATTGAATTGTTATGTTAATAGAATTTTTGAAGTGATTAGTTTATGAAGATGCTTTGTCTTTTCTAGTTCAGAGATTTGTGTAACATTGCTAAACAAATTATTCTGAAAATATTAACTTGTTTACTTTAATCAGTTATTGTCATCTGACTCTATTATCACTGTCTTACAATCTTCCATCATATACGTGTTACAGAATTGCCTAGCTTGATTCTTATCAATTCACTGATTATCTCATGTTTTGAAATTCATTTGATGTCTTTTTCTGGCATCGTTTTGATTTTGTGGATGCGTTTCAATACATGGGACGGCAACAGACTATAGTTAATAGAAAGTATCTTATTTAGGTCAGACAAGCTGACACATCAGGGAGTATGATTTATTTCTTGCTATTTTGCAAGGGCTTTCTATCATTTATGGATTCTTAGGACATTTGTGTCATTTTGATTTTCAGAAAATGTGTTTAAAGTTGGGTCTGTGTCTATATGTAGAGGATGCCAACACCAAATTCTTTGGTCTGAGTTGCCGAGTGATGTTAGGGCTGGGGAAACATACCTGGCTGGGAATCTTTCACTTATAGATCTATACTGTGTCACTTTTTCAATCACTGTGGATGGGCAAGTATAAATGAGTGTCAGAAAATAGATTGCTTAGACCATGTTTTCCTTAGGATATTGAAGTTGCCTAGAGAACATTTTAGTTTGTTATTATAACAGAGTTATTAATCCAGACATAGCAAATAAAAGGTTATAGTATCCAAAGCATTGGGAGGAACTACCAAGTAAAGCCATAGATACAGCTGTGCACTGATTCTTCCTCATTTTAAAACAGTCTGCACACAAAATGTGGAGATTATAGCAACTAACTGGAAGAGTGAAGGCTAACCAAACAACCTTGCCTAAAATGTTTAGGTAACTTTCAGCAAAGCCTTTTGTTTTCATGAACTGAGTAATTTGCCCAGTTTTACAATATGATGGATAAATAGAGATATGTATATATATATATACATAGAGAGGGTGACAAATTAATCTTTGACATATAAAAGTCTCTCTTGTTTTTAATAAAACAGATATAGATACTGCTTTCAGAAAAAGTATTTATCTACAAATCAGTATCAATTGCTTATTGTGCTTGAGTCAAAAAGGACTAATGCTTTAAAAACTCAGTTGTCATAATGTAAACCTGTTTATTTTACTAAATGTGTAAATTTGGTTAATTAATCACAAACCTAATATATGCAAAAAAGGTGATTTATATTTCATTGGTTATGTTAGAAATTGTCCATAATTTTAACCCAAATCATATTAAAAATAGTAAGTCAATCTCTACACATATTCAAGCTCTTCAAAAATGTATTTCTGATTTAAAAGCAGTGCATGCAACTCAATATCAAAGAAACAAACAAACCATTCCAAAAATGGGCAGAAGACCTAAATAGACATTTCTCCAAAGAAGATATACAGATTGCCAACAAACACATAAAAGAATACTCAACATCATTAATCATTAGAGAAATGCAAATCAAAACTACAAGGAGATATCATCTCACACCGGTCAGAATGGCCGTCATCAAAAAACCTACAAACAATAAATGCTGGAGAGGGTGTGGAGAAAAGGGAACTCTTTTGCACTGTTGGTGGGAATGTAAATTGATACAGCCACTATGGAGAACAGTATGGAGCTTCCTTAAAAAACTAAAAATAGAACTACCATATGACCCAGCAATCCCACTACTAGGCATATACCCTGAGAAAACCATAATTCAAAAAGAATCATGTACCACACAGTGTTCACTGCAGCTCTATTTACAATAGCCAGGGCATGGAAGCAACCTAAGTGTCCATCAACAGATGAATGCATAAAGAAGATGTGGCATATATGTACAATGGAATATTACTCAGCCATAAAAACAAACAAAATAGAGTTATTTGTAGTGAGGTGGATGGACATAGAGTCTCTCATACAGAGTGAAGAAAGTCAGAAAGAAAAAAAACAAATACCATATGCTAACACATATATATGGAATCTAAAAAAATAAATAAATAAATTTAAAAAATGGTCATGAAGAACCTAGGGGCAAGACAGGAATAAAGATGCAGACCTACTAGAGAATGGACTTGAGGATATGGGGAAGGGGAAGGGTAAGCTGGGACAAAATGAAAGAGTGGTATAGACATATATACACTAACAAATGTAAAATAGATAGCTAGTGGGAAGCAGCTGCAGAGCACAGGGAGATCAGCTCAGTGCTTTGTGACCACCTAGGTGGGTGGGATAGGGAGGATGGGAGGGAGGGAGATGCAGGAGGGAAGAGATATGGGGATATATGTATATGAATAACTGATTTACTTTGTTATAAAGCAGAAACTAACACACCATTGTAAAGTAATTATACTCCAGTAAAGATGTTAAAAAAATATATTTCTGAATCTCAAATTGAATATTATTTACAATTTTGAATTTATATTTTTGTCAGTTTTATTTCTTCATAGTTTTTGAACTTTCTTCTTACATCTTAAAATTATCTGCTTCCTAAATCAATCACTTACCTATACCCAACCATATGCAGAAATATTTCAAGTATCATGGACCTTGTTTTAAATTTAGTGGTATATTCTCTTATGTTGAAATAGGGAATATACTAGTTAAGCTTGCTTATTTCACTAAATTGAACAGACAAGAATGTCTCATAATGTAAGAAGAAAAAATAAAGGTGACTAAAGCTTAGTATCATAATAATTTCATAAAACCAGATAAAAAAAAATAAAGTTGTTCATAAAGAATAAATGTAGTTGAACACTTAAGATCAGGAACAACTGACTTTCTTATGTGGTTGCCAAAGAATCATAAATATTTACTGAAAATTTATTGTGGGCAAGGGAATATTTGCTGGAGATTGTGAGCTGAGAAAGTCACAAACATTGGCCTCAAACAGCTTATCGTTTAAGTGGATGGGGTCAATTAAAGTTGAAAACTGGTTATGAATAAATAATGTTTTGTTAGAATTTATAAAGAAGTAAATGAAAAAGAATGCTGACCAATAAAATTATATGCACATATGTATGCCATTTAAATTAAAAAAAATAGTTTAGAGAATTTCAAGGAGAAGAAAAGACCATTAGAACTATAAAATATAAAGAAAGTAATGAAGTGTTTTCCAAGGATTCATGTATTCAGATTTTTCTGCCCTTTACCTTCCTCCTTTTTTCCTCATCCTCTAAACTCACTGTACCTGGATATCTGAAAACTAAGGTCATTTCACTGTTCTCCCTGTTTCAGGTCAGGCAGTCATTCCCTTACTTCCTTAAAAGCATCCTAATTCTCTAATCTTCATATATCACTGTTCCACACTGTTACTACCATGACATTTCTAAACAGAAATCTAATCAGTTTTTCTCTTGCTTTAAGACCTTCAATGGACTATTATCTTCTAAAATACAAACTACTTAATGACCTGCACTCAAGAACTGGACCTGGTTTATCTTTTTTGTCTAATTTCTTGATTTTTACCTGAGGTTCTAGCAACACTAAACTAATTATAGTTTTCCACATATAACTTGCAGTTTATTTCATCAGTGACCTTGTATGTGGTCCATTCACCCAAAACATTGCTTCCATTACTTCACCTAGCTGTTCCCTGCTTATCATTAAGGGCATATATTAGAACTCTCCTACTCCATAAACATATCCATGATATTACCCCAAACTCCTGCACTTTGTTATGTTTTATAAGCATCATCTTTTTATACTTTATCAAAGCATAATTTATGTACAATAAACAGTACATATTTAATGTGTAAGATTTGGTGAGTCGACATATGTATGTATACACTCATGAAACGATCACAATAAAGATAATAAATATACTCATAACTCTCTAAAGTTTTCTCATAATCTAGTATAATCTATCCGTCTCTCTGTCTCTCCCACCTCATCCCCAGACAACCACTGGTTTGCTTTTTGTCACATTATATTAATCTGTAATTTTAAACATTTTGTATAAATGGAATCATAGAATATAACAGAATCATAGAATATGGGTCCTTTTTTTGTTGTGTTCTGGCTTTCTTCAGTCATCACAATTATTTTAAGTTTCATCTATGTTGCTTCATGCAGCAATGATATGTCCTTTCAATTGCTGAGTGGAATTCATATTGTATGGATATACCACAAGTTGTTTATCCAGTCACCCGTTAATGGAAGTTGGTTTGCAAATAAAACTGCAACCAACATTTGCATATAACCTTTTGTGAGGACATATTTTTTTCATTTCCTTTGAAAGATTGTAGAATGGCTGGGTCATTATTTGGGTATATATGTTACTTTTTAAGAAAATGCCAATCTGTTTTCCAAATTAGTTGTTCCAGTTAATATTCTCACCAACAATGTATGAGATTTCCTATCTCTACATTCTTGCAAACACTTGGATAAGCAGCCTTATTAATTTTAGCCATTTTAATAGGTAAGTAGTGGTATCTTATTGTAGTTTGATTTGCATTTTCCTACAAAGGATGTTGAGCATTGTGCTCATTTGTTACTCATATATCTTCTTTAGTAAAATGTGAAAATGGTCCATTGTGGAGGGAAGTTTTTTGTCTTTTATTATAGTATTGTAAGAATTCTGTATATTCTAGGTATATGTCCTCCATAAGATTATTTTACAAACATTTTCTCTAAGTTGGTGGTTTGCCTTTTCATTTTCTTAATAGCATCATTTGAAAACATTTTAAATTTTGATGAAGTCCAATATATTCCTTTTTTTTTGTTTGATAGTGCATTTTTTATCCAAACTACTACTTTTTGAATGCTCGATTCAATTCTGTATGAATTGTGAAGTCTTTCTATTCTGGTTAGTGAGAACACAAACTATTCCCAACCTCTGCATGAACTCTGATGATCATTCGACTTTTCTGTCTTGTGGTTCTTTCCTCAGCTTTAGGTGGTTTCCTTGTACATTTTTGGTGACCAGTACTCAGCTGAAGATTTGAGGGATCACTGTATAAATTCTGTCTCCTCAACTTAGGGAGATCACTGCCTCCTGTTTGGACTCTCCCTTCATACTCTGTGGCCTAACACTCTTTCCAGCAGTAAGCTGGACCAATTGTAGTGCTTATCCTTCTATGTCCCTTCCCTAGAGTCACTCTGTTGAGCTACCTATTGTCCAATGATTGAAAAACATTTCATATATTTTTTTCCATTTTTTAAAATTCTTTGAGGCAAGAGAATAAACCTAGTTCATTTCTCTATCATGTCCAGGAGCAGAAGTCTATAATTGTCTTTTTATGGATTTATGTCCCTCAATGAAACTTGAACTCCCTGCAGGCATAGGATCTAATCCATATAAGTATTCAACAAATCTGTGTGAATAAAATGAATGCATTTGCTCTGGATCCATGTTATTTATTTGGAAATGAGAGGACCTGCTTTTATTTTATTCTTCTATTTTAAACCCAATATATTCTATTGGAGAGCTCTAAAATGAGTAAAGAAACAAGGAATGGAAACTAGAATATAAGTCCTTTCCTCACTGTTGGACATTTCTTTGCTTTCTTTATTTATTGCTCTTTTTAACTTGCTTTTTAACTTACTCAGCTTTGGAAATAGAGCAAGGCGGATCTGGTATCTATCTTCAAGGAGCTTTTGTGACTGAATATACAAATGGACAAGAGCCATACCATATATTAAAATAGAACTCTGACTCACAACCCACAACACCAGCCCAGGAAACCAAATCATAACCTCTCTAGCCTTTGGCCCAAAACAGTCAGGATTCACTCGATCAATAAGTGATAGCTTCCCTAATATTTTTCTCTGCTGCCAGTTTAGGACCAACCAGAGGAAGCCAAATTTACTTCTCTAATAAATCAGTTATGATGTCCCATTTCTAGTTAGCCTGCCTCCAACTTCCCCATGCTGACACCTCCAATCAGGGTATATCTGAAGCCTTTTTTTTTTTTTTTTTAGTTTTTACTCTAAGGATTTTTTCATTCCTCTGCCTGCCTTTGAGTCTCTGCCAAATGCAAGTGATGTTGGCTGACTTCCTTGCTTTAGCAAGCATTGAATAAATAGCTTGTGCTTGTTCTCATTTGGGTGGTCTTCGTTTATTTCCACAATCTTATAGTTCAGTGGAAAATGTAGTCCTAAACAGATTAGTGTGTGTGTGATAAATCATGAGAAAGAGGAACTGTGCCTGTAGAAGGGAACATAACCTAGGACTTTGGTGATGAGACAAGTCATTGAACTGAAAAGTGTAAAATGTTAGATCAATTTAAAATGTTATATTTCATCCATTGATATCTTTAGATAAGAAACCTCCCCCATTTAATTTCCATGTACATTTATTTCTATTATTTATTTATTTGGGCAAGAAATTTTGGCATCCTTATGTACTATAAAAATTATGACATTGTTTCTAACTCATAGAACATGCTATACAGAATATGAAGAAAAACAACATATACTTCATACATTATTTGCTATTGCTTTATTTTACTCCATTCCAAGCTTACACCATGGAAAGAAAAATTAAAAGAAAATAATATCTATTACAAAGCAATCTAGTGCCAGACAGAGTGGCAGTGATTTTCATATTATACAAAATCCCATGTAATTCTTAGAATCCTTAATTCTATTCTATATTGTTAGCCTCATTTTGCAACTGAGGAAACTGAGACAAAAAGAACTAAAATAATTTGGCCAAGATCACATAGCCAGCAAAGTTTTTTTTTTTTTGCTACGCTGGCCTCTCACTGTTGTGGCGTCTCCCATTGCGGAGCACAGGCTCCAGATTCGCAGACTCAGCGGCCATGGCTCACGGGCCCAGCCACTCCGTGGCATGTGGGATCCTCCCAGACTGGGACACAAACCCATGTCCCCTGCATCGGCAGGCGGACTCTCAACCACTGCACCACCAGGGAAACCCCAAAGTTTTCAACCAATATGAACACAGGTCTCTCTAACTATAGATAGAGGTTTCTTATCCTCCTCTGTGCTATTGACAATTTGGGCTGGATAATTCTTTGTTGTGCTGTCCTGTGCACTGCAGGATGGTTAGCAATATTCCTGGCCTCTACCCTTTATATGCCAGTTGTATTCTCCAATCATGACAATCAAAATGTCTCCAGATATTGCCATATAACCCCTGGGGGGCAAAAGTTGTCCCCATTGAGACCCATGGCTGTAGGTTATCTACCTATTAGCTTTCCATCAGCTATCCTAATCTTTCATAATTGATCATTCCATAATATTCAGTCAACTCCTTGAAGTGCATGAGTGCATACATACATACACCTATCTCACTCACTGTCCTCCCTCTCTCCCTCCACATCCCTATACATTCCCTAATGAAGTTAGAATTGTTTTCTTTTCAGCAGAGAATTCTCTTTTAGTTTTGTAATTGTTGTCTTGGGAGTCAACGTATTTATCAATAAGGCCTTAAAGGAAAATCTGACAAATGAGCTGATTGTCTCAGTCTTTAACTGCTTGGAAAGGAGCCCACATTTATGATCAACTTCCTACTGATCAGTTCTTTGTTTTGAGAATCCTTTAAATTAGTCTAGCCACCTTGCTCTCTGTCATTCTCTCACAGTATTCTCTCCCAGCCTGTCTCACTTTTGTTTTTACTTCACATTCCTTCTACTCCTCTTTCTTCCCTTCTCTCTTTCTCTTCTCCCTTACTCCCAATCCCCTTTCTTCACATACCTCTATGTCCTCTATTTTCCTTTTCTTTCTATCTCTCTCCAAGTCTTGCATGGTCCAAAATACATAGACCCCAGAATCCCCTTTCTCTCTCTCTGTCTCATTCTCTCTTCTGCCTTTGTAGCTCCCTGCCAGTGCAGCTGTCCAATACAGCCTTTGATGCTACTCTGTTATCTTTGGCACCAGCTCACAGGCTCCACTGGGCTGAAATTGGAACTCTTCCATCCCCATCTCCTTTCTTTTGTCCTGCAATATGGTTATCCTGGAGGCCACTCAGCTGCCTTGCAATATTAGAGTAGGTGACAAGAACAGGGAATAGACTCTCTGAAGCCAGAGCTAAGTGGCTGAACATCTTACAATAGTGAACACCTTTGTTGTTGCTAATACTTTATTCCAAACACATGCAGGGGGTATTTTGAAATGAATTTCAGCATCTCTCACTTTTCCCTCAGCAAGCTGTGGTATCTGGCAGTGTTTTTCAAGAAAGTACTTATCTTTGAAAATCAGACTGAGCTAAAATTATCCTGATTTCATTGTAAAACTGCAGACTTGAAGCAACATATTTTCTAAATTCCATGGGGTATGCCAAATATTTTTAAACTGCACAGTAAAATTGAGCTGAATAAAGGGATACAAAAAGCCTGAAATAAAACATTTATTGTGATTAATTCGACACTGCTTTAAGCCTGACTCCTTTTAAAAACCTCATTTCCTATTTAGAGCTGAATAAAGATTATATATTAACTCTGAACCTTAGACAAACTCTTTGATAGGAAAGAACTGATTCTTGATCTTAGGGTCAATGATGTAGCATCAAAGAGTATGGATTTATTGTGGCCTGTAACATCTTAACACTGGCTCAGAATTGGTTTAGATTATTTGGAGGAATAGAAATGTTAAAATTGTATACTGCTTCAGTTCCACATTACAGTAAGATGTTCCTGTGGAGAAAAATCTAATTTTAAGCATACCATGATTTTCCTGCATAAACATGAAAAGTTAAGAACGCAAAGCTTTTCTTTAGAATACTGCTTGTACAAAAGATCTTTATCTGGTTCATTCTTGTTTGGTGTTGTTCTGTGTGGAAAACCACGTGCTACACTTAGTACCATTTGCTTATCTCACTATGCAGCCACCTGCAGACTGATTATTTCCTTTTAAAGCAGGAGTAAAATCTTCACTTCCCTTCCTCCTCTAGGCAGCCTCAGCAAAAAGGCAGTTCACACAATGATGTTTTGTGAGAATAGATCCCATTAGCAACAACAGCAACTTAGATTTATATAGTACCTTATCACACATACAGCAAAGCGACTCCAGGCATTTTCTGAAATGGAAAGCATTTCCTTTTAGGTTTCCAAAAACCCTTATTAAACAACAGCAGTGACAACAACAAAGACTAACTGAACATGTGAACCAATAAGGGGAAAAAAATGTGTTCTCATTCTAGAGCAAGGTGAGGCTGACTTCAAATCAAATTGCCCATTTCATTGTTTTGTAAGCAGATAACACTGGCATTCAGAGGCCTGATGAGAAAGACAACTTTATTTGAAAGAGATTTTGTCCAAATGTAAAATACTGTTTACCTTAATCCAAGTGCTTTGTTCAGCAGAGCACTTCTTCAGCAAGATTTTGAAGAACCTTGATTTTTTACTATGATGCGCTGCATTACTTTTTTCTAGGTCAAGTTTAAGGTAGAATGCTGATTTTTATTTTCCTGTGTGATTAAGAGTTTAACCAGTTGGTGATTAATTTTTATGGACTCAATTTTAAAAGTTGTCTTTTATAAGGGTACCTAGCTGCTATGGCTGTGGGTAGCAAAATCAACCCATGAATGTTAAAGCCATTTAGTTGCAGAGTAAATAATCTGTATTAGCATATGCATCAATTGATAATTAGTAAGAAAAAAAAAGAATGCTTCTATAATAGATATATCACAGTATTATTATCTTTATTATCTTTTATTTTTAATTTTTTGCCGTACGCGGGCCTCTCACTGTTGTGGCCTCTCCCGTTGCGGAGCACAGGCTCTGGACATGCAGGCTCAGTGGCCATGGCTCACGGGCCCAGCCACAGCATGTGGGATCTACCCAGGCCTGTCCGGGGCACGAACCCGTGTCCCCTGCATTGGCAGGCAGACTCTCAACCACTGCACCACCAGGGAAACCCCTTTATTATCTTTTTAATATTTTTGTTTCCAGTTTTGATAAATATGACATTATATATTAGATTATATTCAACATCCAAAGTTAATTTTATTTATTTATTTGACTGTGCCACGCAGCTTCTGGGACCTTGGTTCCCCGACCAGGGACCTAACTTGTGTCTCCTACAATGGAAGCACAGAGTCCTAACCACTGGACTGCCAGGGAATTCCCCAAAAAGCAGGATAAATAGTTGTAGCAAAGAAAAAACATGGCAAATGAGAAAACAGAAAGTAGTTGCCATACAGCTGACAATTGTGACCAAACATTTTGCCAAGAATTAAGAAAAATTGAATAAAGTAAATACCTTTATTAATAGAAGCACAAAGCAGAGATAAAAGAGCTCTTAATGATACAGTAAGGCAAAAGATGAAAATAAAGCAAGAGCAAGCAAGCATAGGAAATAAGGGAAAAAAATCACCCCCTCTTCTGAATTGATATTAGCCCAAAATAGAATAAACAGAGCTAAAAAATGTAGTGAAGCAATATGGAAGAAGCAAGCAAAATGGGATTGAAAGCAACAAAGAAAATTAAAATATTACCTAGTAAAATAACATTCACAATTATTTGTAGCAACTTTCATACTAACTTAAGACTGAAAATAGCCGAAATGTCCATCTATGTGGAACTAGTTAAATACATTGTTATAATCATTAAAAGAAAGATGAAGTGAAAAATAGAAAACAGCAGTTTAGAAGCTAATTATACACTAACATGGAACACTCTTGCATGTAATATTAAACAAGATAGCAAGACACTTGATCATGTGTATATAATAATACTGTGTGTGTGTGTGCATGTGTGTTTCTAAGCATTATTCTTTTGTGAGCATATATATCTCAACTAGTACAGCTAATATTGAAAGCACTGACTGCCTCAGAGGAGAGAAAATGGGTGGATAGAAAACAGGGATAGAAGAGAGATGATTTTTACCCTTTTTGAATATGTCCTATGTGGATATGTTTATTAAAAAATGAACCTAAGAAAATAAGTTATAAGTTATATTCAAAAACTTTTATAGTTATTTGAGTTATGAGTAAAAATACAATAAAGTTAATCCCATGATAGCAGGATTGTTGCTTCACTTTTTTCTTTATTCATATCCAGCATCTTGACCAATGAATAAATGGCAATTTTCTTCAAATTATCCCATTTATAGGAGGAGGACTGACTGTTTATATCATTGTACTATAACCAAGCCACTATCTTTTTATTGTATAGTCAATTTTACATCTACTTCTAATGCCCGTAATAATATTTACCACCCTATGAGTTACAAATCACTTCTAAATATAGGCATGCAGACTTGAAAATATGGAACCACTTCATGAACCTGAACATGAAAACACCTCTGTTTCTTTTCACCACTTTCTTTTTAAATTATGTCCCTTCACTTTTGTCTGCAAGGTTATCTCCTTTATTAGCTCTGTCCCTTCCAATAAAAAAAAAAGCAAAAATGCTGAACCCACTCATATTCTAAAAATGACACTTTTATCTAGCCACTCCCTCTTAAAGTTCAACTGTTAAAAAGAGATCTACACTTGCTTCTTACACATTTTTCCTTTCTTTTGCTGTAAAATCAAATCCAATCTCACTTCAACCCTGACATTGTTGCAGAAACTGCAACAAATGCTGGTTCTGAAGGCTAACATGTTCTATCCTCACTTTCCTGCACCTTTTAAAATCATTGACCGCTCTCAAATCTCCTTTCTTTTGTTGGTTCTGCATACCACTCCTGATTTTCTTTCTGATTCTGCTTATACTATCTCAACACTTTGCTAATTCTTCTTTCCTCTTGCCTCTTAAATATTTATGTTCCCAATTTCCATACTTCCCCTTCTCTTGACTAACTCTACACATCTTCTGGGTGAACTTTTGTACTCCCAATGTTTTTACTACTATATGCATGATGATCACCCTCGTCACCTGTAGACCCATACCTTATATGAACCACTACAATTTTCTACCTCAAATTTTCTACCTCAAATTCTCTTACATAAAACTGTTCTTGGGGCTTCCCTGGTGGCACAGTGGTTGAGAGTCCGCCTGCCGATGCGGGGGACATGGGTTCGTGCCCCAGTCTGGGAGCATCCCACATGCCACAGAGCAGCTGGGCCAGTGGGCCATGGCTGCTGAGCCTGCGCGGCTGGAGCCTGTGCTATGCAGCGGGAGGGGCCACAGTGGTGAGAGGCCCGCGTACTGCAAAAAAACAAACAAACAAAAAAACTGTTCTTGTCTCCACACTTGTTCTGCTCCTTATTCTTGTGCCATTCAAGTTGTTAATATTGTTGATTTGTCTATCTTCTAAATGTTTTTTGAATCCATCTTTTCTTCTCATAACCCCTCAGCCATTGCCCAAGTTCAGAACCGTTTACACCTTTACCCAGAGACCACATATGAATTGGAGCGTTTTGCCTTCAAAGAACTATAAATTGACTTCTTACTTTGCCGTTTCCAACTTTTCCATTGTACCTTTGTTTTATCAATAAATACACCTTTCACAAACACATGTTTATTCTATTACTTCCTTTCATTACAAAATTTATTATCTCTTTATTTCTATAGGTTTAAGGTCAAATGCCTGAAATGTGTGTGTAAAACCTTTCATAATCTGATTCCAGATAGTCCTACTTGCATTATTTCTCACTATTTCTTTTTGAGTCCTTCTTTCACTGAAGTTTTAGGCATTTTGTTTCTAAGTGTATGCCTTTGTGAAAAAAACTTTTTGTCCTAACAATGCACTTCTGTTTCTTTTATGACCACTGAGACATCACCCAAACTTTCAGACTGAGCTCAGCTATCATACCCTGTGTGATGCTGACTTCTCCATGCTAGAACATGTATATATTTTATCAAAATTAGAGTATTTATTACATTATATAGTATATTTTGATTCATGTGTTTGCTTCCCTCACTTTAATGCAAGCTCTTCTAACAACACAAGCTTCGTCTCAGCCATCATATAGTCCTGATGCATAGCTTACTGCCAGGCACATTAGAAACACTCTATAAATATTTTTTGAATAGAAAAATACATTGTATTTTATTAATATTTGAAAAAATGTTTCATATTTTTCAATGTAATTATACATAATTTCAATTGAGTTAATTAATAACTGTGAAACTTTATTATCTCCATTTTACAGAGGGAAAAATTAGGGCTTGTAAAAGTTAGTTTCATATTGTTCATATCAGCAGGCTACATTATGCAAATTAACACTCTTGCTGAAAACAATCTAAAATAAATGAATACATTTTTGAAAACCTCACACTTTTAATTAAATGAAAGAAATGACAAAACAAAATAGATTTACCAGAAGCTAAGTGAAAGGAAAAATAAAATATAGAGAGGTAAGAAGCTTGGAAGTGTTTTACTCTCAAGGGAAATTAGCACCTTCATTTTGACAGCCATATGGAGACTGAGGAAAAAAAAAAGTCAAATTCAGGCTGAAACAAGGGAGTAGGTCTCACAGTAGGCCATGCCCATAAAAATGAAGTTCCAAATTGTTGGTTTCTCAGCGTCACAGTAAATCAGAGGAGAAAAGGTCTTGTGGAATTTCTGTCTGACATTATCTCTTGAGTAAATTGCCTGATTCTAATCCCAAGGATCCTCCAGGGAATTTCAATCCTTGAATTTATTTTAAGGTAATCTTAGCTTAATAATGACTCATGTGCTCAAATAGGGCTAATACAATCCTCTGTTAAAAAATGAATCCTCAATGTAGTTCTGAAGTAAGTTTTTGTATTTGTAGTTGTATTTCTACAAATAGATTTCAAATAAAATATCCAGCACATAGTCAAATATAGCTAGAGGCACAGGGAAATTAGACTTCAGGATAAAGACCCAATGAGATGACCAAACTGTAGAAATAGACCTACAAGTATTTCACATATTAGAATCATTGAATGGAGACAGTAAAAAACAAAGAAACAAAAAAACCCTTCCAAAACTGTATTTTCAATGGTTAAAGAAATAAAAGGCAGTTTTTAAGGCAGTAGCTCTACTGAAGAAGAATAAAACAAAACTTATGGGAATTAGAAAAACATGCAATAACTGAAGTTAAAAACTTGATGAATGGCAGAATTTCTGTTTAATTTATGAAGAAATATTTGGTTTTGGACTTGTCTTCGTACAATAGAAAAAAGAGAAAGAAGGAAGGAAAGGGGAGGGAGGAAGAAAGAGGGAGAGCTGGACAGGAAGGAAGGAAAATATATTTGACACAACCATTTTCAGTCTGAGATCACAGTTCATAGAAACTGAACAAGCTTAAATTTGCAAGGCAGAGTAAAGAAGAAGACAGCTAGGCAGTGAAGTGACTCCAGAAATTAGCATCTTTGGCTGAACAGCTTAATGAATGCCTTTGGCTCAGGATCTCTTATGAAGCTGTAATCAAGCTGTAGATGAGGCTGCAGTCATCTTAAGGTTCTCCTAGGGAGACACACTTCCAGGGTCATTCATATGGCTGTTAGAAGGCTTTAGGTCTTCACTAGATATTGCCTGAAGACATCAGTTTCATACCATTGGACCTCTTCATAGGAAAGCTCTCAAATGACAGTTTGCTTTCCCCAGAGCAAGAGTTCCAAGACAATAAGGGAGAACCAGAATGGGATCAAGAGTGAGAGTAAGAGAGTGAGAGAAAAATGGAAGTCATTCTTTTTGCAACCTAATCGTGGATATGCTATTCCATCACTTTTGGTGTATTATAATCACTAGGTCAAGTCCACACTCAAGGAAAGATGAATACACAGGGGCATGAATACAAGGAAGTGGAGATCACTGGGGTTCATTTATAGGCTGTCTTCCACAATATGCCCTCTGGTTTCACAATAATTTACTTATCTCCCACATTTAAATACATTCACCCCTTCCCAAGTTGCCCAAATTATGATCCTATTATAGCATCAGCTCGGTTCCAGAATCTCATCATTTAAATTAAATCAATTTGTGGATGAAACTCCTTCAGTGTAGTTCTTTAGGTAAGGCTCCTCAAGTTTGTTCCTCTTAATCTTTAGTTCTATGAAACTAGAGAGACAAGTTATATGCCTCCCACAAATACAACATACAACATTGGGACAGACATAGGGTAACTACTTCAGAGATTTCTGTTCAAAAATGGGGAAAATGAGAGCCACAAAGAGTTACTGTAGCAATTCTAAAACTCATCTGGACAAATGTTAAAAGATTCTTAATCAGGTTCAGGATTCAGAATAATTCTCCATGGTTCTCAGGTATGCCTTCCTGGCTCCTGATTCTACCCCAGGAATTATCCTTCCTTTTTCATGAAAGGTAGGATCTGTTTGTTGCTGAATAGCAATTTTCATTCTGTGTTCTTCCAATAGAATATGGGGGTGGTGTCCAACTGCTTCTTTTCATTTTGTACCATCTCTGTCACATTGAGGTCAAACTGCCAGTGTTTCTGTTGTTAAAATTCTCTCAAAAATTTTGTGGAACTTCTGTGGATCTCATGGGATTCACACCATTAGATAGACATCATACCTACTAATCTCTTTAAGATCAACCTTTCTTCACCTTGGGCTCTTGCTGTGAAATACTAGGACCACACATTTAATCTTTCTAGATGTCCTATTTATTTTTTTGATTGAGAGAATTGGTAAATTACATCCTTAATCTCTTTATAGTTATTTCATATGGCTCTATAATATTCTGAGACAAAAACTTTGATATAATGTCTAAACAAGATTTTATATTTACCCTTTGGCACACTTTTAGACAACTCCTAGAGAGAGAGAGAATGCAAGAGGAAAGCTAATTGGAAGTCACAATATTTTTGTAAGCAAACTTGGAAGCAACATTCCAGCATTATTCGCCATATTCTCTTCATTAGATGTGATTGCCTAGGTTCAACCCATGCAAGAGCAGAGGATTACACAAGCATGAATAATAGGAGAAGGGAATCACTGGAGGCAATCTCAGAGGATGCCTACCACATATGATTCATTACCAGGAAGCTCTGAGGTGAACAATTCTGAGAGTTCACAAAAGATGGGGAAACATTCCAATTTGAAACAGCCAGAGTGCGGAAATCCTGTTGTACACATATGTCATTCAGGATAGATACCCTAAGTGTTATATCTTCATAGTAGAGCTAAATTAGTTGCCAACTAGAGGCTTCCCTAAACCCACACTAACAACATTTTTAAAAAGTTGAAAAAGGATGCAGCTGACCCACAAGTAACTGTGATGAGAAAAAAAATCAAAACTCTTTAAGGAAAGGCTACAAGATTCAGATATTTAACACCATAACATCCAATCTAACATCCAATCAAAAGTAAGTAATCATGTGAAGAAGGAAATGTGACCCAATACGAGGAGAAAAGTTAACCATTGACACTAGCAAGCAACAAATACTAAAATGATATAGATGGTAGAATTAGCAGATAAGGAGTTGGTAAAAGCTTTATATGTGTCAAAGAAGGAGTCTCAAGGGGAATAAAAACTATTATAATTGAATCAAAATAAAATGCAACATTTCAAAATATGTAGGATGCAGCTAAAGCAACGCTGAGAAGGAAATTTATAGTACTAACTACTTATATTAGAAAAGATGAATGGTATGAAATCAATCTATGTTCCTACCTCAGTACTTGAAAAAGAAGACCAAAATATATCCAAAGCGACTAGAAGAAATGAAATAATAGAAGACAGAAATCAATAAAATTGAAAACAGGAAACCAATACCAAAATTTATTGAAACAAAAAGCATGTTTTTCAAAAACTCAATAGAATTGATAAATCTCTAAATGTTTATCAGCAAATGAATGGATAAAGAAGATGTGGTATATGTACACAATGGAATATTACTCAACCATAAAAAAGAATGAAGTAGTGCCATTTGCAGCAACAAGGATGGACCTGGAGATTATCATATTAAATGAAGTAAGTCAGACAGAGAAAGACAAATATCATATGATATCACTTACATGTGGAATCAAAAAATATGATACAAATGAACTTATTTACAAAACAGAAATAGACTCACAGACAGAAAACAAACTTATAGTTATTGAAGGGAATAGCAGGATGGGGAGGAAGTGATAAATTAGGAGTTTGGGATTAACATATGCATATTACTATTAAAAATATGTAAACAACAGGGACCTACTGTATAGAACAGGTAACTATATTCAATATCTTGCAATAACTTATAATGAAAAAGAATCTGAAATAGATTATATATGTATAACTGAATCACTTTGCTGTACACTTAAAACTAGCACATTGTAAATTAACTATAATTTAATTAAAAATCTCAATAGAATTGATAATTCCCTAGCATGATGACAGAGATAATAAAAGAGAAGGCACAGAGCAATAATACAGGAATTAAAGAGTATCACAACAGATCCAATGTTAATAAGGAAATACTATGAACAACTTTATACTCATAACATCAACAATTTAGGAAATTATGCCAATTCCTTGAAAAATGCAAGTTACCCAAATTCAGCCAAGATGAAATAGATAACTTGAATGGTACTATAAATATTAAATAAATTAAAATTTTAATTTAAAGTCTCCCAAAAAAGAAATTGCAGGCTTAGTTGGTTTCACTGGAGAATTTTGCCTAACATTCAAAAAAAATATTAACATCAATTTTATACAGTCTCTCCCATAATATGTATATATATTTTGTAAGGGGAAACAATTCCCAACTCATTTTATGTGACATTCATTACCCTGATACCAAAACTAGTCAAAGAGAAAACAAGGAGAAAACTACCGACCAATATTTTCCATGAACTTACATGCAAAAATTCTCAAAACATATTAGGAAGTCTCATTCACCAATGTATAAAAAATATATACACGATGACCAAGTGAGCAATGCTGTGCACAGCAACTGCTGTTAAGGCAAGAAAAAAAGTACATAATGATTGGATGGAAAAATATAAAAATGTCTTTAATCACAGAAGTCATGAATGCATACCTCAGACACCAAAATGATACTGGATTTAATATGTAAATTTAGTAAAGTTCCAGAATACATATTAAATATATAAAAGTAAAATGCATTTTATATACCAGCAACAAACAAATTGAAAATAAATTTAAAATCACACAACTTATTTTAACATCAAAACCATAAAATTTTAGGAATAAATTTAATAATAGGACTGTATTTTTCAAAACTCATTGAACTGTAGACTTACAACAGAGGCCTTTAATTTATGTATGGAAGTAATTTATACCTCAATAAGGTAATAATGATAATGATAAAGAATACAGATTGGACAGTTATCTCCTGAATAGTCTTCAAGAAAATTCATTAAAAAAAAAGTGAGAAGTAATCCTTATTGGAATTCCAAATTACTAGTTTTCCCTTAACCAATAATTAAATGTTGTACCTTTAAATAAGTCCTTTAACCCTTCTGTATAATTTGTTGCACAACTATTTGTTTAACAATTGTTATGCAATGCACTGTCAGAGATAATAAGAATAATCAGACACGAATTTACAACATCTACAGCCCTATGTACATCAGATACCCTGCCTACATTCCTGTTTAAAAAAAAAAAAAAAAAAAAAAAAAAAAGAAGAGAGAATGACATGTCCCAGCTCTCATCAAAGACCATTTTGATTACCTCTTGCCTTTCAAGGACACATTCATTTCTATTATCTTCTTATTCCTGAGTCATCTGTTTTTTCCAATGGACCACTACAAACAGCATATAAATATGTCATAATAGCTTCCATTTTAAGAAAATATAGGTAACAGCAACAACAGTCTCCCTTAGCTCTACAAGACCTCCTCAATTACCACCTCACAACTCTTTCCTCTTCAGAGCAAAATATTGATTATTCTGTATTTATTGTCTCCACATCTAAAATGTCCATTCATTCCAAACCACACTCAATCCAGCTTTTGCTCCTACCATATAGTAAAAACGGCCATTACTATGACTAACAACAATGTTCCTTCTGACAAAACTAATGAGCATTTCTTTTTATCCACTTATAGGACCTTTCACTGTCACTCATCCCAGTTGACTATCCTTTCCTTGAAGTATGTCTTCCTTGAAACAATTGGCTTCTGTGTTACAAGCTTTGCTAGTTTTTGCTCTAAGTCTCCCTTGTTGCCTCCTTTCTTCTCTATCCAAACTCTCAACATTGTGGTACCCAGGGCTCAGCTACTGCACCTTTGCTGTTTTTTTCCTAATCTATAGAGAAAAAAAGAGCTACTTAGAAACATTTTTCCAGCTTTCTCCCTCTCAAAATCATGGTGATGAAATGAAGTAATGGTGATGAAAGTACAGTAGAGGTTCGCAGTAATAAAAATGATTTTACTTAAATCCATGAGAAAACATTCCTGGAAAAGAAGAACAATAGAAAATTTGCTTTGTCCCAAGTATATGAAATTTTGTGAATTCTTCAAGCCAGGAATATTTTTTTTTTTTCTCACTAGGCTTACATTTACTTTCCAGAAACTTTCAACTCACTGAAAACTACCATGTTATACTTATTGTTTTAGAGTAATTTGAGAATAAATTATAATTACTAGTAGATTTTTAAGAGATTTTATTTCAAATCCATTAGCATTGATCATAAATCTATTATCTTCTAAATCTATTTCTATATTATGTTACAGGTGTATGACAAAGTATTTTCTTAGAATTTTTAGAGCTCTAACACTGCATAGTATAATTCAGCACTTAACAGAACCTTTATTGTTTTGCCATTGTTTTCTTTATATATTTTCTTTCTTACCAAATTGTATGTTTCTGATAATAAGTATACATTTTGCTATCTTGCTTTCCATATATATCCCTCTCCTCCCCACCTACCTGCCCTGACCACCTACCTACCTGTCCGCGTAATTCAGTACTGACAAAATATTAGGCACTCAACAAGTATTTTCTATATTACTGCTTGAGGCTCTTCATAAAAAAATAATAATAATAATAATGTGGTAAAAATGGCCCAGAAGGGAGAAACAAAAGTAGAAAACCATGGTGAGGTCAAAGGTCTGAGTGAAAGAAGAGGGAATTTATCCTGGAGCATGATGAAAAGAGGAAGGAAGATAATGGGGGTGGTTGGTTGCTATCTCTGGGCCAAGCCCCAGCAGCCAGCTCTATTGGAAAGCCTGAATCAGCAGCCTCATGGACCTAAATTAAACATTTTGCTAATATGTAATTCTCTTCATTTATCCAATTTTACTCGGGTATTAAGTAAATCAGATGTGGGCAAACCTTTTGCCAAATTAGTGAGTAGCTTTTGAATAACAAGAAAAATGATCATTTGCAATATTCATTGAAACTTGTTAACATGAATTATAGTGAATGAAGACCTGCAGCAAGATTTATTAAAAATTTAATTTTTTAACAATTGTAGCAAAAGTTTGGCTATTGATGCGTTGTTTGTAAGACAACAAGGTAAGACAACACATAAAAGGAAACTTTCAACTTTGCCAATTAATGTGATTAACTTGCATGAGGGAGAAGAATACAGATCCAGATGCTTTCTTACATTTCATAAACGATTTGCAAAATGATTGAGCCAGTACCTTGGAACATTTCTTTTGGCATATGGTATTTCCACCTAAAAACCTAGCAACTTAGAAATGCTTGCAACTTGAAAAATACCTGTTGCTTAAAGAATTGGTGAGTGTACCAAAATTATCATTATCACTGTGGCTCTGAAAGTTTGAGATATTATTAAGCAAAGCTATATATTTCTTGCAGGTACATGGCCATTATAGATGACTATTTTTTGTTGTGCTCATTTGGATTTGCTTCTTCTCAGTCTAGTAAACAACTAATTCTCCCAACGCTGTTCACAGGGAGTTGAAGCTGCAGCTCTTGCCTATTCAGCATCTCTTAATTTGTAAGCAGTCCCATAAATCTTTCCTACTTCTAGGGACATAAATACTCCTATGATGAAGTGGCCAGCGTGGTGCCTTAACAAGCTGAAGGCTAGCTTTTTCCCTTCATGCATCCTAGGGACCACTGTCTTATTCCTGGCAAAGTAGATCAGATTTTGAATTCCAGCCAGGGTAATTAACACTCTTTAGGGTCTCAATACACAAAGCAGAATGGTCAGCATTAGCAAAAATGTCTTGTGAATGTTTTCTGAGTGGTAGAAAAGAAAAAGAAATGGACAGCTGTAGCAGGTCTTTGGGAGTTTAATGAAAGTGACCCATTAAATACAATTTCACCTTGGGGAGAGTTGTATATATCAACACTCTAAGCTTTGAGACAATGTCTTTATTATCTGTTTTTCAAATGCATTTAAAAAATTAGAAATGAAGAATTAGCTGGGGTGTCCTTAACATTCCCTAGAAAGCCAATTTCACTGAGAAAGTTACATTCCCTAAAATATAAGTATCGAGAAAAATAATGTGTTTCTGTTCTAAGAAGAGCAACCTTCCTGGTAGTCATTTAGCTTACCATACTCTGAAAACTCAAAATTGAAAGCTGCCCTAAAATAGGTTTACTGATGGAGCTAAAATGACTGCATATTTGACACATTTTTTATCAAGTTTTCATAAAGGTTGCATTTGTCTAGATTCTGAAACAGTGTATTGGAACCTTGACAACCATGGTGAAATAATTTGGAATTGTTTAGGGAGACTCAAGAGCTATGATCAACATTAAATATTCTATGCTTTAGGCTTCATGTTATTTCATTGGTTTCCTACCAAAATATTATCTGAGACATAAATCAAATGTGTATGTCATACTTTTTTGAAAATTATACTTCATTTTTAGACCTGTTTTAGGTTCACAGCAAAATTAAGTAGAAGGTACAGTGATTTCCCATATATCTCCTACCGCCGTGTATGCACAGCCTCTCTCACTATGAAAATCCCACACCACAGTGTTGCTATAATAGATGAAGCTACGCTGACACATCATTATCCCTCTAAGTTTATAGTTTACATTGGGATTCACTCTTGGTGTTGTGCATTTTATGGGTTTTGACAAATGTTTAATGATATGTACCCATTATTATTCTATCATAGAAAGTAGTTTCGCTGCCCTAAAAAAATCCTCTGTATTCCACTAATTCATCCCTCCCCACCCCAACCCCTGGCAACCACTGATCTTTTTACTGTCTCCATCATTTTGCCTTTTTTAGAATGTCATATATTTGGAATCATACAGCATGTACCCTTTTCAGCTTGACTTATTTCACTTAGTAATATGCATTTAAGCTTCCCCTATGTCTTTTTATGGCTTGTTGGCTCATTTCTTTTCAGCATTGAATATTAGTCCATTGTCTGGATGTACCACAAATTCTGTATCCCATCACCTGATGAAAGATATCTTGGTTTCTTCCAAGTTTTGACAATTATGAATAAACTTGCAGCAATTATTCATGTGCAGGTTTTTGTATGGACGTAAGTTTTCAACTCCCTTGGATAAATACCAAGAAGTGCAATTGCTGGGTTGTATAGGAATGTTTAGCTTTGTAAGAAACTGCTAAACTGTCTTCCAAAGTGACTGTACTATTTTGCATTCCCACCAGCAATCAATGAATGTTCCACATACTTGCTAGTATTTGGCATTCTTAGTGTTTTGGATTTTGATCATGAGTAATACTTTTGAAAGTGAGTTCCTTTGATCAGTTCATTTCAGAATAACACTTTTGTATTGATTCTATTATATATAACAATATGTAGCTTAACATGATATGATATAAATATTATAGTATACATATGCATGTGTGTATGTCTGTAGGTGCATTTGCATGCAGGCACAGCACTTTAAAATTATAACATTTTTACTTGAATATTTAGCCACATGAAAAAAGACAGAAGATTAAGTTGTCATTCCTATAAATAGCAAGTGCCTGATTAAATGCATGTTTAAGATAGAGAAACTTGTAACTCTCTGGTATGGGACTGTATATATTTGTATTTGACAACAGGGAAGCAGCTAAGGAAGCAATCTCAGAAATGAGCTTATGGAATATAGTATACTAAGATACCAAGGAGCTAATTTTTCTAAAAAAGCCTTTGGGCTTCCCTGGTGGCGCAGTGGTTGAGAGTCCGCCTGCCGATGCAGGGGACGAGGGTTCGTGCCCTGGTTCGGGAAGGTCCCACATGCCGCGGAGCGGCTGGGCCCGTGAGCTATGGCCGCTGGACCTGCGCGTCCGGAGCCTGTGCGCCGCAACAGGAGAGGCCACAACAGTGAGAGGCCCTCATGCTGAAAAAAAAAAAAAAAAAAAAAAAAAAAAAAGCCCTGAAGTTTGCCAAATATTTAAACCTTTTCTTAAAGGAACCATGCCAGCATGGTGCTACCTTGTTCAGCGAGTCATATTTCTCTGTAAATCAAGTACCTTTCTCAACCTCTTCTCCTTGTGAAAAACTGATGAAGAATCACACCAGCTGCAATACATTGTGCCTGATTTTTGTGAATTAGCATGAAGACTAAAATTCCTAGGAAATTGATGGTTGGTGGAATTTACATAATTTTGGTCATATTAAGAACTTCCAGTTATTTAAATATAATTTGTCCCTTTCTACCATAATATCATTCTTTTTTTGTGAAATGAAGCTAACAGCTGAAGCCTAATTCATTTAAATTCTGTTATACAGTCAGTGAGCAATTGATAAGTATCTCTTCCATAAAAATTATCCTTTGAGGATGAATTATCTATGCTAATATAACTTATTAATGTAGTCATCTTTTATAGACCACTAGAAGTTCCCTCACACATATTTTCTTCATAGTAAATTAACTACATGTTTCTAAGTCATCCAGATACATGCATTGCTTTGTTTCATGTTCTAGTACATTCTGGTACATATAAAATGAAGAAGAGTACTTCCAATTATGTGCTCCTTACTTTCTGAATTCTCATTAAAATTTACTTTTGACCTGTGATGTCATCAATATTAAGGGGCTATAAATTATCTAGATATGTCTGGATTCTTACTATGTTTCCTTCAACTGTGTTGGAAAAGTTGTTTCTTCCATCTTAGGAGAATGTTTTTCACCTGTATTCTACATCTAACCCCCGCTGCCATCTCAATTGTTCTGGATGCATCAAGTATTCCTTCTCACAGTTGAATCTTCAAATCTACCTGTGTGTTCCTCCCTTCCCTTCAATATATAACCCAAATTTCTTCATTTAAAGTAACAAATACCCCTAAATCTCTATCTCAACCTTATATCTCTCTCTAGGAACTTCTCTATATTTCCGCTTTTTGTGACAGCTTTCATGTTCTTTATATATGTGACCCTAAATTTTTATTTGCATAATGGTCTAACTTCTTAACATGCCATGTACAGTTTAGTGTAGAGCAAATAAACAAAAAATCTAGATGGAGTATAATGATGGCTTTGAGTAGGTCATTGGTAACAGAGATAGAGAGAAATGGTCAGATTTGGCATATATTTTAGAAATAGAATCAACAGAACTTGATCATGAATTTTATGAGGGATAAGATTGTTAATGTAGTAGAAAGGTATCAAGAAGGACTTCCAGTGTACTAGGTGGGCGGGAAAGTTTGTGGTAGAAATGTCAAGAGTTCACCTTTGCCATTACAATTTTGAGATACCTAAGAGAATTCCAAGTAGATTTTGATTCTGAAGCTCAGAAGAAAAATCAATTATAAACATGCATCTTGGAGATGTTAGGATTAATATGTTTTTTTAAATTTTGGAAATAGAATGACTCTCTAAGGCAGAGCATCATGAGTGAGAATAGACTTGGGCCTATAACTGGCCCATAAGAAGTGACTCAATTATACTTCAGGTTCTAGATGTAATATTTACTTATGTCAATTTTAGTCAAAGTATTTGAGACAAATAAATAAAAACCGTTATTTGAAAATGTCAAAATTTTATTTGGGTAATTAAAGTGTTAGACTAAAAGTCTTCAGGTCATTATCTGGCTCTTCCATTTCAATCACGACTACATCTATCTATCATTCAGTTCTGCCAACACTTCTTTCAAACATGTTTCAACAGTTCCATTGTTATAACCCTTGTTCAAACTACTGTTTTCCATGTAGGAGTCAGAGAAAGCCTTTCAACACATAGGTAAAATCAAGTTACTCCCCTTCACAAAGCTTTCAAATGATCCCATCACACTTAGACAAAAATCCAGAATCCTCATGAAAGCATAAAATATCTTTTCTGCTCCCATCCCTAACTATGTGTCTATAACCTCACTTCCTATCTTCTCTTCATTACTCTCTGCATTCCAACCATAATGGACTTCTTAATACTCTCCAAGCCTGGTGCTTCCTCTGGGTATCCATACTTATATTTCTTCAGCCTGTAAAGCTCATCTCCCACATACACCCAATGCTTTCTCTTTAATCCACTATCTACTCAAATATCAACTTCCTAGGGAATATTTCCCTGTTCACTCTATCTATGACTGCACTTGTTCTTGCCCCCTTACTATATATACCCTAACTAGGTTTTTGGGTTTCAAAAAAAATTTTATTAAGATTTTGGGTCACAGCAAAACTGAGCACAGAGATATCTCATATACTCTCTGCTCCCAACATGCATAGCCTCACCCATCATCGACATCACCCACCACAGTGGTATGTTTGTTGCAATTGATGAACCTACACTGACACATCATAATCACACAGAATCCACAGTTTACATTATGGTTCATTCTTGGTGTTATACATTCTAAGGATTTTGACAAATGTATAATGACATTTATACATCATTATGGTATACAGAATATTTTCGCTGCCATAAAAATCTTCTATACTCTTCTGATTCATCCCTCCTTTCCCCCAAAGCCCTGGCAACCACCTATCTTTTTATATCTTCATAATTTTGCCTTTTCTGGGAATATCACATATTTGGAATCATACAGTATATAGCCTTTTTAGTTTGACTTATTTCACTTAATAACATGCATTTAAGTTTCCCCTATGTCTTTTCATGGCTTGTTGGCTCATCTCTTTTTAGCATTGACTATTAGTCCCTTATCTGGATGTACCAGATTTATTTATCTGCTCACTTACTGAATAATGTTCTTTTCTGATTTCAAGTTTTAGTAATTATGAATAAAGCTGCTATAAGCATCTGTAGGAAGGTTTTTGTGTACATAAGTTTTCATCTCTTTTAAGTAAATAGCAAGTAGTGCACTTGCTGGAATATGTAGTAGCTTTAGTTTTATAAGAATGAGAGGTCCTTTTGCTCCACATTCTCACCAGTATTTGGTGTGGCCAGTGTTCCAGATTTTGCCCATTTTAATAATTATGGAGTGGTATCTTATTGTTGTTTTTATTTGCATTTCCTTATGGCATATGATGTGGAACATCTTTTCATATGCTTATTTGTCATCTGTATAACTTCTTTTGTGAGGTGTCTGTTAAAGGTCTTTGGCTCATTTTTCAATTAAATTGTTTGATTTCTTATTGTTGAGGTTCAAGTATTCTTTGTATGTTTTGGATAAAAATACTTTATCAGATGTGCATTTGCAAATATTTTCTTCCAGTCTGTGGCTTGTCTTTTCATTCTCTTGGCATTCTCTTTCTTGGAGCAGAAGTTTTTACTTGTAATGAAGTCTAACTTATTAGCTAATTTTTTCATGGGTTATGACTTTGGTGTTGTATCTAAAAAGTTAGTGCCACACTCAAGGTCATCTAGGTTTTCTCCTATGTTAACTTTGGAGAGTTTTATGATTTTAAGTTTTACATTTAGATTTGTGATACATTTTGAGTTAATTTTTGTAAAGGATGTAAGGTCTGTATCTAGATTCATGTTTTTGTTTCATTTGGTTTGGTTTTTGCATGTGGATGTCTGCTTGTTCCAACACCATTTGATGAAGAGTCTCTCTTTGTCCCATGGTATTGCTTTTGCTGCTTTGTCAAAGACCAGTAGATTATATTTATGTGGGACTATTTCTGGGATCTCTATTCTGTTCCATTAATCTACTTGTTTGTTTATTTATTTATTTATTTTGCCAATACCACATTGTCTTGAACTGTAGCTTTATAGTAAGTCTTAATGTCAGGTAACATTATTTCTCCAACATCATTTCCTTCAAAATTGTCCATTCCAGGCTTTTGTCTCTCTATATAAACTTTAGAATCATTTTGTTGGTCTCTACAAAATAAATTGCTGGAATTTTTATTGGGTTTGTGTTGAATCTATACATCAAGTTGAGAAGAACTGAAAATTCGGCAGTATTGAGTCCTCCTACCCATAAAGGTGGAATATCTCTTTTTTAAAATTTATTTATTTATTTATTTTTGATTTTGATTTTATTCATCAGAGTTTTGTAGTTTTCCTCACATGAACATTGTCTATGTTTTGTTAAATTTATACCTAAATTTAAATTTTTTGGATGATAGTTTATATGGTATTGTTTTTAACTTCAAATTCCACTTGTTCATTGTTGACATACAGGAATGCAACTGACTTCTGTATGTTAGCTTTGTATCCTGCAACATTGCTATAATCACTTATTAGCTCTGGAAATTTTATTTGCACAGTTCTTTCAGATTTCCTATAAAGATGATTATGTCATCTGTGAACAACAGTTTTATTTCTTCCTCCCAAACCTGTATGCTTTTTATTTTAGTTTCTTGTCTTATTGAATTAGATGGTCCTTTTTCTTTCTTTTTTTTTTTTTTTTTTTTTGTGATACACAAGCCTCTCACTGTTGTGGCCTCTCCCATTGCAGAGCACAGGCTCCAGACACACAGGCTCAGCGGCCATGGCTCACGGGCCCAGCCGCTCTGTGGCATGTGGGATCTTCCTGGACCGGGGCACGAACCCATGTCCCCGGCATTGGCAGGCAGACTCTCAACCACTGTGCCCCCAGGGAAACCCTAGATAGTACTTTTAATATCATGCTGAAAAGCAGTAATGGGAAAAGACTCCATGCATTGTTCCTGATCTTAGTAAGAAAGCTTCAAGTTTCTGACCATTGAGTATGATGTTAGCTGTAGGATTTTTGTAGATATTCTTTATCAAGTTCAGGAAGTTCCCATCTATTCCTAGTTTACTGAGAATTTGTATCGTGACTGAGTGTTGGAATTGATCAAATGATTTTTCTGCATCTATTGACATGATCATGCGATTTTTCTTCTTTAGCTTGTTGGTGTGATGCATTACATTAATTGGTGTTTGAATGTTGAACCACCCTTGCATACTTGGGATAAATCTTACTTGGTCATGGTGATTTGTTAGTATTTTGTTGAGGATTTTTACAAATTTATTCACAAGAGGCATTGGTCTAGAGTTTTCTCACAATGTATTTGTCTGTTTTTGGTTTTGTAGTAATGCTGGCCTTATAAAATGAGTTAGGAAATTTTCTCTCTGCTTCTGTCTCAGAAGGAGATTGTAGAGAATTGGTACCCTTACTAGACTTTCACTTTTTTCTATAACTCTTAACTTGCTCAATATTCATATGTTTATTTGTTTATTACTTTTCTTTCCCCCTCAGGAATGTGAGCTTAATGAGATTAGGATTCTATTTTGATTACTCTAGCTTTACTGCTAGTACAGTATTGGACACATAGTAGGCATTCAAATATTTGTGAAGAATAAATAGAAGAGGGTATATATAATCAGTGCATTTATGCACTTAAATATTAATGTCATTTATTAACTTAGTAAGTGTTTATTCATTATCTACATCTGCCATTTTTTAAATGAGGTATAAAATGGAAGATTTTCAACTTCCTTAAATCCAGAATGAGATAAGCAATTTAAAACTTCCTGTTGATGAATAATTTTGTGATTGTACAATACTGCCCCCTAATATTTCAGATTCTTAGCAAATCACCCTTGACAGATTTATTTTCAAAGGTTAAGAGGTGAACTTTTGGGAGTATTTTTTTCTATTTGTCACAGATATGTCTATAATGTAGGTATATTTAGAATATTTACTATTTTTATTGCCCTGTTCAGTACTTTTTTTTGCATTAACAAGAGTTTTCCATGACAGAGTTTTGCTCCATTGGATAATTCAGATGCTTATTAAAATACAGTGAGATTTTGCTGAATTCAATGAATACTACTTATATTTAAATGAGCATTAATGAGTTTTGTGATTGTCCCATGGAACAAAACTCATCTTTCATTAGGTGGATTCCCAAAATGCCTAAAGGTGAGCAGACACAGCTTTAGATATATAAGGTAATTTCATACTTAATTAGTTCTTTACTTGACACCACAGATACATTTCCAGAACTGTGGCTTCAAATGGCTAGCTTGTTTTTTGCTGTGACAAGTCAATGAAATAGTAGAATTCGCAGAGAGTTTCTGTGATTAGTTTAAGGCCATTCTCTATTATATTAATAAGTTGGTAGGTTATGACTCGATTCATAGAAAAGAGGGTGTAAGGAATAAGAGTTAAAAGATTCCTAACTTGAACTGACATTACTTTATATTTTGTACCGAATATAGCATTAGAAGTACCTACATGCACATATTCATATGCACATATCAGTGGCACTGCTTGCTTTCATTAACTGAGTGATTACCACATGGCAGGAAATTTACATATATTATTTTTCTTTCTGAGAAAAACTCTGAATGTTGGAACTGTAATTTTCATGTTATGGATGAGAAAGCTGATTGTGATGTGTTTAAGTTGCTTGCTATGTTAGCTTGCTAGTGCTACCATAACAAAATACCATGACTAGGTGGCTTAAACAATAGAAGTTTATTTTCTCAAGTTTTGGAGCCTGGATGTCCAGGATCAAAGTGTCAGCAGTTTGATCCTGAGGTTTCTCTCCATGACTTGCATATTGCTGCCTTTTTGATATGTTCTCCCACAACCTTCCACTGTGTGGGTACATCCTTCATATCGTTTTCTCTTCTTATAGGGAAGTAAGTCATATCAGATGATTTCACCCTATGACTTCATTTAACCTCAGTTACCTCTTCAAAGACACTATTTTCAAATGCACTCATATTCCATGGTACGGGAGTTTAGGGCTTCAACATATTAATTTGAGGGAAACAATTCAGTCTATAATATTTGTCAAATATCACACTGGTAATAAATGGAAAATCAGTGATTTGAATTCAGCTCTTTTCAACTTCAAAGTCCAAATTCCCATTCTGTATACTCCATAATGTAAATTTGCACAGGATTCAGAGTAATGGGTATTAAGCTAAAAACTATTGATATACTTGAAGTATCAAATGCAGTTCATTGTGTCATTACAACAAATGAAGAAAAGTTTCAATTTATCTAGTAGTTTTTAAGTTCTCATACTTTTAAAAAGATTTTCTTATATGTAATATAGAAAACACACTCAAGCAGGGATATGCTGATCAATCCTAGTTATTAATTGTACTTGCACATGAAACATTAATCTTTAGTAAACTTTTTTTTAGTAAACTTTTGCAGATCACTGTTTTAAATTGGTTTATGTAATAGTGCTCCCAAAATAAATTTTCAAAAATGACATTCTAGTTGCTATTATCACTTAGTATAACTAAGAGAGAGAAAATATGAAGTAAAATTCTTGTAATTAATGGTTAATATATTATGGCTCATAAGAATATAGAAAACAGGGATTTCTTTAGAATTTTGCTACCCTCTTGGGGCAAGCTTACAACACTCCTGGTCTGTTTAAAGTAGAAAGACAGTATTTTGGAACTCTGATTATTATACCCCAGCTGCACTAGGCCTGGCTATCCTGTTGCTGCATATACATAAAACTAACCCACACATCAAATTAATAGTGAACATCTGTGAAATTTTTGTTAGAGTTCAGAGGGTTTTGAGTTTTAATCACAACCCTTCAAATATGTACTTACTCGTATGAAGACCTATAAGGTGTCACTGAACACTGAAAAATCCTTATACTTATTACAGCATTATAATTAAAATGGGCTTTTGGACACAAAGAAATGTGGGTTTGATCCCTACTCTCATGCTACCATGTTGTTTCCAGAAAGCTACCTATAATCTCTAAGCCCCAGTCAAATTGTATGAATAATGGAGAAAAGTAACTATTCACTTAATAAAGTATGAGATCACCTAGCATGGTTTTTGGAGCGTAGTAAATACCTGGCTTAATCAGTGGTAAACATAGTTATTATGATGATTTTCAATTATCAATTTAATTGTGTAATGATTTACTTAAGGTTTATCTCCCTCTTTTGAGGCAAATTCCATGGATTTACAGACTATTGTTTTTTTCTAAATTTCTTGCATAGCTTTTGGTATTTGATATATAGAAGGCCCAATAAATGGCTGTTAGATAAATGCATTCATTAATGATTGAGTTTTTTTATTTGCATACTATGTTCAGTTATATTTGTAAAATTCCAAATCAAGTGACTTAGAGAAGAGGAAGAAAAAGAAAACAAGGTGCATATCTCCGTATTCAGTAATAGTTTCTATGGCTTATCAACAGACTGGAAACACTATTGGATAAAGGAATGGATGATATTAAGCTGTAAGAACAGCTATGTTGATTAATTATCTTTGATATGTTCCCCGTGGTTAGTTTCAGTTCAAAGAGCAGGAAACTGCAGTTTAGATTCTTGTCCTTCTCATTAACTTTGTCATGCATGATTTTTCTTACATCTTATCCAGCATCTTCAATAACTTGTAGTTGGAGAATCTTCAGGTTAACTTAGTCTGCCATATGCTAAAAGTACAACTTCAGAGAAAGACAATAATGTCTTTTTAAAGATAGTTTTTAATTCATTCAATAATTATGTGCCAGGCAATCTACTAAGTTCTTGGAAAATATTTGTGATCAGAACAAATTCCTGCCCTTGTGGGGTGACAAAAACAGATTAAATATATATATATACACAAATAAAATAGCATATTTAAAGATACCAATTACTATGAATAAAGAAATTGAGCAGATACAAGACAGAGAGGAGTAACCCTTTTGAAGAAACTAAGATCTGAGTGAAATTGTTGGGAGCTGAGGGAGTAAGTCAAAGAATGTTTGAAGAAAGAGTAGTCTAGACAGAGAGAATGGCTACAACAAGGTATAAGTTGAAGACAACAAGGAGGACAGAGGGGCTGAAACAGAGTAATAAAGGAAGGGTAAAAGTAGACGAGGTGAGGTCATGCAGTCAGAGAGATTAAATTTTATAGAAAATTATCTTTGGCTTTTTGAAAACATTGAATACTGTAATCTAATTCTATAAGCAAATAAATGTTAGCTTCCAATTATGATATGTTCTCTTTAGGGCATTCACTATTCCTCATTGTATTCCTAGTGCATGTCAGTGAATCTGCCACAGAGTAGTTGAGTGATAAAACTGAAGAAAGAATCAATCACTTGGATAATGATTATGTAATTTTTGTGCCCAAAACAAAAATCGGATTTCTAAAACTGATAATCTAAAATATCAAGTATTTAGTTCACTTAATAAGCCCTACTAAGGGGCTCCCCTGGTGGCACAATGGTTAAGAATCTGTCTGCCAATGCAGGGGACACGGGTTCAAGCTCTGGTCCAGGAAGACCCCACATGCCAGGGAACAACAAAGCCCGGGTGCCAAAACTACTGAGCCTGTGCTCTAGAGCCCGTGAGCAACAACCACTGAGCCTGCATGCCACAACTCATGAACCCACGTGTCTATAGCCCGTGCTCTGCAATAAGAGAAGCCACATCAATGAGAAGGCCACACAGTGCAACAAAGATCATATCAACTGGAGAAAGCCCGCATGCAGCAACGAAGACCCAACACAAATAAATAAATAATAAAAAGCATATTTTGTACATTTTGATGGCTATATCTTTGTCATTTTTATGAGAATTATCTCAGAGATAGTGTGGATAGAGCAATAGAGAAAAAAATTCCCATACAACTCCACACAGAAAAAGAAAGAGAAAGAAAAGAAAAGAAAATGACAGAGGTGGAGGGAGAGAGAGAGCAAATGAGAAGGGATTTTGTCAGTTTTTTTTTTTTTTTTTTGTGGTACGTGGGCCTCTCACTGTTGTGGCCTCTCCCGTTGTGGAGCACAGGCTCCGGACGCGCAGGCTCAGCAGCCATGGCTCACAGGCCTAGCCGCTCTGCGGCATGTGGGATCTTCCCGGACTGAGGCACGAACCCGTGTCCCCTGCATTGGCAGGCAGACTCTCAACCACTGCGCCACCAGGAAAGCCTGAATTTTGTCAGTTTTTTTAAGTACAGTGTCTCTTTGGTATTGACAAGGGATTGGTTCCAGACCCACCCAGGATAACAAAATCTGTAGATGTTCAAGTTCCATAGTCAGCCCTCCCTATTCTCATCCGCAATTTCAACTAACTTTGGATCATAACATAGGTAGTACATGATCCAGAGTTTGTTGAGTCTGAGGATAAGAAGGGCTAACTGTAAAGATTTTGTTTTAAAAATCACAGTCTGTCTTTGTTTATCTTCAATTAGGTTTGTAAAAATGATGTAATTAAAATCCAATCCAACTTGTTTGGAAGCTTCAATTATCACCCTCTATTTTATCCTCCCAAAGTAAAGGAGAAACATCTTTATGCATTACTGGAAGTATATTCCATGCCCATCATGACTGGGAGGCAAAAGTTGGTTAGCTATATATGTATATGTAATTGGTAAATTGAAATATTAATCTGATATGTGGGTAGATATTTTTATCAAAATATGAAATATTTCCATATTGGCAAAATTCCTAGGGCCAACTAGACATTTTTCTAGACATAGATATCAATAGGAATTACATAGATAAGGAAAATATTCATAAGCAAGTTTAACTCACCTTTATAATAATATAAATTACAGTATAATTGAAGAAGATTTTTCTATAAATTCGATAATGTTAAGGTAACTTGGTAATATTATAGTCATTTCAGAGTTTCTTTGTACTTGATAGATTTCCTCAGATATTAAAGTGATATTTTTAAAGTGATTTTTTTGCCACAAGTTACTTTTTTCCCTTTAAAAAAAGAAATATGCATTTACTTATTAAACTTGTGTATACGTTTATGTGTCATAAAAATGTTTAACTATTCATACATCTCTACATATAAAGTTTATAATATAATTTAACATCTATAATTTACTTTAAGATTCACCTCTGAACTGTGAGTACTATAAGACTAGGAGATTGCTACACTAATTATTCTTGTTCTTAAATAGTAAGATAATTACTGCAGTAATATTCTATTCAAAATGAATATTGGATCCACCCCCTGGCAAACTTAAATTAGGAATCTTTTTCTTTCATTTTGGCAAGATGTTCTTCTTTTATTATTTTTAAACACATATTTTAATGTTAGAAATAGCAACACCATTAAGAGGAGACTCCATATTAGGTAAGGAATTCATCAATGTGGTTATACTGCTTATATTCAAATTTTGAAGTTATTCCATGTACAAATAATAGTTCCATTAGAATCTGATACTGCTGACTTTGTCCAACCAAATGCACACACATTAGGGTATAGCAATCAGAATAGCATCAGCTAGGTTGGAAGTTATTAACACATTTGAAATAAGGAATGAACCAAACCATGAAGACCATCAATATTTTGATGAAAAATTATTATTTTTTCTATACCAAAGTACTTCCCACCAACCCCAGGCTGAAATGAACATTCCCTAGTTAGAGTCCCACTGTACACTGAACATATTTCTATAAAATACCTTTAACATTTTGTTGCAACTGATTTTGCTTGTGTGCGCATTTGTGCTTGAGTACAGTAATTATGTGTTACTTTTTGGTATCCCCAATTCCAGAAAAATCCCTGGCACACGGAATGAACCTCAACTAATGTTTGTTCAATTAATGAATTAATCTGAGTTTTAAAAATGTCACTTGTTTCTTTCCCACACAACACAGTCTATGATTATATAAGGCCTTTTTATTAGTCAGCATAAGTAATATTATTATCCAAAAAGACAGACCCCAAAGCATAGTGGTATAATAAGCAGGCAGGCACACACATGCATGCATGCCTTTGTGCATGTGCATGCACACACACACACACACATACACTACATGCTCATGTCAGTCTCATGGGGTTGAATGCCATGGTTCCACTCCTTATGACAATGTCATATAGCACATTTGGTTCCAAGGCTTCTGTGGTAGGAAAATAAGGAGATAGATGAGCCCCAGTGGTTCCTAACAGCCTTTAATTACTTCTACTCTCCTTTCTTTCAGACACATCAATTATAGAATTCCAGCCTAACTGCAAGGGAGACTGGTCATGATAAAACACTGGATTGATATTTAGTGACCAGACACTGTTACTGGCACAGTCTTTTTCTTTAATGGTTTCAGAAGTGTCTTCCCAAAGAGATTGTAAGCATTAAGGACAAAATACATCATCTTGTTTTTGTATGTCTCCTAGATATACAACATGACAGATATTTTGGAACTTATTTATTTTTTTGAAAGTATTTTTTTCCAAATTGTAGTGATCACTATAAATATCCACTTGTGTATCTTTCCTCTAAAAATTAAGTGGAGATATTAGAAGTTTCTAATTGGTTGATGTAATTAAAACCATGGTGTTCCTTTGAGGAGGAGGGAGGAGTTGTTAAGATGGTAAAATGTGAGCATCAGAATCCCTCAAGGTGATTTTCCAGGTGTATGTGATAAGACTCCACCCTTGGAAAGTAATGTGTTTTGGGTGTGGCATAGGGGAATATTATCTCGAAAAAAAAATTATTTTAATTATTGCTCAAACTCCTGTTGTCTGAGAAAAATTGGTAAGCCCTCTAAATTTTGAAGAATTAAACAATTTCACAGTTTAATAATTGCTTTGACAGCCCTACCAAATTTTTGGAACACGGAAAACCAGAAAACCATGTGAGTGGTTTATTTATGTGAATGGCTACATTTGGTATCTTGATGCCTTGGGTTAATCATGATTTTGCTGTCGCTATTTGGATAGTGCAGAACAAAACAACTGTATTCCTATGTTCACTCTTTCAGTATGATTCTGAGGAGTGGCATTGATTTATTTTCTACATAATCTGTATTGTGTGCCAGAAAATTCAAGCTGGGCTTGTTCCTGGATTTAAAACTATACCACATGCCTCAGCCTCTCTTGTGGTTACTTATGAACTATAGTCAATGCAGTGGGAGAAGTGATGTATGTCACTTTCAGGTCTGGATCAAAAACAAACAAACAAACAAACAAAAACCAAACAAACATATCCATGATCCTCTCCCCTCTATCTGACTTGACTTGAATGGATAAAGTACTGAAGATGTATTAAATATGGGAATCCTATTACATGGAAAAAAGTCTGCAACCCTGAATCATGTGTTTGGGGAGATTCTCACCAAGAATACTTGCATTGTTCTGGACCATGAATGAGAAGTAAAATTTTCAGTGCCAAGTCCTTCACTTTTTGGAATTTATTTGCTTCAGCAGTTGGTATTATCTTAACCCTATCTTAACCTTTAATCAGATTGTTTTTACTTATTTTAGGTAATCACTAATAAGTGTTATCTTCTAAGTATTAAACCTTACTGCTTTTAAAATCTGTATATTCCTTTAAATATTTGTCACATGGGCTTTGTGGCATTAAATTTCTTTAGGTTTCCACTGTTAAATTTTCATTGGAAAGTATGAGTATCTAGATATGTATAATCTAAATGACATTTATTTTCAGTCACAAATTATGATTCTGTTTATATTTCCAGGAAATAAATATATATTTATTTGCATTCAATACATTCATACACACACATACACAGAGGTTTGCACACAACTGATTCTATCTTCACCAGATAATTACTTGTAAAATGAGTTGGAGACACCACATCAATTGTGCTTGAGTCAATATGTGAATATATGTATGGAACAGCAATGCTTAGCCTTTTTCACTAGGACATAACGTCTGATAAAATTCACATAAATCTTATATTCCCAATGGTGTGGCATAACTAAGGTAGACTGCTAGTTATGCACATTTCCATAGCTGTAATTTCATTCATTTCCCTTCCTCTCAAGAAAGCATATGAATCAGCCTGACATTAGAGCAATGGCCTCTGAAATGTTCTAATCAAGTAAATCATTTACTTTCAAATTTTTAAAGTAAATTCCTCAAAAGTTGGTTATCTTAACTATGATTAATAACAAATTACTTGTGGCACTTTCTATAATGAGTCTCACTACATAAGTGATCCTGACTCTGGCCAGATTTCAATCTTGGCTCACTATCTATTAGCAATATAGCCTTCTAGAGATCAGTATTCTCATCTGTAAAAAATAAGAATAGTAATATTAATGATTTAAGAGGTTATATATATATATATATATATATATATATATATATATATGTTGCTTTTCATGATGTTTGCCTTATAGTAACCATATAGAAAATATTAGCTGTTATATCAGTCAGGGATGAATAGCAGGAAATTAAATTAACTTTATCAAGTGAATAGTATTTTATAAAATCCTCTATTTTATTCTTCTTCAAGTCAATCTTGGTTTCCATATCTTTCTTCATTGGGGCATTCACTCTTTCTTATCCTGACATACAGCAAGGGAAGTTAAATAAGTTTGCAAAGGGATTGTATATATGCAAAAAATAATACTGGATTAACCTAATGGAGACACAAACTTGACAAGCACTCACATTAGAGAGAATTTCTCTGCTCCATGTCACTGTGTACAAATATAATTAACATGAATAGGAATTAGCTATTGAACTTAAAAAAGAGTAACCTTATTTTTAAGTTGATTATTTTCCTACTTAGGAAAACACATTTTTTGAGAGACATTAGTATTACCTTTATGATAATATCACAGTCATATCTGTGCATAGAGGAGAAAAGATTATTGTCCTGCATTCTAGGGATATATCTGTGAATTTTATAATAATGAGCAAGGGCCTGGATGTGCAATAAATCTCTAACAATGGGGCTAAATGATTTTTTCCAACAGAGTAATGTTTGTAAGAGTAGAAGCTAAAGAGTGGAGAGCATAAGAAATTGTTTTCCCTTCATTTATTTTGTTGAATGTATGTGAAAGGCACTAGAGTTAAAAGTATAAATTATATGTTTCTCATTGTCTATTTAGGACTGAGAAGCAAATTAATATTTTTAAAATAATGTGCAGGGCTTCCCTGGTGGCGCAGTGGTTGAGAGTCCGCCTGCCGATGCAGGGGACATGGGTTCGTGCCCCGGTCTGGGAAGATCCCACATGCCGCAGAGCGGCTAGGCCCGTGAGCCATGGCTGCTGAGCCTGCGCGTCCGGAGCCTGTGCTCTGCAAGGGGAGAGGCCACAACAGTGAGAGGCCCGCCTACCGCAAAAAAAAAAAAAAAAAAAAATGTACATTAATTAAATTTTGTTTAAAGGTATAACTAATAATACAATTGATGAGGGGATATAAGACCCATAAGAAAACAGATTGTAATAATTTCAAAATAAAAATAGTAAAGAATTTCAGGGGATAAGGTAATTATAATCCTAAAGGGAAGATGAAGAAAAATTCATTGATGGGAAGTTGAAAAATTATATGAGAGTTAAACACTGAGATATCTGAATAAAAATAATAGACTAAATAAAGACAGGAGATCTATGCTTCCTTCCAAAATCCCACTAAAATGAGGATTTTAAAAAATAGTTAAATATATACTACTGGAGAGACTAGGAAAAAAAGACAATGGCAACAAAATCTTCCAAGTTGGAGAGCAGATAGTTGACTGATAACTAACATAGCCAAACCAAGAACACTCAATCATAAGAGGGAAGAGGGGAAAGTTGAGAGGCAAACTTGATTTACCTTAGAGTAAATGCAAAGAGTGGAGAGCATAAGAAATCGTTTTCCCTTCATTTTTTTGTTGAATGTATGAGATTCCCTAAAAGACTCAAGAATTATATGCACAAGATACTTTTGGAAACAAGAGGAAGATGGAACTAAAAACCAAATAGCTGGTAGGAAGCCTAAGAATCACTTATAGAACTAAAAACTCAGAGAACATGATGACAAATATCTGAGGAGAACATTCACTTAAAAAATCCTAACAGGGCTTCCCTGGTGGCACAGTGGTTGGGAGTCTGCCTGCTAATGCAGGGGACACGGGTTCGAGCCCTGGTCTGGGAGGATCCCACATGCCGCGGAGCAACTGGGCCCGTGAGCCACAACTACTGGGCCTGCATGTCTGGAGCCTGTGCTCCACAATGGGAGAGGCCGCGATAGTGAGAGGCCTGCACACCGCCATGAGGAGTGGCCCCCACTTGCCGCAACTGGAGAAAGCCCTCGCACAGAAACGAAGACCCAACACAGCCAAAAGTAAATAAATTAATTAATTTTAAAAAAATCCTAACAGACTAGAAAAGTAATATCATCAGATGCAACAGGGAATCACACATAGATGAACACTTTTTAATAAGCATAATAAATATATACTTATCAAGGGAAGCTTGTATAATATAAAGGGACAAAAATGATAAAAATAATGAAGTATAAAAATTAAGTATAAAAACATGAAAGTTTAGTTTTTTAAACAATGAAATGTATGGGACTAATATAATAAGTACTTTTCAGATCAATCCAAGTAATTCTCTAAGGAAAAAAAAAAAAACAGGAAAAGATGAATAGGGAAAAAAAGATAAAGAAAACTATAAAGAGAAAAGTTAAGAGATAGGAGTAAAAGTACCATCCAACCATGAAATAGGATAATAGGAATTCCAAGAAGGAGAAAATATTAAAATGTAAAGAATAAATACTTTAATTAAATATCAGAGGTAAATTTTTCAAAATGAAAAGAAGATGAAAGATATCAGATTGAAGACACTATGGAGGATTATCAGGAAAAAAAACCCAGCACAACTCTGATCAAGATGGTGGAGTAAGAGGACATGGAACTCACCTTCCCCTATGAGCATATCAAAAATATATTTATATAGAGCAATTCTCACTAAAAACTAAATGGAGACTGGCAGAAAGACTCCTGTACAATCAAGGCTGTAAGAAAGATCCACATGGAATCAGGGAAGAAAAGCAGTCAGGTTCAACCTGTGCTTCTGGGTGGGGATTCAGAAGAAAAGGGAGACGACATGGCAGAGATCCTCCCTGGAGAGTGAGTGGTTCAAGCCACGTATTGAGTGCCCCAGCCCTGGGGTCCAACAAAGGGAAGACAAGACCCTTTGGTTGGTTGAAGTGGGGGTGGGACTAACAGAAGGGCTGTGGGAAGCCTGGAAATCTTCCATGAAGAGTGCACAAATACTTTCTTCCTCCTGAGGCAGGGCAGAGAATGTGAATTGAGAACACACTGTTGGCTGACTGGTTTCTCACAGTCACCCCAGTGTGCACCCCAGCCTGAGCTGAGCGAACACTCCAGCCCTGCTTGCCCATGTCACAGCTTTATGGTCAAGCAAGAGCTGCCATGACAGATGAAAGCCTTCAGCTCTGATACACAGAGGGGCTCAGACCTGAAGCAGTATCTGAGCAGGGAAGGGGCAGCCATTGCCAGTGCTGACATGGATGGTGCATCAGAGCCAATCCAGATCTCTGATCACGGCCAGACTGCCACAGCTTGTGCTCCAGACTTTGCCAAATGCCTGCACTGGCCCCTCTTGCTCCAGTGCTGCTCCCCTCTGGAGCAAGGGTGTCAGTATTGGGAAGGGGATAGAGCTCACACTCGAAGGGAGCTGAGTTGGCTCAGACCCAATCTTCAGGGCTTGTGCACCAGCAACTTGGGACCTGAACACCACCCCCCAATAGGGTGATAACAGCCACTGAGCACAGTACAAGCTCTGGCTGAAAATTGGCTCTGGCCCTAGACATTGCATCTCCATCCCTACCTCCTACCAAGGTGATAGCAACCGGAATACCCTGAGGAAAAACCTGTTTTGTATTCACATCAAATCCAGTTCTCCCTCCAAAGCCACTGGACACAACAGACTGTATAGGGACGCCCCACATAAGGATACCCCTTCTAGACTGCAATAGGTAACTGTTCAACCTTATTACATAAAGGCAGAGAAATTTGTCTCAACTGAAAGAGCAAGGGAAAATTCCTGCAAAAACAACTAATGAAACAGAAATAAACAATTTGCCAGATAAATAATTCAAAGCATTAGTAGTAAAAATGCTAACTGAATTAAAGGAAAGAATATACGAACACAGCGAGAATTTTAATAAGGAACTATAGAATATGAAAAAGAACCAGTCAGAAATGAAGAATACAACAACTAAAATGAAAAACACACTAGAAGGGATAAATAGCAGACTAGGTGACACAGAAGAATGCATAAGTGATCTGGAAGATAGAATAATGGAAATCTTCCAAATGAGAGCAGCAAAAAGAAAAACAAATAAAAAATAAGATAACAGTTTAAGGGATCTGTGGGAAATATCAACTGTAACAACATTCACATTATAGATGTCCCAGACAAGGAAGAGAGATAGAAGGGGATTGAAAATGTATTTAGTGAAATGGCTGAAAACTTCTCAAACCTGAAGAAGAAAATAGACATCCAGATGCAGGAAGCACAGAAGGTCTCAAATAAGATGTGTGTATGTGTGTGTGTGTGTGTGCATGTGCGTGTATATTGATCTGGATGCTCCCAGTGAGATTGAAAAAGAAAACATACATGGAAAAGACAGTTGAGAATGTGTTAACAAAACCAAGATTATAAAAATAAATGTAAATGAATCCTTTAATGTCAAAAACATATGTCTACATAGAAACACACATACTTGTGCACATATGCATTATTTATGAAGAGGCATAAGGCAGGCTTGTAAGTAAAACCAAAGATTTTGAGCTTTCCTTTGCCTCTGATGATATTCAGTGAAAAGGGGAAAATGACTAATTTATGGCAGCTGAAGTCAGTTTGGAAATTTGAGAGATGACCTTCTCCAGAATACTCAGATAGTATGTGTTTTGAAGCTGGATATCATTATGTGTGTATGTGTGTGTATTTGTGTATAATAGTATGTATGTGTATGTGTATTTTTGCCCTCTGTAAATATTAAGCTTCAGCATTCACACCTCTGCTTTGCAATTATACCTTGCTTTTCGTAATAATCTGATTAATTGAAGGGGACCTTGACATGTGTTTAAAAACATTTTTAGGAAAAGCTAAATGCAAGTATTTTGAAGGAAAACACTTCCACTGTGCTTTTCAACTAGGCTAAGACAGAACAGTTCAACACAGCTTCTGAAAGACAGGGCTGAACTTTCCCAGAGTTCTCCTTTGTGCTTGAGAAAATAATGTATCAATCAATTAAAAACACCTCAAATACAATCTATGAAATATACTTCTCTATTCTACAATCAACAATGTTGATCAATAACTGAGTTCTTTTTCTCTACTTTCATGCTTCATCAAAAACTATTTTTTCCATGAGAAAGAAGTGAGGGAATAAAAAGAAATCCAAAATTACAGTGGAAAATATGTATCCTTTCCACAGTAGGAGGGAAGTTATCTGTGCAAACAGGTTATTTAAAATGACTCAGAACTGGCTTGCATCTGTGCCCCTTGGACTGAGTGCTGATTATTTACAAAGCAGTTTTACCCCTGACATGGACCTCTCTGGATGGCCAGCAAAGGAAACCCAGGGTTGCTGTAACAGACCTTTTATTAACAACAAAGTGATAATTGCAAATAAGTGGTCAACTCTGGAACAAAGGACAGGAATAGCATTTACTTGTTATGCAATGTTCAGACCTCGAACAGCATAATAAGGACAAGATTGCAGGATGCATTTTATTTGCATATTATTTTATTAACATTGACACTGGCTAAGGAAATAGAGACCACCTATGGAGCCCCAAAGAAGTCACCACCCTTGCATGAGAGGTTTTTGACCTATCTAACCAGACTCAGGGATCAGTAAAAACAGTGGTATGAACACACACATCTTGGCTAAATTCCAATGGTGTAATTACCTTCTTCCTACGTAAAATTCTTCCTGCCTTTCTCTCTTGAGAAGTTATTTTTCCACCTCCCTTCTTAAATGCCGTTGTGTTGTGGAATGGCTGTCATATTGGATCCCATAGGTGCCTGCCTTCAGCTGTGAGTGTGATCTCTGTAGATAAGACATTTGGAGATCTTTCTGTATGAACGGTGTAATATAAATATATAAAGTATTGTTCATCTCCCTTGGGAGGTTCACTTAACGTGAGATGCCAAGACTTATTGGTAAGGTAGTCTGGTAAACCCACTCTCTTATCAGGACTTGGTTTCACTTTAAGAGTGAGTTTTAAATTGTATCTCTGATTGTGTTAATGTCATATAATACTAATACTTGGGACTTCAAATGTGCCTTTGCCTGAGAATGTCAAGATGTCACAGGAACTCTGTGATTTCCTCTGCGCTTTTTGGGTGTAGGAGGTAACTGAGGTGATGCCAGCATTGAATAGGGAACTATTTTAAACTGTTCCTGTTAAGGTAAAAATCTCTGAGAGGCTCCCCACAGTAAACACATGAAAATCCCTCTAATAGTTATTAGAAAATTAAGCAACAATAGAGGCATTCAAAGTATAACACCCAGATTTTTATGTCGGTTTTGAAATTTTGGATCCAGTTGAATCCTAACAATATAGCCTAAGGTTGGCATTGTAATTACAGGGCTCTCTCTGCTAAGGATAGTGATTTACCATCTATGCAATCTGTATCTTACCACAAGTGTGCTGAGATGTATTCAACTTCTCAAGGCCTCAGTTTCTTCTCCCATGAGTATTTCAGAGAGTTCATTGTAGTAATTAAATGAGAGATATTTATTAAATATATATAGCATAATACATTCTCAATGTATGGTGTGTATAGTGGCAATAATTATAATTATTGAAATTAATTACTAATAAATTACAGTTTCTACTTATATTCTAAAAGAAATAGATGCAGAGATGAATTCCTTATATACATAAAATATTAAAAATTATGAAAAGATACTTACAAATCTCAAAAAGAAATACAGGGATGTGATGATATCAGAAAGTTAGCCCTTGAGAGTTAAATTTTACTTTTGAGTGTTTTAGCAGCAAAGGCTCAGAAATATGGAAAAATGAAAAAATTATGAAAGCATAAAAAGTTTAGATAGTTTTCATTGTTTGATAACATAAAAATTCCAGGTCATTAGTAGAGACAAATATTCTGTAATATTGAGGTAGGTTTCTTTTAAGTTAGTGGTTTAAAAAATTATTTTAAAAATTAACATTTTTAATGCAACTATGCTGTAATACCTAATCTAACAAGGGATTTTGACTCTAGGAGATTAATTCTGTCCAAAGGTTCTGCATCAGTGTCATCCAATGGAGATATAAATAATATAGACACATTTATCATTTAAAATTTCCTGGTAGCTACATTAAGAAATGTAAAAATAAATAAGTAAAATTAATATGATAATATATTTTATTTGACCTATTATATTTAAAATACTAGTATTTCCATGTGTAATCAATATAAAAATTTATTAATGAGATATTTTGGATTACTTTTTCCATACTAAGTCTTTAAAATCCATGGTGCATTTTATACTTACAGTACATCTTCATTTGTGCTAGCCACATTTTAAGTTCTTAATTGTATTCAGATGTCATGGTTCTAGATTCTAGTGCTTACATGTTGGATAGCATGGTTCAAAATTAACTTTACATGGACAGACATAATATTCAATGATGTAGAAAAGAAAACAGAAAAGGAAGAGCAGGCATGAAGATGTTACAGAAGTTCATATACACACACTCTTGATGATATGATCATTGACTGCTATGTCCAAACTTGCATTAATTTTTCCATTTATTCTTATATTTAACAAATATTTGAGTACTTATTATATTTCTGAATATGCAGGGGAAATTTTAACCTTTCCATAGTAGGAGGATTCTTAAGCAGGCAAGCCATTAATGTCAAATAATGCAGGATATATTATAATCACAGGAAATAGCAACAAGCAAAGTGAAATCCCTGCTTTTGAAGCTTAAATTCAAGTAGGGTCAGGCAGCTCATAAAAAGATAAACAAATAATGTATTTTTCCAGGTGATGATAATTGCTATGAAGAAAAAATAAAACAAAATAATAGTGAGGTAGTGGAATTCTTGAACCCTGCTTTAAATAGAGTGGTCAGTGAAGTCTCCTCTGATGTAAAATGTGAGCAGAAACCTGTATCAAGGGAGGATTTGAACCAAGAAGTTGCAGGGGAAAGAGCATTCTGGAAAGAGAGAAAGCCAAGCACAGAGGGTTTCAGAAGGAAATTCAAGATGAGCAGATTGGCAGATTTGAGGGACAACAGGGGAGCCATTGTGCTTAGAGAGCTGCTACTGTGGTGGAACTTGTTAGATGATGTCAGATAAGAATTTTGGATGTTTCTGGGGGAGCTGGAGGGTCAGTGGAAGAATATGAGCAGGGAAACAACATGATGCCATATGGGTTTTGAAAGTCCATCTGTCACTGTACTTTTTTTGGAGAAGAGATAGTACTAGAGGAAGAGTGGAAGCAGTGACAGCTCAGATAATAGACTATGTTGTCTTGGCCCAGACTAGTAAAGATGATAAATCATCTCGATGAAAATAAAAATCAGCTACTAAATATATAAAGCCAGTGGCTTTCTTTTACTTCCTATTAAAATCATTATTGAATGAACTGTTCTATCAGTAGGGCAAGCATATTCATATCTTGCAAATGTAATTCCCTATGTGACATTTTGTGAAAATTTCAATATTGAATTCAATACAAATTGTTCTTGTGTGTCTTTGACATTGCAGTGCACTGTGTCATGATATGAAGAAAACAATCCAATGATCCAGTGCTCTCCTTTCTTACTCTCTGTCCAGGGGCTTATGGTCTGGTAAGGAAGACAGCAGCACAGATTTATATAGAAAAAGTCAGACAATGGTATGTGTTTTCAGAAAAGGCAAAACAACATAAAATGAGGAAATAAACAAGGAGAGAATTGAATTAAACATAGAGACTCATTTATTCATGTACTTATTCATTCAATGACTATTGTCAGAGACTGTGATATGTATTGACTATTCAAAGATGACTAAGATTGCAGTCTAGAGATGGTTCATGGACAAAGATTCTACCTGTGAGGGCTTACCCTGAGATATAGACTCACAGAGTTGGGTAGGCTACTTGGATATTTACTCAGGACAGTTGTAGGTAAGTAGCATGTTAGAAAAAGATTCTGAAACACAGAGGCATAAGTCAGGAAATGGTCAAATCCACAGGGGCAGTACCAAGTACAAGGTCCAAAGGACAAGGTGAAAATCCAAGTCAGAAGACATGAAGATCAGGAACTGGTTAAAGCAGAATATGAGGTAGTTCAGAGCAAGTGGGCTGGTTAACACAAAGACAAAAAAAAAGATGGCTGTGTGAATGAGGGGCAGGCCTTAAGGTGTAAAGGAGCTGGACTCCACTGGATAGGTTGTGCCTTTGGTATATAATTGGAATTGACAATGTGGGAGGACAGTGACAGAGAGGTTTGGAAAGAAAGGGATTCCTTCTATAAGTAAAATTTGAACAATGGTATGTATGCCGGGGTTTTCAGTGTGTTACCAGAAGAATAGTATGTGTTCAGCAAATGTAACATATCAGATATTTGTGAGAGGACAGGTGGAGTGAAACTGAGGCAAAGCGATGAAGGGTTTTAAACGTTAATATTTATATGTGCATCTTGATGAACCATTGAATGTTTCGATAAAAGTGTGAGTGATGTGATGCAAATTATTATTTAGGAATATATTTTAGGGTTAAATGTATAGGACAGATCAGAAAGAAGATGCAGAAAGACAAAGCTCCTGTGAAATCCAAAAATGAAGTCATTAAGTATAGGACCAGAGTAGGGAGTGGAAAAGAGTAAAATGATACAAGAAAAAAAAAAAATTGAAACAGAGTCAGCGTTAGCTAACAAAGACAGGGCAGTATAATTGTATAATTTTTGCCTGGTCAAGCCTTCCAGACTTCCCCTCATTTATATAAGCTACATAAAAGAGATCATGTGTGGTAACAATTTTAGGCCTTCAGGGAATATGACTTATGTCAAAGGAGAGCATGGCATACCTCTCCAGGGAAAACAGGCAACCTAAGAATAACAAAGTCTGTTGGGACACATACTTCTCTTCTACCCATCCATCCCATCTTATGTATTCTACTACTTTAGCACCAACCCAGTTATATTCATTACTTTAATTTAGAAATATTGGTTGAGCAATTTACTCTTGCCAGACATTGTACTGGATGCTTGACTCTAGTTGTGAACACTCTGCTTGGACCCTGTTGATGAAGTTTAGTTGAGGATACAGGTGATAACTATTAAGGCAAACTTGAGAAATGCTATGAAAAAACAACATTATCTGAGAGAAAATAATACAGTCAGATCAGTGTGTAGATACTTGATTTAGATAGACTGGGCAGGGAAAATGTAGCTCTCTTCTATTTTTTCTCTCTTTCTTCCTCCCTTTCTAATTTCTCTCCCTACAGAGATTTCAGGAGAAATCAGAAATTGGAGGTAAATTTTAGAATCATTTATATAGAGAGTAATTAAAATCATGGAATTGAATATTAATCATAGGATCAGATAAAATATGGGTAGAGAATGTATATAGATAAGAGGAAACAGACCAGAGCTTTGGAACATTTGAACAGTCAGCACCCATAGAAAGTGAGATGAGCCAGCCATGGATATTGAAGGATGATCGAGAGACTGTAGTGTAAGGAAAGACATGCAGCAAACATAAATAAAGAAGAATAAAGAAGTTGGGAATAGCCTATTTTGTCAAAACCTGTTTGAAGATAAATAAGAAAATAATAAATATGTAACCATCAACTGTGCTAGCATAGAGGCCATCAGAAGGCACATCTTTAACTTACAAACACTAAATGCACAAAACTAACTTGTCTGCTTCATCACCCTCTTTATTTTCCAACTGTTTGTGTTGAATGAAGGCTTCTAATTCTTTCAAAACACTAATCTTACTAGAGTCAAATCCCTACTTGTAAGAGAAGGACTTAATCCTTCTATATTCCTCTCTTTACCTCTCTATTGAATCGTTCTCCTTAGCAAACAATTAATGCTCCACTCTCCTCTGTCTTTAAAATCAAGTATGCTATTCAACAAAGCTAAGTTTCCAGTTCATAATAGTACCCTATGATTACTTTTACTTTGTGTCTTCCTTGAGAAACCAGTAAAATGGTTTTTGGTTTTTGAATGAAGCATGAGGTTAGGCCATCAGCGGAGAATGAAAGTTTGGTGAAGCTTGGAACATTTTGAGAAAGACAAGATAGAAAATAGAGTGGTAGGGAAAAGGTTTTAGGAAGACATAGTAGGAAGGCTGGTAGTGATGATATCTCAGACAAGCCTCAATTTTTCACTTTTTCTGAAGTTTAGGATACTCAGTAAAGAATAAAAAAGAATGAAATGGAAGTTTCCCCCTTCTCCTCATCTGAAGAAAGACATCCAACCCAATATGTGTATGTGTTTCATAAAGTCTCTATTTTTCTCAGCAATCTAGGACGTTAAGGGCTCTTTTTTTTTTCCAGAATACAAAGAGACAAAAGAACAGTAAAAATTATTCATCATATTCAAGTATTAGTTAAACTGGAGTTACATAAAAGGGTGTGATGAATTGAATTGGAGGCACAATTCCAAAGAAAATTATTATAGCCCCAACTGAAATATTTATATGTTAAGATACCAGTGACCTAAAGCATCAGAGACCAAATATGCATAATGAAGCATAGTATTAAAATGTAATTGAGATCTGCTAGATATACAAATAGGCCAAAAACAAAAACAAAAACAAAAACAAATGACCTTTCTCCCATGTCTAAAAAGGAGGGGAACAAACCTCATGTCCTCAACGTGAAATAAAAATTAGTGATCAGGGATTTAAGTTATAATTATTTTCCCTTAATTTTACTGTTATCATTACATTGTATCTATAATATATACATTAATATATTTATCTTCAGTTTTTTTTTTTCCATTTGGAATTCTGTTCCCTTGGCACATAAAATGTCCTGGACTCTTCAGTAATACAATGTTGAACTTGATCCTAGGTTGTATTTGTAAATAGTGCTGATGTTATGGAGTATTAGACAGAAGATAGGTATAGGAAAGAAGTTTCCCTTTTTTGCTTGCTATTGGAAGAAGAATATACCGCATATCTTTCATATGGCCCTATCCACTCTCCACCCTTCTCTACCCACTTTGGGCCCCTGGAAACTGCCTCAATTACTTCCCTGTCCCTCCATCTTCCTCTTTAGTTCAGCAATGGAAGTTCCCAGTAGGATATATGAAGATGGAAGGAGACAGAAATCTGAAGAACAGGTTGGCTACATTGGGTTGGCTGTATCCTTTCTCTAAGGAGCATTTTTATATATGGCTATTTTGTCCAGGATTTGGTAACCACTTCCTGCACTGTTCCTTAAAGACTTAAGGGGTGATAGCTTTCTGCTTTCACTAGGCGTAGGATAATGTATTATCTCTTATTAAACTCTGCTCACACTTTGTAAATTATCCTTTATCAAAACCTTCAAATTATCAGATTATGATATATGTTTCCTTCTGGGACCTTGACAGATCAAAGGACTTTCATAAGACAGAAGATATTTGATCTGGGAGATTAGGTATGATATGGTAATATTAGAGTTTATAAGAACATTGAGTCAGGTTTGGAATGGTACATATATGGTCTGACTCAAGGTTCAGTGAGACAAAAATCCCTGCTTCTCTAGGTGACATCAGGAAAATAGGAGACCACAGCTGCTGAGGAGATTGAGCACAGAGCTCTACCAAATTAACTTAAGAAATTAAAAATTCAGTTTAATTCTAGGGCCATGCAAGGAAAACATACAATGATCCTGAAACACCTTGTAGTACCAGAAATTGAGGATATATTCAAAGCACAAAAGGGTGGGAGCAAGTCAAAGGGACACAGGGAGCCAAACTGAAAGAGCTCTCAAAGGCCAAAGCTGGAACAATTTAAGCAACAGAATAAATAATAAATAAATAACACAGCAATGGATTCTCACCCAAAGTAAAAATATATATATATGCATAAACATATGATGATGAATACATGATAATATAAATAAAAGACTAAATAAATATATAAATGGAGATGAGAATAATCTTCTTTGTAGACTAATCCCACATAATAAATGTAGGTATTCCCCTTTTTAGGAAGCAAAGCTTAATTCCCCTCCCTTCCCCTGAGGGTGGACTAGACTTCAGTTTTTCTAAGTTCTTTAGCTATACAGTTTGATTCTTCACTGAGAAGAATGTGATGGATTTTCGGAAGGCTGAAAGCATGTTATTCCTGCTAACTCCAATACCTATACGTTTCTCCAGCGCACAGCCTCATCTAATTTTGGCTAATACAAATGGTACTTATTATACTTGTGGTAGCAAGAAACAAATTGATCCAAATAAGGTTTGCTTTGTTTTGCTTCTTTTTTAAAAAAAAAAAATCCTCTACTCTACATTTTTTCCAAAGAGAGGAGAACAAACAGCAGTTTTGTGTGTTCCATTGATTTCTATAGACAAAGAAAAATGTACTTAATACTTCATGTGCTAAGATGTATTGACTGATTTTACCCCCTGACTTCAGGAGGATAAAAGGAATGTATCTTTCTGGACACAGAGATGAGAAAACTTTCCTTGTGCTACTGTCTGGTTAGTTCAACGCAAATCATGGTCTGACTGGAGAGTCATTGTTCCGAAGGAACCTATAGAGGCACAATTTCCCTTCTGCTCTCAAAGAACTATAGAGAATGGTTATCACAAATATTGTGCAACTGAAAGAACAATAAATCAACATGAATTTATTGAATACCTGCCTTTTCAAGGCAATTTACTAGATACCAGTAGATATTGGGGAGGGGGGAGAAAAAAATGATACATGTTTCTAGTGTTGCATTATACATTTTAGAGAAAAGAAGCCTGGGCAAGTTTTATGAAAAGCAGAGTTCTTTTTGAAATATATGGATAAGTAACTAAATTGACTGAGAAGAGAGGTTAAGTGTGAATAAGAGAGGTTAAGTGTGAATAGAATGTATGATCATAAACTTTTATTTTGGTGGACCAGACAAAGCCAAGGGGCTGTGAAGCATCATCTTGTAACCCCTGGCTGTTACAGCAGCCATGCACAGACTAGCATTAGGAGGCACCGCTCCTACTAATAGAAACTTTAAGAGACTTACTTCTAAAGAAAATTGATTTTAGAAGGTAACATTTCAACTTCTCTTAATTTGAGGACCTTAATACTATAACAAGCCTAAGCACAGCAATGAAGACAAAATATAGTCTGAGAATTCTGATGCAACTTCAGAATGATTCGTTTGCAGACTGTAATTAATGAAAAATGTTTCACATAAAGAGGATAAAACAAATCTCTCATGAAAAAATATCTGTTTGAAATATAAGGTTGAATCCAAGATGCAAAATTTTGAAAAGATTAAAAATTCACAAAACATCTCATAGAATTATTAAATTATATTAATCCTTACTTAGGATTATCTTTCCTAAATTGTTTTATTTGATTAAAAACAAATACAAACATAATTTGCAAGTATTTTGGATTTCTCTGAAACTCCATACACACTGTTAAAAAAAATTATTTGGATAAATAGTCACAGTTATTCGAATGCTGGAACCACTTATAAGGAAGCAAGATGGCTAAATAAAATGACCTTATCCAGAATCTTGTGTTTGAACTCAAATAAGTTTATCAACAAAGAAAGAGAATTTGAGTTTATCATCAGTCTTCAAAAATGTTACAACTTTTACAATGTATTTTTTGGTACATATTTTTCTCTGTGCCTCTAATATCTTAAAAGTATCCTTCCTATGGCAAAATCCTGGTTATTCTTAAGACTCTTCTCCTGTGTTTTGACTCCCTAATGGTTTTCTAAAGTCCTTTTGCCTCTCCTGGTATAGTTTTTCCACATTCATTCATTTGACATCTTTTTATTTTCACCTTGAAATTTATTGGCTATCTATTATATTCTTTGTCTACGCAGATTGAAATTTCTTTCCCTTCAGGGCAAGAAAGGATCCCTATTTTCTATCTGAAAAGCCTCACCTTAGCTAGTGAAACTGTAATTTAAAACCTGTAATTTTAAATGATTGGCTGGATGTTGCAATGCTACAGAATGTAGCATGAGTTGGTCTGTGTCAGTGGCTGTTTAGCTGCTTAGCTCATAGAGAGTTTTTTCTTCAAAGAAGTGAATGTTATTCTCTAGAGGAAAGAGATGAGCTTGGGAGAAAAAGCTGATATTGGGAGCAGTTTAATGGTAGAGACTGCAAGTTAGATATGGAATGGAATTTCAGATCTAGTACTTACTAGTTGTATGAATTTGGGTAATTTCCTCATGAAACTGGGAATGGACAGGCTTTTTGAGTGTAACTGCATTCTCTAAACCAAATCTCATCAAATTAATTAATATGAAAACAAAGATTCTATCTTACTTCAAGAAAATGAAGAAAAGCGCTGTCTTTCCTAAAATATAGGGGAAACATCAGCTACATTACTTCACAAACCATCCTGAAAATCCTGTTAGAATATGACTGTCTTCTTGATAAAACTGCTCTCTTAGTTTTCCTCAATGAAGTTCCTTTTCAAATGGCTGCAGGTCTCTTCTCTGGAACCCTCTAAATTCCCAGTTTTTCCACTCGTCTGGTCTGTGTCTCTCCAATCTCATGGAAAACTGTTTTCCCTTCTCTTGACTTCTTCAAACCTCCTACTCAGACTTCACCTCAGCAAAGCAGCTGTCTTCAACTAAGAACAATCCCCTGAAATGACTTACAGCTGAACATTGTCTTCAGGCAACATTCCAGCAGGTGGAATGAATCCTTCTTAAGGGGCATTCAAGCAGCAAATCACAGCATCCATTACAATGATGTAATTCCTCAAGGGCTGCTGTTCTAGTGCTTGTTCAGAAACTAAATTTGTTTCTCCTGTTTTTTTTTTGTTTGTTTGTTTTTGTGGGTTTTTTTATTTTTTAATGTTTTAATTTTTAGGGACTATCCACTGATGTACCTCTTTTGGAGTCAATTAAAGAAAGGTAAGTTTGCTATTAGTAGATGTCTCAGAATTCCTGGATTTAACTCTTTGACAATTTGATATGCTTCTTGTATGTACTGGGCTTGGATATGGGTTTACAAATGTTTTTGGAACATTTTGGATAGCTATATGCTGAGTCGGTGTTGACAGATAAACAACACAACTAAAATGGACCTTGTAAGTAAAAGAAAAGGAAACTTGCAGGTAAGTGAAATAATTAAGGAAATGAACTATCATTATTCAGTCTAGAAACCAAACTTTGCTTAGGTTTACGAGACCAGGAATGGTTCATCCCCATTGTGCACAGAAAGGATTAAAGTGGCTGTAATTTTTATTAATAACAAGTGGAAATTTGATAACAGTAAGGTTGGGTTGTGTGTGAATAGCGCCAATAATGGGAAAAAACCAAAGCCCAATTTTGTTATTTAAATTTGATTTGGTTGCAGTGTTTAGCAACATTAAGAGAAAAGGAAATTGAGGGAAGCATACTTGTTTAAAAGATCTCCCCATATTCCAAGGAGGAGTTGGAAAACCAAGCCACAAGTCCTCTTTCATGGCCTCTGTATAAGGAGTTTGAGATCTTTCTCTCAAGAAGACAACCATTAATGTGATTTACCTATCATTCATCCTACCATAATATTTCTTACTTTCAAATTTCAATTTATCAGGGATGATTGTGACTGTCTCAGATTCAGTAAGGTGTCCATTCCTAGATCAAATAATTATAGGCAATGGGTAGGATCATGTCACATTTTTGTGGAAGCTCTCTTGTGGTAAATGGTGTATCAGGGAGATGGAGTTCCCAGAAGGTGGAGACTTTTTCCCAGTAATAATTTATTTTGTTGAATTAACTACTGTTGGCCAAATTGAGACTGTATTCTGCTACTTATTCTCTGTAGGCAAAGATCAAAGGTGTGTGTGCATGGGTGCATGTATGTTGTAATATGGAAATAATAACTGAGAGAGAAAAGTTTAGAATGTATATTAAAATAAGATAGATTCTCATCTGTTTGGAATTTAAATCATGCTTCTTTACTAAATCAAGAAAACTATATCATATATATGATTGTAAAATAACATACCCTGATATACTGGGCCTGAAATGAAAGAAAGCCTATTTCCCAAATAAAATAAGAAAGTGTAAGTATATATTTATCCACGTATGTGGGTGTATGTATATGTGTCTATATATTCCAGTATATATTTTAAAATTACAGAATAGCTTTGTTTTCACCTATTCAAGTTAGAATAAATCTTGGTATTTTTCATTAATTTAGTTGGTAATATATCCATATCCTTCATTATTTTATTGCCTACCATAGTGAGTGAGTAGTTGTGTGATGCTGGTTGAATATAAATATAGAATTAATTTAGAAATTAGAAATCTAGAAATTTGGAGCTGGGTAACTCTACCAATGAGAATCTGTATCTAAAGTATAAATATATTTTTAAAGCAGCTTTTGAACGTTTTAACCTATAGCAAATGCTTAGTCTGTCTATAAATCCTAGTCCAAAAACAAATTGACACATTTTAATGGGCTCTTGATCTATAGAAAAATATATGACAGAATATTTTCTGTAGTTAGTAAGTCAATTAGACATTAATTGTAACACTGTAGCATCACTGCAATTTTTATTGTCACCATTCTGGCTTAGCAAGCTTGAATAATCCCTTAGATGTTGTAGCAGTTTTTGATTTAATATTTGGAATTAATTTCTGAAACAGCTCAGATAGGCTAAGCATTCAGCCTGTCATTTTTCTAAATCTTATAGGATGGAATAAGAAGTAGCTGAAATATTCTAGAACTATATTACAGGCTTCAGTGATCACAGGGGTCCATGATTCATTTCCAAAGAAAAGTTTCTTTCCTAATATGTCTGATATATCGCTTTTTATTGGCAATTTTCATATATGATTTGGCGACCCTACCATTTGTTTTTATTGTTGTTGTTGCCTTTTTGTGAAGAAGATAAAGAAAACCATGCAGCCAGTTACTAGTGCTGCTCCTCTCCTTTGCTGGGTTCCTTTCTTGCCAATCTTTTCTTGGATACCTGATTTCTGAGCAGATGTTCTTTTTAATCTCATCTCATGTTAATTTAAAATATTTATTCATCAAATGTTTCCAGTCTCCAGTAAACTAGGAATTAGTTTTTGTATTACTTTCATGGCACTCATTGGATTGTTGTCTCATAATTTACATGTCTGTCTGTTTCAAAGAATTGTTAGCTCAAAGGGAGCAAGGATTGTGTTTTGTCATCTCTACAGAACCAGGGTCTAAGCACAGAACATATTCTAGACACCTAATAGCTTTTGATTGAAGAAATAAGCAATCACAGAACATGACTGCAGAGTTGGAATCTTAGTGAATAGAAATTCAAGAAATTAAGACAGCAGAGAATGGAATGGCACTATTTTATTGGTTTGTAGATTACATTAAAAAGAGAGTTTCAGGGGGAAACAGGGTCTACCTATTCTTTCTCTTTCTCTTTAGATGAGTCTTACTAGACTGTGCATTATGACACAGAAAAATTAAAGTCACCAGAGGTCATAATTCTCTGCCTTTCTAATTCTTCATGAACGTCCATCCACATTCATATTTGACATAATATGTCCTCCTCTCTTTCTTATGGTTTTCTCTATTCTTCTGACTCTGAACTCTTAATTATATCTCGTTCAAGCCTATCTCCTTTTTTGATGATGCTTTTAATATATTTTACTCAGTTTACTGTATTTACTTCTCATCCTCCTACTCCCACCCTGTTCTAACTTTTCCTTTGTGTTTTTCCCTTCATTCTTTAGTTTCAGCAAATGCACAACTCAAAGTCATAGATTGTCTCTGAGTAGCTACTCTACTTCTCAAGATTTGTTTTCAAACTAGAAGGCCGGGGAAGGGGCTCCAATAATCATATATAACTGTGCTATTGGCTTACTTAAAGCTTGGGACCTGCATTCCTGTAAAATGAATGCTACCTGTGAGTTTTCTCCAGAACTCCAGTATGTATGATCTGTATTGATTAACAAAGAACACACTTCAGTCCCTAACATTTTTTTTGCCAAACCAGTAAAATCTAAGCCTTCAGAAGTATAGGAAGGATCAAAAAAGATGAATACAGAACCAAAATTTTAGGCAAATCCCACCAGTTTATGTATACCTCTGTAGCAACTAATGAACAAGATTCTGTATGACCTCCGAGAGAGAGGTGAAATGGTTAGGAGTCCTGAAGTCAGAGAGCCTGATAGCGACTCTCAGCTATGCTTTTACCTGTTGGTGACATTTGACAAGGTGCATACTTTCTCTGTATCTCATTTGATTCATAGGGTTGTGGAGAATATCAAATATATAAACTCATGTGAATTTCTTCACTGTTATGTAGTAAGCACTCATTTAAATATATTACTATTACTATTATTACTTTTTCTACTACAAAATATTTTTGATCTATTCTCTAGACTTGTTATTAAGCAATTTCCTAGACCAAGTATAATAGCACTGGCAAGAAATATGTTTCTAGTTTCTAAGAAAAATTTCCAAACTACAACTTACAATTTTACTCTCATATTATTGGATAACTATTGGTGTTTCTGAAATCAGAGGTCTTCAAAAAAAAATCAAAGATATTCAATGATTAATAGGGTTTGTCTTCTTAAACAGAACTGCTTCATAAATTTTCCTCTAACCGAAGGAATCTTCGTCTGTTCTCAGAGCATAACTGGAATTTTTAGCAGCTGAATACTCTATTTACCTTAACATTGTCCTTTCCTAATCTAGCCCAGTCCTATGCCATCAAAATTGATACCGCCATAACAGTTGTAAGGCCCATTCATTCCAAGGAGGACCCAGATACTGGTGATCTCCACTTTGCCTCTACTTGTGACTATGAACCCGTAGTCTATTGACAGTGATCTGTATTTCCACTTTGAGGAGCTAAAAAAACAGAAGATCAAATTAAATCTAAATTAAATAGAATAAAACATATGATAAGGATGAGATTAGAAATCAATGAAATAGAAAATTAAAACAGAGAAAAATAAAAAAGCTCACAGTTGATTATGTGAAAAGACTAATAATATTGACAAATCTTATCAACAGCAAGATTAATGAAAAGAAAAAGAGAGAAAACACAAACTACCAACAACTGGAATAAAGAGGATATCACTAATGATCCTATGAACATTAAAAATAATAGGGAAATATTATAAAATATTTGATGGCAATAGATTTGACAATTTTACTAAGTAGATTCCTTGGAAAACACAATGACTAAAACTGACCAAAAAAAAAAAAAAAAAACCTACACATGTAATCTATTAAAAAGGAACTGAAAATTACTAATATAGCCACAAAGAAAACTATAGTCCCTGATAGTTTCACTGGTGACTTCTACCAAATACTTAGAAAAATTCCAGTTATATACAAACTTTCACAAAATGGAGAAGAAAATACTTCTCATTTTATAAAGCTATGATAACTTTATGCAAGTTACTTGTTTTTTCACACCTCATTTTCCTCATCCCCAAAATGGAAAATTGATATCTCACAGAATTCTTGGAAAGATCAAAGAAATAACATGACAATATGATGGCTATATATGCCTAGAACACGGTTGGTGCTGTTCAATTTGAATTTTTATCTGTAAGTCTATTTCAGAAGGGAAGAATGAGACACGTGTAAACAGTACCCATATCTGGGTTTTTATTTCAAAATGTTGGTAGGCATATTGACAATTGATAATAATTTTTTTCTTGTACATTTAGTATACCTCCTTTCTCTCCTTTAGGAAAACTAAGAAAGAAAATTCTTTTCCAAAAATTTCGATATCTTCATTTTATTTTCCATGAAAATAAAGAAGCATTTTTTTCTAGCCTGTCTTTGCTTATTTCTTTCAACAGTATATTTGATTATATTTATTTATCCTCCAGGCATTGTGATGTTTGGCTTGTGCTAATTCAGGACTCCTACTGATTTTACTTCAATAAGGTTTTCATTCATGTTTTTACTCCTGTTATGATTAAAATAAAGAGTCCAGAGTGTTAAGTAAATGTGGTTCAATTAATTTCTTTACTGTTCTTTCATCCCTCATATCTGAACGGAAGGAGTAGCTCTTCCTCACCATATACTTTTGCTTGGTTTGTTTTTCTTAATTGTCCTGAATCCATTTTGAGTTGGAATAAAATCACTCATGTACCTAGTGTAGAGAGAGAAGCTTTAAAGTCTCAGCAATTTCACTGATTTATGGTAAACACTAGGATACCAAATTATCTGCAAGATACTTACTACTGCTGAAGTTCTTTGAATTATATGAATAATGAACCCATTCCAGAAAGATAAAGACAATATAGCTGGCTTCTAGTCCCTATACTAGTTATCTGCAGTTGAACATACATATCTGTAATTGTTTGTCAATGTCTTACCTAAATTAGATTATTACAGACACAGTGACCTCGTTGGTAATTTTCTCTAAGATCCCTAAAAACTCAAAAGCACTGAAAAATGATTTTAACATTTCTGCTGATTCTATGAAAAAAATATATAACTTAATGTTGTATATAAATTGTGTCTCTTTAAACTTGCTATTATTGCCTTCATTACTGATAACTTTCTCCCATGAGGTTGTGTGGAAGGGATAAAGGGAAAGTGAACCTGAAATTTCACCAAAGGTGAGAGTTCATAGCCAATAATGTGCCTTTTTGTATTTTATTTAATACTCACAATAAAACTTAAAGACAAATGTTAATGACAATTCTATAGCAAAAAAAGTGGTAAAGAGAAGTCAGTCCACTTGCTTAAAATCACAGTCTTAAGGGGAAGGATCAGGGTTCAAAGTTAGGCCTTTTTGACTCTGGAGTTTATAATACTTTTTTTCTAAATCACTACTTGTTTGAAGGACTTTGAAAAAATGATACTGAATTATAGTAGACCCAGCAATAACTCTCTGTTTCATGCTGTGTCAAATGATATCTTTGTGATATATAAAACAACATGACATAACTGTCATATATTCATTTTAAAATATTTTTAAAGCCACCACAAAATTGCTTTTCATAATTTCTATTGTGAATAATGGCAAAGGGATTAACTCTTGAAGTGTTAAATTATATGTATACCCATGCTGTGTGTGTATTCGTGTAAAATCTATTTTATGTAAAATAGATAATACAGAGATCTAATACATTTCAAATGTCATTGTTTTCACTAGACTGAACTGTCATCTGTTCTAATAACATGAAACTCTTATTCTACTGCAGTATCACAAACAGCTACACTATGTTTTTCTGACAAGCTCTATTTATATTTTATGCTTCATTTTTGAAACTTCAAAAATGATACCAATTCTTTTCAAGACAATGTGTTCAACACAGTGGGGCAAACATTGCTTTTTTTTTTCCTGAGTAGAAGAATTATAGGTGATATAGTTCTGATATAAACTTTATCTCTGCTAATAACTCAGAAACTTGTAGAATACCTTGATAGTTATGCAAACATGTTAGATTTCAGTCAAAAACTGTCATGCTATATGTCCATGAATACATTCATATTTGGGAAGTATATTTCCTTGTTTAATATTCAGGTTTTTAAATATTGTGGTTCCTGCTTCAAGTCTCTTGAAAAACCTCTCTTATTTTTATGTATGCATGTATACATACATGTGCACATATAGGTAATTATAAAGTATTCTTTTATTCTGGGCAAAGTAGTGTTTGTGAGTCATTTTATGGAGACTACTGGTCTTTTTTTTTTTTTTTTAACTTTCTACTCCTGTTCAGTCTGGCTGTCTGGATTAAAAAGTGTCTACGTCTTTACTTTTGTTCCTCAGCCTACGTCTGTATAAGGTTAATAATCCAAAAGCAAACTGAAAAAGTATCTGAATTATGAACATAACTAGAGACTACATGAAATTAAAAATGAATATTTACGAAAATGTATATTATTTTTCATTAAAATCTCTATGTGCACTAAGCAAATCTATAATCATCTATGTATTTGTATGTATGAATATATAAACAATATATATATATATAAAATAGCTATGAATGCTAATATTTATCAAGCAGTTATTATGTGACAGGTACAAATTCAGATTATGTACAGCAGAAATTTATGTAATTTGGAAAACCTTTAAAAACAAAAATAATACAAAATAACAAATATAAAGTAAAGTAGGAAAGTGAATATTAAGATAAGAAATAAATTACTACCAGTTACATAATTTAAAAAATCAAACCAAGCCATAAAAGGTGTCAAATCCAGAAAAAATATATTTTATTAAAATATCTATATAATTCTATTTGTTCTGGTTACATATTATTTGACCATCTCTTCATACAACGATTTTGTCATTTATTTTATAAATAGAATAGAAAGATAATTCAGTCTTTCTACTAGGCTGGTAGATTTTTTTTTTGTCTGATAGTTTAGAAAAGATTCTCTCAGCCTCACAATTTATCTATGGTAATGCCATATAACTTTTTGGATTGTTGTCAAATTTAAGAAAACTTTTATCAGGTTTCTTTTATATATTACTGTAAGATTTCAGAGTATTTCAGGTATTCTTTTGGAGTGACTCATCTTCAATACTTTAAATCGACAATACTCATTAAACAATTTGTCATTCATGTCCCCTCACTGAAGTGGCTTATTATGAATATGTTATCTTTGTAAATATCAGTATTTTGTGTGAAAACAGTAAAAAATCTAAATATTTTCCAATGTGAAAAAATTTGTTAAATAGATTAGCAAATAATTCAAAACTATACTACTTCTATTCAAAATGTATCTTCCACTTAATGAATTGCTGATTTTAGAATGATCTAAAAAAATATTGCACTTTATTTCTCATTTCTAGAAAAATTTCTACTGATTTTATACAACAGATGCAAAAATTATTTTATTGTATATAATTCATTTGTAATTATATATACTTCTCTATCAAATGTATTTCTGACAGGAAGAAAGACTCCATTTGACTTGGCATATAAAAAACCAAGTTCTCTGCTTACAGTTGTACATGTTTTATGATTGGAAGAATCATTCACTAATTTGATTCTGGCTTTTTATGTTTCAGTTCTCAATTTCCCCCCCTACTCCACATGCTTCTTTTGCATTAAGAGGACATTTTCCATATGAGGACTCAGTCTCTGGCCCTGCTTCTGTATGTCAAAATGCTGAGTTACTTTTCAGAGTGAGCAGTAGCAACAGTTTTCCTGGAAGTCATTTCTACATTTTCATGACTAACATATCTACCATGACTTCTGTGCCTAACAATATCTAACTGTATAGAAAATGACTACAAACCACTAGAGTATATCTCTGGAACCCAGACACAGTATAGTCTCAACTCAACATCTGTCTAGTGAAATCTCCCAGCAGTAGTTGTCACTCTAATGCCATAATAGAAAAGAGAAAGTATCATGAATGTGAGAAGACTGAGTGGAAAAAGTCATTGGTATTCATTAACTATGGGTAAATTTTTTTTGTTTCAAATTTTCCAAAAATCATAACCATTGGAACACATTGCCAAGGCCTCTTTATGGGACGTGATGTATACTAATTTTCATGATATCATTACTCTCTAGTGCTATTTCACATAAATTATTTGATTCAATAATAACAGAAATATTTGAGTTGTAAACAAGTTTAGTCTCTAAAATGAGAAGAGAAAACTGAGAAAGAAAGAGATGAAAAAATCTTTCTCAAGATTACAACTAGAACCCAGGCAACTTGAGTCAGAAGTTTGCTCTCCTATACCTCTCAGGCATTTTTATTTGGATAGATAAATGTGACTTCAGAAGGTGTCAGTGTCTATAATTGGTCTTGTATCTAATCAGCTTACCCAGTGATTGTTTTAAGCTTCATTTAGGTTTTTATTCTCTTTACTCACACAAAACTGAATGGTGTGTAAAGCCTGAATTTGGCCTTATCCTAAGCAATCCTTTTATCTTTAACAGTGATAACAACTAGAAGAGTGGCAGACAGAAAGCTAGTTCAATGAAGAGCAGAATCAATTTTAGGATACATTTTGGTATAGAGCAATGTAAATAAAGGAATTACAGATACATGCATCAGCACAGATAAACCTAATGAAGATAATATTTATCATTAGAAGGAAATTGTGAACGTTTTTACACAGTATGATTCCATTTATATGAAGTTCAAAATATACAGTATGTGGGTGTATGTGTATGTATGTGTGAAGAAAGCAAGAAAATGAAAATGATAATCACAAAATTTAGAGTAGGTATGGTACCCTAAATGGTATGGTACCTTGAATCATAGAAGGGCACAAAGGGAACTCCAAAGTCATTGGTGCTACTTATTTTATCTTTCTTTCTTATGCCTTTGAAATATATTTAAATATCTTAGCTATTAAGTATTTAATTAAAACAATCAACACATTTCAATGGGATTAGAAATAACCAGGTAGATAGTAGAATAGTTTCAGTGTGAGAAAGACCAAGCCAAAAGTATATAAACAAGAGTAGAAGAATCAGGTGAAGTTGGAGGCTTGAAGAAAAAGTATTCAAGCTGGACATTTTTATTCTGTGGATGGCTTCATGGAAGAGCACATCTAAATGTAGGTCAGAATTTGTGAGTGTGGACTCATTGAAAAGGCCAAGTGAGGTAAATGCATTGATGGCCAGTGTCCAAGTTGAGTCAAATCTCCTCAATACAGAATGAAATAAGAATAGCTCTATGATTAGTACTGTTGGAGTGGCAAGTGTTTGAGGGCAATCCAGGGAGCTAGAGGGCTGATACTGCAATGTTTGGCAGCATTTCAGGCTTTTTCAGCAGATATATGTCAGACTTTTACTATCAGCCAGAAATTGTGCCAGGCCCTGTACTAAGATATTGAGCAAACAGCCACATGGATACTGTGATCTTCAAAAGTACAAATTCTCTTGCCCTTCAGGAAACATGCTTCAGAATAAGAGATGGAGAACACAATAAAAATCTGGTTTCTAAAATACAGGGGCAGACCAAAAAAAAAACACTCCAATTTGGCAAAACTGAGTTATAGGATGGAGATCCCAATTACGGGGCAGTTATTATTAAAAACTCAGCAATTGAGGACTAGGACTTTAAGCTAGAATTCCGTTCATTGGTTAAGTAAGGTAAGAAGATTACAGAGACAACAGCAATGTCATAATTGAAGAAGGGAAACCTCTTCTTTGAGTTTATAAACAGAAGGCTAAAAAGGATGATTTTGTCTGGGATTAAAACAAAGAATATGTTGTTATAAAAGACATGTAGGAATGAAGTGGTTTTCTTTGATAAGAAAGAGTTGTTATGCTACTTACATATTTTGTGTGTAGTAATGAGGTTGGGGCAGGAGAATTGAGAGAATGTTATCACAATGAATTGAAACCAACTTCACTTAAAAAATGTAAAACTTTGAATTTAAGTTTAAAAAATCAAATTTATAGGTATTATAAGTGAAAAGATCAGTTTAGCAATATTTCATGTAAATTAGTTGGATATTTTAAGTGGGACACAAGTTAAAAACAATAGTTTATTCATAAGACAATGAAATCAGATCCACAGTGTCAGTAGTCACATCTGCCTCTGTGATTACATAGATTATTTTTTTCTTACGACTATATTAATATAGGAACATTTTTGGTTTATGTTCATTGATGTACTAAATGTTTATCTTATTCAGTGACAGGTGAGGCTATTATAATAATCTACCATAGTTTCTGGTACATAATTTGCTAATATTTCTTTGCACTTTCTTGCTTACTCTTCACATTTCTCTGCCTGGCTCTGTGCCCAGGGTGGCTGATCTTTGTGGACTGTGTCAGTGAGCATTCTGCTTCTGGTTTCTGGTTGCATTTAACTAATAAGAGGTATTAACAGGAGATCAGAAGGCAGGAAGATAGATGAACAGGCATTTAATTTCTTAACTCCCTCCAACCGGGCCACTTTCGTCTCTACCAAAGTCCACAGCTCCTGCCAAGCATCCCTCTCCTACAACTAAAACTATGCTCACTCAGTGGCAGTAACCACTCCGTCTTCTTGCCCCTTCAGGCCTAAAGGAAGTAAGAGCTCTTCTCTGTTGCAAGCCCCAGAATTCTTCACCAATTCTTACTGGTTTTATATAACACTGCCCACACTTTTTAACAGTCCCTTTTAAACCCTCCTCAATTACCCACTTGAAAGTGACATCTAATTCTTTCCAGAATCCTATTTGTTACACAAAATAACCAAAAGTTATTATTTGAATGAAGTTTACTTTTAAGATTAAATGAGATAGCATCCCTGGTTTATTTGCATTGGTCAACCTACACCTGAGGTAACTATTTAGTTCTGGAAGTCAGTTTCAACAGGAAAGATGTGTAATATGGTAGATGAAAGAAGGGACCCCAGAACCCCCCACTGACATACCAAAAGCACAGGCAAAATTTTACTTTTTTAATAAAAGGCAAAATATTTTTAATGCTTACAATTATCCAGTGATAAAATAGCAACTCTTTGAAGTATTGCATACCCTTTCATTGGAAATGTTCAAGCAGAGGCCCAATTACCATTGTCAGGGCTGTCTGAGGAATATTGCCATATTAGGTACAAGTTAAACTTCATAAGTTCTCAGATCTCTTATTATTCTGAGTTGTTTTTATTTTAAGGGACCATTTGCATGTTCTCCTAGAACAGACTACAGAACAGCATTCTCCCACTACAGAAATGTGGGAGAATGCTCCCAATAACACTAATCATAATATGATATAATTCAAGCTTTTGAGCATAAAAATCCAATTCCTAGGTTACACAATTGCAAGGTTAGAGATATTTCAATACCTCATTGTTTTCCATACCATGTTGACTCTTAAAAAAATAAGTAGACTATATCACATTATATTAAAAGAGTATAGAAACCAGGAGGTGGAAGACAGTTGGAAATTTGCAGGTATTGAAGGAAAAGGGAGAGGAAAAAACCTAATGTTTCTGTTACATTATTACAAAGTCAGTGATTTCATACCTTGGTTTTAAATATTTATCAGATTAATAGTGATTTTCTAAAATTTGGATTCGAATTACACATAGTATTTTTCTTTTCTTTAAAATGTGGACTCATTTGGCCTTGTATCTAACTCTTTTAAACTCCATATGCCAAATCCGAGAAACATAGAGTTCAGTGTATGTTTTGAACAAGTGTGTTTCTAACCTCATGATTTAGGGAGGAAACCTGCCTTCTCTTGCTGTCAAAAGCAGCATTCTTTTTCTGGGTTTATGCAGTGAACTTATGCAAGAATTCAATATCACCTAAATCACTGGGGCATGCTGCCATCAAGTTAAAAATAGTATTTTACACAATAGTGCTTTCTTTCAAAAAAAATGAGAAAACAATGAACTTACCTTACATTATGGGGAGACTCTTAAGAACTAGAATCAATGAAAGAGATCAAGGTCTGTCTAGTTGCAGTTATAAAACCTATCAGCCTCTTAAATATCCCAAGTGTCAAAAATGAGGGAAGGTAGACAGCTTTACCTCTAGAGATATTGTGACCTTTCTCACTGGGTGCTTCCCTTTGCCTTCATGAAATCCAGGTCGGAGATGTCTGGAACTGCAACCTTTTAAAACTAAAGCACATCTTTTATTACTTAACTCAGGGTCCCTGAAATACAGTCTTGTGTGATATTTCTCTGTGAGTGCTAATTTATGATTGTTGTTTTGATAGAAACCTGTCAGGTCATCTTCTCTCTCTCTACTTCCTCTACAATGATTTATTGGTAGGAAGAAGATGCAATTGCAGTGGCAACTTTTTCCATTTAAGCTTCACAGATATAGTGCACACAATTTCCAGTGATTAAACAGAATGCAACTGACAGACTGCTGGCCGGCAAACTTTCATTACTGAATCATGGAGAGGAGACGACACAATTTTTAATGGCATTGACTTTTTCTTTCTTGGTTATTTAGGTGACAAGTGATTACAATTTTGGCATCTCCAACCTTATCCCCATTTGGACATAGAAAAACCATCTAAGTTGGCACCCCAAATGTCAAACCTTGATAGGCAGCTTTAGTTTCAGAGTGATGGATGGTCAAATGAGAGATCCTACCAATAAAGTATGTTTGGAGAAGTATGCAGGGAAAACTTCAAGTACTTACCCAAACTCTACCTGATGCTTTTTGGGAACAAATACTGTGTTTAATTATTTTTCACAGAAGAAAATGAGTCAGACACATTTTAACACATAGATAACAAGGGTTGGATTAATAATAGATCTTACGTCTACCCCTAACCTTCAGTCCATTTGTGTTTCTGCCTAAGTGCTTTTAGTTACTGGCAGAGCCAACGAAGGTATTGGCCTAAAATGGGCAGAGGCAGAATTTAGGGGTACATGCCTATGGAAATTCAATTTGATTTGATGCAAGTCCTGTTAATGCATTATGAACCAGGATCTCAGGAATTAAATTTAAGGAAAGTTGTCCCTGAGTTTCTGTTGCTGCCTTGATCTCCAGTGCTTAACGAGCCTTCACTGCAAATTTTTAGATATCTAACTTTAAAGGGCTTTGCTTGAAAATTAGAATTAATATTTTTGACTATTTGGAGCTGCCAAATGATTTTCTTAGGCATCTAGTTACCCACAGAGATTTTAGGCAAGTAGGCCTTATTCTTCTTTGCATCAGGGTAGGAATATTGAAAGGCCATTGAAAAATATTTTTAAGTGTACACATTTTAGAAATTGTAATTTAACAATATGATTCACCTCGGATTTTCTAGGCATCTGCTGTGTTTATGTTCTCTGTTAGGTATGGACATAAAGGATAAAAACTTTTAACTAGGTAAATAGTTTTCTTTTTTCCCCTCAAGGAAAACATTAATAATTGTAGAATAAAAAAGAATGCTATCAGTTCTATAATAAATATACAATCCATGTGCTCTGTTATACAAGAGGAGAAAAAATTATTTCCATGTATCCACACACCAACTCACCCAAACCCATTATTTTTTCTTCGAGTATTGAGGAAAATTCCACATATCCTATCTTAGAAGAATAAGAACATGTCCCTAGTTGGACACTAAGGTGATTTTAATCTGTGGGAAGTTAGCCAGGGTGCAATGACTAACTGAATACTCCAATAGTAATATGCATGAATATGAATTTGTATGAGCAAAGTTTCCCCACATCAATCCATACAAAGAGGTATGTGGTTAAACATTGTGGATATTATCTCCAAAAGACTTAGTCATCTAAGTAGTTAGTGGACAAAGTCCTGTTCTTTACAGAGTATTATAGGCCAAGTAAATATAATTATATTCAATAGAAATGGTATTTATAATTTCAACTCTAGTTTTCACAAAGGTAAATGGGCATATGAACAATATCTTAACTGAGAAAATGGGACCTGGCTTCACATTTCTAGGTCATACATACTTAGAAAAAAGGAGGATTTATGACTTTAAAGGTTAACATATCTGTTTCTTATATGGGATTAATAGTGAATTCTTTTGAAACATGCTAGGATTCTATCTGGAAGGAAGAAAGCCGTATTCACTCTAAGACATGCAAAGTTTATAATCCCCCTTTGGTTTCCTAGCCCCTGGTTAACGTACTGGAACAGAAATACTATTGGCGAAGGAGGTTAACTTAGAACCATACTGATGGTTACAAAAATGTCCTTTCCATGATGCCCCTGTACCTCTCTTAATATTAGCCTAGTTAGACTGGACACCTTTACAGTGGAAGGAAGAGAAACAACCAAAAGTACTCAATACTAGCCAAGTCATGCAGACAATGACCAAAAAAGTTTAAGTTCAAAGATGGTACCTAAGCTAGCAATCATAACAATCACCATAACAACAACCAAGTCACTCTGGAGAGATAGTGTTTAATATGTTAATCCTACATTAATCCTACTATTAGGTAGATTGTTTAGACTTGAAGCTAGCATTCACCTCAAGTTGAGGGCAGGGAAAGCTTGAAGAAATTGCCCAAATGACTCCAAACTGTGGGTGGAGAATTGGGATGAGGATATTAAGAAACACAATAATTTTGCATATTATTGGTTCAATTAAAAAAATCTAGCACCTAAATTAAAGTTAAATGCAGAGTTATTTACATGGAGGAGTATTAGTTTAGATAACATTTGTTTTGAACCTGCTGCCGAGACTTCCCACACTGGATAAAACTCTTCAAATGTGGATACATAGGCAAATTTTGGAGAAGAAATATTAGACCCAAATACATCTGGGAAGAATAACTTGAAAGCGGCCTTACTGAGTTATACACAGAAGTTAGATGTGAGAGAAAGAGAGGAGAGACAAAGACAGAGACAGACCAAGAGACACAGAAAGAGAAAGAGGGAGAGAGAGTGTGAGTCATGGGACATGCAGGGGCCTCATTGTGCTAATGAAGTCACATCATAGAGGAGCATCACAGAAAAGATGTCACTCAATCCACCAAAGTAGGCTCACTGTCCTCAAGGACTGGATGAGTGCCAGCACTCTGTCCTTTACTATGATCCTCTCTTGAACCAAATGCCACATCCTGCAAAACTATATGGGCAGGAGAGAAGTTTTGAATAGGATTGTTTTTAACTGAAATGCCTAATAAATGACAGAAATGTCTGACTTTTCCCAGAAGTTAGTATTTGACATAGAAATTGAGATCTATAAAAATAAAGTTTTGTTTTTTGCATAACTGAATTTCTGTGGAATTTATATCTTTTCTGTCCTTTTCCTGGGATTCTTGATCTATATAGGCTGAAGGAGAAAATTCCATTATCCAATAGCACTTATAATTGGAGACACCCAAGTTCCTGTACTTTGATTAAAGATAACTGAGTCTATAAACATTGACAGAAGGTAATAAACACTTCTTCATATCTACTTATATGAATTAAATATTTATTTATATCTACTTATTGCTAACAAGTTTTAGATATTACCAAGAGTTAACACCATTTTTGTGTAAGGGCTGATATTTTCTTTATTTTATAATTTGTTTCCTAGGTATTTATTTTATAATAACACTGTTTTTAATTTATAATTAATTCAACAATATAATTAAACTCAACATTTCTAAACATCTACTATGTGCAAGTTCTCTGCTAACATTTAATATATGCTAGAAACTATGCCAGGTACAAAGGATACAAGGGTAAAAGTTTTCCTCCCTAAATAAGTTACCATTTTAAAATATGCTATTTCATTATATATATTATAAGCAAGTAGATGGAGAGAGAGGTAAAAAGAGATTACAAGAGCCTCGTTATACTGGGGCAGTAGGCAAAGGTCTACTAGGTCTCGCCTTTTCTCTCTGCTACTACTAAGCTGATCCTTGGCATTCTTCCCTGGAACTATGTTTTTTTGAGTATAATCTCTGCTCTCAAAACAACTCATCTTAAGCTTGGTTTTCTTGAATGCCACAATAACTTACAACTAGAGTGAGAGTAATATATATATATATATATATATATAACAGTTAAAGATTAGTTTCATATTAAGTAAATTAGTATAAATTAACAAGTTAATTTCAATGAGGACAGTTTTGATTTTGATCAAAGAACTGAATTCTAATTCCCCACAAACCAAGTGTGGTAGGCTGATTTCTAAAGATAGTACCTGCTACATTCCTATGCCCTGGTTATTCAGTCAAACACTAATCTAAAAACTATATTGAAGGAATTTTACAGAGGTAATTAATCTCAATTCAGTTGATCTTAAAATAAAGATATTATCTTTGTAAGCCCATTGAGACCATTGAGTGACTCTTTTCAAAGCAGAGAGTTTTCTCTGGCTGACAGCAAAAAAAGGACGTCAGTTAAAGATGATACAAACAGATGGAGAGATATACCATGTTCTTGGATTGGAAGAATCGACATTGTGAAAATGATTATACTGCCCAAAGCAATCTACATATTCAATGCAATCCCTATCAAACTACCACTGGCATTTTCCACAGAACTAGAACAAAAAATTTCACAATGTGTATGGAAACACAAAAGATCCTGAAAAACCAAAGCAATCTTGAGAAAGAAAAATGGAGCTGGAGGAATCAGGCTCGCAGACTTCAGACTATACTACAAAGCTACAGTAATCAAGACAGTATGGTACTGGAACAAAAACAGAAATATAGATCAATGGAGCAGGATAGAAACCCCAGAGATAAACCCATGCACATATGGTTACCTTATCTTTGATAAAGGAGGCAAGAATATGCAATGGAGAAAAGACAGCCTCTTCAGCAAGTGGTGCTGGAAAAACTGGAGAGCTACATGTAAAAGAATGAAATCAGAACACTCGTTAACACCATAAACAAAAATAAACTCAAAATGGATTAAAGACCTAAATGTAATGCCAGACACTCTAAAACTCTTAGAGGAAAACATAGGTAGAACACTCCATGACATAAAGCACAGCAAGATCCTTTTTGACCCACCTCCTAGAAAAATGGAAATAAAAACAAAAATAAACAAATGGGACCTAATGAAACTTAAAAGCTTTTACACAGCAAAGGAAACCATAAACAAGATAAAAAGACAACCCTCAGAGTGGGAAAAAATACTTTCAAACAAAGCAACAGACAAAAGATTAATCTCCAAAATATGCAAGTAGCTCATGCAGCTCAATGTCAAAAAACAAACAAACAAACAAACAACCCAATACAAAAATGGGCAGAAGACCTAAATAGACATTTCTCCAATGAAGGTATACGGATTGCCAACAAACATATGAAAGGATGCGTAACATCACTAATTATTAGAGAAATGCAAATCAAAACTACAATGAGGTATCACCTCACACAGATCAGAATGGGCATCATCAAAAAGTCTACAAACAGTAAATGCTGGAGAGGGTGTGGAGAAAAAGGAACCCTCTTGCACCATTGGTGGGAATGTAAGTTGATACAGCCATTATGGAGAACAGTATGGAAGTTCTTTAAAAAACTAAAAATAGAACTACCATACGACCCAGCAATCCCACTACTGGGCATACTCTGAGAAAACCATAATTCAAAAAGAGTCATGTACCACAATATTAATTGCAGCTGTATTTACAATAACCAGGACAAGGAAGAAACCTAAGTGTCCATTGACAGATGAATGGATAAAGAAGATGTGGCACATATATACAATGGAATATTACTCAGCCATAAAAAGAAATGAAATTGAGTTATTTGCAGTGAGGTGGATGGACCTAGAAACTGTCATACAGAGTGAAGTTAGTCACAAAGAGAAAAACAAATATGGTATACTGACACATATATATGGAATCTAAAAAAAATAATAAAATAAAATAAAATGTTCTGAAGAACCTAGGGGCAGGACAGGAATAAAGACACAGATGTAGAGGATGGACTTGAGCACATGGGGAGGGAGAAAGGTAAGCTGGGACGAAGTGAGAGTGGCATGGACATATATACACTACCAAATGTAAAATAGATAGCTAGTGGGAAGCAGCCGCACAGCACACGGAGATCAGCCTGGTGCTTTGTGTCCACCTAGAGGGGTGGGATAGGGAGTGTGGGAGGGAGAGGCAAGAGGGAGAGGATATGGGGATATATGTATATGTATAGCTGATTCATTTTGTTATACAACAGAAACTAACACATCATTGTAGAGCAATTATACTCCAATAAAGATGTTTAAAAAAGAGAGATTTGGAGCATGAAAAGGATGGCTTTGAAAATGGAGGTGGATACGTGCCAATGAATGTAGCAGTGCTAGAATCCTAGGGCAACCCCAAGCTCACAGGTAGCAAGGAAACAAACACCTTAGTTCTATAACCATGAGGAACTGCATTCTGCCAACAATTTTAATGAGCTTGGAAGTGGATTCTCCACCAGAGCCTTCAGATATGGTCTCAGGCCAGCCAATAACTTGAGACCAGAAAGAAAGAACCTATCCATAGCATGCTAGCTTCTGACCTACAGAAGTTTGAAAAGTTTGAGTTTTAAGCCACTGTTTGTGGTAGTTTGTTATACATCAGTAGAAAACTAATACACCAGGAAATCTTATTCAATTAAATTAGAAATGCCGAAAGTCAGTCTCTTCACATACAAAATGGAGGAAGTTAGAGGACATACAGGTTTATTGTGATACTTGAATGGGTGAGGAAAAAATGCTTAGTAGAGAGTGAAATCTAATGCAAAGATTATTGTCATTATGAATAGACCATCCGCAGGGCGTAAATAGTGGTATTCAGAGTCTAGTTTTGCCTATAGCTGCTGCTAATTTTCACAATGACTAGTCATATATTCCATTCTATTCCTGTTTGGGGGTCCTTTTGTGCAATCCTGTGGGATTCCTATATATTTATTTGAGCCTTCCAATTAGAATTGCTATTTCTTTAAGTGTCTAACAAGTATGTATGTTAAAATTTTTAATCTCCTTTTTGCATTCCTCTTGAAAAGTTTTTAATAGTGATTTTGTCCATTCTTATTTCTATTCAGGTAGTTAAGGACACAGTCAGTCCTGGTTTTCTGTATCTTCAGCAGACAAATTAGGCTTATACAACTATGGATAAACCAATTTATCATGAGACCTTCCATAGTTATGCAAAGGATGGGCCGATTCCCCTTATATCTTTACATAGAAATCTACCATGTTCACAGCTGACTTCATGGAAGCTGATTTTTCTCTACAAGTAGACATTAACATTTTTCAAAGGTTTCTGGTGGTAGGGTACAAAAACAATGAGAGTGGGATGATGATTACCTGATGTAGGAAGGACTATATATTCAAACCGGTATCCTGACTCCATGTGAAAAGTATAATATTTGACAGCCTTGGCAAGTTTTTTTAAATATTATTTCATAAATATTATATTCTACTTATATGCCTCACAAAACAGCATACATATTTTATTATTGTAAATATTGAATCAATCTGTTTTAGTCTAAAAATGTAAAATTAGAACATTATAAACATATGTGTAAAACGGTTTGGATTGAGTCAAAAGTGTTGATCCTGCTTCTTGAGAGGAAATGAAGTGATTCTCAATACAGATCCCATTCAGCATAGCCAACTGACTTCATTCTTGTTCATCAAGTGATTTTATTCATATATATTATTTCTAGAAACATGTGACTAATTCCACTAATCCAAAAGTATTTTTAAAATCATGTGTGCTGAACTTCTATCCCAAATATGGATAATATATCTATTTCTAAATAATGCTTGGAAATAACCCTCTAGGGAATGAGGAGCAAACGTTGGACCATTTGTATTTTCTCTTCTTAAATTAATCTTGTGTTTGTAAATTTGAACATTCTCTAAATTAGAACAAAATATCTGAGTGCTTTTAGAATGTTAAATCTTAACCAAAATATTCCTATAGATTCCCAAATGTCTCTCTATATTTTCAGAAACTGTCTGAGGAGACAGAGACATATCTTCAAAAGCTCTGTGACCTGTAAGACTGCTAGACCTTTGAGAGATTGTAAAGTTATACCACAAAGAAGCAGACACATATCAAGAATGCCTAGACAGCTGGTCTGCCCTATTTGCCAATTACTGTGTCTGAGATTGCAGTCTGGCCATCATGTACAGAATTGCTGTGCCTGATATTATCTTTTATAGTGTGACAGTTTTGAAAAAGTTGGCCTAATAGTCAATTAAATTTCCAACTGTGAGAACTCATTGATTTGACGAACTTATATCATCGAGCTTATTCTCTGATTTATTTCACAATTTCTTGCTGATTGGCAATCATTAATTCCATGTATTATTGAATTTCTTCTGGCTGCAGACTCAGTTTTCCAATTTGGAGGAGGCTAACTAACCCATAAAACCTAGGACCCAGGATTATCTTGGTTTACATTAAATGGGAAGGCATGATTATGAGGTAAAAAATGTGAAACAAGAGAAAGTAGTACAAATATTCGTCTTTGAACGTTTACATAGTTCAGTGGAAAAAGGATATAGCTATCATTTTCTTGACATCATGCCACAATATTTTTCTTGCGTGTCTGAAACTAGGCACTGATTAGTATTTTTTACAGTTGTTCCAGTAAGTTTTCATCTCTATGTGTTTTTCTGCTGCTGTTTATATAAAGAAGCAAAACATATGCAAATAATATTCAAAATATCAATTGCTGATGACCCTGAAATTGTGAAAGGCAATACTACATTTGATTATTCCAGCATTTCAACTGCATTTACTGCTGTGGACCAATGCAGAAGAAATATTCGCTCAAGAGTTCTTCAATTATTATCCATATTTCCTACTATTTGGAATGAAAATGGTGGATTAATTACATTGATAAGGGAAGGAGAATGACTTTTATCTCCTTGTGTTGTCCCTTCCTAGCCCAGTGGCTGCTTATATTTTAATTTGAATGAATGAGCAACTTTCACACCAGAGAAAACTTATCATTACACAAGAAAATCATATATAATAAGAAACCAAAAAGAACTCTCCTTAACCATCACTGATACCACGTAGGACATATCAACGCTGGATGGTTGCATACATTGCTTGTTCACATCACTTTTCTTTTGAAAATTCATTTTCTGTGGGGTAAAATACTAATTTCTTTTTTTAAAAATTTTTATTGCAGTATAGTTGATTTACAATGTTGTGTTAGCTTCTGCTGTACATCAAAGTGAATCAGTTATACATATACATATATCAATTCTTTTAATGACACTAAAACTCTTTCATAGGCTAGTACAAACATACCATATTTCTTTTTTCAGAATTGAATCAGCAATTTACTCCTTTTTCTGACTCTTCTGTAACTTATGACCTTCCAAATGCCTCATTTACTTTATACTGTCTTCCTAATACCTTTGTTAATGGTGTTTCTTTGATCTGTAGAGCACTTTCTGTCCATCTTTTGCCTATTTCTTCATGTGATAGTCTTAAACTACTATTTCAAGATAAAAATTTAAATACTACTATCCATCTGAAGCTTTCCCTAATTCCTCAAGGCAGAATTTTTTGTGTGATCCCATCATATCTACAGACATCCATCATTAAGATCATTCTGTATTATATACAATTTTCTATTTTTTTTGGCTCATTCATTAGAAGAAAGAGTCTTTTTAGGTCAGGAACTATGTTTTATTCATCTTGTGCACTTTTCTTTATCAATTATTGTGCAAACAAACCCTTTCTAACAGTAAGACATAAGATCCAAAGGTACAATTGCATGAGTAATACAGGGACTTATTTCTCTTGCCTGATATAGTCCAGCTGGCCAGGTGGCTGTGCTCTGTGAAATCATTAAGGGACCAAGGAATTGTTCATTTCTTTATTATGCTTGCTCCATGACTGTGGCTGATGGTGGCTCTTATCTTCTTTCCTTTCTGAAGAAAGGAAAAAGAGGCAGTACTTGGAAAGATTTTTTTATATATGAGCTGGAAGTTGCACACAATATACACACAATAATTTATGCTCACATCTATTGGTTTAAATTCGGTCTCAGGGCTATACTCAGCCACAAGATAGACTAGGAAATGTTAGTCAGGTGGTCAGGCGCCAGCCAAAATCCTGATGTGTGGGCTGGATTTTATTGATAAAAAGAAGGACAGGATAATGGATACAGGGGAATGATTAGCAGTCTTTCCCAATGTATCCAAATGGAGTATTTGGCATATAATAGGAGGTGAGTGGTTATTGTTTAATAAGTGAATGAATGAACAAGAGAATGGAATTGCATATGGAAATTAGTATAAAAAGGAGACTATATTTTCTAGATATTTAAAGAAATATTAAACATTGAGCAGTCTCTATACCTTAGAATTTGCAATATTTCATGTGAATACAATTATAGTGATTCATTTCAACGGGACTTACTTATATGTGCCAAAACCTTACCTGCCAAAACAATAAGATCTCTCAAAACTAAAAGGGTTTTGTATTTGTATAATTTTGTATTTTGTTGGAATGACCTAGTTTAGGCAAGATATTGAACATTTCATGGCACTGTAGGTATTTTGTATTTAGCATTTTGAATGTCATCTTAATTAACTTTAGTGGAAACTGAGAAGGTGAGAGATACTACAAAAATCTAGAAGTTTCTAAAATCCAACTAATAAATGAATAATTTGTTTTCTCCTTCTGAGAATAAAGAATGATTATATGACCTTAATTATGCATTAATTATATACTTTAGTTATAATTACCTAAGCATTTATAAATCTACTCTATTATATTATAATTGGAATATTAAGATTTTGTGATCACTTGAGGTACTCTTAAAACAGCTTACTTTTCTGCCTTGATGAAGTCAGGTGGGGAAGTAAATGCAGATAATTAAATAAACTTACTTTAAAACGCTTTATTTTTAAATAAGAATCAAAACAAATATACCTGTGATTTGTAGTATCTATAAACACTAGATGGAGCTCTATCACTAATGCCAATAGTAATACTAATACTAATATACAATATATATGTATGTGTGTGTATGTTTGAAAACGCATATGCACATTTAGGAAGGAACCTATCCTACAGATATTTTGAAAGTCAGAATGCAAATATGGAACCTGGGAATGATGAAGCATTGTTAAGGACCATTTCTTGTTAAAGATTACATTAACAACAGTCTTTGGTTTTTTTCCATACCACTTTCACCCTCTTCAAATTCATGATTGTTTATTATGTGAAAGCACAGGAATATACTAGTAGGAAAGGGTAACTTTTCTTTAAATCCCTGGATTATTTTGTTGTTCATAATGAGCTGTGTATTTTCAAGACACTGCAGGGACACTTAAGATATTGACAAAACACAGTAGTATATGGTAAGTAAAGAATATCCGTTTATATGCAGAGAAGCCAATTAAATAGGCAAAATGCCTATATATTTTGTTACTCAAGACATAATATAGAACCAACAACAAACTCCAATATTAACCTATAGAAAATTCCAGAATGGAAATTTACTGCCTCAATTTTTTTTTTTTTAATTTTCATGACACAGTAATGTTTTTCCCGCTAACAAAGATATTAAATGTTTCTGAACAAAAATTTACCTTTCTGAACTTTTTCTTTAGTTATTTTCTCTAAGTATTCTTCATTCACCTAATCAAATAGAAAAATACTGGGACAATTTTGGTTGTAGAGTCAAATATGGATTATCTATCCAAAAAACGAACACATTTTCTTTAGTTATCAGCCTTTATCTAGTCTTCCTTTCTTATGATGTACAAGAGTTTTGCTAAGTTCCTGAGTGTCCAAATACAGATTAAATTATCCAACCTTCTTTTGATAAACAGGCCAATGAATAAATTATTTCCATGATGTACATATGATGTGTGCAACTTCCATGCTGTGACCTTAAATGTAGGTCTTATGACAGCCCTCTCCCTTTTCTAGTCACTCTGCTTGATTGTTTCAATGCAGATACTTGTTGGAGCTGGAGCAGAGTCCTTGAGTGGAAGAAAGTGGTGTCATCAGATATAAGACACTATAATCCTGACAGCATGAATTTACCATACGTAGGTTGGATTGCTTTTGACCAGATGATAAACTGAGACAGAAATAAAATACTGTTTCCTATAAGACACTGTTATTTCAATTTTCTTTGTTGTTAAAGCTCAATCAATATCTTAATTATTATATATTCCTTTGTTTTAGAAGCAGTTCTTAAATAATTTGGTTCTATTTTGTGATCACATTGATAAAAAAAAAAAAAGAATCCATTCAGTGCTTATTATTTACTTTTCTAAGCCCATAGAACAAATGTAGGAAAAAAAGGACCTCAGAGGACACCTAATTTGACTCCATTTATAGAGAAAAAAATTAATTTAAAAAATAAATTTTTTTTCTTACCAAGTGGATTAGAGAACAGATTTGGAAATCATAGAGAATGTGGTTGAGTTATCGCTCTTCCACTGACTGTATGTTTTGAGGCAAATTTACTGGACTCTGAAAGCCTTAGTTCCCACACCTGTATATTGGAAATAGGAACTTTTCCACAAAGTACTGGTGAGGATTAAATGAGACAACTAAAGTAGTTATCATAGACCCTGACAAATCACAGGCACTGAAAAAATGTTAAACATTACAGAGTCATCATGATTTTCATCAAAAATTTAAATTATTTCTGCCACTACTATTACTTGGAAACCATCTAATATCACACACAAAAGAGATATCTTGCCAATGCCAAACTCTAAACCAGCTATCATCTCAGATCTTTTGAATATTGTTTACTCTTCTCAATAAAAATAAAAGTCCTAATAACTTGGCTTATACATTGAAATTATGATCAGGATTATCATCAAGATCTGGCTAGTTTAAGAGATCCAATTCTTTTTAATTGTAGAATCATAACAGTTGTGATAATTCCATGTTAGAATTCATAAAAACATATATGTTCTTTTACCTCTCAATAACCCTAAGTAGATATATCTTCATAAAAATGAGTAAACAGGGAAAATAAAATCAACTTGAAGCCCATGTATGAAAAAGCACTGAGGCATAAAAGATTGAAGACTCAGAGGTAAATATTTTCCTCTGAAGTAGATAGTTTGCAAATAACAGATGTTAATCATAGTATTTAATTAAAAATTTAAAGTAAGATAAAATGGACACTGAATCCGTGAAGCAAGATTAACCCACTTTCAGAAAGCAGAATGAGATGAGTAAACCTCATAGAAAGAAGTTCTTCTAGGGACTTCCTTGGTGGTGCAGTGGTTAAAAATCTGTCCGCCAATGCAGGGGACAGGGGTTCGAGCCCTGACCCAGGAAGATCCCACATGCCAAGGAGAAACTAAGCCCGTGCACCACAACTGCTGAGCCTGCACTCTAGAGCCCAAAGCCCGTGCACCACAACTACTGAGCCTGCGTGCTACACCTACTGAAACCTGCACACCTAGAGCCTGTGCTCCACAACAAGAGAAGCCACCGCAATGAGAAGCCCACGCACCACAGAGAAGAGTAGCCCCCATTCGCCGCAACTAGAGAAAGCCCTCACGCAACAACGAAGACCAAATGTAGCCAAAAATAAATAAATGAAATAAATAAATTTATTTTAAAAAAAGTTCTTCTAAATAACTATTGAGTCAACAGTTATGCTAAACAAAAAATACCTATAATCAATGAAAGAATGAAAATCACTGTTATAATTTATTGAAAAATTTGTGAAAAGTAAAACATTGTATAAGTAATAGAAAATGTAGAACATCAAATAATTTATTATTAAGTAAAGAAAAAACAAAAATTAGTTAACTCATCTTTTACTTCCCAAAAAGTGAAAAAAAGAAAAACCAAAACCCAATTGACCTAAGGAAGCAAAACTGATAAAATCTTAAATTTGAGGATATTGATAAAAACAATCATAAAAATAAAAACAATATAATAGTCCCAGGTCATATATGTATATGAACTGAATAAAGCCTTACAAATCAAATCAAGGAAAAATATAAAATAACAACAAAATAAGAAAAAATGGTGGCTATAATGAAAGTTAGTGTGGATGTCCGTAGTATGTACATTATAAAGAAAGAGTAAAATTCCAAGTTTAACATGGCTCTCATCTGCTTTAATTGCAACTCCCTGACCTGCCCCAGTCACCTTCTCTCCCTTTCTCTCACTACAATACAGATGTGTAGGCTTCCAGGCTGTTCCATAAATAAATCAGTCACTCTTCAGCCTCAGGGCCTTTGCATTTTGTTTGCTGTCTGGATTGCTCTGCTCCTGCATGTCAACCAGATTAACTTTCTCTCTTTGTTCTGGTGTCTGTTCATATTTTATCTTACTAGAGAGGCTTTCTTCAGCTGCTTTATATAAAATAATCCCCTTATATGCCTATTACTCTTTGTTTTCTTGAAATAACACTATTTTTCTTCATAACACCTATTGCATAGCATGCTATATATTTATTTGTTTGTGCTGCCCCCCCTTAAAATGTAAGAAAATGAGGGCAGTTATTTATTTTCTTACTCAATGTTGTTTCTGTAGTATTGAATATGCTAATGAATGAAATAATTATATATTTAATTAACATAAAAATTTCATCAAAATAGATGGCTATCTGGAAAACACAAATTATCATAATTCATTCAACAAGAAAGAGCAAACTCTCATGTATCAATCTTAGAAATCATTATACATAGTTCAAGACAGGACTTGTGGGGATTAAATGAGATATCTGAAACATTTAGCATAGAGTTTTTACAAGTTATAGACACTAAAAAATTGTTAAACATCACAGAATCATCTTGATTTTCATCCTTTGGTAGTAGGAACTCTCCAACCCCTCTTTGGCCCATCTAGGAAGGAATTCACTTACCATTAGCTTCAAAAATATCCAGGTGCTAGGCACCTAGTGTTGTAACACAGCTTCTGTAAATACCTAGCATTTTAACCCCTACTATGTGGTACACAAATAGTTTGCTAATCTACCAATAGCCTTTATCTCAGTCTACTCTATTAAAAAAACAAAAACAAAAACCTACATGAGGAGGTCTCATTATATCCAATACTGCCTGGCCCCGTCATCATTCTCTCTGTGGGGTGATGAGAAGATTGGGAGATTTGTGGCTTCAATTGCTGAAATGTAAATTTCTCTTATAAAACCTATTCCCTAACCCATTGTTATGAGACTGTGGACACAAGCCAAGTTCCATGATACATGGTAAACTAAACAGGAGGTGATGATTGTCCTCCCCTACCTTAATTGATATTTTTTTTACCTTAAAAAATTGTATTAATTTTTAAATGAGATTAATTAATAATTAAGGTTAGAACATTGACCATGTGGAAAATGAATATGCAGAAATTAATGGTATTTCATATTAGAAAAATTCAAATAGAATAGACAATGCTTACTTGATTGTCTCTTTAAAAACTAACTGCAGCTAAGTCAATTGCAGAATAAAAGAAACTCATTTCTTATCTATTTTTAAATTCTATTAAATTTAATTATTTTAAAAAATCATTCTCACAACAACCTTTATATACTAGGCAGTGCTTGAGGCATTCTCCTATAGTCCAGAAATCAATAAAGAGAGCATCTTCTCTATTTCTGTTTTGTGTGTGTGTGTGTGTGTGTGTGTGTGTTATAGCTTGAAGAGGGAGGCTGGGATGAATCTTGCTGCCTAATAAACTGTAGGAAAAAGTGTAGTCTAACCAAAGGAATAGGCTATTTAAATCTCTTCTTCAAGTTTTCTTAGACCATTTTTTAGCTTTAATATGTCTGTTGGCAGAAACCCTAGAACTATATGACTTTGAGTTTTAAATGATGCATCCTCAAGATTCACTAAACAATTATTTGCTACTTATTACATACTAGATGTTTTACTAGGTTTCATCACATGTGTTTTCCTGTATAATAATATGTGCAATGGACCTTGAGAAATTTGGACTGAGTTCTATGAGAGGAATGTCCATACAACTAATGGAATGTCCTATGGCTAATTAACAATACTCCCTGTTTCCATCTCCAGCAAATATTTATTATGTGTCTTCTACATGATAGACTTGCAGAATCCAGGAGCAGTGATGGGAAAGGTGGGTTTAGGCAGACACATCAGCCACTTTGTTCACTCATATCATTTGTTTACATATAGCATTATTTCTGATTAACTGGTTGTTAAATTTTTTAAATATTATCTTTGCCACCAAAATCACTAGAATTAACTATGGAAGTCAATAAGATGACAAATATAACAAACAGTTGGCTTCATATTTTCCACATTTAAAGAGGTTTTTAGTTTTAGCATACTTGACAGTATCATGATGTACTAAGTCATTTAACCATTGAAGAAACATTTGATTATGGATTATTTTCTATAAACAAAAATTTTGGTCTTCTGAGAAGAATACTAATGCTACTAAAGTCTTGCTATGAGGACCACTACTATTGATACTACTTATACATTTACTAGTGTTAAACTATGCAGTCCTCAAATGACTTCCTGATATGTACTTTAAATAAAACCAAAACTTCTAACCATGGCCTATGAGACTCAATATGACCCAGTCTCTGATTGCCTTCCCTAACTAATCTTTATTTACCCTTCTTACTGTTTCAATATTCTTAAACCATAGTTGCCTATCTCAGTGTTTTTGTACATGCAGTAATGTTACTTTGGAATGCATTTCCTCTAACTTTTTACATGGCTACCTCCTTCTCATCAATAAGTTTTAAATTAAATATTAGCTCCTCAGGGAGATTTCTATCCACAATCCTAAATATGATAGCATCCTCTCTTCTCCAAATCACCACTTTATATTTGTCACTGCACCCAACAGTTCCAGAAATTGTCTTTTTTTTTTTTTTGGTTTATTTATTTATTTGTATGTTTCTTGTCTTTTTCTATCATGGGCCTTATGTATTTCTCTAGGGAAGTGATTTTGTCTGCCATTGCTATATCAGAGTCTAAAAGAATGCCTAGCATATACTATACTTGTGTGATAAACTAACATTTGTGCTTATTCTTTGATAGGTAGGTACTGAGATACATACTTTACATGGACTCTTCCATGTAATTTTCTCAACCACCACATTAATCTGTTAACATAATTAATGCCAACTAAATTTTTCCAATAAAAACCCTGAGACATATAAACATAATAAATGTTTATTTATTAAACATAAATAAGTGTCCAAGGTTGCCAAGCTAGTGTAGTCTGGAGCCAACCCTGCCTGACTGCTAAATCTAGCTCTTCTCCAATATCCCATTTACATGGAACTGCCTTCATAAAACATTTAACCTAGTTGGGCATTAAAAAGATAGAAAGAAGGAGAATATTTGCTTGTATATATTTGTAGGATTGTAGGGTGGTTTGAGTTTTTTTGTTTTCTTTTTGTGGTACACGGGCCTCTCACTGTTGTGACCTCTCCCATTGCGGAGCAAAGGCTCTGGACTTGCAGGCTCAGCAGCCATAGCTCACAGACCCAGCCGCTGCATGGCATGTGGGATCTTCCCGGACCGGGGCATGAACCCGTGTCCCCTGCATCGGCAGGTGGACTCTCAACCACTGTGCCACCAGGGAAACCCTGTAGGGTAGTTTTTTGGTATAAGTTTTATAATATGACAATTTCATTCAATTTAATTCTCTTTAATATTATATGCATATTGATCATATCCTCCTTGAAGGTAGAGAGAGGTGTAAAATATTGTTATTATTCTAATATTTATTATTTAGAACATTCTTCATATTTTGAAGATGAATTCCAGTCATTAATTATTCCCTGTCATGTTGCCTTGGTTACAATTATAGTAACTGAAGCTGTCAAATACTTCAGGCAGAGCACGAAGAGTATTGGGACAGATTAACACTGAGTTACATAGAATGAAAACGTAGTCATCTTCCAATTTAAAGCTCTTTCCAAATTCTCCTAAAATGGTTTTATTAGAAAGATATGGCACAAATAAAACACATATTTGGATAACTTCCTTACTAAAAATATTCACTTCAAATTGGTGTCATTTTATTCTACACTAGAACGTCTTGCATTTTATAAATAATCTCATTCAGCCACATTCTCAGATACATTGTACTTTACATGCATTTACAATGGATCTCAATTAGTGTGTTTCTGCTTAGTAAGTAACTATTCAGAACACAGAGTATAATGACAAAGATACCAAATAATTCCACCATAAGAAACCTGAATATACAGTGCTAGTAAATTATACCTATTTTGGAGAATAAGAGTTTTATTTTTTTCCCTCACTCAAGGATGTGGGATACAAAGCATTTTAAAATCCTTAAGGTCTATCAAAAACCTATGCTTGTATACACCAAAGGAAATGAAATTAAGGAAGAATCCATGATAATACTGTTCATTTTTATATATACTGAAAATCTTTAACTGATATTTATTTTTCTGCTTAAGTCATGGTATACCAAAGAAATGCAAGATAGCTGACTTACAAGTGTTTGGTCAGTTTCCAACCATCAGGGTTATAGAGGAACAATACACTATCCACATTATTTTTAGAGGAATTATTTTTATTTTACAGCTAGGATGTGTTTCTTTTTGTGTCATTGTTCATGTCTTCTAGTTCTACTTAGTGCACTGACCTCACAAGATTGTCACAAAAATGAAGTAATCCTGAGTACTGTATTATATAAAATTTTGATTCACAATAGGAGTGTGCATATATACTGTAATAACATTGTTTGAAAACATGCTTCAGAAAATTGTATATATCAGGATAGAAGGATCTTTATATCATAAGAACTCAATCAGTGTTCCTTGACAAAAATCATGGAGCAGATATTTAAATTGGAAGTCCTATCATGGGGATACCCAATTGTATAGCCATGTGAAAATAAAAAAAGACAAAATTATAACCTCTTATTTCAGGGACAATACCCTGGGTGCCTGGACAGGAAACCAAATTGAGGCAGAATGCTGATATGACTGTTTTTCATTCTGATAGTCTAATAACTCTGATTGGTTGTTATTGAGAAGTCGTGTTCAAAGTCCATCCAACTTTTTCTCTTGTGAACTTTCTACTAAAAATACATGGTCATTGATGAAAAAAATACATTCCTTCAAAGTCAAGAGTCATGAGACAAAAGTTTTGAAAATGCCAGCAAAATGCGCTGTGGGAGATTATGGTATAATATGTTCCCATGCATCCTTAGAATGGATAGAAGAGTTATTAACTGTCTATAATTCATGTAGAAACTTTTAGGGTGAGATCTGAATATGGAGTAATGTTTTGCTAAGGTAAGGTCAGATCTCAGCACTTTGCATCTGGACATGTCATTACAGCCGATGCCTTAATCATGAGCACCATACAGTAGAGTAGCAATCTCTCTGTGTCTATCTCCATTCACATTCTAAGCAGAAAGCTCCTCTGGAATCCGGACTAAAATAGGTTCAGCTGCCTATCATTTTAAAGTCAGAGCTTTCACCACATGCCTTCCTGACTCTACTTATCCTTCTCCTTATTCCCTCAACTTTTACTTTATAATACCCACAAAATACCTTTACGACTTATTCCTGGAAACTCAGCCCCCATTGACTTCAGAGTATAATTACTTTGGTGACAATCATGGAGGGCTCCTTTCTATGCCTTTAATAAATTTAAGGCTCTCATGGCAATGGCTTCTCCCTTGTTTATCTTTCCAGGAATGGGGAAAAAATTCTTTTTTTTTTTTTTTTTTACATTTGTTTTTCAGTCTGTATCAAACCATCTGATTTTTTTAAAAATACCAATTGTACAAGATAGAGATTTCTTATTCCTCATACATAAGTAAAATGAAACTCAGAGAAATTCAATTATTTGCCCCAAATCACTATACCTGGATTAACTACAGATCTTTTAATGTTACAATAATGAGAATGTCTATGGATATGAGCATTTTTTTGTTCTAAGAATGATAATCCAATTTTGAAATGATTCTGAAAAACAAAGCATCACCAAGGACAATAGAGAAGATTCTTAATTTATTGTAATTTCTTAATTATTATTCCAAATTTTGTTTAAACTTTATACTGAATATTTTATATTCATAAAATACTTTATAATATTTTATTTTTTTATTTTTTATTTTATTTCCTCTGAGTGAAGTCATCATTCTATTACTGTCCCCTTCCAAACAGTATATGAGATTTAGCAAGTCATATTAAAATCTTCATTCTTGAAATATGCTAGAAAATAGTATGTCTCCTTCCCACTCCACCATTTAAGGAGATTAATTTGCATTAAATTATTAAAAAATACAAGGGTTATTTGATAAGATCTCATTAATTTTTATTAAATATCTAGTTTATGTCTAACCAGGTATCCAGAGACAAGGAAGAAATAAGAAATAAGACAAAGAAGTCCTAAAAATCCTATCTAATAGGAAGCATGTTCTCTGGAGTCATAGATTTTCCCATATTCTTGGCAGTAGAGTTGGAGAAAGGCAACTGTAAACCTAGAGCACTTCATTTCAATATTAATAGATACAAAATGAAAATAAAGTTTTCTTCATAGTGACATTCTAAAAGGTGCTCCTCTGATAAATTCAAGAAAGAAGAAGAAAGAAAACTTTCTTATCCAACAAAAAAGAATGTTTAATCACTGTCAGCCTAAACTAAAATGATTTTTTTTATGTAAACTAGATTATTTTAGAGAAGTCCAAAAGAGGAAAGAGGTGGGACTTCTGGCTATGGTCAAGTGAGGAAGCTGACAAATTTTCTCCCAGAAAAGCAGCTATAAAGTGGAACAAAATTGACAAAAACATCTGTTTTTAAGCTCTGTAAATTGATCAAAGGCTATTTATGAGAAGTATTTATGCTTGAAGAACTGCTGAACTTTGAGTAGTAAGGAAGTATGTAGTGTTCTTGCCTGTGAATACTCTCCATAGTTCAATCAGTGTAGCGGTTTTGCCAGGGCGGAGTAAGCCTGAGAAGATAAGCCTCTTTGTTATTGCTGTCAAAAAGGGAGTGATGAACAATCCCATAACTAATAGTACTATTGATGAAGTAGGTGATATTTGTGGTATGTGAGTAAAGAGTGATAATTGTCCTACTTGCCTGAGGTTGTGGCTAGTTGAGGCCATATGCTTGGTTGAGGCTGCACACAGGCACAGTGGAGACCACAGAGAGCCCAAGCTTCCCACACACTCTTGGTCAACCCTGAGTCTGTGTACATGCATAGAGGATACTTGAAAGGGACCACCAGAAAGAACAAGAGGCATCAGATTGGTATAAAACAACAACAACAACAACAACAACAACAACAAAAAAACTTCTGAAGTTTGAATATGTAGCCTTAACCATGAAAAGATGTATTGAAAGCCTTACTGCTTCAAGGTGGTTGAGCACAATTTTTCTCAAATCATTAGTAGCTACTAAACTACACAGACAGAGAGGTGACTCCTAGGAAGCCTGGATAAAAATAAAGCAATAATTAAAACAAAAATAAACTAAATGTCATCATTAGGGACTACAAATTTTGGGGTAAATAGATTTCAAAGATTTAGTGCAGGCAAGTAACTAAACCTCTAAACCCAAAACAAAGCATACTAGCAAACAAAACCCTAGCAGTTATTTTAAAGTAAAAACAGTAACAGCATGAATCTACAGGTGTCAAAATAGAACTCAGAGTTGCTACAATATATTATATTTTAGGACATTAAGAAACATACAAAGAAGGTAAGTGGAAGAAACAGTAAATAGATGTTGGATTTAGCAGATAAAGACTTAAGAACTGTTATTAAAACAAAGTCAAAGGGCTAAAGGAATCCATATTTAAATAAATTAAAAATAAATTATAACAGCAATGACCCAACAAACACAAAGTCCAAACAAGGACATAGAAATTATTTTTTAAAGGAAATTAGGCAGTTAAAAAATACAATTGAAATTTAAACATTCATTAGAAGGGCTCAATAGCAGAGGTGGCAAAAGAAAGAACTAATGAGTTTGAGGATAGATCAATAAACAAACATTATTCAATCCAAGAAACAAAGAGAAAAAAATGAAGAAAAATGAGCAGAGCCTCAGAGACCTGTAAGATTGCATCAAATGTACCAATATATGTGTAACAGAAATCTCAGAAAAAAGAAGAAAAAGAGGACAAAAAATAATTGAGAGAACAGCAGATGAAAAAATTTCAAATTGATGAAAAACATTCCTCTATACCTTTGAAGATAATGCATAAACCCTAATGCCTAAGTAGAATAAATATACAGAGATGCATACCTACAGGTGTGATAACATGCATGATACAGTTGTATCAAACTGTTGAAAACAAAAGACAAAAATCAAATCATGAAATCAAGAGAAAACCAAACCATCATATACAGGGAGAGGGAATCAATAAAATTAATAAATGATTTCTCATCTGAATCAATAGAGACAGGGAAGCAATAGAATGAGATATTCAAAGATCTAAAAGCCATCAAACAAACCAACCATGAAAAAATAATTCTATCTCCAGCAAAACAATCTTTCAGTAATAAAGGCAAAATAAGGATATCCTCAGATAAGCAAAGACTGAGATAATTTGCTATTAATGAACTTTCCTTAGAATACTAAAATTAATTCTTCAGACTGAAAGAAATATATATCACAATGAAAATTCTCAGAAATGGTTAATATGTAGGTTAATATAAAAGGTGGTCTATATACAGGGTTCAGTTCCAAATCACAGCAATAAAGAGAATATTGTAATAAAGGAAGTTACAAATTTTTTGGCCTCCCAGTGCATTTAAAAGTTATGTTTACACTATATTGTAGTCTATTAAGTGTGCAATATCATTATATCTGAAAAAAAACAATGTGCATAACTTGATTAAAAGCACTTTATTGCTAAAAAATGCTGTCTATCATCTGAGCCTTCTGTGAGTTGTAATCTTTTTTTTTTTTTGCTGATGGAAGGTTTGAGATATTTCAAGAATTACCAAAATATGACACAGAGACTTGAAATGAGCAAATGCTGTTGGAAAAATGGTGCCAATAGACTTACTTGATGCAGGATGCCACAAACTTTCAACTTGTGAAAAACACAATATCTGCAAAGCACAAAAAAGCAAAGTGCAATAAAATGAGGTATGTTTATATGTTTATTCAGTCCTTCACTTAACATCTTTAAAACATTTAAACTTGATTGAAGAAATAATTGTAACCCTGTATATGGTTTATAACTAGAAAAAGTCAACTAATCCCAAAGCAAACTGAAGAAAGGAAATAGTAGTTAGAGCAGAAATTAATTAAAAAGAAAAAGCATTCAGTACATAAAGTTTATGAAAACAAAAGTTTATTCTTCAAGGAGATAAATGAATCTGACACAACTTAGATACGTTGATGAAGAACAAAAAGAGAGAAGACACAAATTACCAAAATGAAAAAAGAAACAGGAGACATCACTACCAACCCTACAGATATGAAAATCTTATGAGGGGATATTATGAACAACTTTTGACAGCAATATTGATAACTTAAATGAAATAGGCTAATTTCTAGGAAGCCATATACTACCAAACAGACAAGATAAAGTATAAAATCTCTATAGACCTATAACAACAAAGAAATTGGATTAGCGTTTTAAATTATTCCTGTAAAGAAAGACCTAATCTCACATGGCTTCACTGGTGAATTTTTCCAAATATTAAAAGAATAAATAATACAGAATTATACTTCAAAAATTCTAGAAGTGGAGGGAAAACTTTTCAGCTTGTTCTGTGAGGTCAGTATTATCCTGAGGCCAAAGCCAGACAAAAGAAATCACAAGAAGATAAAATGACACTAAATTATCCATCATGAAAATGGAAGCAAAAATCCTTAACATTATATGAGCTAGTAGACTCTAACAATTTTTTTAAGGATTGTGCCCTATGACTTAGTGGGATTTGTCTCAATGCTGCAAGGTTGATTTAACATCTGCAAATCAATTAATGTACTATACCATCTTAATAGAAAAATCAGAGTTGTTAATATTTTTCTGTAATGGGCCAAATAGTAAATATTTTAGACTTTTCAGTTCATGTGACAGCTGTTGGAACTACTCAACTATGCTTAAGATAGTAAACAAATGGTCATGGCTCTGTTCCACTAAATATTTATTTATAAAAATATTTATTTACAGGTGGTAGCCTAGACTTGGCACATGAACTGTATTTACCAGTCCCTGGAGTAAAGGAGGAAAAACACATGATTATTTCAATAAACAGAAAAAGCATTTGTCAAAATCCAATACCTTGTTATGATTAAAAACTGGCATAAGTTAGAAGGAGACTTTGTCAACCTGATAAAAGACATGCATGAAAAACCCACAATTAAAATTCTGCTAAATGGTGAAAGACTGAATATTTTCACCTTAAAATCAGGAACAAGGGAATAATACCCAAACTTACCACTTTTATTTAACAAGGCATTGGTAGTTATAACCAGTGAAATAACCCCTCCCTCTCCTCCACAAATTGATCTATATCGAGAAGCAAAACTGTCTTTATTCACATATATCATATTTGTTTAGGGCAGAAACACCTAGTAATAATTTTTAAAAAACAGAATTAGTAAAGAAGTTAGCAAAGTCACAGGATAGAGAGGAGAATACAAAAATTTAAAGCCACCTATATCACAAAAAGAAGAAAGGAACAGGTTTGGAACAAGGTACCCAAATGGTATGAGGTCCTTGTTAGCTCTCATCAATGTTAGTGGAAGAAACAGTGATAGGTGACAATGAAATGCAAACACCAGAGCTTAGTCAGAAACCAATGTGGCTGTAGCTGCTGAGACAAGGGGACTCCAAAGCTGAAATAAATGCTGTTAACAATGAACACCTCTCCAATATAAAGCTAGGGGTGTTTTGAAAGCATCAGAAGTTCATTTAGTTGAGCCTTAAACAACCAACCACTCAAAAATGAAAGGGAATGCAAGACTGGGGACATAAAAAAAAAAAAAATCTTGCTCACTGGTGTGGAGTAATCACTTTCTTTGTGTCCCCTAATTCCTTTCTAGTTCATCTAGTCCAATCTTAACTAATTTAAGAAGACGATTATGGGTGGGGCCAAAATCATCCTTTCCCCAGTAGAAGCCAAAAGTCATACACATATATCTGAGTAAACTGGAGAATTTGCGGGGAGGTGAATGACTCAAACATGGCTCTGCTTGATGCAAGCAAACAAGTAACCATCCTGTGGAGTGGGAATTCGTGAATTCAACTGACAAAGTTTGGACAAATTTCACAGTGGGGAAAGGAAGACAATATGATTTTGCAATAGAACTGTTTGGGCCAAGTTAATGTACTATTGTTGTGTTTTCCACTGCTGAGTATATAATAGGTTTTCGTTTACATGTTTTTATTGGGAATTTTCATAAAATTCAGAGGGCATTATCCTGATCTGAAAGGACTGCATGTAGAGTAATAACAATATCATTGGAACATCACAGCTCTAAAGACCCTTTGAGCTACAGGTCTCTCTGACTGATTATTTGACTTATTAGAGCCTATGACAAAGGGAGGCAGATCCAGAGACACCCTTTATTTTATCACTTCTTTGACATGACTGCCAGTTGCACATCTTTTGAAAAGTATCTACTAGCTTCCTACTGGGTTCTGTCCAAAACAGAATGCCTAACCTATGGAGATTTTGTGTTTATATGGTCTGATATTCTCAATTTGGGGTGGGCCAATTCAGACTAAATGAATAACAAGGTGAGAAGGACCCAAAAGCTTCTCTGTCAAATGGAAATTCAAGAATACAACTGACCCCCAGTGGTACCTCACCTTATATAAAAAAGTAGTAGTTAGGTCCTTGTGGGAAACTTTCCAGCCATTCTACTGTATGAAGCAGAACTGCCAGCTCAGTAAAAGCTTTGATTCACAGAGGTTTCTGTAAATGTTTGGGCCTGGTTTGGCTAAGCTGAACACAAATTGTGTCCACTAAGCTACTGCAGTCATTCAAACTCAGTACCAGTTATTCCAAACCAAAAAGGTATGTGGCCACTTCACTCAGTAGGCAGAACTCAAGTTCATTTTCATAACCTTGGCCAATACTTCCCTTAGTGAAGCTTATAATATTTTATTGATTCATGGGCTCTTGCTTGCATCTTGTTTTGTTTTCAAATTATAATACTACAGGCTGGTAGATTAAAGACAGACCAAACTGTTTGGGGCACTTGCACAGTTACCCATGATAAGGGTTCATTCTCTGATGAGACTAATTGTAATAATGTTGTTGATTGAGACTATGCCACCCAGAATGGCTACCATTGTTGCCTGGATCCATCATCCTACAAAACATGGAAATATATCAACCATTATAAACTGGGCACAAAGTAAAATAATCTGTTTTTATTGCAGCAGCTACCATGACATGCTAGGTTTGTGAGTCCTGCCAAAAGTTGGCTGAATCTCCCTTACTTAGATTTTCAGGACCCCCATTAAAAACTGGACATCCAGGCTTGGGTCAACTTTCCTGGTTGGCAGCCCTTCATACATGTTGTCAGACAACTTTGCTGGGATAGTTAAGTACATCTTCATGAAACTCCCCTGGGTGGGACATTTGAAAGCTTTTGTCTGGTTTCTTCTGAACCTTGACCCATGTGTCCTTTCCCTTAGCTGATTTTGACTGGTATCCTTTCACTGTAATAAACCATAACTTTTAGTATCACAGATTTTTTGAGTCCTATAAGTCATTGTAGTGAATCACTTTGCCTGAGAGTAGTCTTGGGGTTTCCAACATATTCTGCCATCCTCTGCCAGAATGCTCTGACTATTATTTGATTGTAATTTCCCTTAACTTTCCTGAGAAATCCATGAGAAATATCAGGGATGGCTCCAGCTCTTATACCTCTGTGCAAAACACTTCTCAATATCTCCAGATGTCTTCTAATCCCACTCCTATAGCCCTCACTCGATTATTTCATGGGGCAGAGGACTGCCACTTGGCTTGTAGTATGAACAAATAAGATAGGTTGGACAGACTGCACTCAGGTAGTCCCTTCAAACAAGAACTTAGTTGTTTGCACTAACTATGAACCCTAAGGACTATCAGCCAGCCAAGAGTACACATTGGGAGCAATGTCAACCTGTGCCCAGATTAATAAAGGCTATGTTAGAAGGGCCTCAACAAATATAAACAACACTTTCATGCCAGAGCTACCACATGTGGCCCTTGAACTATATTTCTTGTGTAGAAGTCAGGCATTAACTTGCAATCCTCCCCTCAAAACAATAACTTTCACCTTAGAGGTGGTCATAAGAACCATCAAGTGTTTAAGGAAACAACAAAAATAGGTTATGTAATAATCAGATGAGATACCCAGAGGCACAACATACTGACTCTTTATGTAGACCCTGTGGTCATGTATTTCTACAAATAGATCTATTCAATTAGAAAAAGGTGATCCAAAATGTTTTCCTAACTTTAACTGAAGTGAGCTATCAATATTATACCACCTCAGCTCTAGAGAGCATTCAGGACTGATTCAGTTCACTGAACAGGATGGTTGTGAATGAGAGAATTGCCCTAGATTTCCTCCCTCCAGGGTAAGTCGGAGTCTGCACATTCACTAATACATCCTGTTGTACCTAGATTAATTGCTGAACAAATGGCAATGTCAATATAGAAACTTAAAGAAAATGCCACTGGCTTTTGAAATTAGACTGTGATGGTTTAAGGGATCTATTTAGCTGGCTTATTCTGGGTGCTTAGGCCATGGATGACATTCATTTGCACATTAACCTAATCCTGCTGATTATAATCCTATTGACTGTATGAGAGAAGTTGAACAGATATGGCCCCAGCCTCTACTGGCCAGATGAATCAGTGGTCAGCAGAATTCATAATCATGGAAAACTTCATCAGAAGCCAAGACAGTGTAGAAACAAGGGATGGATATTATCAAGATACAGTTCTCCATGTTTCTCTATTTTCTGTGCATGTTGCAAGTCAGGCACTAACAGTTCTTTGTTCTGGCTATCTTTTCAATGAGGTTTATAAATTTAACAACCTTGGGAGACAGAGATAGGGTTTCCCACTGGAGCAAATGGAAGGCCTGATTGCTGACCATTTCAAAATATTCTAGTTCCCAAAGCTCAGGGTTCCTCTTCTGAGAGCATATGTAAGCATCTGTGCCCATCTCTGTCATTCCTGTGGAGCAAGGAGAAATGGAACCAATATGCTGATGCTTATGCTGCCTTTTGTGCCATGAGTAAGAAAGGCTTTTGTCTCTAACCCAGAAGTTTTGTGTCTCTTAATAGCATCTATGAACATCTGACAGACTAATTTGTTAACTTGTAACTAAGATAAAATATCAGACCCTTCAGAGTAACAACACTAAAAATAAGAGTAATTCTGTTTGGGATCCTCCAGATATATCCTCCTTGGCTGTCATAAAAAACAGTGCTTTAACAGCTCCTAGGAAGTTATTTTGTCAAATTTGAAAGAGCCTGGGCTGTAGAATCAGAGGCATATGAAGAGAAAACCCAGGCTTGCTGCTTGTAAAAGCACAAGAACATCCATAACATAGGGGTATTGTGACAAATAATGTGATGGTATTAATAAGGTTCTTATCCAACACCTGGCCTGCCAAAATCAATCAATGATATTTTTTTCTCTAAGCATTCTTAAAGATTTGGATACTAAATTGAGAAGCGCATAAAGAAAAGGAGTACAATATACACTAATATGTATACAGTAGATAATAAGAAACTGCTGTATAAAAAAATAAAATAGGGCTTCCCTGGAGGCGCAGTGGTTGAGAGTCCGCCTGCTGATGCGGGGGACACGGGTTCATGCCCCGGTCCGGGAGGATCCCACGTGCCGCGGAGCAGCTGGGCCTGTGAGCCATGGCCGCTGGGCCTGTGCATCCGGAGCCTGTGCTCCGCAACGGGGTGGGGGGTGGGGCGCAGCAGTGAGAGGCCCGCGAACCGCAAAAAAAAATAAAAATAAAAAATAAATAAAAAATAAATAAAATAAAAAGAAGAAAAGGAGTACAAATAAAAATATTTTATAGTATCCTTATAAAGATCATATACTTGTTTAATAAAGGAACTGAAAATACCAAAAAATAAATAGAAAAAAATCAACTATAATTTCATCATATAGAACAAATAAATATTAATAATTTATTGTATGTTCTTTTTTATAAAATACTAAGAAGCAGATCTTAGAAAATGGAATATATAGAATTTTGTATCCTGAAGTAGGAACATCTTGAGAGTGGTTCTGGTGAGTTTATTTTCAAGAAAGAAAATATAATAATATCACAAGCCAGAGAGCTTGCTGTTGAACTTTTGTTAAATCCACCAGTTAAGAACATAAATGAGACTTTCATAGAGTCTTTTCTTTAGCCCAACCATCTGGACATTTTCTGTATTTTGATTAAAAGCAAAAAAAAACATTAGACAAAAACTTACAATGCAGTTAAATTCCAGGCCTCCACAGAGAGAAAACCAGAGATAAATTAATACATAAAAAAATCTAAAAAAAAAAATCATTGTTGCATCAAAAAAGTCCATTAATTATAGTAATTATCTACGATTGGAACTTTTAAAACATCTGCAGTAAAACAAGTGACTATGCTTAAGCATGTTCATTTCATTTTTCAATCATTTAAATATAGCTATTGTTAAGGAATTAGTTGGAAGTCATTAAGAAAGTAACTTTCAAAAAACCGGTTCTGCCACATGACAGAGACAAAATTGAAGGATTAGTAAAGGAAAATGTACCCAAACATTATGATCTTAACCATTATATCTAAATTAGTTTAAAATGAAGAAAATCCAGTTGATAATTGACTTCAATTATACTTCTTTATTTAGATATTAAGATCACTAATTCTATTAGCTAATTAAAAACTGCAATCACGCAATTGTAATGAATTCTTATTCAGTGAAGACAAAGACCATTTATTCATTTAACAAGCATTTTGTCAGATAACTGCCATATGCCTGGCCAAGAAGTTGTCATCATAGGTACAGAGAAAATATGGTAATGATTCCAATTCTGATTATCCATTTGAATCACTATGTGTCTAGAATTAGAAATCCCTTCAAAACTGAAAGTGCAAAATAGGTGAAGGCGATTGAGAGATACACACTTCCAGTTATAAAATAAGTAAGTCACAGGAAAATAAATCTGAGTGTGTTGAAAATAACAAAGAGGTATAAGGTAAAATTTATTCTGTTATAATATAAATAAAATTATAATTACAAAACAAGAAAAAATTTCAAATATATTATTAAATTAGAAGAATGAACAAAACAGATGTATATCATCTCAATTTTTAATATAGATATATTAAATAGATAAACTGAAAAGAATACTTATATATGGATAGTGGGGCTGTGGATAATCTTTGTGTTTTTTGGATTTCCAAAATTTCAGCAATTGGCAAGTGCTTATTTTACAATATGAAACAGTTATTTTTAAATGGGAAAAGTCCTATATGTCAATCTCTTTTCCACAGGTCCTTTTCTTGTTAAGTAAAGTGTATAATTATTACAAATATATGAGTATAATTAAAGCAGAAAAAATCAAATCAAATCAGATGACCTGGGTTTCAGTCTGGGTCAACCATTAATCAGATCTTTGATTCTGAGCATAAGATTTTGGGCCTATTTTATTTTTATGTTGATGGATTTTGACTGTGTGAGCTCTATACTTTATTTCATCTCTAAGAAAATAAGCTCTGATCTTAAAGTAGTTAAGAGGAGTCATATAGCGCCAGTCTCTTTAAAGCACACATGCACACACACACACGCAGATGAACATGATTGCTTTACTTTGATAATAATAATAACTCCTGTCTCATAATAGTTCTTCTTCACTATTGATTCAACTACTTATATTTCCAATAATAACTGTATTTATCAGGGTTTTACAGAGAACCAGAATTATTGAATTATTAATAATTATTGAATTATCTCCTGTTGAATTATTATGGAGTGAATCATTTCCACATTTGGGCTATTATGTTACTGTAAGTATTGTGTACTATTGATAGTTTGTGTGTGGATGCATACCTTTTAGTTGTTGAGTTGTGTTTTTCTTATATTCTAGATATGTCTCTTATTAGGTATATGATTTATAAACATTTTCTTTCATTTTGTGGATTGTCTTTTCACTTTCTTAATGGTTTAGTTTGTATACGTTTCTAATCTTAATGAAATTCATTTAAAACATACTTTGCCTAACACAAAATTGCAATAATTTATTCCTATGTTTTTTAAGTGTATTCTAGTTTTAGCCCATAAATTTAGGTCTTGGATCCATTTTGAGTTATTATTATTATTTTTTTTACATAGTGTAAGGCAGGGAGGGACCCAATCCCACTGTTTTACATGTGGCTAAAATCCAGTTGTTCTAGCACCATGTGGTGAAAAGACTACTCTTTCTCAGTGAATGATCTCAGCACTCTTATCAAAAATCCATCAATCATAAACATATGGGCTTATTAATTGGCTCTTAATTCTATTCCAGTGATCTACATATCTTCTCTTATGCCAATATCACACTGTCTTGATTAATATAACTTTGTAATAAGTTTGGAAATCAGGAAGTGTGAGCCCTCTAACTTTGTTCTTTCATATGATTGTTTTGCTTATTCTGGGTCTCTTGGTTTTCTATATGCATTTCAGTATCAGCCTATCCATTTCTGCAAAAAAAAGTCACCTGGTGCTTTGATAGGGATTGCATTAAATCTGTAGATCAAAAATTGGGAAGCACTGCCACCTTAACAATATTATGACTTCTAATCCATGAACATGGGATGTCATTTCATTTATCTAGGTCTCCTTAAATTCACATACATTTTTATTATACTTAATACAAATCCCTTCATCATATCTAAGACATCTGTAGATCTCTCTCTCCTTATTTAGTTCTACCACTTACTAAAATAGAAATACATATAAATGCTGCCCATTTTCAAGAGAACTCTGAGGACTATAAATTATTTAGGGTTTCTCTATTATTCAGAATGCTTTATTTAGGTATCAAAATCATTGTGGTCAAACGTTCTGCTGTTTTCTGAGTGTTCTTTGTATAAAGCTTATCAAAGAAGAAGGTAGCCAATGAAATACATGATCCTTTAACTTATACAATGTACATTATCCTATTTATATATAAGTACAAAAGTACATGTGTATGTAAGATCATAGAAAAACTTTGGAAGAAAATACACCAGTTTATTATAGTAGTTACTTCTGCAGAGAAAGGAGCAATGAGATGGAGGAGAAGAAAGGGACTAAGCACTCCTTACTTGAATTTTTTTATTTTTTGCCATAAAAATGTTTTCAGGTATTTTTGGTGTAATTTTAAATGTGAGTAGAAATAAATATAAATATGCCCCAGTAAAATGAGTTTTTTTCAATATGTATCACCCTAAGAGTAAATAAACTGGCTGACCTTGAGGTAGCAGGTGGTGTTCAATAGTAGGTTGAAAGGTTTGAGGTCATGGTGCTGTACATTAGCTGAATTAATATATTTTAACCATCTGAAGATCTGATAAATAAAATAGTATATTTGGTCATCACTGAGGTGTTGTGTCTTCAAGAGCTGATACAGATCTGTTTCCATGAGGTCCTATACCACATATACATGTTTCATTTCCTTGATGTTTGGCACTTGAAGTTTCTTTCTCCAAGAAAGAGCTAGTGTAGCACTTCAAGTCCAAAGACTATCTGCTGGTAGAATTTCCTCTTACTCAGGGGAAGTCAGTCTTTTGTTCTCTTCAGGTCTTCAGCTAATTAGATGTGACCCACCTGATTTCTGGAAGGTAATGTGCTTTATTCAAAGTCCAGTGACTTAAATATTACTCTCATACAAGAACACCATCACAGAATCTTTCAGAATAATGTTTGACCACATATCTGGGCACTGTGGCCAGCTAAGTTGACACATAAAGTTAATCATCATAATGACTAAGTACTAGTTATCATTTAAGATCACCTCAGTCCCCAATATTCAGATATCACAGTAGAGATATATTGGTGTCCATAAATAGGTATTACATATTACTTATTTTCCAAACTCTAGGATTTATACTCATTACAATAACTTCATGTGCTCTCTTACTTACGTAAATGAGTCAAATGAATTTAGTTCCAGGTATATTTCAGTTTACCAATAGACTTGCTCATAAAGATTTGTGTGTATAATGAATTGTTCCATATGATTCCCCTTGTAATGTCAGATACATTTTCTCTGTATTTCTCATAGACTTTCAATTGGGTGTGGCTCTCAGACTTTCAGCCTTATGTTTTTGACCCTTTGTATTTCCATTCATTTATAATATTAAATAGTGAATAAATCTATGACTAAACAATTAAGAATGCTGAAGCTCTTCACCATTTCAGGGAGATCTGTAATAATGATTTACTATGATAAATGGAAAACTAGTAAAATATTCAACCCATTAGTTATTTGTTTAACGGCTGCTATATTTATAAAATGGAGTTTACTGCCATAGGTGAGATGAAAGTTAGAATTCTTGTTTTTAACACAGGCTTTTATAAGATATATAGTACTTTAAATTATAAGTACTCTGATATATGTTTTCCCTGATTGAGTGATACATTTACTCATTGAGAAAACTATTGAAAGGCTACCATGTGTAAAGAACTATTTCAGGCCTTCCCTGGTGGCACAGTGGTTAAGAATCTCCCTGCCAATGCAGGGGACACGGGTTCAAGCCCTGGTCTGGGGAGATCCCACATGCCGTGGAGCAACTAAGCCTGTGTGCCACAACTACTGAGCCTGTGCTCTAGAGCCTGCAAACCACAACTACTGAGCCCACGTGCCACAACTACTGAAGCCTGTGCACGTAGAGCCCATGCTCCACAATAAAAGAAGCCACTGCAATGAGAAGCCTGTGCACTGCAATGAAGAGTAACCCCCGCTCACCACAACTAGAGAAAGCCTGCGTGCAGCAACAAAGACCCAACACAGCCAAACAAAAAATAAAAAATAAAATAAAATAGATTAAATTAAAAAAAAGAACTGTTTCAGATGCTGAGGGTACCAATAATAGAAAAATATACTCCCTCATGCCCTAAAAAAATCAATGCCATGATAAAGCTTATATTTAAATTCATCATAAAACTAAGTATGTATGTAAAATGTATAGCAGTTTTTAATAATTGCTATGGAAAAATAAAGCAGAGAAGAAAAATGCAGTGAAAGTGCATTTACAAATAGAGTTGGATCAAAGACAGCCTTGTTGAGAAAGTGACCTTTCTAAGTGGTAGAAGGTACAAATAAAAAGGCCCTAAGGCAGTAGTGTCCCCTGCAGTTTTTTAGAAGGCCAAATGTTGGCCCATGTGGCTGTTGAGCAGTAGCTATTATTGTGGGAGACTGGCAAGAGATAAGGTCAGAAGGGTAATGAAACATTGAGCTTTGGGAGCAAATTGTGGAGTCTTATTAGTGATACTGGTTTTTACTCTGAGTTATATGGGACACCACCAGCAAGTTCTTAACACAGGAGTGATGTTCACTGATTATAATTTTAATAAATGCTTGGGCCACGGGGAAACCCCTTAGAAGAACACTACAGTACCCCAGGATCAGGTGAAAAGCAAGGGTGGCTCAGACTAGGGATGCAAAAGTGGGTGAAGAAGATAGGCTATTATGAAGAAGCAGACTTTTGTATTTGCAGAGAGAATATGAAAAATCAGGAACCACTCCAACCATTTATCCTTCATATGTGGAAGCAAGGGAAGAGTGTGAGAAGAATAAATTCCAGATATTTTTCTTTTCACCAACTCTTTTAAACATACCGGTCAAATGAGTAAAAATATGTAACTCCTCCTGCCAAGCTTTATGTATCTTTTGGGACAATGAGTCAAATTTCCTAAATCAATAATTGCTTTTATTATATGGTTCCAGAGAAACAATGTATAAAAATATATTCCAGTGTAATTTCTCTGTAATCTGTTCCTCCTGTTCCATCAAGTGTGACAGTATATTATTATATATTGACAGAAAACATCAATATGGATGATGTTAGACAGTGGGAAGAAAGCATTTTGGTGTGCTGGTTTTGTCTTCATAATAACAGCATTGACCTGTATTTCAGTTTGCCCATTGTGGCAGCTCACAGTTAATTTGCCCATATCTACTTTGGTATGAGAAGTAATATGGTGAATGTCAGATGGGATCTGCAATTCATAGGAACAACTCTGCAGTCTAATGATTTTTGTCAATTGTGAATTAATTATTAATCTGATTTGTCCTTCTTTGTTCAGATTTCTACAAATGTTAGTAAATCAGGGTCTGCTCAAACTTTTAGTAGAACTGACATGATAATAAGTAGTCACTTTTTGGTTTACTTACTTTCCTCTTGCTTGATTAAATAAACTATTCTGGTACTGCTATGGCTTTGGGATTATCATTTTCTCAATTTTACAATCCTTTACTAAAAATAAATTGTCTGCTTAGTGATTTTCATGTTCTATAGCCTTCTTTGTTTGAGACTTTTCAGCATTCTTTAAATAACATGAAGGCGTTCATACTATTCGTAGGTCACCAAATCATGGTAGCAGTGAGGAGGGGCCTTTGGATGTTGAATACACCCAATTAATTGTTAATAACATAGACAAGTATTTATAAGAAGCATCATGTTCCTTATCTATGTTATTGTATTAAAAATACTTGGGGGCTTCCCTGGTGGCGCAGTGGTTGAGAGTCCACCTGCCGAAGCAGGGGACATGGGTTCGTGCCCCAGTCCGGTAAGATCCCACATGCCACAGAGCGGCTGGGCCCATGAGCCATGGATGCTGAGCCTGCGCGTCTGGAGCCTGTGCTCTGCAATGGGAGAGGCCACAACAGTGAGAGGCCCGCATACCACAAAACAAACAAACAAACAAACAAAAAACACATCTCCATTAGCAGAGAGAGGGAAAAAATATGTTTTCAAAATTAATTCCCATCTGATTTGCAGGGTTTGGACCTTGAAAAATGTCTGACAATACTACTAAACTGTAGGAACAGATTCTGTGTTTTGAAATATTAATTTCATTGCTGGAAGCCTATTAGGATAAAGAGTATAACTGAATGGCTTAGGGGTTGATGGTGTTGAATGAAAGTCAAAGGTCTGTTTTGTTTTGTTTTGTTTTCATTTTGCTTGCAGTGTGGTTTTATTTGACTTTTCCAGTAGACACAATCCTCAGCTTTAACATAGTATGGAAAAGAATCTTGTTATAAAACTTTTATTAAAATAGATCAAACTTATATACAAGTTACACCTAACTCTAATATCCACTTTTAAGGAGCAGAAAACATAGTGCATTTAAGAAAAGCATAATCCAAGAGGCAAATATGTCACATATTTTTGCTGGAAGGTAGTTAGTCAGAATTTAATGATGGAACATCTGAATATGAAGAAAAAGAAAACTGGTGACAAAGAATGTGAGAAATGTATCTTACTGTTGGATAACAAAAATACATGCCTAAAAAAATGAGCTTAAAGCCCAATTTCTGAAAGAAAGTTTTTTTTTCTGTCTTTTTTGTTACATTTTCAAGTTTGTTAAGCTAGCAAATTGTGACATGAATTTGGTTAAACAAAGACAAATATGCTTGGAAATGCAATTGGGGCTTTTGAGCGCTTCCTCATTCATACTGTTGTTCCCTGTCCATCTATTTGCCTATATAATATTATGCAAAATTTGTTCCTAGCAGCCAGCTTTCCATGCCACACTCCTGTTCCTATTCCACATTCCTATCCCATTACACCTATTGACCCAAAGCTCTTCACTCTGCTCACTTTCACTGGCCCTCTTCTTAAGTCAATCACACTGATTTAGGGAATATTAACAGCTTTGACTCCTTCACAGATCATTTTCCCAAACTTCCAATTCCTCCCTAAATTTCTTCCAGTGCAAATCAAATGAGGGTTTTGGTACTCTTAGAGGTAGCTCTGGGTATCTCTACTGACACAACAGTTCTCCCTTAAGCCCCCTATTGGCGTCTTTTCATGGTGACTTCTCTTCTGATTTCCTTTCTACGTTTCCACTGCTAATTACCTCTGGCAGCTTTCAAAACTGGAGACCTTTCAGGAATCTAGAAGAGCAGGAGATAACCTGTCATGTGCCTTCTTTTTATCGCCTACATAAAGACAAGTAAGCTTAGCATGTTATTCAGGATCCTTCCTATTCTGTCCCAAATCTCACTATCAAATCTCATTACCTACCCCTTCCCCAGGGCACCCTAAACATCTTCCCTAATAAGTATGCCATTGTAAAACATTGTTCCTTTGGCTGGTGTTCCTTTTTCACAGTTTCTTACCCAACAAATTTCTACTGATCATTTAAGCTGAACTTTAATATTGCCTCTTCTATGAAGTATTTTCCTCCTCTATGAAGTCCTGTAATTACTTACAAAGGCAATCTCTACTCTCCCAGAGATAATATAGTATTTTGAACAGCTCTAGGAGAGCCCTTAGGATCCAGAAGTTGGTTGGGTCTGATCTGAATGAAGTTATTCCAGAATATAACAGCAATGTAGCATGGAGAATTTTGAATCAACTCCATCCTAAGCAATGCAAGAGATGACTCAGAAAGAGAAGAGAATGCACCTTATCAAAAACTTATGAGTGACTTTCTTCCCAAAAGTATAGTTGAGGCTCAGAGATTAAACATTCCCAGTACAAAGACATTCCCTTTGGCATGACCAGTGAAGGAAAAATGGATTTTATAATAATCTACTAATATTCTAACAGGATTATGGCTTCTTGTCTGGAATTGGAGAAAATGAGCTTGGCAAAAAGTTGTACAGATTCTTGATAAGGGAGTTTCCCTGAGCCACTATAAGATATGGAACAGAGGGGATATACTTAAGGAAGAAATATCTACCTGACTAAGTATTGAAACTGAGCAGGACCCTGTGAGGCTCCTGGATACAAATCCTTTATATGTCCCCCCTCCATGTTTCTTGTTTGTAGGAAATAGGCTTCATTCAGCCTCCTTGACCTTCGCTGAGTTCCGAAGGGCAGGTTCAAACAGTTGCTAATCAGGGAAGGGAGGGAATATTGTCAATAAACAATAGTGCAAGTTTGGGGCAGGGTCCTCATTCCTCCTTAAGGAATATGCATAACACTATCTTTGGGCTCTTCTGCAGAACTAAGGCCCCCACTAGGTGGAGGATGGCAACTTCAGACAGAGCACAAGATTTCTGGAGCACTGCCCTGCTACCTCAACACCAGCTAATCGAAGAAAGTCACACACCCTGCAGCCCTCACCCCAAATTTTACCTATAAAAACTTTTCCCCCGAAACCATCAGGGAGTTCAGTGTTTTTTTAATTTTTAATTTTTTTTTTTTTTTTTTGGCTGCATTGGGTCTTCATTGCTGCACACGGGTTTTCTCTAGTTGTGGCGAGTGGGGGCTTCTTTTCATTGCAGTGCACAGGCTTCTCATTGTGGTGGCTTCTCTTGTTTCAGAGCACGGGCTCTAGGTGCGTGGGCTTCAGTAGTTGTGGCAGGTGGGCTCAGTAGTTGTGGCTCGAGGGCTCTAGAGTGCAGGCTCAGTATCTGTGGTGCACGGGCTTAGTTGCTCCCTGGCATGTGGGATCTTCCCAGACCAGGGCTTGAGGCTGTGTCCCCTGCTTTGGCAGGTGGGTTCTTAACCACTGCGCCACCAGGGAAGCCCCAAGTTCAGTGTTTTTGAGCAAGAACCACCCATTCTCCTTGCCTGGCCCTGCAATAAACATTTCTCTGCTCCAAACTCCAACATTTTGGTTTATTTGGCCTCACTGGGCATCTGGCACATGAAGTTTGTTCGACAACAATTACTTTGTTTGGTAACAGTATATTGTTTATGGCTATGTTTTTCTCAGTTCTGAAAACATTTTTTCACATTAACTAGATTACAATAAAAACCAAAGAAGCATTATCATTATATGGGAGATCTACTCCTTAGTGAAAAGATTGAGTGCAACTTTCATCCAATCAAGAGTAGGAGTGGTGCTCTCCTGTTGTTTTCCCTATCCTTCTTAAGAACAGGTTAATTGATGACTAAGGAAAAACAAAAAACAAAACAAAAGAGAAACTAGAAAAGAGGGGCAAAAGTAGAATCTCATACAATTTGTTAGATAAGAAGGAAAGCTGGACATAGGAAATGGGTGGAGAAGTACTGTCTAAATAAAAGTATTGGAAAAGAAGGAACTGGCCTTCAGTAACTTGCAATATCTGCTGCTCAGTATTGGTCATGTGTTGGTTGCATTAACAGTGAAAAAGATTAGGGAAACAAAATGTGGCTAAAAGTCAGCTATGGGTTACTGCACCCAAAGACAAATTATCCTAGAAAGGTTACTCAAAAATAAGACCTTATCAGACAGTGCTTAAGTTCTTCAGAATTAGTTATAATTGGTTTCTCTATTAGAATAGAACTAAACATGCAAATGGGACCAGCTTTTGAAAAATAAGGAAGATGGAAACAGAGAAATTAAGATGGGAGCTGACAGTCACTCTTTCTGTCAACACCTAGGAGGGACTGTAGAGGACTAACACATGAGTGAACTAAGAATATTGATGGGCAGATTTAGATTCAACATATGATTTTAGAAAAACTGGTGGGTTTATTTCACCACTAGTAAGTCTGTCCAAAATGTAACATGAGAGAGGAAAACTATTAATACCAAGTTATACAACTACCACTTCTACAGTGAACTCTTTTCTTTGGTCACAAAATAATTGAATGAAGAAGAATTCTTTCAACTCTTTCTTCTGGAAAAATTGATATAGGGCCAATAAATGAACTGTCTAAAATGGTATTGGGTGAATTCTGACACTGAAGGAAAGATTCTGGTATCTTATCTTCTAAGTTACTTTCTCTTTTTTCTAAAGAACTCAAAATTTTCCTCATTTTTTAATCTCCTTAAATGTATGTGGAAGTTTGATTTTCAGAGGTTTATTTATAATTTGCATGCTCCCTTGAGCAACAATCTTTTTAAATGGTTAAGTCAATATGTTTTTGTTCCTTTGTTTTTATTTTTCTCACTACATTTATGATCTTTGCCTTTTCTGCTCAGTTAATCTCTGCAAACTTCTGATATGGCTGAAGGTACCCTATCCACTTATTTTATAAATCTCCCTTACTTCTCTACTAGATTGTGACCTCTAGACAGCAGAGCTTGTATCTTTTTTCATGTGCATGATCTTAGCATCTACTATAGTATTTCATATATAACTACTCAATATATAATTATTGTTTGATAAATAAATTCTATAACTTATTTTAAGTAATATTCTGGGAAGTAAGATGAAATTTTCTATGCAAAATTTTAGTAAATAAGCTGTTTCAGTGATCTATTTCTGTGTAATAAATCATACAACACTTAGGGACTGAAAAACAATACCACAGTTTTGTGGGTCAGGAATTTACACAGGGCTCATCTGGGTGATTCTATGCTCCAGTTAGTGGTATTCATCTAGTCACTGAGCTGGGCTCCCTCCATCTCAGTGAAATCTCAAGGCCCCTCCACGAGGCTAGTCAGATGTTTTATATGATGGCTCAGGATTCCCAGAAACCAAGGTAAAGACTGCCAGTCTCCTTGAAGCCTAGATTCAGATTTGAATAGTTTCACTTCAGTGGTACTTTATTCATCAAATTAATCACAAATCATCCCAGATTCAAGATGAACAAACATAGACTGCATTACAATGGGAGGAGTGTAAAGAAATTATAAATATTTCCAATCTCCTATATATGAGGGGAAGAAGTAGAAACTTGCTTTACACTTAATCTCACTTTCTGTGCCTGCATTAGATCTCCATCTATGGATGCTTGAATAGAAAAATAATTTTTAGAAAGGAAAAATATTTATTCATCTTATGGCTCAAGCAATTTTGGCATAGATTTCTCTCGCCTTGATTACTCTAATTGCATATGTTCCTTCAGTGTCCAAATTCTTCGATTTATTCTTTGCAATGCCTTTGTCATTGCCTTTTACATTTTCACGCTGAATAGTGAATGCTGCCAGTCCCCAAAAACTTGGTTAGGTCTATAGTAGTCCATTAATTAGATCAATACCTTTCCAAATAGTGATGAGGAAGACAAGGTTCAAGGCTTTTAGAGTCCTCCTCCAATAGTCCATTGCCCCTTGTCCATGCCACTTCCAGACTTTCTTTATTTATATATAAATATCTATATTATTCTTTCATGTGCCTGCTCATAAACCTGTCAAATTAAGTTCTAGCATTTCTATTTATATTTTTATTAATTTATTTCTATTCTAAATTTTAAAACATTTTTATAACTCAAGTCAAATACATTTTAACATGAGACAGAAAAGAAACAAATAATGAAGTAGTTAAATATAAGCCAAATTTAAACTTTGTAACCTGGCACACAAGAACTTTGCAAATTAGTCTCCAGATTACTTTACACTCTGCATGAATAAAGACTCCACTTAATATCTATGTGTCATTCCTCAAATATACTTTGCATTGTCCCAGATCTCTGCTTTGGCTGATGCCATTCCCTTCATCTAGAATGCCATTCCTTTGGCTCCATCTGTGGAATCAGTAATGATTTAGTCACTGCTCAAATGTCACTACTTTTATGAAAATCTGACTGTCATGATTAAAAATTATCCCTTCCTTCTAAGGATTCCTAAACAGCTTTCTTTGTACTTCTTACTGTAGTTCTTTTGTTATAAATCATTTTAGTATTGATATTTACAAAGCAGTTTGTCTTTGCAAAAATAAAATGCTCCAGATGAGAAGGAATTGTGTGATTTGCACAGTGTAAAAACTCAGTAGATGTTGGAATTAATAAATGGATAGAGGAATCAAAGATTCAGTAGTAGTGTTTTTTTTAAATAATTGCTTCTTACTTGAAAATACATAAACTATAATGAGAAAGCAATTTTTGGAGAAAAACCTGGGAGAATGTCCCGCAGAGAATTCAGACATTTGATTAAGTAGAATCACTGCTTATTTTCTCGAAGAAGAGAAGAGTGTTTTACCAAACACTAAGCAATAAAATACTTCTCCTTCTAAATTAAAATTCCAAATATATATTTTAAAAAAGAATGTTGAATCATACTTGGTAAATTCAAGTAGTTTTGTGGATTCTTAATGTGTATGCACAAATGTCCTAATACAGAGTTATCAGTATTTTCAAACGTTTAATCATAAGAGTTAAGGAAATGAATACATAGTTTTGTTTTGTAAATGTGAAAGTCTTGAGCATTCACAATGTTTTCATAATTTACAAATATAATCAATGATACACAATTTTTATTAAAGCTAATTTACAAAATGTTTGAATTTCCTAATTATTCCTTTTGTCTAAATTGAGATATGGCTGAAATTAGTAGAGCAATGACATTTTGTACACTTTATGAAGCATAGGCCTTTAACTTAATATAAGAACATCTTTCCTTTACTCTATTTCGAACAAATGATACTAAGTGAAACTAGAGAATCAGTAGCTCAAAACATCTATATGAATCATGTTGAAATTTCACGTGAGGTTTAATTTGCACTGATTTTCTGTTCCAATAGCCCTAGTTACTAATTCACTTATGACTAACTAAAGCATATTACTGACTGACTTGACTTATGCAAGTACAAAATTTAGAGTTTTTGCATGGCTAGAATAGACATGAATAACTTTAAGTTATTATTTAAAGTC